>NC_086290.1:12750138-13350138 GCF_963924245.1 Chroicocephalus ridibundus | reverse complement strand
ATGGATTCAAACAGATGCCCTTGCTAATACCTCAGGTATCAAAACCTATTATGAATTTGGGAAAAGGCATCCCGGAGTTGAAAACCTTATGAATCACATGGAAACGAATTAAGAAATGACTCACTGGCACCCCGCAGATTTAAAGAGCTGCTCAGCCACCCCTTACAACAATTAAACTCAGGCTAATACCGTACCAGCACACAATATTCCACCTTGCCTAGGACAAAAGCCCCTAGGCATCGAAAAGGCTCTAACCTCCCAATTCGCAAAGTTGCCTCTGCGGCTGCTGTTTTAGGACCCGAGGAGAAAAAGCCGGGGGCGGATGGGGAGCCCTAGGCGGGGAGGGCAGCTGCCTGCAGCCCCGGGCAAGCGACTTGCCCAGGGCAGAGCCTTTCAGCCCGCTCTCCTGCGCCAACGGGAGCCATGGCAAAGCGCTGCGAGCGAGGGGCGAGCGAGGGGCGAGCAAATGCAGGGGGTGGGCGGCATGCGGGTCCCCCAGCAACGAGCAGGTGGCAGCCGGGAAAGGTATTGGGAAGGCTTCGGGAAGCGCGTGTCCCCCATCCCGCTCCCCGGGCTGGGCGCGGAGCTAGCGGTTGTACCCGAAGGGCCCCGGGACGGAGACCCAAATAAATACATAAAAAGCTGCGCCCGGTTCCCCTCCGTGTGCCGTCCGGGAGAGGGGCAGGAGCCAGGCAGAGGCAGGGAGGCCACCGCCAGCCCCGCAGCCCTCCCCGGCGCGCAGCCATTTGCCTTTGTTGCAGACCCGCCGCCCGCAAGGTGCGGCACCGACGCCGGGGCCGGAGCCGGAGCCCGCGCCGCGGGTCGCTCTCCCCTGAGGAGAACGGCCCCCTCAGCACGGCGGAGGGCAGCCGTCCTGCGGCAGCGGCTGCCGAGAGGGGACCTGTCCGCGCCCCCCCGCCCGCACCTACCTACCTGCTGAGCCCGTCCGGGACGCGTCGCCTCCCGCCTTTGTTGTGCATGCCCCGGCAGCGCCGAGCCGCCGGCCCGCCGCCGCCGCCCGTCCGCCCCCTCTGCGCCCGCCGCGCCGCAGCCAGGCCCCGGCTTAGCCCGTCGCCACGGCAACGGCGGGCGCGCGGCGGCGCGGGGGGGTAACGGCCGCCGCGCAACGGCTGCGGGGCCCCGCCCGCCGCGCGCCTGAGGGGAAGGGAGAGGGGTGAGGGGAGGGGGGCGGCAGCTGAGGGGACAGATACCGGTGTCCCCGCGGGGGCGGGAGGAGCCGGACCCTCCTCCTCGGCTCTGTGGGCGCCTCGGTGAGGGCTTGGTGGACGCTGGCGCTGCTGGGAGATGGTGGCAGCCCCGCCAGCCCCTCGCCGGACCCGGCGGCACCCGCGGGTGAGGCCGGCCGCCCCTCTCCCCAGCCCTGAGGGGGCTTAGCTGGGCACCCGGCCGCCCCTCTCCCCAGCCCTGAGAGGGCTTAGCCGGGCACCCCGCCGCCCCTCTCCCCAGCCCGGCTCCCCTCCTTTCCCGGCAGTTTCCAGCGGGGAAGGTGGGGTTTGGGTTAGCTCTGGCCTTCCCCTCACGGTGCTTCCCTTCATTTTCCGTATCCAGTAGATTTGCTTTAGACTGACCACCTCGTAAGTCCCTAATATCTGGCCGCGGATGGCACGTTCTTTTGTCCTGAAGCAAGCATGGTTCTGGTGACTTCCACGACTATCTTCCTCTATCAGCCTTCACAGGTGACGGGCAGCCTCGCTTAAACCAGTGGAGCTACTCTCGGAATAAAGCCAAGGCAATGGTAATGCCTCCGTTTTTCCTTGTTCCTGAGCACAGAACAGAGTTGTATCCTGCATTTGCAACTATTTTGTTTTGATTCACCATTCATTTTAGGGGTAGCAGTGCCAGCTCAAACACCTCTTCCCTTTCAGACAGTAAGGGGTTTGGCAAACTTAAAGGTTGCTTTGATTGTTTCTAGGATTAAGTGTCACAGTCACTGGCTCTATCATGTAATACTAGATTGAGCTGGGTCATCTTATCTGTCTCGTATGTGTGGATGTTCACCTTGTTCAAAACAGGCAGGTTCTGGATTGGCAAGATGTGTTAAATGAAGTTTCCCTGATCAGAACTGCTCACGGTCATAGGTTTTGTTAAGTGATCACGCATAGCTAAAGACATTGTTTCTGTTAGAGGATGTAATTAAATAGAAAAGAACTAAACTCTGCGGAGAGAAGCTGAATTCAAAGAGAAATAAAGAGCATGGCAACCCTGAGGTCTTTCTGTGTGTTCAACATCTGGTTATACAAACATTTTTTCTTTCTGGGGCCTGTCAAACTCCTGTTTCACCTTAGTAGAGAGGGACTTCCATGGCACTGGGCTCACACAGCATCCTCCACTGAAGGCTCTGAAAGCAAATTACCATGCAACATATGAAACCTCTTCATAAGGCTCATTTGAGAGAGGAAAAGACAGAGGCAGAGACAGAATGTTCTCAAGGTCATAGAGGAGTTCTTCAGCACAGCTGGGAAAAATTGCCAGGGCGGCACTGTCCTGACCTTGGTCCTCACCTGCCAGACTTTGCCCCTCTGTTCTAAGAAGGCAGCCAGAGTGAACCCGGAGAGAGGGGACAGGAGTTCCCCTTGGTAAATCTAGGCCCATATATTGCTCATTTAGTAAACAACCTCTTTATTAAAGAGTTTTTCTTTGTACACAAGAATGCCTGGAGCATGACCCGGTGTTCCTGTGCTATGAAGAAGGATGACAAGGAGAACTTAGAGACCGATTGCGATGATCTTTGCGGATCCCCCTTTTCTGATACATGCTTATTTATAAATAGCCCCGATTCCGCTACATGGAGAAAGCTTTCATTTCTCCTTGTTCTTGATGTACATGATACTCTGCAGTGGAGAGCAGATGTTTGTACCAGATTCTGCTCCCATGGAAATCAGCAGTAGAAGACTCAGCGGCGAGAGGTGAAACAGCATCAGGGTTATCTCCCGTCCTCAGTTCAGGGCTCCTGTTACAGGCAGCCTGGCAGGCCAGGAGATGCCCTTGGACTTAGCAGCATAGTCTCAAGCACATGCCTGCGTCTCCACTAGAGATGAGCGTCCTGTTGTTTGCAGAGTCCAGTTACAGCTAAAGCTGAAAAAAAGCATCTGTCTGGATAAACAGGAATTTTCCTCAATTGCAGGAGCCAGCAGAGGACACTGCTTTGTCTCCAGCTCTGAAAGGGATGAGTGATTTTTTTGTTGTTGTTGTTCCTTTTGCTGCCTTCTTGCTGTTCCATGACTCTGGTGGCACCTTTGGCAGAAGAACAGTCACCATTCCTTCTTTTTTATTTCATCAGAGGATTTTGTTGTCCAGATTGCTGAAGCTGTGTCAATAACACTCCTGTATAGCTTTACTTAAGGGAGGGAAGAAACAAAATCACATGACAAATTGGTCCAATTTATCTCAGCAACAGAAACCTGCAATTCAGCTAAATCGCCCCCACAGGCCAGCTTAGATGGCATCAATATTTAATGACCTGAGCACTGCTGCCTTCACAGCTCCAGCTTCACCTCTGCCCCTCTGCACATCACAGCATGGCACCCCAGGTTTGTCACTCCACCCCGCGCTTCCTCCGGGCGTGTGCAGGGTCTGTCTCCAGGCTGCTGGGGCAGGCCTGTTTGCTATCCGAAGTGGCACAGCCCAGACCTGCTCGGCACGACCAAATTCTGCCCCTTTTCCTACTCAGCTGGAGGACCTCTCTGGCACGTTTATGTGCTTTCCAAGCGTGCCTGTGGTCTGTGGCAAGCAGGGAGCAGGACTGGCCCCATCTCAGCTCACAGCCTCTCCTACAGTCTTATTTTTGGTGACCACATAACTCAGACAGGACTGGTCACCTGGTAGCAGGCTGGAGGTGGCTTCCGCTCAGCTGTCTACATCTGTTCCCATTATTCAGGCAGGAGTATTTTATGCCAGAAGGAGCTGCAGTGAAGTAAGTCGCCAGCGACATGTCCTGTGCATGGTGCAGGAGGACCTGAGGAGAGGATGAGCCAAGCTATGCCAAATCCCTCCCACTCATGAGCAAAAGGGGCAGCAGCAGGGCAGCTTGGGGGTCTCTTTTGCTGGGCCCAGGCTCCAAGCTGGCCACAGTGACTGGCATCTGAGAGCATCTCCCAGCACTGCCCCAGCATGCTCCAGTGGCTCCTTTCTGGCTTGCTCTGCCTGGGACAGTAACGGGAACAAGTGACAGGTTATACAGTTATCTACAGCCATAGGCACGTTCCCTTCTGGCTCTCTTGCCTTGCTTTCCCTGCTCTGTAAAATGGAGATGACTGAGATCTCCTGGTGACAAGCACAAAGTAAGAAGAGGCATTTTTACTTATCAGGGCAGTGGTGGGGCAGGGGAATTTGTGCTGCTGGGTTGGGAATAAACAACCCAGCAACTCGAATTCCTCCAGCAAGACTGCACCTTCCATCAGGCTCTCTGTTCACTTAAAAAAATCCCATTATTCTGCAAATTGCATATTCCAAAGGGGGAGTTCATTATCCACTCTAATGGCAGTGAGTGGCAATGGCCATTACAATAAATGGCTTTTTGGTAAGATGGCTCTATAATTCAGTTGGTATTTAACACTGGCCAGGGGGCTCGTCTCTTTACATCAAACACATTAAGCAAAGCACCTCTATGAGCATCCCCCCGTACTAAAGAGCTGTTATAATGAAGGTGATTAGGTATAAACATAACATCAGAGGCTGCCGTCTCAGAATAGTTTGGGTCAGTGGCTGCATGGCACAGGGGACTATGCCGTGCACAGAGGACTCATGTATTTGTGAGGGACCAGCTGGCTTGCTGCAGTTCATACAGAGATGCTGGGCCTTTTCCAGCACCAGAGCTTGGCAGCTGCTGGGGGGTAGCTTCCATCCCCAGGAACGCTTGGTGACTGCCCCCAGCCTCTCCACTCTGGTGGTTGTAGGGCACCTGTCTTCTTATGGGCATGGTGTAAAACTAATAGCAGGGCTGTGCAGAACAGTTTGTAACTCAACAGACACATGCAAGAGCTCTGGCAAATGCTTAATGGATTGTTCCACCAGTTAACTCTCCAAGAAAGGAACTGAGAGCCAATTCAGTGCCTTCCAAATCACAGCTCTGTTAAAAAATTAACCTAGAGCACAGCTCTTCCTCTTGGCAGCTGTCCAGTTATTAATTTCAATGTATCAGCTGCATCTGAACAGGCTTGGGCTTCTGCCCACTATTTCTATTTATTTGTTTTCCATTCATCTCCACTAAAATTAAAACTCAAAACCTTCTAGAGAGAATGGAAAACAAACATGCTGAACCAGTATTGCTGCCCACATACAACTGGCAGAAATCACTGCGCTTTTTCTTTTTCTGCAGTGAGGTAAGATCTTATTCTTAGGATTCTCTTGGCCTCTCACCTAAAAAAACAGCACAGGCACCTATGGCACTAGCTGCAGCCTTGAGTTCTCCTTGCTTTCTGGGCACATCAGTAAGCAGCAGCCTTCTGCCCTTGACTGTAGGTTTTTACTGCGTACCGGGTCACAGCCACTGCAGAGGCCCTGTGCTGTAGACCTTTCCAGATTAAACAGCATCTGCATGGTTTGAGAAGACAGCACTGATGGTCCAAATGGTCACACTGAGGCTACAATCCCTTACAACAGTTCGGACTGCGGCCGTGTTACAATGCACTGCATTGGCTGTGGAAAGAACTGCATGCTTTTAAAGGAGCACACATATAATCCAAGAATATTGGCATTTTTTCCTCCCCTTGCTTTTTCTCTTGCTGCTGTCAAGAGGCTGGTGGAGTTCCTCAGGCCAAGCTTTGCCTGTGCTCACTGAAGTCCACTGCTCTACCCTGCCAGAAGCACCCAGCCTGCCTAGTGCTTGCTTGACTTCTTATTCATGTCTTGGTTTGTTCCGAACCCATCTTTATCTCAAAGCACAACACCTGATAAAATATTTTGCTATAGAAGCCCAGGCTTTTACAATGGCATGATTCTATACACATCTGAGTGTGAGTAAGAACTGAAAAGCCAAAGGTTATGAACTTACTTTTAAAGTGATACAGATTACAAAATATCCTCATTTACAACTACAGTATTTAAATCCTATTTGCAACAGCACAATCAATAGGATCTAACTGTTGATGTACAGGAAGAGATTTTTAGTAAGTAAAATGCACTAAAATAAGGCTTTGGTCTTTTTCAGTGCTTTGTCTTACAATTCAAGTGTTTTCCTTCCTTAAAAACACACGCAAGTGAATACATAGTGCAAGATATGAGTCTGGTTGCGTAAGAAATTCTTCTGCCTGTTACCTAAAAGGATTTCTTTCCACCAATAAACAGAGTTCCCAGTTCTGCATTTAGGGCATCATCAGGAATGACATCATCCTCCACAAACTCATCTCCAAGCTTCTTCCACCACGGGCAGCGAGTGTATTTCAGCATAGTGTTGTGGGATTGTCTTGCCTTGGTAGCTACAGGGACTGATCGACTCATAAAGACATCAAGATCTTTTTCTGTGATCTCTGCTAACCCTGGAGCATCTGTAAAAACAAGAAGAATAATTTTCTTTGTTTGTGGTTTTATGAGTATTTCAAACAAAAAAAGGACCTTTCCTTCCCCTCCCACTTCCCGCTGTCCTAGGTAACTCCTTTCCCCATGCTGGCATTACAATTTTATGGCTGCATGATAAACCTGATTGGAGAAGCAATACAAATTAAGACTAATCTGAAAAAATAAATATATAATGGGGGAAGGAATAGAAGAGGGGAAAAGCAGGACAACTTCATTCAGCAGACAACAGTCATTCATCCACCAAAATGACTTTTTGTGAAACTATGACCTAAGAGAAAGAGGAGCTGCTGGTTGCTCCGGCTGGATCATCGCTCCTGGCGCAGGGTGACATCAGTATAGTGTTTCCACCGCTCTGGTGCGGCAGCGCTGTGTTTATTCCCTGCCTGGGGGACCCAGCACAGTGTGAGTGTGTGTTGCTGATTTGCCTGTTCAGGGAGCGATGAGCTGCAGTGACACAGCACAGGACAGACTAAATAATGGAATTCAGTAACTTGCTGAATTTTGTCCGGCTTGGGTGCTCTCTGGTGGCTGCAGTTTGCTATTCTTGCTCTTTTACTCCAGGCTACTTGTCTGGAATTAAGGTAGCACAATAGTGAATTCCGTTTCAAATAAGGACAAGCCGGAGAAAATAAAAACATGACTCAGAATTCATAACTCAAAGATTTCCCTCTTTATCTGGAAAAGGTGAGAGCACTTCAACGAGTGGCTTGCTTACAACACAAGAAAACAGAACAAAGCAAAACAAATGTAGAGGAAGAGGCTGTGTGAGATTCCCTTCTTAGAAATTTTAATGCCTTTCACAGGGCCATTGCTTTTCTTGTGAACATATCAGAGAGAGACTATTAGCAGAAGAATAAGATGCTCCTTGAAAAGCAGATGTGTATACGTAACCTATAGCAACACTTAGATAATCTCTAACAAAGCCTGAATCTCAAGATAAGGCAGATGGCAAAGGAAGAAATATTTTCAGTTTTGAAATGAGGCTTTACCACTGTTCCCTCCAATTTTCTCTCTAAATTAGTTTAATCCAAATGGTAATCAAAACTATGACCAGAGCATTCACATACTCATTAACAGCTCCACATCGGTGTTGACCTGAGCCAGTAATGTCTCTCTCCGCTGCGCTGCTCTCTGATCCAGTCTGCTCCTCAATAGGAACTGTGCCAGCTTTTCCTGGGCCTGCATATGCAATTCTTTACTCATTTCTTCTGACATTTGTGAAGCCTGGAGGAAAATAACATTTTGTTACCATTAGGAGCTGGTTATTTTAAATCTTCTGGGGGCAGAATAATGTCTAAACAAGGAATGCAAATGCTGTTCTTAATTGTTAACTTAATAATTTTGCTTCCTCTGCAGCTCTCTCCAAAGCTATCCGTCATCAAGTATATGAATTTTCCAATTACAGTTTGCTTTGACCCTTTTTATTAGATTAATGGTTAAAATCCCCAATATCCTAGTGCCTCGCTGTCAAACAAGCAGGGTTAATATATGCATACCTCACATGGATTATCTTGATCCGAATTTATGAAGCTGAATATATTTCATCCCTACAGTACTTTATGTTGCATCATTAATGCGAATTATGAAATGACTAAGAAACAGACCGGATGCAATTTGATGTAGTCATCCACCTTCTGCTGCAAAGCTAGTCTCTGCTCATCAGTCAGTCCCTTGGGATCTTTCCAAGAAGAGAGAGGTCTCCTCCTTCTTCGTTTTTCCAAGAATTTACAAGCCTTTGTAAAGAACATATGAGAATATGACAATCACAGACAGGAAGTTTGTCTTCTCGCTTTGTCTGTAATCAATCAGTGAAAGAAAAGTATTTCAGTACTGCATCTGTTAAAGCATAAATTTAGCTATGAAGCTGAAAAGACAACATACAATGGTCAGCATGAATACTAAATCATAAGTAAGAACACTCATAATAAATTACCAACTCATCTGTAGCGTGGTGAAATTCCAACCTTAGGTTTCAAAGTGGCAGCTCTTACATTTTAGTTGCAAGGCTGTACAAGATTTTGTAATATATGGAAGGTTTAACCCATCTAAACAACTTGTGGCTCTAGACTACCATCCTCTGAATATTTTTTAATAAATTATGGGTACATCAACAGTAAGAGAATAAACAGAGCTTTTTGAGGCATTGCAATAATCCACTCAGTCCTACCTCATGTCAGAACAAAGTATATATACTTACTGCTCTCTGAATGACAACAGCCGCTTTATACTCCTTAAGTGATTGTCTCTGTTGATGAAAATTTCTTCTTGCTCTATACCCTCTCCAGAATCTCTGGATAGTTAATGCTGATTTCCCCTCCATTTCCTCCATGTACTTATTTACCTGACCTACAAATGTAGCAAAACCCCAGTTATAAGACTGTAGGGTGGGATCTCTTTACAATTTATTTTTTTAATCCTTAAACTAGATAGTACCAAAAAAGCTGGGGCGCTATCAGTTAAAAACCTCTTTTCATCCAAGGTCTGTCATCCAAGCTGTGGGCCATGTCTCAGAGACTTATAGCTGCAAGGGAGCTTTGTAACACAAGAAAGTTGGATTTCCCTTTCTCCTGGGCCATTTTGAAGGCAGCAGATCTTGATCAGTAATTACCCTTGTAGAATTAGCATGTTCTCTGTCAGATAGTTGGGTCAGAAGAGACAGTTGGACTGAAGTGCAAACAGACAGGCAAGACTAGGAAATATACTTGAGGAAACTGCTCTTAAGGAGACCCAGACAGTTTAATCTTCTAGTATAGTTTAATATATATCATACTGGCATGGATTATTTCCAGTAAGGCCAGCTGTCGTTCATGGAAGAGTCTCATGGCTCTCTGCCTCTGAAGTTGCATTTGCAGTTTTAGAGCCTCATCTTCCTTCTGTTTTTTCAAATGCTGCAGCTCCTGTTCCCGCTTAGCTCTGCAATACACAAATACATTAACAATTAGCTTCAATCGTACATTTCTTAAAACCATCTCTTGTTCTCTTTGTGTTAAATGGCCCAGCATTGAGGGAGGAAATCCACAAAATAATCTGCCATTCCCGCTATTGGCTGCAGGACCACACCAAGCAATGAGGAATCATCTGCAAGCTAACAAATTACCACACTATGTATAGCCAAGAAAAAAAATCTGAGCCAGTCACTCAATCTGGTAGCCAATCAAAGGATAAAGTTCTAAGGACTCTGAAGAGAACAGTGCTCCGTGTGGGACATTCATAGCCAGCACGAACTAGAACAACAACTTTGATTCCATTATCTGGGGAAGAGGTAAAGCAACATTAGTCATCTGCTCCAGTATGCACCTTTTCCAGTGCATCCATCAGCATGCATGGCACCTGCTTTCCATAATACGTACTATTATTTTTGGACTGACTGCAAAAGTAGATCAGAATGTTGTCTGTTAAGGCTCACTTCTTAAATTTAGAGGGATTTTTTTTTTCTCCAGGAAATACAGACTGCCACATTTTCTCTATCAACTTTGTTAACAGAACACTAGGAAAGAATTTTCTTGCAAACTCTTCCTGATCTGTACTAGTTGTTGTAACTTGATGTTAGGATGTTGCCCAGCTGTGCTTGGCAACAGAAAGCCCCAGCAGATGTTTCACAGCTGAGACAACTGAAAACTCTGTAACTGGCCCCAGAGAGTTTAAGCTAATAATAGCCTACCTATATATATAATTGATATATACACTAACATATTAATATAGAGACTAATATATTAATACTAGATATACTGATGTACTGATACTAATAATTACTGAGACCACTTTGGTCTCAGTGAAGCATAAGGAGCTGTGAGCCAGGACTCCGCCTCCCTTCACTACTCCTTTTGTCCCAATGGACCTGACCTCATTAGCAGCTTAACACTTGAGACTTTATAATGAGGTAATGATGTGACTCCTCCTCTTCTCCTATTGCAGCAAAATCACTTGCCCACTCAGGACCCGAGTACCTCCACTGGACCCACAGCCCTGAGCTCTTCTCTAGCCCTTTTCCAAGGACAATGAAAGGAGCACCTTGAGCACTAGGAAAGAGAACAGACAGAGCACAGGCATAAAGGGTACCGGAAAGGGGAAAAAAGACCATAGATTAGAACTAATGTCCAGCAATCTTGATATCGCTTCATGTCACATACCTTTAGATTTGCAGTACTATTGAGTTATTTGTGTGTTTCCCATTGCTAATATAAACTGCAATATATTTTTTCCACCAACCATACTTTCTCCTCAACCTCCATAACTGGGTGGGGAAAGATGGGATGGAAGCTATTGTGTAAAAGAGATGCTCTGGATTTAAAGATCTGGCCCTAAGTGATAAACAGCCTCCACCATGATCTGAAAGACCATAATCCTTTTATGATGGTAATGCAGACTTGAAGCGTGGCCACACATCTACCTACAAAGACAGATCATGATATATGTGATTACATCAGAATAGTCTCAAGGAAACTAGAGGCCTTCAGCCCACGCATTTCTGCAAATTAGAGCTGTAAATCTTTGCATTTTTAATCCAGGCAGGCACATATTATACTTCTCAGTGGAATGATGTCACAGGATCAAGCAGGATTTTTGATGACATTTTCTTGATAAAACTATTAATAATTTTCCCTAGAAATTTTTATCAGCTCCACGAGGTGGAAAACTACAAGAATGTTTCATGAACTTCTCAGATGTGCATCTGTGAAACTACCAATAGCGTCTGTCAGATATTTAAATGTTTCTTTGATACTGATTCTTTGCCATGTAATCTGCAAAACACACGCTCTTCTTCAGTCTCAGTTCCTCCTAATGATAAGACCTATTTGTTTGCACAAGACCACAGTGTGACAGAGAAATGCCTCTGAACAGAAACAAAACACATACAGAGTGAGATCCAAGCTTCCTTCAGCAGTTCATGGCACAGATCAGCCTCCTGCTGATCACCTCTTATATATATAAAACGGTTTGATTTTTGATGCATGGCTAATACAAATTATTGCCATTTCAACAGTTCTACAATTAGCTGTGTAACACTGAACTTACTTCAAGGAGAAATTAACAGGCTTAAATATTCACTGAGGAGACATTTCTGAAACCAGAGTTTCAGAAGTTTTTAACTTGCAGAGCTTAAGATCTTCCACTGCAGCTGCAGGTGAGCCAAGTTCACAGTTTCAACCTCAGCAGTATTTAACCACACTTGTTCTAAAATAAATCTGTGAATATAACCAAACCCTGATTGTTAAAAAATCAAAAAGTCCTCTTGAAAACTTTTCTAAAGTCATGCTTAAAGTATTCCAAACACGGTAATTCAGTATAACACTAACTGCAGCTTTGGCCTAGACAGAAAAAAAACAACACTGGAGCTGTACAGGTGCTATATTTACTCAGTACATCGGTACTGACTGAGCCACAAACACACAACTGCAAGGATATTAATACATTTCCATTCCTCTCAATATTAAACAAACACATTCAAAAGTCCATCTAAATGACTCAAGAACTATTTAAAAGGCATGTACTAATGCTTACAGTACTGAAAATATGACACAAGAAAGTCAAGTAGCTCGTTGATTGCTCACTATCCTTTCCCTTCTGCTTTACCCTGTTATGTCTTAGTCCATCATTCAAGTTTTCTGGGCTATGATTTTGGCTTGCAAGGTGCCTGATAAGGGCAGAAATATTGGCTCAAAGTGTATGGTGGAGTAGAAAGGAGTGGCAAGGATGTCATTCTTGGTGTTTCCCCACAAAAGCTGGAGTGGCTAGTGGCCCTCAATGGACACTGCCACAATGCCCCTGCAAATCCTCCAGAATTTAAAGATTACACCCTTGAAAGTCCACTATTTTTCTAATGCCAGTCTAGACGACAAATCAGAACTGTCTGCTTTCTAATCCCTTGATCATAATGCAATTTGATTTGACTAATTGATTTCTAAGATCTAGTTTTGACATGGTAATGCTCAAGATGTGCAAAAAGAGGTTGAAGAAACCTGCTGTAGAGTCTGAACTTGATTTAGATCCCTTATCCTATGTTAAATTCACACTAAATTTCTCAAAAGAGTTAGCCTAATATGTGCTAACATCACTGCTGAAATCCTACTTCAAGTAAGACAAGCATTATTTATGTAGCTTCATTCTTCTGTGGTGCTTCAAATCAAAGGATACTATTTCTAGGTCACTGAAGTGACTCCAGTTCTGAGAGTCAAAGATTTCAAATATTAATGAAGAACAAGGTCTTGCAAGCACTATATGGAGAAAATACTATGGGCCTTGGTTTCTGCAGCACTCTGGCACATCCGATTGGAAACTCCAGGACAGCTCCACATTCAATTTACAGTGAAATTTCGTGTCAAGTTAACTGTGAACCAGTAAAATGTTCTACCACCAGTACCTCATCCTCTAGTGGTATTTAGTGCAATCCCATGCTACAGTGTACCACGTTTTAGTGTTCTATATGCCATAAATTTTTACACAGAAAACATATAAAAGCATCATAGAAGTAAGTGTTTTCGCAGAGAAGTTTGGCAGCTGGGAAAGGGACAGTTGGAACTTTTGGCACCAGAAGTGGCAGTTTGGTGCTGCTGGAAAAGCACATTGTTTGGATGTTTCTACTAAAAGAATCTGTAGTGAAGCAGCTCATATTGGCATTACATTACCTTTATGTTACAGAAATAACAGCTGACTGGGAAAAAGCATCTTCAAGATGAAGGAACTCTTGGTCAGCCCAAACCTATGGCCTGGGACATGGAAACAAATCCTCAGGGAAGCTATTTCCAGGAAGCACAGGAAGTGAATGGGAACCATCAGCATAGATTTATCACAGGCAAATCATATTTGACCAGCCTGATTGCCTTCTGTGATGTGATGACTGGCTCCATGGACAAGGGGAAAGCAGTGGATGTAATTTTCCTTGGCTTTATCAAGGCTGTCATCAGAATCCCATGCAGGGCAGAGCTGACAGTCAGAGGAGCCTCCACAAACACAGAAAATGGGCCAACAGAAACAACATGAAGTTCCGATGTGAAGTTCTACACCTGGTACAAATTAACCTCATGAACTAGGACAGGCTGGGCACTGACTACCTGGACAGCAGATCCAATGACTCTGTGACCTGAGAAAAACCAAACCAAACCTTTTCACTAGTGCTTTTTACAAAGCTGTACTGGTTACCTGAAGCTTCTCTGTAAAGCGGTCACAGCTTGGGGTAGTTTTTTCAGCCTTTTCCTTGTCAGAAATCCCCTCCATGTAGCCTGGATTATACAAGCTGCTTGATGCTGCATCTGAAATTAATAAAGCAGTTGGTAGAATATTTTCTCTGCATATAAACCCACTTTATTACTGCTTGCATATTTGGAACAATCTCAACATTTGGCCAAAAAACCATCAGTTTTCAAATACATCAATATCCAGTACTTGTAACAGCTTAGGGAATTTAAGGTCCTCTAAGATGATTATTATCATGACACCTGTACTTGCTCCAAGGGCAGCTAATCTGATCATCTGGATCGATGCTCTCTGTGGTAAACAAATCAATTTACAGCAGAAATATAAAATATATATTAACTGCATTCATCAATGTTAGAAATTTGTATTTAAAGCACTTGAAGCACTTGATATTTCAAATGGTGATTCAATCAAAATACCTACACTAGATGGGACAGAAATACAAGTTTGAAGAATTAGCAGCAGGAGAAGTGTTATGTTTGCAGTATGATCAGAAGTCACTGAAACACAACAAACATGAAAAAAAAAAATTATCTATTCTAGTGTTAAATGGATTTTTTTTTTTAAACCCCAACACTAAATACCCTGCTCTGTTGAAGATGAAAGCAGGTCTCTATAAAATATAACTTTGATTTCCTTTAAAGTATTGTCTTTGAGAAACCTGCATGTAAAATTTTGTTAAGAAGTTCATAAAACACACATCATCTCTTTTATTGGGAACACAGCCCAGAAGGTGTTCTTTCTGAACATTTTCTCTATATGACTTAATTCTATATGAATGCTGCCTAGAGTTCAGAGATCCAAATTTGTCACACTGATGTGAGAAAAGCAG
This sequence comes from Chroicocephalus ridibundus, assembly GCF_963924245.1. NCBI lineage: Eukaryota > Metazoa > Chordata > Aves > Charadriiformes > Laridae > Chroicocephalus > Chroicocephalus ridibundus. The sequence continues at coordinate 13,335,575 of NC_086290.1, read as the reverse complement.
ACACAGTTATTTTTGTTTTATAGTTAGCAAAACTAAATTAATTTTTTGCCCCTATGGTTGTGTAGAAATCTATGGTGAATCTGCGACAGAAAGTCAATCTCTTGAGTCACAGTCACCTTTATCTCTGGACAATTTCTTTAGGTCTTCAAAAATAGTGGAGGGGAAAAAAAACAAATAGCAAATTTAAAAATCCATTAACAAAGTGAAAAAATAACACAGGCTTTGAAAAGCGTCAAAGTGACTGAGTAAATCCACTCTAAATATATATAGATCACATGTGACTAGGATTTCACATACAAAAGTCTCGTTAAACTTCAGTACCCGCATTTCTCCTTTTCCACTGCATTGTTCCAAGTCCAGCAGGTCCAAGAGTTGACTGAGATCCCTGTCAAATCCTTTGCCAGTCCACTGTTTACTTAAAAGCCCTTTTAATCCTAAGTGAGAGAGAAGCAGCACGTGATACCACTAAAGTGATTATTCTTTTCAGGATTTTCAAAAAATCAAATCTGATTCTATGTGCAAAGGAACACTAGAGCTGAATACCATCAGTCATCTTTGAGTTTCAATACAGAGTATTATCTGGTGCTCCAACCATCACAGAGAAGCATTATACAGCGATTGCAATTTTGTACGTCCAAGTCACCATATATTGTGTCTACATAACTGGCAGTTAAATTATCAACGTACTTTCAGTGTCTTGTCAGTAAGTCACTGTAAGGTACCAAAAGGATGTAAAGCACCATGCAAGTGCTAGGTTTTATTAGCACTGATTTCATATTTTTCATAAAAAAATTTATTTATAACTGGAATTCTTTGACGTCTTACCTGTATAGCATAGTCTAACTGTGAGTACATGTGCATCCAATCCCTGAGACAAAACACCTTTTTAGGTTCACAGCAGCTAAAAAGCACGCTTGCGCTCCCTGCACATCACACACTCGGGGTGTCACGCACAGGGCACAAGCAGACAGTAACACGTGCTTTTTAGCTGTGTATGAGACAAATCCCAGAGCCTGAGAGTTCTGCAGAGAGTTGGAGGGAAAAGAAAGGAGAGCAGGAGGTAGACACATGTTTAGATACCCTCCTGAAAAACTGCAGATTCAGGAAATTTCCATTTTCAAATCATTGTCCATGAGCATATTCATACACTGGGCAACTTCAATACTCATATATACTTACAGGATCTAGATATGGAGCACAAAGTCCTTCATGCAAACAGAAATGGCACCTCTGTTCTATCACACATGCACCATTTTGGAAGGACGATGACAGTTAAACACTTCAGGAGAGACAGGTGAGACTCCAAATGGAGTCAGTGTGTGCCTTAATGCTGCCTGAGCTCTGCAAAACCACGTAGCCTAGTAACACAAGGCAGGTCCCTCACAGAAGTCCTGTGGGTCTGACGCAACTATTTGCCAGTTTCTGTACTGACTATGTAGCCATATGCGCCTTTCAGCTACTGCCAGGGAATAGTACCTCACATGTGCCTCTCAGAGGCTTTAGTGCCCTCCTAGAAACCTGGTGTAAAGCCTGCTAGTCTTGGAGATGTGAGGTTCAAGTGACCTCCTCACCGCTGGCAGGCTGCATCTACTGATAGAAAGCTTACACCGAAGTACCTCATACTGGCAACGGCTCTGAGCCACTGTGAAGCCATGTCACTTCAACGAGATGGCCAGATGGTAGAAATACTGTAATGCTTTCTTTGTTGCTGCTGTTCCTCAAACTATCTAAAGAAGTCCAAAGCCTGAGTGAAAACTAACATAAGGACTCTAACTTTAAAAAAAAAAAAACATACGGGGAAAAAAAAACCTTTTTTTTTTCTTAGTGGAAATAGGAAATGTACAAGAAATGAAGAGTCTCTAAATGATTATGGCATATTGCGATTCTAGAACAAAATAAAGTATAATCCTTTGATGGAGACTTGCACCTCTTCAGACAAGCCAGCATTCTACATCTGGGATGATCAGACCATCACAGCAGCTTCACAAGAATCTGCAATGTGATACCAGCCTTAGGCACATTATACTTAATTTCATACCAAAAGAAAGTCCTCCTCTCTCAATTCTGTAAGCAAAAAGGTGGCAAAGCTGCCCATCCCGTCACGAAATTCACTGCCTAATAAGCAATTAGCACAAGTGTAAAAAAAGGGAATTGGACCTTTTTGTCTAGCGTACCCACTTCTTACTGTCCTTGTCCCCAAAGGACTGAGGCTGCTCACAAGTAGTTTTGACCATCAATAACATCCAGAATATAAAAGATCTGGCAAACATCAAAGCCTCTTTCTTAGTCTCCATAGACATGACAGAGGACAAAGGGGTTTCCTGGAGCTCCCTGCTAGGCTAGAGACAGAAACATCAAATGGGACATCTCATTAAATAATTAATAACATAGCAAATTCTATGCACACTCAGCCTTCTCATCTAAAGGCATCAAGACAAAATGATAAACTCATGTCATGAGTTTCTGGAAAGAGTTCACACCAATCACTTGATAGCAAAAGACAGTCAGCGCCTCAGTAACACAACAGCACCAATCAGATAAGCAGATGTGCCACAGCCAGGATCAGAAGTTGACTTTAAGTAAAACTTTCCTGCTTCTGGACTAGCAAGCCTTAGCGCACTGGCAGATGTCTGACACACGGCTCTTACCATGGCAGTACAGGCACCTTGCTACTAGGATCTCTCAACAGCCAACTGGCACAGGAAAAAAGATGCAGAACATCACATAGAAAGAAGTAAAGCCCATCCAGTTGGAAGTGACAAACAGCAGCTTTAAAAGGCAAGTTGCCACATGCAGAGTCCTCAACAGACTGAAGAAAATAAATCTAGGAAACAGAAAGAGGTGCGGCACCCGAAACTATAATGAAAATGAACAGAAGAGAAGGGAAAAAACCACCAACAACACAGCACTGCAGTCTCCATCTGTATTGGATGGTTGGATGGAACTGAGATGGGAAACCTCCATCTTTGCAGTTTCACAGTGAGTGTAAGAGGAGGCTGAGCGACTGGTCCCATGCATGCTTACCAACCTTTGTAGCGAGCTGTGAGTAACTTCACAAGCTGCTTGCAAAATTTTGCCACCAACAAAAGCAGTTTTGTAGCAGCATTTCCTACAACAGGATTGGTGGTAGATGAAAGCTTATAAACAAGCTCATCCAAAACAGAGTGAAGGGTCTCTTCATCAACCTGGAGCAAGACAGAACTTTAAAAAGAAGAAAAAAAGAGACGGGAAAGCACACACAGAATTGAGGTGTTAATTACAAACTATGAGCTTTTTAACAGTGACTTATTTTTAGATATGTCAGGCGTTCAGCAAATCAACATACCCAGATAGCTGGACAAGCAATCTCATCCAGCCAGTGCTACTGTTTCAATCGACTGTTTCCCATTCCCTCAATTTAACAGCAAGATAAAGAAAATAGCTATTTTTTCTATTTCTACAACAAAGACTAAGAAAAAAACCACAACCCCCCAACAATTCTTGTATATGAAAATTTTCTATTTTACCAAGCACCAGTGAAATGAGTTTTAAATTTAAATTTCAGAAAAATCAATGATATGAAAACAACTAACCTATTGACCGTCAGAATATTGTGTAAAACAGACATCATTTTAATTGCTGTTTCAACATCATCCGTTATTAACAACTGCAGGAAGTGATCATTTTGCAGTACTGCAAAAAACCAAAAACAAGCAAACAAGAAATCACATAATCAGAACCAGACTTGAAAATACCATAAAACAAACAAACTTCATTATGAAACATATGCCATAGCAAGTAAAACCAGATACTGTTTCTGGAACCAACTCCTCCTTTTATAATTTTTACACTGAAACTTACTGGAATAAGTAAACTACTTCAACAGCTAAAAAACATGTTGAGCCCTGTTTTTCCTGCCTTTGGATATCCCTCAGGCACTGGTGCTGCAATGGAACAAAAACTTTAAAGCCTTTTATGTTACACTAGTACCAGTTTCTTATTACAACAGTGGCATTATCACTGGGGTAACAACATCCAGAAAAGGTAAGGACTTCAACCTTGACAGTTTGTTACAGCAGGTTTATTTAATGCAAGTCCACTGATATTATTAAAGCACCATCTTTTTTATTCCAGCGTATCACTGTCTACATATTTAGTAATTTTTCTGACCACGTGTGGTTTTAGTTACACATCTTTTGATCCTTAGTTTTTTTGTTCCATATTAGAAACAAAACAAAATTCTGCTTTTTAAAATCAGTGTTATTAACATTGGTTTAATTGAAAGCGTATTTTGGTCAGAAGTGTATAGCGAAGTTCATTAGATGTTTGTAAAATTTCCTGGCATGGCAACAACTTCAGAAATCTGTTTTCAAGTCTATCTACTTTTCAGGGGCTGCAACGTAGTCTGGTCAAGTTTCTGCATATGTTTGATATATACAAATTCTTGATACCTGTATGATGATTCTTGATACCTGTAGTTGCCATAAATAAATTTTCAGTTGTTTTATGGGTTTACTTTTCCCTTACCGCATGCTGCTAGTTGAATATGCCCACCGAACAGCCAGCAGATGGCATCAGTTACTGTTTGGAACCAGCATAAAAAATCTTGTTTTTCTTCATCCTAAGCAAAAGAGAAGTAGGTAAAAGTATGTGTACATATCTTCACTGAGGACTTCGCCTTGATGTAATGGGAAGGTTTGTATGTTTCAGGGATCTGAAGACCAAAACTCCATCAAATTCCAAGATGAGGTTGGTGAAACTGTAGGAACCAGTCAAAAAAATAACTTGCGAGTGCTTAAAGGCCAGAGATCAATCAAGAAAAATCTAACCATACTAAAAAAGCATCCATTCTTGAAAACACCATAACAGGGAGAGAGAAGTCTTATTTACTCCTTCAAAAATATTTTATAGCATAGGAGGGCTAAGAAGACAAATAATATCTCAATACAAATGCATCCCAGATTTAATCCACAGAGGGTGAAACATATTATTTAAGATTAAAGCAGAGGGGAAAAAAAGGGTCCAAAGTGGCCGAGGACACAGTAAAAATGGAAAAGGTTCCTAAAAACTGGCATGGTAAGGCTTCAGAAGCACTTCCCAGTTGGAAGTCTGGGAGCAAACACCAAAGCGCTATTAAGCTGAAGTTTGATCAGTTTGCCAAACCGACTATGTTATGTGCTTACCTGTGATAACACTGGACTGGAAAAAATGACCAGGAAGAATCCAGGTTTTAACATGTGAACGCACATACAGACGCACAGTCTAGAGTCTGTATTACAGGTGTGAGCCACAGGCCACTGGAAATCTAAAATCTTGGTGTGTGGACAGCAAAGGGGCTTTTGATAGTACTACATTGCTGACAAATGTTGTTATAAAGCACTTGGCCTGATATCTCCCACATTGAGTCTCTACAAATGACACTCTGGAAAGCCTATTCCTAGATCCCTGCTACAAGTTCCAGCTGTCAGTCATGGTTTAACTTTGTATTTGGTTCTTACTGACAATGAGAGATACAAAATCACAGTAATAAGTTAAGCTGTAATATTATCTGTTCTGTGTTTTGGCAATACGTCAGTTTCTGAAAGCTATTTCAGTACTTCCCTTGACTTCAAAGACTTCTACAAAAAGCAAATGAAGGCAGAATAAACTACAAATCTGCACTGGTAGAGTGGGATTTCCAAAGTTCCACTGAGCAAGCACCAAGTCTGGGTGCCCAGTCACCTCTGAGACCACATGGTTTAAAAGCCAAAGGACTAATTATAACGTAGACTGCATTTGCATTCAAAAGAAATCTTTGCCCACAAGCATGACTCAAGTAGCATGTAGGCTGAGACATAATAAGAAAGTGTGGGGGAAATTACATATTGCGGATAAGACTCGAGTCTCTTGGGATGTCATTCAGGAAGCTTCCTTCTTAAGCAGTAAATGCACTTCTAAAGTATTGAACTAACAGAAAATACGTTACTCTACTGATACTTTCTGTGAATTGATTGTGTTTGTGGTGCCCAACACAATACTCTACAGGAAAACTTTGACTAAGTGCAAGAAGCCAGTGAGCCAAGAAGTGAGATACTAAGGGGAAACAGGGATATGAAAAGAAGCTATCAGAATCCATGAGGTTGGTTATTTAAATTATTAATAGGTTTCGTTTGTTAGGTTTTTTTTCTTACGATTCTGGAACTCAGAATGCTTCATAAGCACGAGGGAACCTAGATGGGCAAACCCCTTCTTCTCTGCAAAGAGGGAGAGAAATGTAAGAAAACGTTCAAACCTACAAATTCAAAGTCTGCCTTTGGCGTTCCCAATGTGCAGGTTCAGAAGCAGTGAGCATTTTTTGAATTTTTTGCCAATTTCGCAGCAGAAATTCTCTGGCAAAACAAACTTCAACAAATCTGATTTAAAATCTTAAGACTTCCTAAACCTTTTTTGTAAAGCTGAATAAAGCAGTGGGAACAGAGCCATTACAAAGACTGAACTAATTATATGCAAAGTTAAAAAGACACTACCGTGACTGGGATGCTGCCCTTAGTCAGGCATTTTTTTTTTTTCTATCTTACCACCGTAATTCTTCTATCCTGCTTACAATTGCATTTTGTTCCCCTGCCTTTAAAACTTGCGAAAAGTAGTAGCTAAACTCTCTAAACAAACCTATGGTAACAAACTAGCTTTGCACACGTAATGAACCCAACGCTGTACAATGACAGATTTCAGTTTCAAAGCTCCAGGGCATAAGAAAATAAGTGTTCATAGTACAGTGTCCCTAGAATAATATCCTACTTACACAACACATAACATTGGAAAGTTTACAGAGGTTCTCTGCTTTGTTAACTATGAAATTTAAATACCTTGATTGCTCGGATAAATCGTGCTTGCAAGCGTCTTCCCAAAAACAGCAGGTTGTCTATAGCTGAAGGAAGAAATTTCTTGTAAAATTCCTCAGTATCTTCTTTCACCTCTAGTCCTACACAACAATGACTGAAATGAAAAAAAAAAAAAGAAAGAAAGAAAAGAAAAGAAAAAAAAGTAACCTGAATAGTTGAAGGTCTGTTTGAACAGCTTAGAATGAATGTCACGTCATCAGAGAAGAAATGCTTCACTGGCATGGGACAATTCGACACTGAACAGCAGTTAACTGCTGTGACTGGCTCCAAGGTAGCTGCCTCAAAAGGAGGCGGAATCACTGACAGGCTGGAGACAGCAAGTATATTACTATTTAATGTAGCACGTCTCAGTTTAAAAACATATCCAAGGCACTTTCTCCTTTAGCTTCATAGGATCTGTTCAGGCTTGTTCCACATGCTAGGGTAGAGCTCTGATGGTCAAAAGAAAAGAAGAGGCAAAATAGAAAGGTAGACAAAAACCTGATAAAGGAAGCCTGATGATGAAAGGGGTGTGGATCAAGCAATGAAAATATGTATTAAAAAATATTACTTACCACAAAACCTTCAGCAAATCTGTCTACAACTTTTCTCTAACTGAGAAATACATATGGGCTGGAAATCAGTTCTTCAGATCTGTTTTCTTATCTTACTCACCCCAAACACATCAGTCATTTCTGGAAGACTTTTTACAAGAAACTGCATGTTTTACAACAGGGAAGCTTTTAAATTCTGTACTCTGCACTGATACTAGTGCAGCAAAAGAGTCTTCCTAACTTTTTATGAATTTTGCTAACATCTTATCTAGTCTTTGTTAGCTTTTTGTAAGTGCACACATGTAAAGCTTTGCTTAACAAAGCCCTCGGAAAGAGAATTCTAGGCATGAAGCTGAGATTCATCTAGTTACAAAAGGACATTTTTATAGTTAAAATACATTTCAGTTTTCTCTGCAAACTGAAATAGCTTATAGGGGATGATTTAAGTATCACACAATTCTGGTGATAAATCTTGCATCTCTTAGTGAAATTACTAGCATTAAAAATTCATACTGCAGATACGGCATAAATAAGAGATGGTTGCCTAATTGCTTCATGCCTGAGAATTTTGCTCCCTAATTAAGCCAAAATCAAGTACAACTCGGGGGAAATTTAAAACTTACTATTTTTCCTGACATGAAGGATTGAGATTGCATCACTGGGGATTTCACTTTAAAGTTGTCTTATTTACTAGCTATGAATTAAACTTAATTATGCCATTCTCACAATATCACTACATCAAGCTATCTAGTCTGTATGAACCGAGTCCTCTATTATGTTTAAAATGTAAATAGATATTTAAAATAGGTATACTAAATAGATATTTAAATAGAGTCAAGCCAAGCTGTGAGTCAATCAGGCTGAAGATTTTTGCAAGAAGAAATCTAAGTACACAAACTTTTTAAAATAACTGCAATTCAAAATTAGCAATTGCTGGGTAAGAACTGTGACACTGATGAGTCCTGTTCACAAGAAAAGGTAAAGCCAACACAAAAACCGTTCCCCCCAGTTTACCCAACTCAATGAAACACAATGTGAATGAATTAAACAGGACCAATTAGGCTATGCCTGACCCCTCTGCTCTTGACTGCTCCCTGCACTTTAACCCTGGCCTTTCCTGAACAACAAGCCTTGTTCTGGATGGGAGCCAACGTATTACAGCTTGAAAAGAAAAAGAGCAAGATGAAAGGCCAGGAAGAAAACAAGAAGAAAATTTCTTAGCAATTTTTTTTTTTTTACCTTAGTATCTCTGCTAGCTGGGCAGCAGTAGCCCAGCCTCCACGCAGTCGAGAGTGGTCTTGTCTAAGGACCAGCATGCAGTACTGAGTAAGATCATAATTGTATATATCTTGCTTAATTTTTTTTGATTCTTCACATCCCAAGGAAGCAATATTTAAAATTCCTGTGGGAAGAAAGCAGGAGGGAGACAAAGAGGAACATAAGATTCTGATGTATGAGATTTTTTTTTTTCCTTTTCTAAAACATGTGTACACAGAGCCAGAATTAAGGTAATTCTAAAAGTGCTAACAACAGCATAAAACGTTTTGTCAGCATTTTTCACTCCTACAACTACAATCCATTTGTTAGATTATATGACAATTGGGAAAGATAGCTAAACTTAGGTTTCCATTTTCTCATTACATATTTAGTAGTAAAACATACATTACCTGGGATATAGCCCATTTGTATGCATTTCCTAGGCCAGATAAAACCACAACCACTGCAAAACATACAGCTTCCTTCTAATTACATCCCAATTTAGAACAGGACCTAACTTGTTTCTACCGTTTGTATGAGCAGTGGCTATGTGGCAAAAGGAAAGACAGGGGGAGTCACACAGGAGCTTGTGATTGTGTTTCTACATGTAGACTTAAAAATCGAATACTAACAACCACTCTGTCTCTTCACCCAAAAGCACTGGGAGAAATTATTTGACCAAGTGTAAGGTCCATGCCCACATCAGCAGGGATCTTACAAACACAGTGACAGCTGAGAAGGAGAAAAGACTTCCTCTCCATTTGCTCCCCAGCTCCTCCTCCTCCTTATTGTTGCCAAGGCAAATGCCACTCTCGGGAAAAGCTGTATTATAAACCTTACTGAGTTTCCAGCCCTGCCGGAAACATTCAGAAAAAATTTCTCTATTTAAGGAGACAGAAGGAAGAAGGACTGTCCGTACTTCACTAACCTCATCCTTTTATTTTAGTAATGGTATTAATTACCCTTTAAGTTTAGAAGGAGCAGGGGGATGTCCTGTTCCCTGCTCTCAGTGACCTGAGCAGCTAAGGCCAGTATCCGGGGGTCCGCAGCTGCCAGCCCTGCGCTGGGCGTGTTGGCCATAGGAAACAGAGAGGGGCCAGCAATACCATCGACTCAATCCTCTTTCCCTTTTTAATTGTTTCGGTGCTGGTGTGGGGTCCTTAAACCACAACTTCCATCAAACCTCCAGCTCCTGCAACAATCAGCTCTGCGCTTCGGGCAGCAGGTATCCCCCTGAGGAAGGAAACAAACATGGAGGAAGCCCCATCCATCCATCCATCCATCCATCCATCCATCCATCCACGCTCCTTCATGTCGTCTCTCGAGGCCGCGGGCCTGGCTCTACCGGCAGCACAGGGCTCCAGCAGGGCAGCCCGAGAGAGGCCCCACGGGGCGGGCAGCATGAGAGGCCTCCCTGAGGGCCATCACCTCAGCCACGGGCGGCGGGGAGGGGGGGAAGGGCCCGCCGAAGGGCGCTTCCCGCCAGCAGGGCGGCGAGGGACAGCTGCCCTCTCCCGCAAGAGCCACCTCAGTGCCCCCCCACTCCGCTAGCGGCGGTCCCCGATGCCACGGAGCCCCCGGCAGCGCGGGACCCCACTGGCGGGGCCGTCAGGGCCGCTCCGAGGGGAAGCCCCTTCCCGCCCTTCCCCGACCCCTCTCACCGCCGCGCGAGGGCTCCCCCACTTCGGGGGTGGGGGGTAATGGGAAGCACGAACCCACCGGTTCTAACCGCACCGCCCCCCCTCCCCTCTCAGCTGTGTGGTCGCGGCCACTCTCCACCAACCAGCGCTCTCCCCTGCAGGAGGCGGGTATCATTTGCATATCCGCGTACGGGCTGGCGCCTCCGCCTGCTTCCCCACTCGTGGAAATCCACAGAGGGACGCCCGGCGGCCCAATCCGAACTCACGCTTCCCATGGCGTAGGGACCGAAGGGGAGGGGCTCTGCCGGCCGCAGCCAATGGGAGGCGAGTGGGCGTATCCGGGGCGCTGTGAGGGATGTTCGGCGAAGACGGCGGCTGTGGCAGCGGTAGCGGCGGGGGCCGTTCGGGCTCGCCATGGTCTGAAGGGGGGTGGTGGTGTGAGGCGCCGCCGCCGCCATGAACGGAGCGGTCCCTTCGCTTTTCGACCCCAAGGAACGAGTGTTGAAGCTGGGCGAGAGCTTTGAGAAGCAGCCGCGCTGCGCCTTCCACACCGTCCGCTGTGAGTGTGGGGCTGGGGCAGCGCCTCAGGGCAGGCGTCCCTTCAGGGGACCGGTGGGCCCCCCGCCCTGAGCCCCCCGCCCCTGGGCTCACCGGTCCCCTGAGGGGCGGGAATGCTGACCGGGCAGGTGCCGCGTCCCGGCTTGGCCTTGCTGGCAGGCCCAGGGGGCGGGTGTCGGTGTGAGGGAGGGCATGGTGTGGCAAGGGAGCTGGAATTATCAGTCATCTGCACAGGCAAAGTACGGAAAAGGGACGTGAATTGCCAGCCTTCGTGGGGGGATCCCTGGGGGGGTGGCACAGCTGAGAACTGAGTCCCTGGGGTTGGGGGTGCCTATCCCTGTGGATGTTGGGAGCAATGTGGGGCAGATCAGGCTTCGTTTGCTCCTGGGGTGCTAATATCCCTGTGGATATTGGGAGCAATGCGGGGCAGATCAGGCTTCATTTGCTCCTGAGAGCGTGGTGCCGATACGGCCATTGTATCCCAGTGCTGCCCCTCGCTGCTTTCTGGGAACTAACTTTGCTTTTTACACCTTTGGCATCCAGCATCGTGTCTCTGCTGAAAACCGAACTGGGTTGAACCTCTGGCTTTGCCCTCTTAGCTTGTGCTTAGTTTTTAGAAGTTAAGTACAATTCAGCAATCAAAGGTTAAAGGCAGTATTAATCACAAAGCTGGTATACCCTCCCTGAGTACATAATTACTATCTAGAGAGGTGTGTGCTCAAAGATTCTGAGGGTAGCTAGGAAACAAATGCTCTCAGGATTATAGTTCTGGTAATTTAGGACTGCTGCTTCTTGTTTTGATGTCTCGTTATTTATAGACTGATTCCCAAGATTCAGTCTCGCGTACGTTCTCTGGAGAATGTCCTGTATGCTTTCACGCAGTGCAGCGAGATGGGTAATGTGCTTTCTGTGAGCAAATGGAATGGCACTTAGCAGGATTGTCTGCAATTGTGGGAGGGGAGGAGAGGGGAAGGAGCAGGCAAAAGCTATAAATGGATTTAAACAAATGCTGTAACTTGAAATTTACCCTAATTTTAAAGAGGACTAAAAACCACGTCTGGTACCTCCTGCCTGTACAATTTCTTGCTGACTCCTGTAATTTGATGATTTATTCTGAAATCTGTTTTGAAATCTCTCTTCCTTTCCAACGAATGAGACATAGAAACTGGCACATTCATCAGTTCTGTCAAATGCAGAGCTTCTCTGCTCCTGAAGTTTTTGTTAACAAATGAGTAAAGGGGAAGACATCTGCTGGTTGAAAGTTAAGAGCACAAGTCTGTTCATGGACACTGGAATCAGTATCTTAATTTTCTAAAGTATTAACCACCCAGTTACCGTATATTAGAGCAAACATTCTCTAATTCCATGAGAGACTTTGGGACTATTGTATGCTTATCCCTGTAAGATGACGTGTGGGGTTTTGCGGTAAACAAGGTTGGCAGGGGCTGTTACCTGTGTCTTAACTCAAAGCCTTCTGCTGCATGCATAGTCCTGCCCACCAGCTCCCAAAGCTTGGTTTTCTTGCCTGGTTGGTGTGCAAGCTGGAGCCACGGTTCCCGGCTCTGGCCTGTGCCGCCTGGCCCGTGGGTTGCAGGTCATGTTATTGGACTGTGAAGCTCCCCAGCTGTAACAGAGTGCTGCCACCCATGACCGGCAGTGGCTGACGTGACAGGTTGTGAGGCAAGGAGCACGTGCAGCGGCTAGGGAACGTGCCGTCTAATGGGTCCCCTTTACACGCCTGGTCCTGCCATGCCTCTCTTCAGGTGCAACAGGGTGCCGGTCCCCAGCATGCGAGGCAGGGCGCTGGACATCCCCAGGCTGCAAGGCTGGCCCTGTGCCTGTGTTTGGAACCATGGGTTCAAACCCACTCGTGTTACCACGTGCCTTGCAGAGCCTCTTGATGCTGTCTTATCTCCCTAGATCTGCGCAGGCAGGCCTTTTAGCTGTAGCCCATCCAAATTCATTTGTGGTCGAAATACTATTTTATAGATAATGTTACATAGCTGCAGTGCTGGTGCCTGAACACATGCTCATTTTCAATGTCTCAGATTTTTGAAAAGGACCAGAAATTGGTAACTTCTTTTGTTTAAAGCTTTAATCAATACTTTAGATGTTGAAAAAACCCAAAAAGTAAATTAATATTTACTTGGGAAGTAATTTCACTTTTGACAAAAATAAATATACTGAAAGTCAAGTTTTGGTCAGCTTCTGACATGCATGCTATAGTAAAATCAGGAATGGATATTAAGGATTGGTGTTCTTCCTATTTTCAGTCACTTGTCTACATCTCCCGTATCTTGGATCAACATTTTCAAAAACTATTTGTTGATTTTTCTGACAGTAATTATGTGAGGATTTATCTTTTGAAATATAACACAGCTTGTTGAGCCTCTTTAACCATTAAAACCTAAAACCATTTTTCTGATTTTAACCAAAAGGTGTTAACTTTTATACTGAATCTTGAGAAAACCCTTTTGACTTTGAATTCTACTGACTTATGGAATGATTTGTTCAGGGGAGTGGTAGATGACACACTAGCAAAAAAGGCTTTAACTTAATAGCCTCCAACTGCAATTAAAAGGTGTCTACATTTATAAGATTCCTGAAAAGCCTGTAAATAATCCAGTTTGTTTTTGTCTTTAGATGACTTTAAGCCTGCATCTATTGATATGTCCTGTGAAGGAGACCTTGAAGTTGGCAAAGGTGAACAGGTGACAATAACACTGCCAAATATTGAGGTGAGTGGGTGGCTGAAGAGTGGCGGGCTGAAGGGAATGATTTGTTTTGTTATCATAAGTATATACTGAATATAGAATATACTGAATATATGAAGTTTCAGAGCTGCTTGCGTGATTTTTAGAGTAGAAAAACAATTGCTTTAAGAGTGTAAAATTACAAAAGACCTGAAGGTTGAACAGTTGCGCTGTAACTTTAAGTGTATTCACCACATTGGAAATATGCTGTAGGATGACCCAGAAGTGTCGCGTACACAGAAAAGCTTCATGTGGATGTTGGCAGTGCAAGTTTCCCCTTGGTATTTATTGCTCTAGTGCATGCAGTTCTAAAGCAGGAAAGACTGGAAAGGGAAAATTTACTACCTGCCATGCTTTACTGCTCTGCTGATATGGTAACTGAAACCCTTTTTGGTAAAAGGAGTCCTACAGTGAGCATGCTCTCATTGGGAAATAAGCATTTAATCAGTTTCAAGCTAAACTAAGCTGGGTGAAATCCTGTTCCAGTCAAACACCAGCTGCTTTTGGTCATGGCTACTGTGAATCTAATTTGAATTAACTTAACACTTTTAAAGGTTAGAAATTACCACTTATAGTGAACTTGTCATCACTGTGATGGATTGTTGTTTCTAAGAAAAAAAAGAAAAAGACTACAGGAGTAACGCTTACTGGACTTCTGATTTAATAGGGCTCAACTCCACCAGTGACTGTGTTCAAGGGCTCAAAGAAGCCTTACCTAAAAGAATGTATCTTAATTATCAACCATGACACTGGAGAATGTCGCCTAGAGAAACTTAGTAGCAACATCACTGTGAAAAAAACCAGGTGGGTGATTTGCAAGAGAAACAACTGTGCTTTACTCATTGTGAAAATTGATTTGTTACTGAGTCTAAATTGAGATGCAGGACTACCCATTACTATTTTTAGCTAAAATTCATTTTTAGAAAGTACCTGGCCTTGTTCAATAGAGTGAAAAGCCTGCTTCCTCAGCACACTGACTTCACAGCTTTCGAGTCTTGACTGGCATAAGAAATGGGATTTTTTTTTTTTTTTTTTTTTTAAGTAAAAACTGTCACATTGTTGAAAGATAGTAACTATTTTCGGATGAGTTTAGAGGGGGGGAAAAACCTGTTTGGAAGGTAGCTTGCCTACTGTCTTCTAAATGAGCAATAAAAAAAGGTAAATTTTGTGACATGTTTCAGTAATATTAATGGCTTGTTTTTCTCATACCAAGTTTTTGAATTATTTTTTTTCTGCTGCTGAGTCCATATAAGTAATTTCCAGCAGAATTATTTTTAAGTGATCCTGGGTAGCCGGGTTAAAAAGTTATTAGCACTGTTTTAAAAAAAATGTTAATAAATCTATATATAATTATATGGCAGTATAATAACGTACCAAGAAATCTAATGGTGCTATTCAGAAAGGCATAACAAATAATTCCATAACTTAAGATACTGTATCCCCTGTATTCTTGCCTTTTTCCTTGCCTCTTGTCTTCTAGTAATTAAAAATCATTTGCTTTTACACACAGAGCTGAAGGAAGTAGTAAAGTCCAGTCTCGCATAGAACAGCAACAGCAGCAAATGCGAAATGCAACTAAGGGTCCAAACAACGTTAAAAATTCTCCACCAAAAGAAAAGATGTTTCCGTCTTCTCCTATGGATGATATCGAACAAGGTAAGCTTCACTGGCACATAAGTTTCAGAGACTTTGCTCTCAACTAGCAATTAGTTTTTGAGACCCAAGGGTTTTCGTTTGTGTGGTTTTCTTTTGGGTTGTTTTTTTGTTTTTTTTTTTTTTTAATTTGAGATTCACACTAGAAACTGATTATGTAAGCACTTTACCCTGATATGGAAATGAGCACTCTGGCTCAAGTAGTAACAAAGCAGTATTTGAAACTTAAAAAAATCAGATGAACCATTAGACTTAATAATGCCAAGGGTCCCACTGCTGTCTCTCCTTGATTCTGTCTTCTGCTGCTACTTTAATCAGGTATATAGTTGATTGTGTTGTGGCACTGGAACGAACTCAGTCACTTCCATTTTGACATCGCTCCTCATTCTTTCTCTGCACCCAGAAAACATATAGGTTACAGTGCTTTACAACTCGAAATACATTTTAAATTACTGGATGAGACCTTGTGAAAGATGAGGTTCCAATGAAAAAGACAGCTAAAAAGTGCATAAATCAACTCTTGAACAGGACTATGTACTGTATTGTTGAGAGACTCTGGTTTGGTGCAGCACTCATATTTCACTTAATGGGAGGCCTTATTTCCTTTTGGAGGACAAGGAAGATGGCAGGTGGTAATTACTTGCTACAGAAATGCTGACAGGTGGCAGTTTCACTGACTGGAATTGACATCTGCCTCCCAAGATGTTCTGAATGCCTTTAAACGGATTTTTTTTTTTTCTTAAATGTATCATTATGAAGGTTTGGGGTTTTTTTTTTTTTTTTTCCATTTTGGTCTTAAGCTCTGACCAGAACAGTACTAGAATACGCCTAAGGTTGCAAAGAGGAAGCAGTACTTGAGTGCATGGAATAAAATAATTTTTCCTGGTGGTCTGTTGTTTTGGGGGGAATGGTGGCATCAAACGTATTGGAAGCCACCAAAGTGGCTGCCAACATGTATCAAACTCTTGCGTAGAGTGCCAGTCCGATTTTGAGTACTCCTAAAGAATGTGGAATAACTGACAAATAGGGATAGTAGGGACCTTTTAAAGTCCTTCTGTCTTGAAGTCAGATTTCTAACATAGTTTTTTAACCAGTTCTTAAAGCCTTCCAGTGACAGATCCTGTGTTCTCTCTGTCAGTCCATTCCAGGGCTTTGGTCTCCTAACTGTTCAGGTTCTTCCTAATAAATAATCTGACAGTAAGCCCATTACTACTTTCACATTCATTATGCAAGTATAGACCAGGTTACTCTGCTGCTTTTGAGCAGTCCTTCATGTACTCAGAAGCTGCCATGTCTTTCTCATTCTTTATGCAAAATGATGCCAGCTGGTTCAGTCTTTGCTTAGAAGTTTTCTAGATCCCAGGTTCATTGTCACTCTCCTTTACCTATCTTACAATGAGTCCAAAAACTTCCTGAAGTATAGTACCTAAATACATTTACTGTTTCAGCTAAGGTTTTAGTGGTGCTGAGTTGAGCAAGAGGATTGTTTTACAGGCACTGTTCATCTTTATGCACAAAGACCAAACAGTATCACATCTCAGTGTAATGCTTGTCGCTTCTGCAACAGCACAGTGCAGTAGAACTGTTGGTAGTCATCCACTGTAACTCACAGACTTTTCAGAAGTGTTGCCTACTTAAGCAGGAATAGTCAGTTACACAACCATGGGATGAAGAATGATTAAGTACACTACCTTGAACTTGTTACTAACTTTGTTTTCTTGGGTGGGGGGAAGGTCACTCTACCTTTGGCCTCTAGTGTACATACAGCCCTTCCTTCACCGCTTGAAAACGCTTAATTTAAATTCTGTCAGATTAAAATACATCAAAATTCAAGGCAGAGGTCTTATTCCTCAGTTTTTGGTATTAACTGTTAGCCTTTCACTTAAAATTTTTCTCTTATTGGACACTGGTGAGAGCAGGGAGGAACTGGAAGAATTAAGCTCATAGGACTTGAGTGGTATCTTTCACTTATCTTACAGCTCCAGATGTGCAGTAGATCAGTTGTTTCTTTGGCCTTTCTTCTCTAGAATTAATTTTGAAATTACTTTTTGATCGTTCTGCTAGTTGCATCCTAATTTTTGCCTTAGCTTTTCTGTCCTTAAGCTGTTCTCTTAGACATGTCCTTAATAACAGGAAGATGCTTCTATTTATTTTTTTTTATTCCACTCCCCATCTCTTTCCTTATGTTTGAGTTGGCCAGTGTGGTCTTTTATTGTACTTTCTATACTTCCTTGGCACTGGGTTAGTTTGTCCTTGCAGCCATAGCTGCACTATTTCAGGTGGCATTTTTCCAGAACACCATTTTCCTTTAGACTGGCCTTTGATAAGGCTGACTGGCCAAAGCACCTTTCCTTTAGAGTGGCCTTTGATAACTCAGAATTGGAAGGCTTCATGGAAGTTTGTGTTGAAGCTTATTCTTTTGTTCTCCTTTCTTCTCTTGATTAAACTCTGAGCCATCTTGCATCTTGGTGACTTTCATCTTCAACCTGTTCTTCTGTACTGGGTAAACTTGTGAGATGAGCAACTCTCCTAGTTGCTTTTTATGTCTGCTGTATCAAAGCTGTTCCTGAAGTATTCCAAGTGCTTGTAAGACCATCTTAACAAATGTCTGGGTAGTTACAATCTTCTATAATGATGAACTTCTGCACTCTGGGTAACTCCTCAACTCGCTGTATAAAAATCTCCATCCACCACGATTCCGTGGTCTGTTTCAGCGTTCTTGCTTCAGCAGCTCCCCTATTTTGCACGATTATTATGTGTCCCCTTTCTGCAAATGTTAGTTTTCTCTGTATGTTGGTCCTTGGCTAGTATATATCAAAAATGCATACTGCACAGCATGATCCATCCAGTTATATGCTCTGAAATATTATTGTAATCACATGAGTTGTTTCATCAAGAATGCAAGTTGGTTGAGTCAGTTTGATCTGTTAATTTCCAGTATTTCAACCTCATGTTGTTCTAGCTTCCCTCCCTGCCCCAAATCTATAAACAGAACAACGATTTGATGAAATCTTCCTAATGGTATACAGTGGATGGTTCCTTTGGATATTCTTCATGCTTTACTTGGTTTTGAGCAAAATGTCCCACAGTCCAAACAAGTGTATTGATTGTAATGCTGAACTGCTGGGAGGCATTTTGGGTGCAGCTGCAGCCGTCTTACAGCTAACTTATCTGTGTGATTGCAACTGCAGTTCTTAGTCAGTGATAGACATCTTTGGAGGTGCTAAGGAAAATACAGAAGACTTGCTAGTTGCAGAAATTAAAGGCTATGTGGGATGCACTACCCTGTGGAATGTGGGGTTAGCATTTGGGTTCACAGTTCACAGTCACCCTTGTTCTGACGCTTGGCTTGAAAGGGAGAAAGTGCCCAAGTTAAGAGAGAAGAAAACCACATGACAGGCTGGATGCTTGCTTGTGCTCTTTTCTTTGTTCTGGAGAGTTTGTGTGGTTTGGGGGTTTTTTTTGTTTTTTTTTAGTTGCGATAATGTGTGTACTTTCTGTTGTTGTAATGTGTGTAATTTCTGCTGTTGATTTTTTCTTTTCTATTATTTTTCCCCCTCCTTCTTATATTGCAATTATGATGAATGTTAACTGAGAAACAAATTGTATTGTTTGCAGAGCTAAAAGCAGAAGCCAGTATCATGGATCAGCTGAGTAGCTCTGACAGTTCATCTGACTCTAAAAGTTCTTCGTCCTCTTCATCAAGTAGTGAAAATAGTTCTAGTGATTCTGAGGATGAGGAAACAAAGCCCTCTCTTCCTATGTCGATGCCGTATTTGCAGCCACAGCCTACTGTGTCTGCCATACCACAACACGCTGCCCCTGACAGAGATGCCAGTCATAACAGATCCCAAGAGAGCAGTGGTCATATGATGAATACACTACGTAAGTACAAAGGCTGTTCTTTTCTTAGTGCACGATTCCAGACATCAAGATTCTGAAAGGAAACCATATTGTTTTTAAGTATGTCTCTGTTATAATTAAAACTGTGGGAAGTGATGCTAGGGTTTGATTGTTCAGCAGCGGTCTGAATTAGACAGTGGGCTAGAACGTTCTTGGTCCCCAGAGATATTAAATTAAAGCTGATGCAGTTGAAAATATTTCCTAAGCTCTTCTGGCTTCCTCCCAGTTATATACATTGGGACTGGAGAACAGTAATTTTGTATTGAAAATACTTGAACTAAGAGGGCACTCCCCAAACATATGCTTATAATTTCTTGGGTAGAACCATGGGAAAGATACTATCCTGGCAATACTCTGAATTACAGAAGAGATGGTGTATTCTTAGCTACTCCAGTTACTGTTATTCATGGCACTGTTCCACTGCACAGCATGGCAAAACTGTCCTTCGCATATAAGGAAGGAGGTGATTTGCTTTCAGGTGATACTATCTTATTCCACCATTCCGGCAACTAAAAATGTAATTTGAAGAGTAGCTATGATGTTCTTCAGTAAGTGGTTGCTGTGCAGCCTGCAATTGAATGCTCAGTGTATTCAAAAATGGAGAGTTTGAACAGAAAAAAATCCCACTAGGTAGAGCACCTTAAGTTCACTACCTAAATAGCAGGAGTATTCAGACACAGAAGTGAGTATTCAGCTATAGTGACTCTTTGAAAATTATTACATTTTTAATTAGGTGCTTAGCTGCAGGCTCCTGGTTTGAAGAGATTCCCATCAACCCTGGTTTGCAGCCTAAGATCTTTAAGGTTTATCATTTATATGTAAACTTGTTATACTGAAATTTTAGACTCCGGCAGACCTACTTTTATTTCAGTACTTAATGAACAGGGTTTTTTTTGTAGCTAGTATTTAAATACTTAATTAAATATCTGTACTGGTTATTTAGGTAGTGCATTAACTGAAAAGTCCTGTGACTTTGTGTGCAAAGGACTAAATGCTGCTTTCATTTTACTGTCACTGTAGAGAACAATATCTCATGTTTATAATTTGCGTAACTTTAGAGTGTGCCATTTACTTCAACCCTTATTCACAAATGGGATTTCCCGTTCTTCGTGCTTTAAATAAAACTGTTACGAAAATGAGATTAAGCTCTATACCCAGTGACAGAATCCCAGCTGGCAAAGCTTCCACTGAGAAACACGCTTAAAAGTACAGGTGGCCAGGTCCGCCAGTTCCAACAGTCATAGTGAGAAAATGCTGCTTAAAACATGACAACATCAAAACTGTTACAGGGGAAGTTGGTGGCTTGATGGTGCTCAAGAACCACATTGACAGGTAGAACCTCTGTCTGCAGCATCAAGCCCTGGGCTTGACTATCTGAGCTTGCCTAGGTCTTTAGCTTAATACCATTTATAGAATCATAGAATTTACTTAGGATATAGTTACGGATCTATTTACTGCTTAAAATGATTCTGTCCCCAACTTCTAGTATGATTAACACTTAAAATACACTCCAACTAGACAAAGATCATAACAGTAACTTTCAAGGAGAATGTGTTTCTCTAGCTCCCTGGCTGAGGGGAATTTAGCAGGAGATCGAAACCTGAAGAAACTAAATGGATAGCACATGGTTCTAGCTTGAATGGCAAGAGATCTCAGTCGGGGTCCTGTACAGTCACTTCTTCCATCTCAAATAATATTTTACAAAAATAAAATACTGAATCAAGAAATAGTCAGCACAAGCTGTTTGCTTGTCTAATCCCATTTTGAGGTTTTACCGCTTTTGTGCGTGACTAGTTTTGTGCACCCCTGTAGAATCGGGGCCATACTGGGTAATTAGTGAAGTTTTCCTTTGGCTTGCTGTGCGTGGGCAGAAGGCTGGGGGAAGGCTTAGAGAGCAGAGTTTCATCTTGCATGTAGAAATCATACAGCTGAGGTTTTGTGGAACTTGGAAAACACAGGAGGGAGGTGGTGTCTAGAGCATGGTAACCAAATAATTCTGTCCGATATACGTGATCTGCCTCCTCAGGAATCCAGGGCTCAAGACTGCCCCTCACCCTCAAATTACTGCTTTTTCCCCCTTCTGTCTTAAGAAGCTGATTATATAGGCTCACAACTTGCCTTATAACAAAGTTTGTAAATGGTGGCACTAATGGATCTGTTCTTCATAAAACAACATATGATCAAATATTTATGTCTACTTTTTGTTTAAACAAGAGTTAGGTTAAATAAAGTAATTTTCCAAAGAAAAACCAGCATAGATTGGCTATTTTGGGGCCTTGTGTTACGTACATAGTATTCAGCACAGCTTCACTTCTTTTGATACTTGGTGCTGCTACAAGTCATGAAATAATTTTCCCTTGTATTAGTTTGGTGTTGGTGTGACCACTGAGACCCGTGAAACGCAGGTCACTCCTATGAGTTTCCCCATCCCCTAGAATTCTTAAGAATTCAATTGAATGTCTTAAAAGTCACTGATTTAAAAATTTAGGGAATGTCATAATGTGCAGTGCAATCTAATTCTCCACTTGCTAATAAGCAATTGGCACAGTAAAAACTGAATTCAGCAGTTTTCCCCACTTTATTGCTGCCTTATAAGTACAGGAGAGTCTAGAGAGGTTTCTTCAGGGTCCTAGTTAAATGAACTTCCCGTTCTTGCACCAAACCCATCTGAAAACTACCAACTCTGCTCTGTGTTATTTTGCCATCTCTCTGAAGGTGTCTTTTGGAGGTAGGGTTATAAGAATGGGGCAGACAGTTTTTCCTGAAGTAAATCCTAATGCATTATTTCTGACTCTGGAACTCGGAGTTCTTGCTTTTCCCATCTGCTGGTTTTCACAAGCATTGGTATTTTTGGCTGGTGTTAGAGGGTTTGTGTAATTTCTATGTTGAAATAACTCTTGAAGGCTGCAGAATCACTATTTGGAAGGTTATCTTCTTGTTCGTACGCCCAGTCCTCTCCTGAAGTAGGTAGTGCATAACAGGGCTGGGATTTCTAAGAATTCACTGCAAGTCTTCCTTTGAGTGGTAAATGCATGAGTTTAATTTACTGATGCCATTCTCTGCCTTGAAATATTACTTCTTAGGTCCTGAATAATTATTGACAAATTACTTGATTTTGGTCTTTCAAAATTGCTTTTTTAATTTATATTAAAATAACATGGCTGTAAATATTGTCTCTATATAGAGGATTGGAAGAATTTTGTCTACAGCAGTACCTTAAAGATTGCTGGAAACAGCCATCTTCACTATTCTTGCCTTATATAAAGTGTTTTCTGTTTTGTCATAGAGAATCACGTACCTCTTTCTAAGCTTTAGTGATGACATAGTGGAAAACAAAGGAAGGCTAAATGCAGCCATGTTAAAGACTTCAGTGTTCTGGCAGAAATGATATGCCTGACAACAAAAGATCCAATCTGAGTGTCTCGTCAGATTTACCCTCTTGAGGTTACTTTTTTACGCATCTGCAAAAGTCGTCAGTGAAGGGTGCTGCAGCTGAGGAAAAGGCATGTGAAAATAGTGTGCCTACTCAGTTTCTGTGATTTCTTTTTTTTTTTTTTTCTTTGCTTTTTAGGCCCTTTCTGCACAACACAGTCTGAGATGCATTCCTTTATTATTATTATTATTTTTTATTTAATGGCTGTTTGGCAAGGGAGGTGTGAATAAAAGCATACTACTTGGAACAAATTCTTAAAAATGTGTGGGAAGTTGCTAGATAGGATGTAGATTCTGTATAGCTGCCTGCTGCTGCTGTATTTTTTTGTTAGTTATCTGTCATCCTGGAAAGATTCCCTTCCTCCCACCCCCTAAGCTTATGGACATCCATTAAAAGCATGATGTAGTCTTTCTTCTTACTTCCCCGTTTTGAAATATATATAGCCACCAAATTAAAGTGCTGGGTAAAATTTCTTTTGATGTTTTGTTTGTTCACTTGTTCCGAAACCTGTTTGAAATAGTAGGTCACTGATACATCTTTAAATGGTACATCAAAGAGCTGCTGCTCTTGATTGAGACACCACTTTGTTTTCAAGCACAGCTGAGTAGCATTCAGATGTGTTTCAAAAAAAACAACAACTCGTTTTTCACAAAACTGCATTCACCAGCAGTTTTCCCACTTGCGAAGCATGAAAATGTGGGTGGCAAAGATAGCTAGGTGTTGTCTTTTGTGATCTGGTGATATTAAATAGACGCAGTTGTGGCTAGTAAGCTAATGGCTTCCTTGCCAAGATTTTAAAATTGTAGAAAAGTGCTCTCTCTAAGGTTCTGTCACTGGGGAGTTTGCTTCTACACCTATTGATTCTCTTATCATAGAATATTTGGGTTAGAAAGGACCTTTAAAGATCATCTAATCCAACTCCACAACCTGTTTGGTATTAGTTTTTTGCAAGCCTTTAATTGGGAAAGGGAATATCTTGAAAGAAAAAAAAAAAAGTATTTCCTTGGAAATGACTAATGCGATGACTCTCTCTCTTCTAGGAAATGACTTGCAGCTGAGTGAATCTGGAAGCGATAGTGATGACTGAACAAAGTTTTTGGCCTTAAATGTATCACCTTTTTTGCTAAATATGTCTTAGCATCTGTTTTGCACTAAGATTAGATTACCGGAGACTGGAATGAATGTCCTCGATTTTGATAATAGACATCCTAATTTTCTACTGACACATCATGTCTATAATACAGCAGCATTGATATCCTGTCAGTGCTACGGTTATATGTTTATCTTTCAAATTACTGTATTTACAGTAAAATTGTGTATGATCTGATTTTGATTATTTTTGCCTCAGCCACCTGTTTTACTTGAAACTGATTTGTAACAGCTAGTTACTTTATATAAATAGTTATGGAATGGAGAAATTTCTGATATTTATGGAGGCAAGTTTCCTTCCTATCATGCAAATGCTGAATGCTGATCTCACAGCTTTTACTTGGAGGGAGCGAAAGGGAGAACAACTAAATGAGGTCTGCTGTGTCAGCTACACTTTTTGTTCAGTTCACAGTTCATACCTTTAAGGAAACTGCTGAATAATGTGGTCCACTAGTGCAGTTACAGTTTACAATTGTTCAACACATTGCTGAATTCTTAATTTCGTTGTATTATAGGACTTTATATTTCTGAGCCTCAAGATTCCTAAGGGAACTTGTCTATTCTCTGCCTTTTTTATGTAACTTGAATAGGCTCGTCTTTTTACAACCTTTTTTGTATCTAAATTTAGATAACTGCAGAGACAGCAATGAATTTCTTTCATTTAATTCTGTAACAGAAATCAGAAAATTTCTTTGTAGGAGTATAAAAGTAATTTAATAAAGCAATATTTATCATTGTCATGTGTCTGATTCTGTTTTTACTCGTTACGAATCCCACTTTCTACCTATAGTAGTCCTGCCGGTGAGAGGGTCATGCAAAGACATAAAAAGCAGTGAAATGGTAGCTAATATGGACTCCCCACCCCGTCCGCAAGAATTTGGTGTTCCTTGCTTCTGCCTACATTGAGACAAGCCCTAATACGAGCTCGCTAAAAGTTGATGGCGGTGCCAGTGTACTGAAGAATGTTTATTAGAGATTATATCCAAATGCCATTAGTAAATCATACTGTGTTAGAGCAGAAAAGGTGTTTGCCTAGTCTTATTTTTTCCTCCTTTGAAATTATATTTCAAGACCTGAAGAACTGCAGGTAAGAGTCCAGATTTCATCCTCTAGTTTAGTACTGGAAAGTTTTGTAGCTAGCAGTAGCAAATGTCTGTAGGATGAATTCTGATGAGATAAATCTGCTCAGTCTTGCACAGAAGTCTCCTGTGCTAGATTGCAGTGATTGCATAGCATCTCTGTGTCGAAACTGTGAGGACTGAATTCTATATGTAAGCCTGAATGTGCAGACATGGAAAAAATGCACACTCAATACATTTATACAATAGATGGTACTAGACTAGTTTATTCTCTCAACTGTGCTGTGAGAGTCAGACCGTGTTTATCTCCAGACAGAATAAGAGGCCAAAACCATGTCCACCCCTCACAAAGGAACCTTTATTGGTACCACCAGGCAGAAATGAAATACTGGAAATTCTGCTTTTTGATGCTCCCCCACCTTGCGCTCCGTACCCCAAAGTATGGCAGTGCTTCATGCTCTGCACCAGGTAACACCTTGCTAGTCTTCCTGAAGTTGGTATAAGAAGCAAAATATTTTCTTGTTATTCTCAAAGGAAAAAAGCTGAAGTTAATAACCATGGGCGAACAGGTCTTCGAGAAGAAAAGGGCTGATGAGCAACCTTGAGGCAGCATGCTGTGTAATAACTGTGGTGAAATACTTGGAGCTTTCTCAAGGGAAAGGGCATTGAGTTCTCTGATGGATCCTAGCTGTTGGTATGGGAACTCAAGCAGAGTACCTGGTTCTTGGCACCTGCTGCTCATAAAGTCTCCAAGGGCGATGTGAGGAGCTGAGATGTTGCAGGTAACCTTAGGACTAAGGAGCAGCCCCGTGTGCTAAATAAAGGGGTGCACAATAATGCAGTGTCCTGAGATGGAAGTGCCTCTTTTTGCCTTCCCTCTGTCCCCAGTGAGTTTTTTGCATCAAAGCCTTCTTTTAGGCCAGCGCTAAATTCTAATTCTAGCCAGAATGCTGCTGGTTTTTCTGAATAACGGTGTATTCAGGGCGTACGGGAGCAAGCAGATGTGTGGAAGCACTGACCAGGCCAGGGTCTAAGTCATGGAGAGTGTGTGTACTTCTGCATTATCATCACTCCTTCAGTGATAAAACGGGTGAGTACAACCTACCTGCACCTGGTATATAGTTGCACTCACTGTGTGTACAGGTGCTTAAATATAGCTCTGGGAGTAAAGCAGATTTCCGAGTTCCTGAGTCTCAGGACTGTAACTAAGCCTGTGCTATCTTTAGGATTTGTTCTTTGGGTTGAAAGCTGTCTAGGATGGGAAGAGTCTCGGTTAAGCTTTCGTATGGCACCGTAGCACAAAGTGATTAGCGGCCAGGCAGACGCTACCCAGTATAAATAAGTTTGTGACCCAGATGGAAATATTCTGTCAAATGCACAGTTGTGATAATTGAGGAAAGGCTCCCTGTAAATATCAGGACAAGAGATAAGATTCTGAAACAGAGTTCCTATAGAGATAAGAGGACAAAAGATAACAGACTTGAAATGTGGGAAGAAAAAAACGCTGTATGCTGGTTCCAGCCCAAACGTATGTGATCTGACTCACCTTCTCCACGTAAGTGTCGAACACAGGCAAGTGAGCTGAAGAGCTTGCCTGGGCCCGTCGCTGTGCAGAGGGGATTGGCTTGGATCTCATTTCTGGCTTGGATCTCATTTCTGACGTCCCGGGGGTATTTCCTCCCCTAAGGCTTGGTTTGGGTGCCCCGAGCAGCGCTGAGCCCCCGCACATCCTGCTGCAGGGTCTTCTCAAATGGCAGGGGTGAGGAGGTGGCTGGTTGCACTGAGATTTAGAAGCGTGAATAAGGGAAGTATTCCAGCAATAGAAAAACAGATCAGATTGTCCTTTTGGTCTTTTGAAAGTTTTTCAGATCCTGATTTGAAAATTCTTTTCCTCTCCTTTAAAAACAGTTTTATTCCTGTCATGTCAACTTAACTAGCAATGAATAAAATCAGCAGCTCCCACGGGTTCCTATGGCCACTGCTCCTAAGACCTCTGAGTACCTCTCTCAAAATAGTCTTCTGAAATATATCTGGTTCTATCCCATTGCTTTCAGCTATTTTGTCTTCACATCCAGAGATTTAAAACATGTGTGCGTATGTATCTCTCAGCAGTAGATAACATTTGAACGATATTTTATTGTGACATTATAATTAAGCTATTGTGCACGGTTTGGATTTGAGAAACATCTGTGGAACACTTACATTGATGAGTGAAAAGTATCTTCCAAATACAACTGGAAATTTCAATAATTTGTCTGGTAACTACCTCTTCAGGGTTGTTGTATTCAACCCCCGCTAGGTTCTGAAATGGTGATAAGGTATTCTTACCAATTGTAACTACCTTGCCTGGCAGCTTCCAGGTTTTCCAAGATCTCTGTCCTGCTCTTGTTTTTCATGAACCCTGCCTTGGGGCATGTGGAGGGGCTGAGGTGATCCCCTCAGGGCAGCCCTGGCACCACTGGATTCCACGACTAACCCTGGAGTTGCCATTTACTTGGGCTTTTCTGTCTATCTGTAATTCCCTTTTGAGATCGTTGCCCCTAATGCTGTAAAGGGCCTTTAGGAAGTTCTAGTTGATAAACACCAAACAACTCGATACAACGTCCATGCCTTTTGTAGTTGCTTGGTAAGTAATAACCTCGTTTCCCGCATAATCTCTGAAAATTATTTTGATGGCTAGGCGTGGATTACTGAAAACAGCTGCTCATCAAAGACACGATATCAGAATCAGCTGGAGCCCAGCTCACTGCAGAGTTTATTGTCAAGGCACCTGATATGATCAGCGTTATTGCATGACCTTTGTTTTTTATTTAGGAGGAAAGCAGGAGATAACATTTTTCAGATTAAAGGACTGTAGTAAGTCACTTCTGTGCTAACAGACAGTGAATCATCTTGAGAACAGAGCAACAGTATTTCTAAGAATTAGATGTGCTGGAGCGTGTCCAGAGAAGGGCCACTAGGATGATCAGAGGGCTGGAGCACCTCTCCTATGAGGACAGACTGAGAGAGTTGGGGTTGTTCAGTCTGGAGAAAAGAAGGCTCCAAGGAGACCTTATAGTGGCCTACCAGTATGTTAAGGGGGCCTACAAGAAAGCTGGTGAGGGACTTTTTAGGATGTTGGGTAATGGTAGGACTAGAGGGCATGGATTAAAACTAGAGATGGGTCGATTCAGACTGGATGTTAGGAACAAGTTCTTCACCATGAGGGTGGTGAGACACTGGAACAGGTTTCCCAGAGAGGCTGTAGATGCCCCATCCCTGGAATTTTTTAAGGCCAGGCTGGATGGGGCTCTGAGCAACCTGGTCTAGTGGGCGACGTCCCTGCCCACGGCAGGGGGGTTGGAACTGGGTGATCTTTAAGGTCCCTTCCAACCCTAACAATTCTATGATTCTAATTATTTGTTGGGTCTTTCTTGACTGATTGCTGGGGAACCAAACATGAACAGATCATCTCAGATAATCATTTGCTTTGGTTCTCAAGATTTTGGCCCACAAAAATTGTATCATTTCTGGCCAACACTTTTTATTTTCTTTAGAATTTCTACAGGAAGGTTTCTGAGAACAGCCAAGTAGGCTGTTGAATGCTTCTTAAACAGAAGAGACGAGGATGCCTAGGCTGGACAGAAATCAAGAAGTGCAGAGGAAGAAAGAGAAGATGACTTCGCTTGTGATGGCTCCTATGCTGAATGCTTGCAGTGCATGTGAATTCCTCCTCTCACCACTTTTTGAGGTCACTCAGCTAACTACATAAGATGCTGAGGACAATCTAAGTAGAAAAGGAGTTCAGACCAGCTTTTTGAGATGTAAAATGAAGAATGAGGAAGAGTTTTTTGAATAAGGGTGTTTGCGTTTTGCCAAAATATATATTCCTGCTGCTTTGGGGGAGGTAGGGGAAATGCAAAAGAAGGTGCAGATGTACTGAAATGAGGAGAAAAAAGTGTGCAATGATAATTTCTTTCACAGTTTAGGCCTAAAACTTGATAGGAGTAGTCACCACATCTGAGGGGAGGATTGAAGGACCTATGTGTCTCAGCTATTACTCTGCCCAGTTCAATGAAACTGTGGGTGATAGCTTCTCCTGGTTGTTAACTGGTTAGTAGTTATGACCCAAGTGATCTTGGTCACCCTGCTTAAGACTAACTGATCATGGCTTGGGTATTCGCAGGCAGCAGGTCCTTGCTTATCAGCTATATGCACAGGAATGGGCTGAATTAGTGGAAAGTTCTGAAGAATCTGTTACTGTGGCTTTTATTTCACCACTTGCAGACCCCCATGTTGGAGAAAAGCTCCTGAAGCATGGACTCAGAGCTCAGGGTTTGTATCAGCAGGAAGAACTATTCAGCTCCTAAGCAGAGATACCAACTTCATACAGGGTTTTCGTACAACCCATGCACGTATGCTGTAGTGAAGGGTCTGGCCTGCTGGGCTCTAGTAGTTTCTGTGGTTTTCTGGATCCATAGATGTGTGTAAAAGTGTAGAAGAACACATAGAGTGTGTTCTCAGATTTTCCTTCTCTGAAAAGCAAACGCCTCTGCTGTGGTGAGGAAGGAATGGAGGTTAGAGGGAAAGATGAAGGAGCCTCTCATTCAACAGAGAAGGCTTTGTTGATGTACAACACGTACCTGGTGAGTTAGCTGCTGAGACCTCTCTTGACTTGCTTTGAACAGGGGCCCTTGTTACAGAACCTGTTCTCCGTCTCTCATCTCCCATATGCTGTCTTTTCCATGCAGCTTGGTTTGTCTCCTGAAAATTTATACCTGGCTTGTTCTCATAAGTGTGCTTACGCATGACGGAGGATTATTTGCTTCCTCTAAGAGACAAGGCCTTCTTCATGCTGTTATTTAAAGTTTAAAGAAAAGTGGAGCGTCTTAAAAAGGTAATTAAAGAAGACCCAACAACAACCCAAACTGTTCTTTAATCTCTTTAGTTTCACTTCCACATGCTGCGTATCTTGTTCAACCAGTTTCAATGCTCTTGCAAAACAGTTGCACAATGACTTCCCCTTAGCAACCAGCAGAATTAAACTTGAGCTCACCTAATTGGCTGTACCTTTTCTAAGATCCTCAATGTATTTAGTTTCCAATAAACTCTGCAACACTCCCCCCCCCACACCCCCACCCCGGCCTTTTTCCTGCACCTTTTCATCGCCATGACTTCTTGGAAGAAATAACTTGTGGACATCCTCATATACAGCTCTGACAGAGACATGGGAGCTGGCTGCAGCCTGAAATGCCAACTCATCTCTTAACCAATTTCCTTTTTACACCTGATTCTCTGCACATTGACAATTTATGAAAAGATCTAGGCTTTTACCAGAGTTTTGATCCAAGTGGTTCTGGTAGTTTTAAAAAATTTCCCACCACCAAGCGTTCCTGAAAGCTAAGGTTGTTTTAAAGGCCAATGTCCAATTGAGATTCCCCCTTCAAATAAAACCAGGTTTTGTGCCAGTTTCTGATTTTGATGGAATAACAAGGGCACAACAGAGGCAGCACAAGGTAATGGGCCACTCAGAGCATCAAGGTCAGACAAGCTATTTTGGAATTAGCTGTCCTTCAGCAACTCTTCTGGAAAGGCTTGTGTGCTTCACGATTGTCTCCCACCACAGTGTAGAACAACTTCCACTCCCACACTGAATGATAATCTGGGTAGTTATTTTTGCCCTGTGCGAAAGTCACCAATAGAAATATTTAGCTAACATTTCATAATTTATTTTTATTTATAAATACTGGCCATCAAAAACATTTGCCATATGTGACCTGAACGTAGGTGGGGAAAACTCCATGTAGATTAGCAGCTACACTTGTGTGGCTCCCTTATTTGAGCTACTTTGCCCCTCACAAGCCAGACTTTGCCTAGTAACGATCACCCAGGACACCATATTTGCCAAGGATACTGATGATCAGTGGCTGTGGCTATGTTTAACCGAGGATGCAAGACCGTTAAGTTATTTAAGAAGTTCTTGCCACAATGAGAACATTTTAGAAAGTACCACCTGGAAGGACTGTACCGAGCATAGTGGGGACTTTTTATCCCCATTAATTTGTAAACCAAAATGACTGCTAAAGCTTAGAACCCATCCCTGCTTTTGTACTTTCCATTTGACTCCCTCCTGGTGATGAAACAACAGCTACTCACAGGTGAATAACTGAGGTCCCCCAGAGAGAAACTTGTTAAAATTTTAATGATGTCTCAGCTATATTTATAATTCTGTAGAGAGACTCTGAGCTGAGTGAGCCAAAGAAGCTGCCATGTTACATCAGAGCCTTTGATCCAAATGACCTCTGGTCTGGAAACAAGAAGTGCTTATGCCGCACAAATCTCTCTAAACCTAACAAAAATAGGTTTGAGACGATTGTCTGTGCTGTACTGGAGAATGATCACTGTCAGGTAATTTCAGCCACTGTTAAACAGGAGCAGCTCTGTGATGGGAGGCTGGCAAACAGCCCGTGTCCGTGGGATGTGTTTGACGGTGCCGGTAGATTGATCTGACACTTCCTGGGACCTTGAGATCAACCCCCAGGCAGGTGCGTTGGTTGCTGGAAGCGCAGAGACTGCAAACTGCTCCCTACTGCGTGGTGGCTTGTGAACCTCCTGGGTCTTATCAGCAGCTCACACCACACAGAGACCTCCTGCCTGATATTGATGCTCAGCTGCAAGAGGCTGCCTCGCAGCTGTGTTTTCTTCACCTTGCATTTCTTCGACAAGGAGGAGGGGCTGTACAAGTGGTAAACTTGTTTTCCAACCTAAATTAAAACTATAATTTCAAGCTTTTTTGCTTTGGCACCTCTCACACCTTTCCACTTTACAGGGATAGTGGCAGATTGCTCGGCAGGGAGGGAAATATTTTGGTTATCCCGCAATAAGATGAAGTGACTGTTCAAGGTAGTGCAAGGCCTCATCAGCAGGACTCCTCACTGACAGACTCTGCTCAGGTGACAAAACCATACAATTTAACACCCAGCCATCTTGCTGTGCTACTACAGCCCTCCCAGACTGCCACACAACACAGTTCCAGTGAAATCAGGCCACTTGTCTCACAGGCTTCCTTCTCCCCATGCTAGTATCAGCTTCCCTCCTTTCTTCTCATGGGAGGGGGTATTTAGGATTGTTAACTGCACCTTTGTATGGGGAAGTAATGATAATATGCCCCTGCTCTTTCCTGGCTTTGCTGAGGCCTCCTTAGCCTGGTCTCATGGGGTAAAGAACTAAAGTTCCTTCCCTCTGCCTTCCCACTGCATCAGGGGATGAAATTAAAAGCACCTTTCCTCCTCTCCCTCTGACTGGGGGAGGTGGAAACAGCTCTTGTGTCCCTCAGCCTCAGTGGTGAGGACCATGTCAGGCACCTTCTCTGAAAGCATGACTATGCAGAAGTCAAGCTGGAGCCACAAGGGAACATCTGGGTTACCTTGCATGGTGGTGTGTGGTTGGGCCGCCCATGAGGTGAAAAGAGAGATCGGGTGTGTGCCCTCTCCTGATCTCCCCTTTTCCCTCTCTCCACTTTTCCTGGGGCAGTTCTGTAGCAGTGCCGCATTGCTTCCTTGCAAGACATGCAGCCGCGATGGGTGGCAGGTCCTGTATCCTTAACCAGTGGGCATGACTCTCTCACCCTGCCCTTCACGCAGCTACTATGTATTGGTCTAGTGGATGCAACAGTATTTTACAGCATTACTGTGTCCCTTCTGACAAAAGGGAGCGAGACCCAATCTTCCTAAAGGTGCCACTTCCAAAGCACAAAAAGCGAGCATCTCAGAAGGGAGACAAGCCATGGGAACCACACCAGATAGTCCTTTTCCCTCGGGGCTTGAGTTAGTTACATATGCAAGCTCACAGTCCTGCCAGGGCATAACCCACCCAGCTGCATGGTCTCCCAGCCTCCGGTGCTACCATCCATGAAGAAAGAAAAAGCACAAAATGCAAATGTTTGAGTCACAAACAGAGGGTGGGTGAGTAGGATTAGGCGAGGCTGTGCTGACTAACCCACCCAGCAACAGGCGAGTTGTGCTCCCAATTTGTCCTGAAGGAGACGGATCTGGCCGTGCTGAAGCTCAAGGTGGTGCTGGAAGGCGCTGCTGGTGCAGAAATGTCTGAACCCTGACCCTGGGCCACCCTGCCAAAATGGGATCCAAAGCCTGGGAAACATCACAAAATCAATGATAAAAAGCAAAACCAGGGATATATCATTGCTACTGTTGCATCTGACAAAGGAGAGTCAAATCCCTTGAGGCAGAAACAATTAATCTGTGGCCCAAAATGACTCATTAGGAGCTGTTTCAAACAATTGGCGTCTTTGTATTGAAAAGGCACGTCCTGATAAATTTGGCACAGACACAATTTCAGATTATTTTATAGGCTGCTTTGTAAAGCTGTACACAGGCTTAATGACAGTCAAACAGTTAATTTGTCTGACTAGAATCTTGTTCCTGCTTTTAACATTTCTAGTTCTAGAACAACAAAACAACTGGAAATTAGAGCACTGCTTTCTCAAATGGCTTTATCTGAGACTTTCAGGGTATGATACAACGAAGCGTTTTACTGTGAGGCCCTGTACAGACAGCACAAAATTTACTCATCTCCAGCCACAGTGCAGCCTCCCCCAGACTAGGGTGCGATGGCCGTTCTTTAGAAACCGGCAGTGCCAAAATAACTTTTCAGAGAGGCAAGCTTACATCTGGTCACTGCTGGGCTGGGAGGAGATGACATGGTCAGGACATCTTTAGCAGTAACCCAGCTTACCTGCTCACCCCCACTGACAAACAGATGCATAAATACAAAAGTGCGGCTTCTTATCACAAGCAACACGTGTGAGTGGGGTCCGAGACCTGGCTGCTTCGAATTTCCAGTAATTAGCTGGTAATGTATTAGCTGTGTTAAGATAAAACCATGTGTCTGCACGGCCTGATGTTAACTCTCTTTTGTGTGTGTGTGCACCGAGATACAGACAGCTCTGAAGAAAGAGCATTTGGTGCTGTAGATTCTGGTCTCGCCTTCAACGTGATGAAGACAACTGTTGCACAGCAATTGCTTGGTGAAGGGCACTTGTTCAGTGTGAGGGAGAAATGGTTGGTAAATTTAATTTTTCATTTACAATGGCTTTAAATGCCTCAGGGTAGTAACATGGATTTTAAATTCTGACCATCATTTAAATTAATTGCAAAATTCTAACTGACTTCAGTGTGACCAAAATGACAATTTGAATTTACAAATATCCAAGCGGCATTCTTCAGGGCATGGAAAAGTAATTTCCACAGGGATTAGATACACACACAACGGTTTCCAGAGTTGCCTTCCCAAGGTTATTTTGACTGACTGGTGTAGTTTGGTTGGTCTTTCTGCACTTCACTCTTCTAATGAGTGCCAGCGGGAATGTTTACCCCTACGCAGCAGTGTAGCCGGGCTGTCAGTGGGAAGAGTGTAAGGGTCCTGAGATTATCCCCTCTCCTGGGCCTTTTGGTACCTGGCTTTGGGCTGACCTAGAGCCAGTGGAGCCAAGGGCAGCCCCCTTCCTTTGGTGACCGTGGGGAGAGGCTCCCAGACAGCACTGCAGGAACTCACTGACAAGGCCACCATCTCTGCTGGCTGCATTATCATGGTTGGCTACTGGCTCCCCATCCCTTGAGGAGCAACCAGCTCATGCCGCTCCCTAACAGAGGTGAAGTTTAATTCCAATCAGGTTTTGTGGGGTTTTTTTTGGTGGTTGTTTTTTTTTTTTTAAAAAAAAAAAACCCTGCAATTAAAAGACACCCCAGTACTTGCATTTCACGTACTTGCAGGTTTCCAGAAGCCTAACCTTTTCATCCCAAATAGTTCAACCTATTGAACCAGACTCAGGCCAAGAATAGTTTGTACCCTCTCTGGGCAAACCTTTGCTTAAGTTTCAATTCCTGCAGATACACACCTTTTTCCGGGAGCTTGTCTTACCCCAAAGACTTATATTCGTATGTTGGTGACGCACGTAAATAACATTATTTAAAACAGCTGTTTCAGTATGCAGCACTTGGGCATTTGTCTATGAGACAGGAGATGGTGCTGTGTTCAGGAATAGTTTGATTCCCTGGACTCTTGCTTTGCAAGGAAATCTGAAGCAATTTGGTTTGGGGCCCCTTCTCACAATATTCTAGTCTTACATTTGTTATTTTTGCATGCTGTGTGCTTTTCTTCTTGTGCAACCACAGTTTGCCAAGGAAGGCAGACCATTTTTTCATGGCCTCAGATTAGGAGTGGAGAGATCCTCTCAGGCTTGGGATGGGAACCAGCACCATGAGAGCTGGTGTCGGTATTGATTAGGAACCACAGAGCTCGGATGGATTCTCATTATTCCATGCAGCAGTCCAGAGCAGGACCTTTCATTAACGGATTTCTTAATGATTGCCTGGGTACCACCAGATCCTCTAACCAAGACACTGGGAATTGGGCACCTAGAAGATGAAGCTGATTACTAGCAGAGATAGAAAAAAGAGAAGACAAATAGAGTGGAGCTTTTTAAAACAGAAGGTGTCTCCCACAAGGGAACTCTGACAACAGTTGTACAAACACCCAGATGGCAGCTGCATGTGCCCTGTGTCCAGTGGCTTGGTTCTCTGTCAGGTCCCACACAGCCATGCCCGTGAGCTTTGCTGCTCTGCTTCTCCCCAGCTCCCACTCAAGGACCTTGCCCTGGCTCGCTCCTCCAGCGGGATAACGTGCCTTGGCACTCAGGCCAGGTGCCAGAGCGGGCAGTTGCCCAGAGTTTTGCTGTCTTTGAAGAACGCTGGTGTTTGGGATCTCTGACTCCCTTTTTAAAAGTGCTCTTGATGTTTCAGTTTGTCTTGTGATGCTGTTTGCCACTGTGGAAAAATCAGGCTTTGCTGTTGATTTGTCTGTGTACATCTATGTGTGTGTGAGATGAGAACAACTCCTGAAGGGAACTATTTCCTTCCGCAGTTCCACCAGAGATTGCCACGTGTCCCAAGGACCGCCTTGCCAAAACAGCCCTGAAAGTAAAAAGTTTCCAAAGAACCAGCCATGTGAAAAAACCAACCCAACTTTATGCTGCATTTTTGTTGCTTCTGAGTGCCTGTTTTCTCCTGTGTTTCCTGAAGTCTCTCTCAAGCACCTAGTCCCAGCAGTCACGTCAAACCTCCCCTGACAGAATTGCTGCCGCGGCCTGAAAGAAGCAGGCTGGCACCGAAGCGGTTTGGCAATCGCTCAATGGCAATTTAAAGATTTAAAGGTAGTGACGACTGAGGAGAGCGCCAAGGAGAGTGCGTTACTCCTCTGCAGCCCGATCCAAAGGAAAGATAAACACCCTCCTGGCCGCACGCAGGTCCAGGCCCTGGCCTTCACAGGCCGCCTCAGCCGCTGGTCGCTCCGTCCGGCGCTGGAAAACTTGTTCTGCAGGCAGCAAATGTCCTGGTCTCCGCAGGTCGTGGTTTAATCCTGCCTGCTGAAGGCTGCCATAACAAAAACGTGGCATTTTCCCTCCCAGGGGTGGCCCCGCGCCTTCCCCTTGCCCCTCACCCTGTGCCACCGGGCCGGGGAGCTCTGCTCCTGACAGGCTGGAATGGAGGCAGCCGGGCAGGCGAGGGGTCGGCGGTGGCCGAAGCGCTCCCCGGCGCTCTCCGGCTCTCGCCGGGGCTCCGGAGGCGGGCGGGGAGCGGCGGGAAGGGGCCAGCCACCATGGGCGGGTTCCTGTCCGCACGGCAACCTGCCGTCAAAGCGGCGTGGGCGATGGCTCCTGCTCCCCTGCGGGCATGGCGAGGGTCTGTTTTCTTTTAATGGCTGCCCCGGGGGACAGGGAGGTTTCCTCCATCGTGTTTTATCTCAGCGCCCCGCAGATGCCGCCCCCCTCTCCCCGAGCCCCGCGGCAGGGAAGGCGGCCATGGCTGAGCGGCCGGCGCCATCTTCTGGGCTCCTTCGCAAGGTGGAGGGGGCAGAAGGCCGGGCCGGGGAGCGCCGGGGCAATGCCGCTGAGGGAGCAGTGAGGCTGGGGAGCGAAGGGGAGCTCAGAGGGGAGCGGGACCCCGGGCTGTGGGGACAGTGAGCGCCGGTGAGGCGCAGTGGGAGCCATTGGGGCTCTCACACCTCTTCCCACCTGATGGCCGCTGGCTCCGTGAGGAGAACCCCGGCCCTCTGGCCGCCCTGGAGCGCTCCCAGGCCTGGCCTCGGCTGTGGGATGAAACACTTGCACCAGGGCTGGGAGGGAAAATTCAATGTACAGCTGGTGGTATGGGTAGAGCCCTGGTGAAAAATGGGGCTCCAGAGCAGCCTGAGCAACCACATCTCCTCTGCCTGGGAACCCCTCCTCGCTGCCAGCCGGCAAACGCTGTAAGAAGTAGGGCGGACGGCCAAAAAAGCACTCAGTATGTTGTGGTTTGGATTTGTTCTCCCCTCCGTTTCCTCACTCGGTAACTTTTATCCTTTATAGATTTGCGTTTCTCAAACATCTCCGTGCAGGGGCAGAGAAACCAGTGTGGTGCCAGGTGCTCGCCAGCTACTGAAGAACGAGCCGCCTGCTGATGGCCAAGAGCTTGTGTGGCAAGGCTTCCCTCTGTGCAGCGTGTGCCACACCGTCCCCCTGTCCTTGGGGCTCCTTGGACTTGCTCCGCCTAGCGGAATGCTAAGAAAGCAGAAAAGAAAAGGTACAAATCTTACTTGTGGCAAGAAGCCACAGGACGGGTGCTTTGCCTGCGTGAAGGTGGTGGGACACGTGCTGTGCTCGTGTACTGCCCCATCAGACACAGGTACCTTGACACTGCCCCAAGCGCGAGCAAGAGCGGGCAGTACTGCATTAACCATCCTATGTATTTCCAGGCAGGATTTGGCTTGCACCAGGTAGGTCAGAGCTTGGGACTGATGGACCTGTGCCCATCTATGCAGGCATGCCCACTGAGTCTGGGAAGCTGTTTAATACAGGTCGTCTTATTTGCACTTCAGAGCCTCCTGACTTCAGTGCCCCCCCGAGGATGAGGGCATAATGCATAGTCATTGCTAAGCGTTGACTGAAGCTGGGATTCTGGGGAACAGAATTTAGCAATCATGCTGAGATTTCACAGAGCTGTAGGAGTTACAAAGAGGCAAGGTGCACTGCGTCCTTGTTCCTTCAGTTCATGCAGGGTCAGCCTTGAGAGCTTTTCATGGTTTTTATCCAGCGGATCAAAAAGGAATCTTGTCTGCACATCCTCACCCTGATCACTGCTGCTCTGCATGGGAGGAGGCAGTCACCACTGAGTGAGGCAATGAAGAAAGTCTCAGTGGTAACCAGTGAGAAATGGGAGATTTACACAAATGAATTGTGGTTTCTTGGATAATATATATTAAGGAAGAAAGTCTGGCCTAGATAAGCTGCCGGGTCTGCTGCTGTAGGAATGCAGAATGAATGCTGTGGAGCCACTGCCTCTCTCTGCATTTGAAAGGGACTAACACTTGCGTCGCATCCTTCAGCTGTCTCCACAGACTGCAAGCCCTCCGCTCCAAGGCCTGTCTCTCACTAGGTGTGCAGATGACATCTCACACAATGCAATTGTTGTCATGTCTGGTGCTTTTAGGCACAACTCTGATATTTCTGCTAATGACTATTCCTCGCAATAAACCCTGTGGTGGTGCTTCCGTTGCAAATCAGGAAACTGTAGAAATAAATCTCTTCCTCTCAAGGGTGTTTTGTGGTTCAAGCAGAGAGTTGCAACGCAAGAGATCTCTTTTGCCTTGCCATTGGCTCAGTGTGACTGTAGGCAAGTCATTTCCTCTCTCTAGAGGAACTTCATGTCTCTAAAAGCCTGAGGAACCTGTATCTAACATGAAAAAGTGGTTGGGAGTGGAATCGCTTGTGTAGTAGTAAAGTAAAGGAGTGGTTTGTTCTCACTTAGTCATCTTTTATTACTTACCACATCAAAGAAGAAAATGGTAGGGATCATCAGCATAGGGTGAAATGCCTTTTGAGGAATATTTAATTCACTGAAAAATACAGTTTTGTGAAGTGAAATTATTTGGGAGTCTGGGCTCAGTTTAGTGAGTTATTTGGGCCAAAAATGAAAAGGGAGAACTTTTCCGAGGAAGGTTTTAC
Source organism: Chroicocephalus ridibundus (assembly GCF_963924245.1). NCBI lineage: Eukaryota > Metazoa > Chordata > Aves > Charadriiformes > Laridae > Chroicocephalus > Chroicocephalus ridibundus. Next base: position 13,296,719 of record NC_086290.1, on the reverse strand, counting down.
TCTGACAGCCTCAGAATAAAATGTGACACATTTTGTCGAAAGTGATGTTTATTTAAATCACTACAATTTCTAGGGAGAAAAATGAGACATTTAGTGTGACCTGGAGGAGGGAAAGGCTCAGAGTTTACTGAAAAAGCCTGAAAAAAGCCTCAAACTGTCTGAGGTTGGCCTGTTGTATGGGTTATGACCATTTTTTCGCTCAACAATCACCCAAAGCTCCAGGTCCTCATCATGACAAACCTGGGCTGATGAGAGGACTCCTTGACACTTTTCTTATCTCAGAGTCACCGTTTGCTGCTGCTCTCACCTGCAGGAAGAATTTGGTTTGCACTTCAGTGAGGAACACAGAGGAGTGGTAGCAATTTCCAGCCAAACAACTACTTGAAACTGGTGACTGTATCCTACATCTCCTCAGCTGGATGGGCTGTAAGATACTGAGCAATCCCCCAGAAGGGCTGCCTGCCTTGCTTTCCCCCTCGAGTAGTAAGTGCTCAGCATCAGCCTCTACATACTTGTGGTGGCACAGCGCTTTGTGTAGCTTGAATGACCCTGGGAGGGAGACCTGCTTTCTAAGACAAACAGCGCCAGATAGAAACTGTTTTCAGTTAAGATAAATTGTATTGCATTCATGCTGCGTTGTAAACTGTTTGAATTGCAGATTTGAATTGCAGTCTTACGAAAAAGCTCCTAACGGGCAAACCCTGGCTATCTTTTAGTCTGGTAATGAGCCCTAAAACCCTGGAGGAAGAGGGAGAAACTGCTGCAGCTCTTTTCTAAGTTCTGGTGGTGACTGTGAGGTCTTTATGTTGGGAAATGCTTTTTTTTTTTCCTTGAAACTGAGGGAGAGTGGTTGGTGACTGTAGTTAGTTGTGGTTTAGTGTCCTGATGGGGAAATTGAGGTATCTTTTGTAAAGGACTTGATTAGTAGTGGTCAAGAGTGATAAAATGTCTGGAAAACATGTATAACAATCTTCAAAGCCTGGCTTATCCATCAAATCGTGGATGTCCTGTTGGATTGCACTCCTGTATGTCCCTGACGCAGCAGTGACTCATGATGAGCTCTGCGAGTTGGACAGCACGTGTGTAACACCACTGCTGTAGCGGGCAGATGCAAGATTAGTAGAGCACATGCCAGTCCCTGGGCTGGCCATGCAGTGGCACTGAAAGCAAAGCTAAATCCCAGACGTCAGCTCTGGCCAGGTGTATGCTGGCTACAAGGGAGGTGCTGGGCAGGCTGTCCTGTGCTGGGAGGATGGAGGGAGGATGTGGAAGGAATTAATCATCTGCATTTTGCAGAGCACAGGGGGACATGCTCAGTCCTTTGCCATTTGGGAGTTTGCTCTATTAGCCCAATTGCTCATAGTATGTTCCTGTGTTCCCAGCTGGCTTTCTGGGTCTGGATTTCACTGAGGCTGTTACCAAAGGAAATTGAGGGTCTTTGTTACTTGCTCAGTTTGCCCTGCAGAATGACAGACTTCAGCTTTCCCTTCTGCAAGAGAGGTGTATTTTCAGCCCTCTCTTTGTTCTGCCTTATCTGTCCCATGAATTAGATGCTGCCTTCGCTCAGGCGTACACCTGCAAAGTGCATGGAAGCAAAGAGAAGCTGGAGGCAGAAGTGTTGTCAAAGGCACACATAAAGAAGGGAGTGTCTGCAGCAGCAAAGGTTCTTACTGTTTCTTGCAAAAAAGGCAAAGATTGCCTATTGATCTGCTAAATTGCAGAGTATGCACAACACAACAAATGAGTTTGAGCTGTTGTACTTGAAATGGCTGAAAATATTTTGATGAAATAGTTTTGCTCAGAAAATACTTCTCAAAGGGGGGGTGGTTTTGATTAAACTCTGCTTAGATCAAGGACATACAGAGAAATGATTGCATGCTCTATTACAGTGCATAGCATGGGACTTGTAGTACTCATCTGGGAGGCAAGAGTAGTGAGAGACTGCTGAATGTGAGCTTGAATGAAGGTATCCCAACTTAATGTACCAGGTTCATGGGTATTTTGGGGCAGGTTTTTATCAGCTTGTCCTATTGAAACTGTTCTGCTTTGTAGAAAATCAATATTCATTAGCCCTGAGAAAGCTGGGTTAAAGTCACTGGTTGAAACTGTGATATTTATGGAATGCATGAATGAAGTTCCAGCAGCAGAGATGGTGGTGTGCCCAGTAGCCTGCTTGCAGAAGACCTGCTGAGAAGTCAGCCTGGACTTGGAAGAGTCTCATCCTGTCCCAGTTGATAGCCCCTAGCTGCTGGGGTACACATGCATTTCTTTTCAGAAGGGATTTGAGAGGCCTTGGTATTATTCTAAAATGGGATTTTTCAAAGTTGCAAAAATCTCTGTGGGTTGGGAACCCATTTCCTACCCAGTATTTGTTTCAGTAGAACAGCCACAGGACTGAAACACAGGATTTACTGTACAGTGTGTTTGCATGCATGCAGTAGCTAATGGAATAGGACAATTAAACTCCAACTCAGTAGGCTCAAATTAAACAGTTCTCTCTGGGTGAATATGAATTAAAATAATCCCACTGGATGGGAGATCTCCCTTTCTGCTTTGGCTCTGCAGATCAAACACTGTGAAAACAAACAATCTTTCCAACCTTGTGCACCTTTTCAGAGCATCACCTGCCTTGTTCTTGTACTATATCTCCTGCGCTGGTATTACAGCTATTCCCCTTCCCTACGTAGGGACAGAAAGGGTGGTAGACCAAGTGCAGATGTACTGTGGATTGCCAGTTGCCTCCACTGGCAGATAACCTAGTGCCCCAGACTGTCTGAGTTCATGTGCAATATTGTTCAGGATGTGCTTACTGCAACATGGGATTATCATCTGCTCGCCTATCTTTGGTTGCCTCAAAGTACTGTTCTTTCCTCAAGGTGTCTTTAAAGAATGCAGCTATTGCAACTCGACTACCTCTGTTTTTCCAACCTCTGAACAAGAAAATAGATTGATTTTGCCTGGTGTGTTTGGCCTTTAAATTGGTGGAGGAATCACAGGTCTCAGTTAGCAATGATCTGCAATTTTCATGTACCACCTCTGCAGCAGTGAGGGGCTGTGGGGTGCAAACAGACCTGGAAGAAGCCTCTTCTTTTGCCTGTGCGATGCTGTGGTTCTATGTAAGCAGCAGGTAGAGAGTCCCTGAGACAGGAAGAGATGGAACCAGAGTGGCTTAGTCTATCCTAAACCACAAGCCAAACATGCGTGGGATGCAGAATGAAGTTTTTCTTTCATATTTACTGCTAGCTACCACACCTCTTGCCAGGTGGGAAGGTATAGGCACAAACCGCAGCTCCTGCCAGTCACAGCCCCTGCTGCCTGTGCCTTACATCAACATTCCCCTCACCTAGCAGGTATATTGCTTTCCTCCTCGGCTGTCTGGCTCTGATTGATGCTGTCATTTGTGTATTGAGACAACCAGAGCCTATAAATCCTTCCAAATACCCTATTATTAAAAAGGCATCTCACCTTCAACTTTGGGGTAGTGAGAAGGGCTCATTATCCTTATGTTTGTTAGCTGTGCTTATGCAGGCAGTGTCTCTTGGGGCCAGAGATAACGCTTGCATGTGTGGTGTAATGCGGTCAGTGAGTAGGTTGCATGCGTCAAAAGGTATCTTGAGGGCACACAGAGCTTTCGAAGGCAGCAGCCTGCAGAAATTGAGATTTTTACAGCAGCATTGTGAGGGCTGGCGACATGTGGACAGACATTTGTGACTGCCAGGTGACAGCTCTCTCCAGAGTGGTGACACAAGCCCAGGGACCGTTTATTGCTTCCTTACCTATGGCTGAGGGTGAAGATGGGGATAAAATCAGAGGCCCCGCCTAGCAAGTGCTAAGCCTGACTCGCAGAGCCTGTTGCTGTTTTGTGGGGACAGAAACAACCAGTATGAGCAAGGCAGGTGCTGTCTTGAACTGAGGAGAGGCTTCTCAGCCTGCTCCCTCCTGTGTCCCAGGGGCCCTGCCACAAGGGAGGGCAGGCATGGACTGGCTATGCACCGAGTCTCACCTACAGGCCAGACTACAAAAACATCTATGAGAGGAGTCATCCATGTACAGATTTGGCAGTATTGACTGTCTACTCCACGCCACCTCCGAAAAAAATAATGCTGAGATAAATGTCTATCTCTGTGCCCAATTGGATTGAGTTTTCCTGTGTTCTGGAGATTTTTTCCCCATTTTTTATTATTTCGCCTCAGGCTGAAGGGTCTGGTTTAGGGCCAGCGTAATAACTATCATAACTTTGTCAGGCTGACACATCAGTATGGTGCCAATCACAGTTATGGAGACCCTGGGACCACTTCATCACAGCAGCTTCACTCCAAGGCTCCTTTTAATCTTTCCTAATAAAATTTAAGTGACAGTAGCTGTTCCAGTCATGAACCAAGAAAAGCCTCTCATATTATTTCCTCCCTTTTTTTTTTCCCAGTGTTGCGTTCTCCATTTTATAGTGACTAATTTATATGAGAGCTGACATCATCCAGAGCTGGCTGTGTGTGTCTGAAACAAGTGGCACTTCTGTTCAGTGACTCTTCTCAGCAGATAGGGTGTTTCCAGAGTGATGCGGAAGATTGTATAGTTGTGCCATTGCCACCCTCATTGTAATCCGGGCTGAATTTCCTGATGCTTATGGGTGGTTTTGACCAGGTGCTGTTATTAAGCTTGGACAGAGATTTGCTGCAGGTTCTTCTAACCAGCCATTAGAGTTATGACCCACTGGTGGTGCCGAGATGCCTGTCTGCCCTTCAGTCCCACATTAAATGAGGAGAGACAGAGGCTCCCCATATGCTTCTGCTTTTCTTCTCTCTTCAGCAGAAGATAATAGAAGGAGAACTTTAAAAAAACTACACAACCTTTTCACTTGAAGCGTGAGCAGCATTAAATGGCCTGCCTTGCTGGGAAATGGGAGTCACCCTTGGAAGAGGAGGTAGGGTAGTTTGTAGCAGCTTTTAGATCCTGCAGGCTGCACAGTCCATAGACTTGGAGCAGCCCCTGAGATAAAACTCTTTGGCAGTAAGAGTTAAGCCACAAAAGCCAGTCTCAGCCTTCCTGAAGTGTGAGGGGTCAGGGAGCTGTTTGGAAATCCTGTGGCTTGAACCTCAGTCTGAGCTATTTCTAGCACAGAACACATTGGGATTGGAGCAATAATTTGGATTAAGCCTATGTCTTTTTCTTATTTTTCATTTAACTGCTGATGGCTGCTGTCTTGTATTGCTTTTCATAGAATCATAGAATGGTTTGGGTTTTGGTTAGAAGGGACCTTAAAGATCATCTAGTTCCAAACCCCCTGCCATGGTCAGGGACACCTCAATTGCTTTTCGGATCTGCCGAGAAGAACTGCTCACGACTGCATTAGTAGGAATGGATGTTTATGGCTAATCCCTTGGTGGCTGCAAAACCCATCATGCTCCATCAAAATATCACACTCAGCTTGGTTTAAACAGGTATTTTTTTCTGGGCTGTTCCTCAGTTCGGTTCGAGCAGAAAGCTGGAGAACAACCAGAATCACAGAGGCTCTCAGAGTTCGGTTGGAAAGAGGAAGGATACTGGCATGGGGAGAGTGTCAATCTGGTGGGGTAGATGCCGCCCCAGTCCGAACACCCTGTGAGCTTTAAGCTCATGCATTGGAGTTGTGTGCTATGAGTGGATGAATGCAGGATTGCTGACGCAGACTCCAGGCATTGCTAGGTTGCCTTCATGTCGTTCATGGGTTGTGAAGCTGGAGGGAAGGCAGGAGACTGTGCTGGTAACATGTGAAATCCAAATGCTGTGGCAAGGAGGCGGGAGATGGGGACTGATGCCCTTTCTCATGTCAGTTAACCTCTTCCCCCAGTAATTTGCACTGGTCTGATGTGGGGAAGACCTGCTCCAGCTACTGCGCCAGCACAGACCTCCTCTTTGACCTCAGGACTTTTTCTCCCTTTCTTTTAGCAATTGGCCAAGTCACACATGGCAGGGAAAGGGTATTGAATTATAATCAAGGCATCTTCCATCTCCTTTCAGAATGCATGTCAGGGAAGGTGATAGATACATGTGGCCTTATTAGTACCACAGCGGTAAAATGTCACCGACTTTGTATCACAAGCAGGCCTTGATTTACATGAGTATAATAAAGATCAGACTGAGGTCCTCAGACTTCAGTGTCAAAGGCCTGCAGGGATGTATTACATTTTCTTCCCTGATGATGAAAATGAAGTCCTGGGGGAAATGAGTGGTTTGGTCTCATCTGAATTCTTTCTGAAGTAGTATTGCCTTCAGAAACTCTAACTGGCAGTCAGTGCCTCTCTTCTTGGCAGTCTCAGCTGGAAAAACAAGGAATGAGTGGTCTGGGAACAACATTTTTGGCATCTCTAGCCATCTATGTTATCTCATTTAGCTACAAGAGGGGTTGTTACCAGGAACATCTGTTTGTCGTGTCTAGGTGGAGAATGAGATAACATTTAGAAGACACACTATGCATCTGAATCTCTGTTGCTTTCTAGAACCAATCTCTCTCTTTGAAGGAGATAACATCTTTGGTTACATTTCCTGTCTTTACTCAATATCCAGCGTCCTTCCATCAGCCTACATCTTCTGTATGACTGTTTGGCCCATACTGACTAGCATCATTGCCCTCTTGTGCTGATACCTTTCCAGCATGCCTTGCTGGAGATCTGGCCGTTTAGCAAAACTGCATGTTTTTGGGAGACTTGACCTTGAAAGACGTCTGTCCAAAATGTACTGATCTCAAGAGCTTGGCTGTTACAGGGCATCATCAGCCCTATCATCAGTAACTCATCCTGAGTTACCTGCAGTTGGCTCATTCAGAAAACACGACCTAGATTGGTACTTGCTTTGCTGACTGTTTTCAGTACTTAGTACTTCTCTAGTTTTAGAAGGTGTGGGGAAAAGTGAATTAAGCTCAGGTGTGCAAGGGATCCTAACATGAAGTTAGATATCCTGATTCTTTGGCCTGTGAAGGTTGTTTTTGTTTTGGTAGTAAGATGAGAGTTCCAGCTGCTGCTGCTGGAGGAGATGGGTGGGAAGACCTTCCACATGTGTGCCTGGTGGCTGGACAGGCCTGGACTGCTTGTTTGCCTGTGTATCAGTTGTTGTCTCCTATTTCTTATTACAGTGATCTTCTTGCATCCTTTTTATCCCCACTTCCCTTCCATAAGACTTTGTTATAAATTACAGCAGAAACTAAGAGGTTATGGGAAAGTTGGGCTGTTTCTATTTTTCCTCTTCCCAGGTATATGTCCTCCCAGGATATATGTCCTTGCCCCATTCTAAATTGTAAATACCCCTCAAGGGTTGTCTCCCCAAAGACAACCTTGCTACCACTGAGGCAGAAACAAAGCCACGCATGACATATTGATTTCTGGCAGCAGGGGCTGTTTTCAGGGTGGATGAGGACCATCTCATTTTCATGGAATCATAGAATAGTTTGGGTTGGAAGGGACCTTTAAAGGTCATCTAGTCCAACCCCCCTGCAGTGAGCAGGGACACCTTCCACTAGATCAGGTTGCTCAGAGCCCCATCCAACCTGACCTTGAATGTCTCCAGGGATGGGGCATCTACCACCTCTATGGGCAGCCTGTTCCAGTGCCTCACCACCATCACTGTAAAAAAAATTCTTCCTTATATCTAGTCTAAATCTACCCTCTTTTAGTTTAAAGCCATTACCCCTTGTCCTATTGGAACAGACCCTGCTAAAAAGTTTGTCCCCTCTTTCTTACGAGTCCCCTTTAAATACTGAAAGGCCACAGTAAAGTCTCCCCAGAGACTTCTCTTCTCCAGGCTGAACAGCCCCAGCTCTCTCAGCCTGTCCTCATAGGAGAGGTGCTCCACGCCTCTGATCATTTATGTGTCCCTCCTCTAGACTCGCTCCAACAGGTCCATGAGTTTCCTGTGCTGAGAGCTCTGGAGCTGGACAGAGTACTGCAGGTGGGGTCTCATCAGAGCAGAGTAGAGGGGCAGAATCACCTCCCTCAACCTGCTGGCCATGCTTCTTTTAATGCAGCCCAGCATACGGTTTGCCCTCTGGGCTGCTCACACACATTGTTGGCTCATGTCCAGCTTTTCACCCACAAGTACCTCCAAGTCCTTCTTGGCAGGGCTGCTCTCAATCCCTTCATCCCCCAGCCTGTACTGACACCAAGCGTTGCTTTGACCCAGGTGCAGGACCCTGCACTTGGCCTTGTTGAACCTCATGAGGTTCACATGGGCCCACTTCTTGATCTTGTCCAGGTCTCTCTGGCTGAATTTTCAAGGGATCAAATCCTTTTCAGCTGATTCTATCCCATGTAAAGATTTTACAAAATGCCTACAGCTTGCTACAGACTAATGCCGCCCCGAGACACTTTCTCCAGTCTATTGCTTTTTGGTGGATCTATGAAGAACATCATAAACCGGCAGTTTTGAAGCCTAACAAACAGACCTATAAGGGGTAACTGAAGCTCAAAGAGTTACAATAACTCTAGCAACATCTTTTTAAACCCCTTTCTTTTCTCTTACAACATTTTAAATCCTGTGCCCCTGTGGCATTTTTTAGTATGTACCAGTATGTGCAGTTTCTAGCAGGAAGCACGCAAAGTTCTGTTTATGGGGGACTTGTGTCTGAATTATTATCTGCAAAGCTAGCAGTCAAGTAGTGGGTTATAGTACTAATTAAGGCAAATGTCATAGCAAGAGCATGCTGACGTTGTTGGAATTAATGGCCCAGAGCATTACTACTTAGCACACCTTTTGAAGTTAATGGAATCGTATTAATTGGGATCTTGGAGGGACTGAGGGACACAGAGTACATCGCTCCTGAGCAGCACCTCTGTTATTACATTAAGGCTGGAATAGCATCCAAGTTCCTACTGCCTTTTGTGCCCCTTTTGCACAGCCATTTCACAAATGGATGGCTCTGAAGAGGCCCGGGGGGAGGTTGTTTGGTCCTAGGGTAAAAGGTGAAAAAGTCTGTTGCAGCTGTGGTTGCAGAGAATCACTTTGCCTCCAGAAACCACACTGAGAACTGCCAAACTGCCTCTGGCACAATCCTGAAGGAATAAGGAGGTCGGTTCAACAGTACTGTGTACCCTTGCCCTTGGGTCTGTTTCTGCAAATTGACGACCCTTCCACGGTGCTTGTTCTGATGAGCATAACCCAGGGTATTGGTGCAAGGTGTAGTGTCAGAGCATTAAAAAAAAAGTGCCTGTGAGTGATACTGAGTCCTTTTGGATATTTGCCTGCTGCGGTAGCAGTGAAACTGGTGCAGTGTGTGGTTAGACCTAATGCCAAGAAAATTTTAGTTTTGACGTAGCAAATAGCAACTCATGGAGAGCATCTGCTTTCTTTGAAAAAAACCTGAAAGAGCTGATGCTTTTCTGTAGAAAATGAAAACTCAAAACTTTTAATACAGTGCTTTGTGCAGTTGAGGAAAAAATAAAAAAAACCCCAACAGTTTTCTACTGAGAATTTTGATTCCAAACTAGAATGTTCTCATTTTCATCCAAGTTTTCCACATGGGGGAAATAATTTTCAAGCATCTCTCATGTAAAGTAATTAACCTTAGATGAGGAATGGATGATTTCAGAAGAATAGGAACATATACTGTCTCTAGATAATGATATTAAATCCATTGTGCACCGGGAATGGAAGTTTTTATGATACCGTAGATTTGCGATGCCATTTTATCCTTGTTGAGTTCAGATTTTAAAAAAATACTTAGCTATGATATAGCGTTTTCTCTGTATTAAGAGGAGTACAGTTGTTAATTTGCAACATTACTGGCATGTTGGTTCATGATTACCATTGACTAAATTTGTAGATTTTCACATTATCTCCTGGGTTAACATAGGGGAAACATTCATGTTTGCTTGAAATGATAATTTGATGTCAAATCAATATCCTACTGCATGGAAGTTGAAACAGCAGCATGGTTGAGCATATGCTGCCCGCATGGGAAGTTCCCTCTCAGCTCCATGCTGGCCTCTCGGCCACCTCGGGGGCCTGACTGTGAAATCCAGAGCTCATCACGAATGGCACTGCTCAGCTAGGCAGGAGCTGGAGCATGTGAGCCCTAATGCCACTACAGACTTACTGCATGATGTTGGACACATCTCAGCCTTACTGCTGGGCCTGCTGTGCAAGGAACGGGCAGGGTTTGTCAGCAAAAAGTCCTTCTGTTCAGGGCAGTTTCTCTCAGGGATTATTAGCCTGACCTTAGTCTGCAGAACTACTTTGCTCCCAAGCAAGCGCAAAGCGCTGCTGGCTGTTTAAATCTATTGCAGTTCTGTTTGAATTGAAAGATTCCTCTGTTCCTCGGCGGAGTGTGTTGTAAAACAATCAGTGACATTTGTTAAATGGAGAACACGTAGGGCAAGGACTCCATCAGCTCCAAAGAGACAGTGAGTAATGGTCTCTTAATATCTGAGAGCTTTAAAGCTACTATAATATTCTTCAAAGTCAAGATAGTGCGGTGGGGTTCTGCATAGCTATCCCGTGTTCAGGGGCAGGCCATCGCTGAGCACGTACCCAGCCACCATACTTCAGCAGCATCTATGCGGAGGAGAAGGAATTAGTTACTGTGCAACATGCAGCACAGACAAGACAGATTTATTATTTACTTGCGAGCGTTCCTGTAGCACCCATCACTCATCTGGTTACCTGCGCCTGCTAGACGCTGCTTTGCTCTTCCAGCAGTGCCTGTTCTTGCCCTCTTCCCGACACAAATCAATATGCTAAGCCTCAGTGCATTTGGGAAAGTGGTAAAAAGTTGCACAGCCATCACCACAAAAGGGGGAGTGGAAGCGAAGTGCATATCTGTGATCAGATGGAAAATTGCAGTACAGCTGGATGCAGGTCTCCTTGTTTTGGATCCCTTTGACCTGTGGTGCCAGTGATCTCTGTCCAAGGGCTTTGTCTTACCCCTCTGGCAAGGTCCTGTCTCTGGAGGGCTCAAAAGTAAAGGCAGGACAATAACTTCATTCCCAGTCCTGTTACTGGCTTTGGTTTAAACTGAGTGTCTCTTCCCCTCGTGCAGATCTCTTGAGCAGCTTAGCAGAGGAGGCTGTCCTGAGCGCATAAAGGACCTGTGAAGGCTCTCTACCAGCCAGCAGTACCGCTTCTGCCATGCACAGCCCAGGGCTGAACTGGTGAACCTTGTCTGTCACTGATACATGAAGATGCATATTAACACTATTTGAAACTTGGCTGAGTAACAACTATGTGGTAATGAACTGTGCATTTTTAGCTTCAGAGTCTTTGGGACAGATGGATGGAAGCAGAAGGATGATTTATATCCTCAAACCTGTTATTTACAAGCAGTCATGTTCCTCATCTTCCTGTAGACAAATTGAAAGACTTGTAGATTTGCCATATACAGTCCCTTGAGCTAATGCTTATGGGAGATGTAATGTAAAACATTCATTTGGACTGGAGAACTGAGCCTGAGCAGCATTGCCATGGAAATAGGTATAAAACCTGAAAACAGGTGGACACACTCCACATAGTCCTTACTATAAAGAATTTACTGTCCATATAGACACAACAGAAAAAGCAGGAAGGAAATTAAGTCTCCTGAGTGGCAATTCACCTTATTAATCACTGCCACTGCTGACTAGTTAAGGACTAATTAAGGGCTAACTGGGTCATGAGAAGTGAACCAGATACCAAATAGGCATGACAGCATTGGGCATTTATTCCCTAACTGATCATATAGACCTGAAAGTGCACTCCCAGCTTTTAGTAATCATGGGACTACTGACATTTTAGAATTGAACTGGAAAACAGTTCTGCCTTGTTTCTAAGGAAAAATCTTGTGTGTGTGTCTGTGGGAATCCAGCCATTATGTAAGATAAGGTATAAAGTGTAGGGGGAATCAGGCCTTAGAATATTTGCACTTCTTCCTTTCTGGACACTTTTATGAGGGTGGTGTTGCTCAGTAGGACTCACCCTACGCAGAAGCATTTGTAGGAGCAGGGGTGGTGAGGGGCTGTTATTTTCCTTTGCAAATAGTCCAGTGTTTTAGTATCATCATTCCCCAGCACCTGTGGTTTACCACCCAGCATCCTGAGTTTAAGGAAGAGGTGAAATATAGCTATTTCCTGCACTTTGTCTGTTTGCCCTGTAAATCTGCTTTCAGCCTGGAATATGGATTTTTTAGGGCTAATGTGGAAGTCAATAGATCTAGTTAAATGGATCGGATTCCTTTTTAATTCTAGTAATTGCACTGGCTGACTGGAGTTGTTACTGATCTACAAGAAGGAATTGCCAGTTGTGCCATGGACTTCTTATGCAAAGGAAGAGGCCAAGCCTCTGTAATACTTTGTGCCTCAGTTTTTCCTCTCCCACCTTCACAGTCTTGTTTCTTGCTGTGAGTGGAGAGCACCAAGTACAGTGAATCCCCAGTGTCTGCTCTGGCTCATGGGCAGAGCTAATGGCAGGTCCTCAGAGTCCTGACCAGAGGCTATGGCATGAGCCTTCTTGCTGTCCTGCTGTGAGGCTGCCACACATATCTAAAGGACTTCATTTTTTCCTACTTGGATATTATAATGAAATAGGAGGAGAAGACTTTACCGATTTGTCCAGGGCTACCTCAAGGTAATGTTACAAGCAGATTGCCAAATTCCTCTGTGCTCTGGATCTGCCTTTCTTCCTGTGTGTGCATGGTTCAACCGTACCTAGGGGCTCTGCAGAGCCTGATGATATGGGGCTTCACGGGGTAACTGCACCAGTCTCATAGTCCTGGGGCTGGCAGGTCATCTGCTTGCCTGCCTGTTACCCCCGATCCTCCTTGTGTATCTCAGCACTGTGCTAATACAATAGCAATCTTCCAAAACTAATCAAAATATGTCTTCCATTGTGTTCCTTTGCTGGCACTGCTGAATCTTTTCAAACAGCTTCCTTAGACCTGATGCTTTCTGTCTGTTATCTTCATTTCCTGCACAGCTCCTAGATGTGTTTTCTCTTTTAACTGGGTGTTTCATGTATCTGGCAACGGTGAATTCCCTATATTTCCCAGAAACACTTTAGTTGCTATCTGCACATTATCTATTCTTCTCTCTCCCAGAGATATACTCGCTGCCACGGCATTGGGTCCTCCCTTCCCTGGAAAGAGGCAGGAGGAAAAAAAATCATTTCATAAATTCCCCCATTTCATCACCTGCTGACTCCAGTTCACCCCTATCATTTTTACTGGAGTAATTGTCTTGTTTACTTCCTGTCTGGTACAGACTTGTCCACAGTGCGTTATGCTTCCTGGGAACCTCTCTGTAAGTCTGATACTCAATATCTCTTTCTGGTTCCTTAACAGTCCTCCTAACTCACTTTACCTTGTTTTTATAGGTCTTCTAGTCCCCTTGCTAGGTAGTTCATATCTTTAATACAATTCTCTTTATTGCTTGTAGTCTTTACCTTCTGGACTAAACACATCGGCCTCTAATGCCTTGGGTTTTGCTCCTAGTCTAGACTCCTGTAATTAGCACTGAGCTCACAGCAGGTGAAACAGTAATTGTTGCCCACGGACCTGTGCGTGTGAGAGAGTATCTGGAGCAGAGCCCAGGTTTCTCTGCTCCCCAAACTGTCTCTCCCCTGGTGCTCCAAAGGCCCCTCTTACACAGCGCTGTTCCGTTCCTTTTCTGTGGCCTGTTGTTATTTCAGGTACTAACTTTGTCTCTTGTTAGGCCTGTTTGGCATTTACCACAGTGGAGCTGGGCATGCAGGTGTCTCCCACCTGCAGATAAGAAAGATGTCTCCCTGGTAGTAGTAGTAGGGCTGTTATCTCTCATTTTTGGGCTTACATCTGCAGAGAGTCCAATGGAATCAGAGGGGTGGATTTAATTGGTGCTCTAAGGCATGTGGAAATTAACACTGGTCTCTGTGCCTGGGCACTTTTCAAACCTTAAATCTGTAAGTTATAAAAAAAACCTGAAGATATCCCAGTATTGCACTAAAGCTGAGAAGAACTCAGGAAATTCGTGACTGATGGAGATGGATAGTGGAGGATACTACGGTGCTCTCTCAAAACAAGTGTGAATACTCATGATAGTCTGTTCTGCTTCATGGATCCCTTTTATATTTGTTGTCATTGAATATATGTGCAAGATTGGTGTTAGATAGCTGTACCTTGTCCCCGGTTGGGTAAGCATGTGAAGCAAGGTAATGTACGTGCAGAGTTTCTTTTGCTGCAGTATCAGAAACAAATCCAAGGAAAGTTTCATCCCATATCTCACTCTTCAGCTTGTGCCTGTGTCAGAACTGATTCAGTCACTCCCTATGAACCACAGCCCTGCTTCGCTGGCATGCAGGCTGGGGACACTAATAACCAGTAATTTGCAAAGAGGCCCTCATCCAGTACTCCCCTGCTGTCTTCAGGCTCTTCACAGCAAGCTGTGCTAAAAGAGAATTAAGACCACAGATGAAATTTCTCCTAATCCCTATTAGAGAACTTTTCCTCTGATCAATACATTGGCTTATTTCCACATGCAATGCAGAAATTCTTCAGACAGATGCCGGACTGCTAACAGGAAGGGAGCATCTCTACAGGCAACATGTTAACAGAGTGGAAGTAAAAATCCTTTCTCTTTCACATTGATGAGATAAAATGAAGTACTCTCCATGTCCCTGACCTGTCACCTGACTTCCTATCTTGCCTTTTTGTCTGTGGCAATAATGACGATAAGTGATCCAGCAGGATGACTTTCCATTGAAGACCCAAGAAAGACCAGATAGCTGAAATAGTGTGAGGTTACTCAGGGAGGCAAAGATCTTGAGGAACATTTACATCTTCTTTTAATGGCAAAAAACCTGTGCCAGCATGACTCCATCTTCCTGATGCATAGGAATTACAGAGGTGCTTTTAAAGCCATACAAGTGTTGGCATGCGCATAGCACATCCTGTGTATAGTATTGCTGTGCTTTGTTGCTGGAATTTTGAAACACCAAAGCTTGCATTAAAGTGGAGGGGACCGAGACCAAGACGTAAATGCATTGTAGTGGAGTTACGGTTCTGGCATAACAGCAAGAGGCAGTGAGGACTTTTGCTTTGGAGACAAGAATGGTGCTGAGAACTCCTGGGTTCTTTTGTTTTCAGAACCGAAAGTGTGCCAAGCAAGCCGCCTTCTTTTTTTCCTGGATACCATTACAAAAATTAATAGATGTAGGTAAGAACATAGTGTGTGGAATAAAGTATTAGAGACACTGTTTCATGAGATGTTACAAGCAAAATTGATTTCAGTTGGCTGGGAGGTAAATGCTACCCCAGGGCTTCAGGGACACATTTTGGATGGCTAGAATATGAAATGTGCACTCCTGTTGCAGAGGAGGGTGTGTGTGTGTGATTTTCTATGCTTGATTATTAATGTGTATATTTACTTTGTCTTGCTGGAAGAGACAAAAACAGAGGTGGGGAGTGTTCTGAGTAGTTCCCCAAGCCTGCGTTTCAGCAGGACTTTGGTACACAACCTCCTGAATCTTCTGCGGCAGGGTCCTCTCCCCTTCCTGCAGGCCATCAAAATGTAAGCTAAGACTACCATCTCAATGAGTAGGTGAGACTACAGGTGTCACTTCTGGATGGCTGAAGCTAGGTGAGATGTGTCCCACACCTGTGGTTACACTTGAAGAGATATTTAGTGAGAGTTACTTGACTGCCTCTCTACTTAAAGGCTCTGGGAATTCTTGTGTTCTGTAGACAACACCTTGAGGGCAGCTGGGGATAGGTGTGAAAGCCACCCACTGCAATTAGCTGAAAGTACATGCTCCTGAGTATTGGAGAAAAAAATACTTTCCAATTTGAGCATTTGGGGAATAAAATGGTAAGATAAAATCTCATCATTCTGATTCCCCTGTTAGTTTCCATCTTCTGATATCAAGTATGTTCTGATGTCAGTCATGAGAACTGCTGGCTGTGGAGTTAATGCTGTGCAGTGCCTTGTAGCAGAGCACACCAGCGTTCCTGTGCTGCCTCTGTTTTTGTAATATTTGTAGGAATATTAGCTATACCTGAGGTGCAGTCTGGGAGGGAAAGCAAGACAGGCGTCACAAGGAGATGATCCTTTTTGAGAGGATTATTTTCTTTATTTCATTCTCTTTTTCAAAATCATCCATATTGTCTTCCATTCCCAATTCCTCAGCAGTTTCAGAACACTTAATTAAAAGGTCATATTCATCTATGGCTAATGCCCTAGATAGCTTCTGCTTCCACTTTCAAGAGAAGCTAAAATTCCCTAGTGAGGATAAATGGGAAAGTATTAGACCAAATTGGGTAGATGCAGTTTCTGTGGAATATAGGGACAAGAAAAGCATATGTAGAAATCACATCTCCTGACAAGACTGTTCAGGCAAGACAGTCTGTGAGTCAAATGTCTTCCTCAGTAACACCAGGAAAGAGCAGCTATCATCACATGACACATCGCAATATGATACTTTGGAGCAAATTGCTTAACGCATATGCATTTCAGCTTAACTCGCTGTGAAATAAGGACAACACAGTGTTCACTCATCCCAAAAAGTAAATACGTAGGGAAGGTAATAAGTTCACTAGATATTCATGTCATGGAATGATACATCAGAGTGTACTGTGCACTGAAGCTTATGCACTGCTGCCTGTTCTTGACAAACATGCAATTTTGTATGGGGATATCTGGAAGTATCTACTTAATCATCCTGGATCGGAGAGGTTTCACTGGAGTTCTAAGTGAGAGGTACTGGCCCGTATGTGAGAAGTGCTCCTAACCTGTGATACATTTCATGAAATTTTTCTACTCAAGCACTCTGAATGTCATATGCACATTTTTCCATGCATGCCCTCATGCGCATACATGATAGAAAACTAAATAGGCTACATTCTCTTACCCCTTAAGCAGAAGGTTATTAAAATGTGAACTCTATAGTTAAAGTTGTAAAGCCAATTTCATAACTCATGTAGTAATGTTCCCTCTATTTAATAAGGCAATTTGTCGATCTGCAGCAGCAAATTATACTTTTTGAGCATTTAAGTAATACTTCCACTTGGCTTCCAGTTTACGAGGCAATTTAATATTTCCCTGGGCTCACTAGTGCTGACTGTACAGAACTTCTGCTGTTGGGCATTTATTCATCATAGAAGCTTGAACAAAGTTATTGCTATTTTATGCACAATATGGGAACATTTCCTTTTAGAAATCTCCCCTTTGCCCAGCTACCACCAGCGCCATTGGACTACGCCCAATTCTGGCAAACAAATCCAAAAGAAATGGATTAATCCAAGTGAGCTGCGTAGGCAGCCAACATCAGGAACACCTGGCCCAAACAGGACATGGTGCTAGATTTCTAAACTTTGCCTGATCTGGTCACCATCTCTTCAAAAGCACCAAAGGACTCAGTGTCTCCCCTGAATAACGGGGAGAATTCAAACACAGGAACCAGGTGCCTTGAGGAAAACTATTTCAGAGGAAGCCATTGAACAAGAACTGGTGGTATTTGTGTTGAGCCCTAAATGATTTGAAGAAGATATTTTTATGACCCTAAAGCTGTTTTGGTTTTCTATTTAGGTTGGCTCATGTAATGAAAGATACTGCTCCTGTCTACAGACCTTCTCTCGTGTAGCTTTAGACCACGGCCATCAAGATGGTCACAGTTGGAGTCCTTGCAGTGCTGGCAGCATAAGTCCCCTGGCCCCATCCATTTGTAATCATGGTCGTGCTGGAAATCTGCCGGAACACTGGAGCTGATTCCTGGAGACAGAAATATCCTGCTTGTAACATTCCTTGTTCCAAATGGATCTTTCTTCAGCTAAAAACCCGCTCTAGCCTGGAAACATAAACATGTTTATTCCACGATATTTCAGAACGTTTTTGAGAAATTTCCTTTAGGTGGCAGCAGGAGTACGAGAATTTTCAGCTTCTTTGATACTCTGGCCTGCTGTGGTGGCGTAGCTTCGTGCTGAACGTAAACCTAGTTTTACAACCCTTTCACAGCCTAACACGCATGAGTTTTTATTTTCATTGTTAGAGCTACTTGCTGATGAGCTGAAGTAATGAGTCAAGACGCCCTCACCTGTCTGGAAGTCCTTTGTGTCTCTCTGTGTTACTGCTGTAATAGTCTGGACACCTAATAATACGGAAAGGATGCAGTCCCTGCCTAGGGGATCTCAGTCTGGACTTGGTATCACCTACAGATAACATCGTGATGGAGTGTGAAAGGCAAGGAGATGGGGAGGAGAATACCCAAGATAACTGTGTTGCTTGTTCACCTGTTTTATGAGTTGAGGCAAAACTAAATACAGTAGTCTACAGTAGAGCTGCTAAACTTTATAGAATTCCCCATCTCTGGGATGACCTTACTGCTTGCTTATCTGCTGGAACGCCAAAAGATATTTCTCTATTCCTCCCCTCATTTTCAGACTCTTTCTTCCTCCTAGCCTTGTTTCCTTTGGAAGGAAATTCCCAGCTGATGTGTGTACCACATTCCCTAGGAAATGCTTTGAAGTTTAAGGTCTGCTTGTGAGACAAGGAAGCCTGCAAAGCCCTTTCCCTTTGGACACCTGTATGCCTAGGGTTCTCTCAGGAAGAGAAACCGGGATCAAGAAGGATCGGCTGTCTGAACTCCATAGAATGCCATTCAGCTGGAAATGAGCCAGTAGCTCTCAGTACTGCTGAGGGTGACCTGTCCAGGCCAGGCTTGTGGGAAGCAAGGCAGAGGCTGAACTATGGCACCCATGGTCGGGGGCCTCAAGTGAATGCTCATATGCTGCTGTACAAGAGCCTGCTCTGCTTCAGACCCTTCTGCTTTTTGGACTTGCTGGCCTCAGACTCCTCATTTTTCAGTGTTGTTCCAGAGGAGAAATCATATTTTTCCCATATGTTGGGCTCCTGCCTTCTCAAGAGGGCATCACCCTCTTGAGGGTGAGGTTAAGTGGCGTCACCTTTTTGAAGAGCAAGCACATACACCTGATCTATACATTGCAGTGACTTGTGGAAGCTGCTGGCTGGGTGGTATAGGTCCCAGTATCCTGGCATTCTTCATCACGCTCAAACCTCCTTCCATTCATCTGTCAACAAACAGCTACTGTTGCCTCACACCGTCCTGGAGCCTGGCCATTTATCCAGCTTTTATAGTGAGTAAATAATATGCTCAGTTGTATGTCTGGAAATAAGGTTCTGTACAAACTCCTCGGGCAATCAATATACAGAGTCATTTTATTTTAGAAATAGCATGTTCCAAATGGCCGTATATATCTTTATTATACTGTAAATTCTCACACTGTCACTGGAAGCCACATATGCCTTATTACCTGGCTTTGGTTGCAGAGCAAACTCCTTCCCTCCTTCCCTTTCCAAGCCTCTTTCTCTCTCCTCCATCCCCTTGGCTCAAGGCTCGGGAATTAACTGAGCTCTCCAACACACCGCAAAATCTCCTTCCCTTCCTGATACAAAAGTTTCCCATTTTGTATCTTGGGATACAAAATCTTGGTATTTTTCCTCCCCTAGAAGAACCCACTGCAGCTTTCTTCCAAAAAAACCAAATCAGGATTCGAATGTCCATGCGCTGTAGCCTTACAATTTTATCTGTGTTTTCTGTGTCAAAATTATTTCTATGGCAAAAGCCTTGAGAGCTCCCAGCCAGCACTGAGCCCTGTTCTGTCAGGTGCTGTACCCAGTGCACAAGGTGGCTTTAGCCATCTTGAACTAACAGGTATACCAGAAGTCATCTGCATCCTCTGGTTAAGGTCTCTCCAGATCTGGGGACAATTCTGAAATGTTTGTGAAAGATAAAAGTTGTGGGACGTGGGTGGTCAGATAAAGTGAGGACAGTTCTGGCCACATCATGGAATATAAACTGCATTGGCACTACAGGCAGGGATGGGGGAGATGAGTGGTTACTGCCCATCAACAGCTGGGGGGCTGCTTCCCAGTTCTGTGCTTTAGCTAGAAAATCACTGGCAATGCTGTAGGAGGAGGGTTTTGGTATCTGTGAGTCTTGTCTGTGGGGAAAATGTAAAAAAATCAGACAAGAAGCAGAGTGTGGTGATACAGGTGGAGAATGAGAGCCCTTGAACACAGGCACAGCTGACCCCCTAGAAGCACTCCCGTTCTCCTTCCTGAGATGGGGAAATTAAAGCTATTTGCAGGGTTGAAGTTTCGGGCATTGGAGACAGCAAAATAAACAATAATGGCTTGAAGAGAAGACAGGAAGATGAAGCATGGCTGTGCTCTGGGAACATTTACTGCTTGGTCAGCATGTGTTGCTGCTGTACACCAGCTCAGGGGGGGTCCCACCTTCAGACTTTGAATTACTTTAGGGGAGGTATCTCTTTTTTACTCTATTTGGCACTGTTGTACCTGGAGAGAGCAAGCAGGGCTTGTGCTGCTCTGGCACAGTTGTAGCAAAGCTCTGGGTGAATGTGAGCCAGAGACTGCCATGGAAGAGAGGGGTAATGCTCATGGGGGTGTGGAGCATGGGTTGTAGTTAACTGTGAGTCTCAGCTAAGCTCAGAAGAAAGAAGTTTCTTTGCAAATCCATCATGTTTGAGCAAGTTCTGAGGAGGCAATTAAAATGCCTAGCTGGGAAACTATTTTTGTTTTTCGGGATGAGTGTAGATAGTCAGGTGCATCCATGTTGCAGGGCTGGGCCTGGGTGGATGGGCTAAAACATAGCCCACAGGTCTGGGACCGAGAAGTTTCTCACCATCTGGTAAGAGCTTCCCTTGGAATAAGAGTATTTCTTTATGCCAGGGGCTGGTGCTCTTCTTAGCACAGAGATGGCCACATCTTCAGCTGTGGAGATATTAGTTGTGGCTGAGCCGTAATCTTGGGCCAGGGCTTTCAGGGGAGACTTGCTGCCAGCTCTGTGGTCTGACAGATGGGATAAGTGAAGTTGCTCAGTGTGGTTGCGTGACATGTTTGGGAAGGCTGCTAGTAAAACACAGCCAGTAGGACTTTTCCAGGCCCCTGGGACAAGGTCTGCATCTCTGTGAGTGTCACCTCCCTGCACTAGACAAGGAGTGAAACCCTGCCACAGCCCCCTGAAGGCCAGCACCACTTGTGTGGGGAGGCAGAGAAAAACCAATGTAATCCCGCAAAATGAAGTCACAGCTGGAGGCTACGGGCACATCCTTTGCTGGTGTAAATCACTGTGACCTGATTGATTTTAGGGCCAGGCTTGGTATTGAAGATGTTGCAAGAAGTTTCTTCAAAGGAACCTTTAGAGAAATGTTTCCCCCTTGGTCTCCTGTTAACTTGCTTGTGATAATACATCTGCCGCATCCTATCAGTGTGGAACTTGCTCACGAGAAAAAGAAAGAAGGAGAGAGACTGCTGTTCATCTTATTGACTGCTTATTCACTTCTTTAAAAGTAATTAGGAGTTTAATCAGAGTTTCTATGGATTTTTGGGGGAATCTGTAATTAAAATCTGCACAGTCCCCTCGCATTATATACTTAACTTTCTCCCAGAGCTGATGAAATATCTTTAATATTCTCACTTCCTCTAATGGAAACTGTCAAGTACCCTAACATAAAAATGAACAGCTAACGAAACCGCTGCAACAGGCCGCCAAACCGCAGCCCGCAACAGTTTTTTGTTGTTAGGGAAGGTCTGATCTGCGATAACAACCCAGGCTGTAGGTTAACAGGCCTGATCAACTCCAAGCTGCTTTTTCTCTAATGAATAGAGATGTTTCTTTTCATCAGCATAAAGTGTGCAGCGTATGGAGAGGGGGAAGGGAAGGAGAAGGAAAAAAAGCCGTCTCACTGCGTAGGGATGGAGCCAGTCTCTTGATAAGCTTTCAATTAAGAGCAGATTAAAATTAGGTTTATCTTTTCCTGAAAATGGCAATGACGTTAATAGAATAATACAATGTAATAACTTAATAACCCAGTTGGAAATGACTCATCCACATTGGAAAGATCACAATTTTGCTGCCTAGTTCTGGGGAGGTTAAGTGTGCCCATCCCTCCTTCCTGCGGGCATGCAGGCACTCATGGGGAGAGGCAAAGCTGGGCAGAATTCATGGCCTGGCTGCTCCTCCTCCCTGGCTGGTCCTCAGGGCAGTTGGATCATCTGCCTTCAGGGCTGCTGAGGGGCCAGAGTTTGGTCGAGTGTGGCTGGGGAGATGATTAAGGGCTCTGATTTGCCTTGAAACGCAAATCTCCTGATAATTAGTGTATTCCTGGAGGAAGATCTTCACCTGCTGGCAGGCATTGCATTTGGAGGGTAGCCAGGGTTAGTCCAGCTTTCTCTCTTAGCGGCAGACCTGTAGTGCTGGCTTCTTGCTTAGTCCCTGCCTGGTGGGAGGGCCCTGTGTGCTCAGCCCAGGCAACCTGCAAGGGACCAGTGGCATCTGGTGGCCCCAAGGGACAGCGAGACCTTAGACTGAGCCAAAGATAGGAAGCGTGTTTTCTCCCCGTGAGACCCAGTGTTTGGAGCAGCTGGTGCCCATGTGCAGCCAAGTGTCACCACCACTCCCTAACACACAGCCCAACACACAGATACAGCCCTGGGATGTGACTCTGTTCAGGTTGCATCGGGTGTTGCCTGGAAAAACCAGTGAGATCTGGTCTCCTGGTCTCCTTTGTCTTTCCTCCTGCTCTAATGTTGGTTAAACTGCTCTTTGTGCATCACTTTTTAAGTTCCTTGGTGCTGTCCTTCATAGTTTAAGGCCACAAGGAGCTGGTTTGGCTTGTGTGTCTGAGTTTGCATTCAGACACTCGACTGCATTCAGATCTCCCTTGTAAGTGAAGAAAGTCTCTTTTCTTGACCACATCAGTTGAGCAGTGTGTTCCTGAGCACTTAAGTCAGTCTGGCAGGCCGGCAGCTGTGAGAGAGGACTTTATTCCCTGCAAACTGCCCCCAAACTACCTGTCCCCTCACCCCTATGGGGCCCGAGGCTTCCAGCAGCATCAGAAAAGTTGGTGCCCGGCTAGCTGGTTTGGAGGTGTATGTTGAAGCTGTGCTGACTTGGGCCACTGCTTCAGATCTGTTCCCCACCAGTTCCTCCTTGACTCTTTTCTGTGTGCTTTTCCCAGTTTCTGAACGCAGCTTGGCCATGGAGGAGTACTCTGTCAGCATTTCTCTTGCATGGTGTACAGAGGCGTAAGCAGAGCCTGAGGCTCTGTTTTTCTAGGTACTCTTTTAGCACGTGGCTCCTACGCTCAGGCAGTTTGGTGTGACTGACAAGGGAGATCTGAGGCAGAGGCATGTGATGTGTCCGTGTGTAGAAACAACTGTTGAGGCTCAGCGAAGTCCTCCATTGCTTGTACCTCACTGCTTACCCAATCCCATTGCTCCACCAGGGAAAGGACAAGGTCCCAGAGCTTTGAGGTGTAGCAGCCAGTGTCTCGCATTGCTAGGAAAAGATCCAGGAATCAAACACCCACAGCTGGTTGTTACCTGCTTCTCAGTCCAGCCCATCACATGCATTAAGGACTATGAAATCTGCTGGCCTCAGTGGGAGTTTATCTCCTCTGTTCAGGTAAAGGAAATAGATTTCCTCTGCCACAGGAAAGTGTTAGTGAAAGCTGCCCTGTGCAGTGCTTGCTGCCCTGAGCTCAGGTGTTGACCTCTGCAATTAACCCAGACTGTCACCTGGGAAGAGCCTGATTGAACTGGTGTCATGGGAGAGTGCAGCTGCTCGTTCAGCTCATGTCTGGATGAGGCTGGATGATCTCAGACATGCTCTTTGGTTTCAGGGACGAAGTTGGTGAATCCATTCCTGCAATCCAGACAAGGTAGCATTTTCCTGCTCTTCCTGGACAGAGACTACTTTGATTTATTTATGTCTGGGAAAAACACAATCAGAAACACTTCTTAATTTTTTTTAATGTACCCCTGCTTGAGATCGTAGCAGTCCACTTTCCTTCTAATGTCTGTGGTGCTTTGAATGTAGGATGCATATCTTGTTTACAGCTGCTGGAACCTGTAATCCCACTGCAGATTTGGGCTGGCTTCTGCAATGTGTTCCAGGTCCTCTGCTTATAAAACTGCATGGCTTTGTATTAAATCCCTGTAAGGCTCAGAAATCAGCCCCCCAAAGGCCTTATTGCCAGAGCAAAACCTTTGTAGGCACTTCTATAAGGGCCCACTAGCTGGAATTAGGTGCTTACCAGCTGTTTGATATCACTGCATTGCCGGTCGTTCTGCCCAAAGAGTTTTACTGTTAACACCAATTCATTACATCTCCTGCCGATCAGTGCTCTATGTCAGATGTGAGACAACGCCTACTGCCCCCTTGGAGGGCTGCTCATGTTTGGTATCATCTGCACACCCTGCAGAGCGGATGTGATATGGCTGATTTCTCACCATCCCTTGACAGAGGTGACTAGTGCAAGATGCTGACACCATAGCTGGTACGTAGCACCTCCAAGAAGCTGAGATGATCAGCCTCAGAAGAGGAGGTGGGAAGGAGCTTCCAGTGCAAGGTAATCACTGGTGTCTTTAGCTCCCTCTTGATTGGGCTTTGCCAGCTGCCCTCTGGCTTGAGGAGATCTGATCTGTCTGGGGGTGATTTGCTCATCTTGTTTCATGGGTCAATCAACACTGTGGCCTGTAACTCATATGTCAGGGGAAGGTATTTGTCTCTGTGCCCTGCGTGCTATTTTATGGAGGAGGGCATAAAACTCTTCTCTTTCCTTGTCACAAAGGCTATTGTCTTGGTCGAGGACCTGGGCATTGAGCTTTACCCATGAGAATTGGTCAGATTAAATGGATTACCTTCCCAGATAGAGCATGCAAGACCTCTAAATAGTAAAGTGTAATGATATAGTAATTTTCAGCTGACAATGTCTAAGCATTTGAATGAGTCACTGTGCTTTTGTGTGCTGGCCGCTCTGTTATGTGCTGGAGATTTCCTGCACTTCAGCGTGTCAGTGTCTTGCTTGTGCCCTTGAGTTTATTTAGCTGAAAACAATGAATTAAAGCAGCTTTCCAGTAAGACAAATGCTTACCTGTGCCTAAATGCAAAACCCTTCAGAGCAGTATTTACTCCTGTCTGACCTCTAATGCGGACCTAACTCTTTACCTTTTGAGTTGAGTGACTCACTGTGATTGACTGCAGGATGGGTCTGCTCAGTCCAGTGCAGGTGCAGGGTGGACAAGTTCAGTGGTAAAGAAAGTGAAAAACAAAAATAAGCAACAGAAGTAACAAGGAAAGATCAGCTTGGAGAAAAAAGAGCAGATTTCTTTTCCTCAGCCCTATGGGCTGTGGTTTTTTCATCTATAAAATAGAGTGTGTAGGACACTTACAGTCTTAAAACTCTATCTTTAATTCAGCAACACCTCTAATACACTGGAAAGTAAGTCATGCCATGGAGTGTGACAGCAAAGCAATGATGTGGCCATGACTCTTAACAGTGCCTTGTGGTTTTCCTTTTCCCACTCCTAGTTGTGCAGCTGGGGATATTACAGTGGGAAAAGAAAAGGTTTGAATGCAATTAAATGGGGAAGTAGGTAGATCCTGTGTAATAGCCACAGGGAGAGGAGAAGAAAGGAAACCCAGTGAACACAAGGAAAGGAAAGGAAAAAAAATGCGGCATCAACACCAGCAGCAGAATCCATTTGTCCATCCTGCAGTGGTCATGGGGATCAGTGCCTTTACCCTGCTCTAGTTTGATTTTGAAGGTCACTCAGCACCCATTTGGGATCAGGAAAAAGTATCCCTCATTCCTTTGTTTTGTCTGAGGTGACACCCATTGGGTTGCTTTTCACCACTCATTGTACTGGTGACCTGGTTTCTCTGTGCAGAAACTTGTGATGGCAAAAGTGAGGGGACAGTCCTGGGACCCCAGTTGTCCCCAGGCTTGTGTCTGACCTCATGTGTCTCTTTATGCCAGAGTCTGTCTCTCCAGTGCTTACTGGTGTGCACATCTGTTAGAGGGGCTGCCCGCGTCAGGAGGCTTTGTTGCCCACACTCAAGGCTTAACTTTGCAGCCTCTGCAGAACTGTTTGAACGTTCCTCTCCCTCAATTGTTTGAGGATAATGAAGGCATCGGTTTCTTGTTTGGATTTACGTTGCTTTAGAAGGTTAAGCCGTGGGCTGCTTTTGGGTACTTCTGTGTCCCATCACCCATGTCCCATGACAGCAGATTTGGTAAGTGCCTGCTTAGCTGCGTTTCCCTCCAGATACTTACCAGTAGGACAACTGCATAGATTTGTTAACAATGTCAGGGGAAAAGAAAAAACATAGGGTATTTTGCAATAGGAGTCTGATTTTTATTGCAGCAATGATATAGGCTGTTTTCTTTAGCTTTGCCCTGTATTATTTTGGCCTGATTTTGGAGTGCTTGTTTTTTAATAGTTTTCCATTGACTGACGCAGGCGGCTACTTGTAAAACTGTAATAGAGAAATTTGAATGTTGTACTCTATAGAAAAATAAGACATTCATGTTGTGCATCGTAAATAGGGAAATTTAGCCCTTGACAGCAAGATCAAGCTCAGCTGATTGTGGATGTTTCTGAGGATGCTTTTTAGCTTTGTCCCTTCTCAACAGCAGTCAGGACTGGACCTCCTACTTGGGTGTGTGAAAGCTCCTTGTCTTTATTCCTGAGGGGCCAGGGCTAGCCAACATTGATAACTGTGTTCAGAGTTCAATAAATGGTGTTTATTGTTGTTGGAAAAACGTAATTCCCCTTCTGGCAGTGAAGAAGGTGTGATTTGTAAATAGAAGTCTGGGAGCAGTGCTGTGGCTGCAGATACAGTGAGGGTTTGACAGAAACGCAGCGGAGCTGGATTACGTATGTGTTGGTGTGCAGGAGCAGAGCAGCCCTGTCAAAGCGCAGACTCTGCTTGCCAGAGCCACTGCCCTGGATGAGACCCTGCAGAAAGCAAATACTATGCAAAATGGTTCACACACCAGCCATCTTACTAAGGCAGAATTCTCCAAATTATGTAGGACTGGGAAAACATGCCTAACAGCTTCATTTGACATCATTTCAAACATGAAATATCTTTAAGAAAAGTGTCTTACATTGACCATGTTGTAGATACTGAGATGCCTACTAAGGCTAGTTACACAGGTCATGGCTGTTTTCCTTTGAACAGGTGATACTGCTTGTATATAGAGAGCAATGTTCTTTCAGATGATCTCCACTCATCTGTCATGCTTTGCAGGTTTTCAGCTCTCAGGAGACATTTTTCTGCTCTGGTCTCCCACCTGGGGTGTCTTTGTCATTAATTTTCTCTGGAACAGAAGCACCTGAGCTACAAACTCAGATGCTGGAGGAGCATTTGGGAATGTGCCACTTGCCCTATTCCTTCACTTTTTCCTAAGCATCTGCCTTTAGCCACAGTCAAAGGCAGGATCCTGACCAAGGTGGACACACATCCATCCTGGCAATGCTCTTCTTTTTTAGTTATTCTTGTTTTTTTTCTCTGCCACCCTGTCTCTGTGCTGAGAAGTTGTTTGAGGACGTACCTTGGCCTCTTCCCTAACTTGAGCCTGGCATCAGCTACAGACTGTATTAGAGCAATTAATAATTCATAAACTGGCTGCCAGTTTATGCAGCAGCCCCTCAAGAGAAGCCTCATTTTCTTAAATATAGGATTCTCACAGTAACTTCAGATATGCTGGATCGTCCCTTGCAGCACTTACCTCCCTGATGCGTGCAGCTAGCTCCCTGCCCTGCACCTGGCCACTACTTAGTCAGGATATAGATGTTTAGTCTGTTTTAATCTGTTCCTCACAAATCAATCCCGGAAGCCTCCCAGCCATTTTTGCTGCCTTTTTCCCAATGCCATGCAGTCTTTTGATACCCAGCCTGCTGCTAGGGATTTAATAATTTGTCTGTGTATTTTTAAGCAAGCAGCTCTCTGCACTGAGCTCTTGGACAGCAGCAACTGAAGGCTGTATGCATAGAGATGTGCAGGGAGTGGAAGCTGGAAAAGGGAGGAAGCATCCACCAGGATGCTTGCTCTCTCTCCCTGACCCCATTGAGGACCTGCTCGGAGCCCATGCCTCGTTTCAATCTGTCACCTCAGTCATCAGGGAGCTGCTGGAACAGGCTGGGAACAGGCTGTGCTGGTGCCAATGGCGCTACACAAAAAGGCATTCACAAATAACGAAGCTCTGAAATACCCTGAGCAAAAGTGTCAGCAGTTTGAATTGGGGTCAGCTGTGGTTGTGAGAAGCAGGCTGGGCTGGGGGAGTGGGGAAGAGACCTCCCCCTCTTCTGCCTGGCTGCGGGAAGGGGCATCCAAGGCAATGGGGAGCAAACCTGCTTCCACTGACTGTCGATGGGAAAGCCAGACTCTGGCAGGGATTCTTAACCCTGCTGCAGATCAGGGTCTGGTCACCCTGGTTGTCTTCAGGGCTCAAGTGGATACCCAAAAAAGCATGCTTGCAGCCACAGAGCTTGGCTTTCTGAGGCTGCTATAGGCAAACAGACACTGCCCACAGACCAGCAGTTCATGTAGCCTCCTGACTGTGATGCCCTGAGCAGCCTTGGACAAGTTGCCACCTTGCTCCGTGCCTCAGCTTTCCCTTTTTTATAAAAGTGTAATAATGCTGATCTACCAAGGGGAGGGGGTGAGGAAGGATGTTTGCATCATTATGGCTGTCCCTGCCTGATGGGCTGCTGCTCCCAGAGAATGATAGAAGGTTGGTTTTGAGACTAAGGCAGAGGATACTTGCCTTTGCCATTAAACCAGTGGCTGTCTCTGGCCACATGATGACACCTCTTCACCCTGTTTCCTCAAAACAGGAAGGCAGATCCCACCAGGTCCAAGCAGCACCAAGGGCTTTTTAAGCTTAGCTCTGTACCAGCCAGTGTGTGCTCCCCATTTGAAGGTGTCACGCCTCTGACTAAAGGAGGGTCTTCAAGTCAAGTCATGAGGACCACCACAGCAGGGTATGTAAAACATCGGCTTTCCACAGGCTATACTTGCTTCATGAATCAACTTTGAGGGAAGAAGATAAGATTTTTAAGGCTCTACTGAGTGGGAGCAAAGCCTGACCCTGCCTCCCAGGTATTTAATAGCAACTAAGCTGCTAAAGGAGATTGCCAGCAAAATTTCTCTGCAGTGCAGTACCTAGGGTTGAGCCACCAGTGCTGCCTGCTCTGAAGACATGAGATGCAGACCTGAGGACATGTGGGATGTAGTGTTGCTGTTCCACATACTGGAATGGTTATCGAGTGTGCAGGTACCAGCTGGATGTGTGTCCAGGATTATTACAAGTGCAATCACCAAATGCTTTCTCCTGAAACCCTGGGGCTGCTTTGCAGCAAATTAAAAGAGAGGGCAGAAGCCCATATGCTATTTCACTGGTTGAAGTGGGGAGAACAAATTAGAGTGCCTATTTTAGCACAGTGAGGCAGCTGTGCTCTTCTCAAGGCAGTTCCTGAGAAGCCACCTATCCATGCTTGATGGAGGGGAAAGCATCTGGCCTAGCAACAGCCAGTTAGCCAGAAGTGGAGGGGCTGGCTAATGCTTGCTGTTGAGGAAATCTTTGGATGACAGCTTGGCAAAGACTGAGGGGCAGATGCAAGCCCCAAATGCTCCCCACTAAGCAGTGTCAGGTGCTTTTCATGGGACTGTCATGTGCCAGGTGAGAAGGGGCTGTGACTTATGCAAAGGGGCCTTCTAGAGCTCAGCAGCAGTGGGTGTCATGCGTTCAGTGAGATTTGTTCACTGTTGGTTGTGACACTGAGTTACCATTGGCAGAGTGAACCTAGGGAACTGGGCTGCAGGAAGACTCCTCAGCTGCTTCCCTACAAAGGCAGGCAGCTACTTAAAAGAGTCTGTAGTGGTTTTTAAGCAGTACAGACGTATTACGTATATCATGTTACTGTTAAGCCTTTGTGCACTCTGGAAATGTCTGGCATTCTTATTCTTCTGTTAGCAAAATGAGATTTAGGAAGTTTAAGTGATCAGAATCCCAATAGATTTCTGCATGAGGAGAAAATGGAAAGGTGGGGGTCTTGTCATGCCTTGCCACAGGCATAACAAGTGAAGATCAGATGTTGCTAACAGTGCTTGTTCTTTATCTCTAACATAGTTTTCATAATAGAAACAGAGTTGGAAATTAGAAAAAATGTCACTTTAGTCTTAAAAGATAACAAGAACCAAGTTGCTCAGAGGATGTAATCCCTCCCTGTACGAGTACATAGATGCTGGGTGTGTTTAACTGTTTCAGCACACAAAATACTGTAGGGGGATTTTCAGTACTTTCTTTTAAGCTGTACCGATAGTGCTTTATAGTTCACATGAAATGATTAAATAAAGGAGGTTTTAAGTTGCCAAGCAGTGTCTCGTGAAAAAGTTCTTATGGATCCACAGTCAATAAAAGGTTGCAAATGATTGTTATAAAGGGCCGGCTGCTTTAGGACAAAATAATAGTTCCTTTCCTTTTCCAGGTGAAAACTTGTGCCAAAGATGAAGTGATTGGCTGGAGGTCCCTCAGAAAATATAAAGCAGAGGCAGGAGATGAACCCAAGTCACCTGACATCCCATTTGATGCTCTCTTAACTAAACTGCCTGCCTGCATTATGGGAAACTCAGCAAGAAACATGGCTAATGAAGCTGCCCAGATGCCTGGAAGAATGACTCTGCTGCTATACAGCAGGTAATCCTTTAGATTTAAGAAATGGCATAACTTGTAAGGAGGAAGTTTACAAAATATGTCATCTGAAGACACTGCCATGTTTAATGCATTTGGTGCCAATGACTTGCTTTCCCTTGCTATGCTGTTTACAGAGCAGCTGCTGCAGAGCTGTTGAGCTTGCTATTGAAGATGAAAGGCTGGTTGTTTTTCAAAGCCCTTTGTGCCTCTTTGCTCCTAACTGGAGCTGTCAGTGCAGATGCTTTTTATTTCCTTTATCACTAGAGGTCTGAAGTCCCTTCTCTAAAGATTTCCTCAATTCAAAGGAAGACTCCTCTTGCTCTTAGTCCCAAAAGACCTCGAGGGTCTTTGCTCTTTTGTTTGGGCTGAAGACTCCACAGGCAATGCCAGTGCCTTCGAAGGACTGCTGAAAACCTTTAACCCCCAGACAGCTGCTGCCCCATCTGAAGTCCTTTGATGAAGGCATGAGGAATTCATTCTGTCCTGCTCATTTCTGTGGCCTGGAAATGAGAGCATCCCTCTTGAACTACATAGATGCAGTGAAAAGTTTCCAGTGATTATTAATTAGTGGTGTTTACAATGGCATATAAAGGATGGAGCTTCATCCCTTAAAACAGCCACAGAGAGCATGTGTTAGGTGCCGCACAAACTCCCACAAAAAGATGCTCACTGAAGTTGTTTAAAAGCCAAGTAATCAAGGCAGAAGAATCTTCCCCATTTCAAAGCTGAGGCACTGAAGCTATGGGAGGTCAAGTAATTTGCCCAAGATCATGACAGGAAGATGAGACACAGCTGAAAATTGAAAACAAGGTGCTGCTTTGGTACCTTAACAACGTGATTTTCCTCGTGTGCCATCTCTCAGGCACTGAAATAGGCTGAATTACAGGATTTTCTCTCTCATATAATCTGTCAGCTGTTGGTTCTGTTACTTTGGTGGGAGGACTATCTTAGAAATCTCTCTGATCAGTCATTAAATCTGCATGATCTCACATTTTTTTAAATGTTCTAGCCAATGAGTTTCTTTTAGAGATGACCTTATTGCTCCTTAATGGCAGTCTGAAGGGCTGTCCCTTCAATGCCAATTCCAAGCATGCAGCCTTCCCACCCAGCTTGCACTAGCAGGGTTATCTGTCAGTCAGACCGATGCTCCTAAATGGCTACGTCACCCAACTGGAAAGCAGTCTATGCAAGTCTCATAATGAAGCTGTACTGAAAAGAACTGGATCCTGAGTGTTCTCCAAAGCTCTCCCCATCAGTGCATTCAAGTGACTTCTGACTGATGAAATGCTCTTCAGCTAAATGTGCTTTTCATATGTAAATGTATTTTCTGTAAATGTTCCATAAAAGTGATTCCAACTGGTATTTTTCAGGTTGCCCCATAGCCCTGCTGCCAACACCCCCCCCTTGCTGACCACACAGCATATCCTTTGCTGTTCTGTTTTGCTGTTCTGTTCTAGAACTACTTCTTTGCTGTTAGTCATTACCCATTACATAATTGAGATTAGAAATGCATGAGTGTGAAGGGGGCAACATCACTGCCAAAGAAAACTTATGGCCTGCTTCTCAAGTATCAGGTCACTAGAGAACTGTGTAAAGAGTAATCAAAACGCATATGGCTACCACTGAAGGTGACTTCCTCTTAGTAGGGAATGCAGTTCTTTCTCTCTCTGTTATATTTGGCCAAATTGCACAATATTAGTGCAAAAAACATTTCCCAAAATCAAAAGACTAACTTCAGTCACACTAGAATTATGTACAGAACTGGAAACTTCATGTGAATCTTTTAAGTCCTAGAGCGTTGCCCTCACTTTCCTTTCTCAAACAGCCCGATCTGAGAATGGCATAAATTCTCTACCTGGTTCTGTTACCAGCTTTGCTGATTTCTATTTTAAAAAGGCTTTGTTGATTTTTATTTTGTAAATTTTAACCTCTTCAAAAAATATCCCAAGTGCACTAAATATGTTGTCTCCTGGCACAGAACCTGTTTGGGTTAATTATTAAGAGATTGATCACCACTGGTAACAGGCATAAAAGTTTAAACTGTACATAACTGTTCTCTGTACTGTGCAATAAAAGTGGATTTACTTTTACAGTGGTAGTTTTAGCAGCAATCTAAATCAACACCCTGTTGATAATCAGACAAATCTTCCTTTAAACAGAAATGCAGTGCAAGTGAGCTAGTTAGTATTATGGGCACATTATTGTCTTTACTTTCTGCAATCAGCTTTTATTCATGCTTTTACAATAGGTGTAAATTTTTATATTTCCTTAGGCAAAGCAGAAGAATGAACTGAACTTCTAGAAAATTACTTAAAATGGGCTATGGTGATAAGAAATAGACAATCCTGTACAAAGTGTAAAAGGTCAATGGATTAGAGTGCTGAGTTCTGCAAATGGGCAGCCCTGTTATGCTGGGGGTGGCAGTCAGGCAGCTGAAAAAGAAAAGCTTGACTGGGGGGGGGTGTTCAAAGTGTGGCAGGGTGTTTTCTGTATGGATGTGTGTTGGGGAATTTGGGAGGGGAGAGAGAGAATGGTGGGGAAAAAATTGTGTGGCATGAGGCACAGCCACTGGGTGAATGGTATTTGGAAGAAGAATCATCTTGCATGAGGTTGGAGGACTTGCTCCTGTGAGACCTGGGCTCCCTCAGCTGTGCCTTGTCCTCATCCTTCCATACCAGGCTGCCCTCAGCTGTGACCAGGTATAGGAGAAAGGAGAGAGACCAGGGAAGTGATGGTGTACCTTTGTGTGATATAGTGACAAATACACCATGCAGAGAGAAGAGCAACTCTGGAAAGCTCTGGTTAGGAGCAGGCAGTTTTATTTTCCCATTCTTTTAACAATGTTGCTTTTAAATTTGAAAGATATCATTGAGATTGAGTTTCAAGGGCACTCATGGCATGGAAGAGTTTGTTGCTCCACATGACTGTATTCCCAAGCTGCACTGGCTCAGACAAGCGATGTGGTGGCAGCTAACACTTGCATTGCTTCCACAGGTGGAGCTTTTGTTTCTCCTGTTTTCGAGGTCTAGCCAAAGGAGCCTTGGTCAGTCACAGAATGTCCCGTATACCTCTCCCTGGAAGCTCTAGGTAGATTTATGCTTGTGGTTGATTTGGGAATCACCACTTTATTTTTGTCAGGAGTGCAATTCTTTTTGGCTTCCAGGAGAATCTGTTCAGCTGAACGTCTAGACGGACAGATTTATTATCCTTTCTGCTCCTTTAATGTCTGGATAGTCCCTTTCCATCCTCTTCCAAAACAAGACCACCCTTGAATCAGTTTGAATGCTACATGCAATGTGTTGCTTCCATCTGACTAGGGACAGCTGTTCTGTGTGCATGGCTGCACACCGGAAAATGCTGAGGTCCTGAGGCTGACCCGTCTCAAATAGGAGTCACTGCCCTGTGTTTTCTTTTCTGTAATCTTTCAAACCACCCTCCCATCTGACTGCTGTTTTGTAAAGTCTTGTGAAAGTTGGTTGCAAAGTGCTATCATTGCAATTTTCAAGCAGAAGGAGAGAAATGGTGGTGGCAGATTCAGAGCAGTATAACTGAAGGCAGTAACATGCATTACAATATAGTTGGCCTTTACATTTCTGGTCCTTTCTTTTCTTTTTTTATGAGTAGCAAGATGACAGTAAGTCAGCTTAGGTTGACTGCTCCTTGCCTGAAGGGCCATGCCAGTGTATCAAGAGATGGTTATGTGGTGCCTCCTAGACTTTTTGAATGTTAAGCCTTGTATGTTTGCCAGTCTGGAAGATTCCTCATTAAATCAGTTCTTACCAGTGGAAGTTCAGATCCTAAGGTAGAAACAGCCTCCTTTGCAACCAACAGGGATGGACTGAGCCACGGCCTGGTTTCTCAGGCCTGTTCCAGTTTGCACATTAACCCATTTCCCTGGGCAGGAGCAGGCTGCACCTTCTTAAATTGCTTAGTCAATTTGGTTCACTTTGCAATGGTAAGATGGGTATAGCAGCCTGGCTTGCTTTCTCCTAGAGAGCTGTGTCTCCAGAGTCTCTGAAGTCATGTTCTTGGCAGTCACTGACAGATGGGGCTGGCTTTGATATCTGCTTGTTTTTTCCTTGGGGACTCAAATGGAATCAGTAGCTTATTTTAGGTGGGCTGCTGGAGAGCTGCTGAATGCAGTGCAATTGTATTGTGATACCAGTGGGCTGATTACGTGGCCCGTCAGGGTTACAATATGCATGGAGGTTTCCATAGCTGATGGAAAGGGAAAAGAGTAGGGATGGAGAGTCTGTCGATCAATGGCCTTCCACATATTGAAGAACAGAGAGGCAAACCCATCTGTCATCGGACAGTGATAGTCCATCACCATGGTTCTGGAGTGGTATGGGGAACAAACACTTTCCAACCGCATGCTGGAAGCAGAAGGTTCAATGAAGTGTGCTTCTGTTGTGTGCCCTGAAGCCAAAGAACATTTATTTCAGGAACAACCCAGTGCTAGCAGTGATCTTTTGTATCCTATCCTTCTCTGGGGCAGGCACTGGGCTCTGGTTCTCTGCGTAAGCCAACCCTTTGTCTTGGTTTTGGCTTTCCTTTGCCAGAGTGACTTTTTCCTTGTCATAGTAATAGCCCATCACCGTGGTTCTGGAGTGGCATGGGGAACAAACACTTTCCAACCGCATGCTGGAAGCAGAAGGTTCAATGAAGCGTGCTTCTGTTGTGTGTCCTGAAGCCAAAGAACATTTATTTCAGGAACAACCCAGTGCTAGAAGTGACCTTTTGTATCCTGTCCTTCTCTGAGGCAGGTGCTTGGTTCTGTTTCTCTGTGTAAGCCAACCTTTTGTCTTGGTTTTGGCTTTCCTTTGCCTTCCCATTTCTGGCTCACATTAGTTCATCACATGTCAAATTACTTTCATCCTTGCTACCCGCCAGGGTGGGGCATGGGCCAAAAATACAGTAGGGCAGAAGGTACCGCATGCATAGCGTGCTTCCATTGGCCAAATACAGCTGTGCAGTCCAAGCCTGTGGTCCCACAGCTCTTTCCTTAGCCAGGAGCAGGCAAGGAGCCTGTTGCCTCCAATGACTCTTTTGCCTAAGGAAGCATTTTGTGACTTGTTCTGCAGCAAGGTGTTCAGTGATGCAGAGCTGTCTCTCCAGGCCATCTGTCCAGCCTCTGATGGAGAAGAGGAGGTGTTCACTGTGTTGTCTAAGCTGTGTTTGGCCATCCTGCCATTTGTGCAGATCTGCTGCCCTTCGCTGGCTTGCACATCAATACCAGCTGGCTCAGGCAACCACCCAGTGCATCTGCCACAGCTTTACGAAGCAGCTGCAGCTTTCATTGGCATGGCCGGAGTCATCTGTTCTGCATGAATGGAGCTGACCAGCATCTGCTGGGATCTGTTGTAAAGAGTGAGGGACTCTTTACGAGTACTCCAATAGTCTGACTGTAGTGTGGGATTTAGTTACTGTAAGCAGTGGCTCTGCCCTTATGTGGTTGCCTTTGAGCTTTGAGCTTGAAAGAGCCAGTCTTCTTCTCCATTTAAAACCAGCTGGATCCACAGTGTCTAGCAGAGTCATGATATCTGTCACATAGGCAGTTTTTTGGGTGTCCATGGCTTCAGTTTCATTGATGGGTGCTCTCTCCATGGAGAAGTTTGCTCTGGCAGCCAGTACATAGCTGAGGAATCTGAGAGTCTGCCTCAGCAAGGGAGGGCTGAATGGGGTGGTTAGGTGGGGCAGATCTGGCCCATGCAAGCAGCAGGTCGTCTTCACCCTGTGCAAATAGCCATCCTTTTTGCTCTGCCCTTCCCTAACAGCAGACACAACCCTGAGCTTGTCCTCCTTGGCTGACTGATAAATGAGCCGTGTTTACTGAAAAGGCAGCAGAGACAGTGTAAACCTGGATTGCCACTCATTGGCAATAACCTGCCTCATTGCATGTGCTTTGTCCACATCAGTGCACCATTAGCAAGGTGGAGAAGTGGCAGGAGAGTGCACTGTCAACACAGTTGTCTCCAGCTCTAGAAGATCTGGGAATGTAATGATCTTAGAGCCTCAGAGATGGACATTTCCACCCCACCAGAATGTCTGAGATTTAGAAATTCTTTCTATCCTGAAGCAGAACAAGCTGCCTGCATTTTGAAAAACTGAAAAACATGGCTTGAGTCATTCATAAGGTTTTTGACATGTTTTATTTCAGTTGTGAGCTTTTACTATGTGTTTACAGATTTTTAAACCATAACAACTAAAATCTTTGAATTACATATTACAATAATTTAGAAACTTTATTCTGTCTCTCGTTTATTACATGAAGACAATCTTCTCAATTCCTTTCCCCTGCAAGCCCACATTTTTCACCAGTCTAAGTGAATCCCTACTTCCTGCTTCAAAAAAAATCAGTTGATGTAATCTAAATCTGCTTGATTCAATTAGAAAGAGCTTTTGCGGAGCTGCACAGTCAGGGAGTTTATCTCTCGAATGCTAAATGGTGGCAAAGAGGTCACCACTGGACATAAAATTAACCCTAGAACCCATTTTTCCTAGCTTCTAGCTCAGTTTTAAGCGGTGGTAGTTCTGTCTTTGGTTTGAGTCAGGAAATCACAGGAAGGACTCTCATAAAGCAGCTAGAAATTGATAGTGAGACACCAAACAGAGATGTGCATCCACATGTTTTACAGTCCTAACTGCAAGTGAAGACATTAACTACTCATTCACTAGCAGTTGATTCCAAATCCCTATAAAGGGCTTTGAGAAAATGTATGTTCTTGAGATTTACCATTAGCCAAGTCTTTCCTCATACTGGGTCTTGTAGCTGCTTGACTAATACTGAGAGGCACAAGGGTACAAGCCACCTAACAGCTTAGCACCAGAGTAAACTTATTAAATCCTTGCAGCATACATTGGTTTTTAACTAGACTTTCCTCCAGCTCTGCGTCCCTAGCACACAGAACTGTCTCATTGGCAACAACGCGCTGAAATCAGTGGAGTTACACTCTTCTATCTGTGGTTCTGGTCCTACAGGCTCTTCTTGGTCTTCTGCAGCCCTGTATGCCATGCCACAATTTAAGCCTGGAATGTGACCTTCCACCGGGCTCCAAGGCTGACATATTAAAATGTGTGGACGTATACATATTTTTATGTATTTTGATGATATATCTGTAATTGTTTGAACAGTTCACCTGAAGAGGATTGAACTGAGGTGTAAAGGAAACACCCCTGTCTGGCCAAGATACAGCAAAGGAAATGTCTGCCATCACCAATGATAACAAACCACAACAATTACTCAATTAAAGCTAAACCCATCTTTAATCAAGACAGTCAATTTAAGAGGCCTTTGGGACTTTTGAGAAGGATGAACTCCTAATCAGTGCAAAGGGAATTGTTCCTATTTATTCCAGGGTTGAAGTTGCCTCCAGATTTGCAAATGCTAATTTTGAAAAAGAGAATCAATCATTAGTTTTGAATAAAGAACTTGCTTCTTGGGAGGTGTCGGGGGGACTGAAAGCATTTCCTCATACCGTTTAGAGTTCATTAGTGCACCGATCAGGGAAAGTGTGCAAGAAAAGTGCAGTTACATTAATATTTCTTATTTAACCTCCAAAACAGTAATTCAGAAAAAAAGCAATTTCTTCTAAATCTGAGTTCCATCTGACTGCCTTTTATCTGAGCTCCATTAAATTATTCCCTTGCTAAATTCTAATGAAATAGGCTGTTTGCTCCAGCAGCCGTTGACTCCCTGAGATCATTGTGAAACCAAAACATTCTGTTTTTATTAGTAATGACCCATCTTCCACCTTTGGATGGGACTTGAGGAGAGGGTTTGTGCCTGAGTTTTGACTTTCTGTGCGGAATCGCTGTTGGGCATGGGGACAGGCTGGATGAGTTGGTTCCTGCATGTCTGGCTGTGGGTAGTACTGGGGTACAACAGAAAGACTATAGAGCATCTGCCAGTGCTGCTACCTCCAGCCAAGTCAAGAGGCAGAGTCCTTGGCCTCACACTCACTACACAAGCTTGTAGATAAATCACTCTCACCCTCATTTCCACCACAGTGTCTCAGCAAGGTCTCCTCTCTTCAGTCTCAGTTATGATAATTCCTTCCTTCCTTCCTTCCTTGGATGTCCCATGTGGCTCATCCCTAGGGTTTATCTCTGTGTGGCAACCACTAGACATAATTTTTCTACAGTTTCCTGTTTATTCTGGACTTGCACACTGCAAATTTGCTACATAGGCCTTTTTTAGAAACACAGGTTTATTTGGTTTTACTGACTCTGGTCAAAATAGCTGTTCTGAAATCCCGTAGGGATGGAGCATTAGGGGCAGACAGATGTGATGAGCTGGGGCTGCTCCACATACCAAATGCAGCTGGCTGAAACTAGCCTTGACCTTTTTATAAACTGAAGTGTTGTCCAGCCCTGTTTTCACTGACCTGACGTGTTAATATGCTGGGAGGACTGGGCAGGAGAACTGCCTCAGCATTTCCCAGGTGATGTTTGCTTGGGGCATGTTTGCCTTGACAGATTTCTTCCTGTGCATAAACTCTGAGGCAGAATGAATATTTTATAAAGCTTTTTTTTTTTAACCTCTGTCTATGATTTTCGTGGCAAATTGAGCTCCCCTCATGTTGTACTGCTTCTCTTCCTTACTCTCCTTGGTGACCTCACAGTCACCAGTGCCTGAATTCCTGCCCTTATGTACCTCATTCTCTCTCTGCTGTCTCTGAGGGCTCCATATCCACAACCCAGGGTATGCGGCTTTGCTGCTAGTCACTGGGGTCTGAAGGGCAGTTCACGTGGCTCGAGGAGACTCGGGCCTATCTAGGTATGTAGAAGACCTCATAAGTCTGGGATTCCCTGCCAGGAGCAGCAATAGGAACTGTATCCTTGTTGCAGGGCTTTCCTGCCTCTGCACCGGGGAGCCTGGAATCCCCCAGACCCTAAGGGTTTGCAGGGTCGTCGCTGTGGAAATGAGCTGGGTTCCCTGGGCAGCCAGATGATGTCTGGGGACCCAGATGTCCTCGCTCCAGTGTGGTCCTGCCAACACCCAAGAAGGAGATTCTTCCTATTAAACCATTTTACTACAGGTTTACCTCCACAGACAAGGCAGCTCCTCCTGCTTTTCACCAAAACAGGTGAGAGGAGAATCAGTCTCTTAATCTCAAAGAATCCGATGGCATCTTATCATGTCCTCTGAATTATTCTGTCACAAGCATCTTGAATATCTGGTTTATCTCCTCTGAAATGATCAGTACACTGCTCATCAATCAGCCTTATTTAAGAACTAATGTGCCTCAGGGGGTTTAGCGACCTGAGCGTTGGGACTGAAATAGTTGCATTCTCTGGAGCCCCGTGCCTGAACCGGGAGGGAGCTGCTGGTGCCTTTGAGGTGCTTAGCTGCCGTGGGGATGGGGGCACAGGGTGCCTGGGTGGATGGCCAGCTGGCCACCTGTATCAAGCTCTGTCCTTCTGCAGCATAGCAACTCTTGGGAGCAGCAAATTTCATTTTTACAGTGGATTATGAAGGCAAGGCTGAAGAAAGTGAAAACTTCTTTTCTCTCTAGGGCAATTAACGAACCCAGGTTATTTTGCCGTAGGAATACAGCTCTACCTGCCTGGCTTGCTCCTACTTTGCTGCAAGCTGCACTTGAATGGCAAAGTGATCCTTGCATCTGTAGAAAGTGGGGGGTGCCTGAGAAGTGTTCGGCACTCACAGGATTGGCTTTTTGGAGAAGCTGAGTAGTCAGTACAGTGCGTTTCCCTCCTGCTTGCCATTCACCAAAGCCTAAATCTAATTTTAGGCATTAAGCTGAGTATGATCTCTTGAAAACATATGGCATCAATTCTTATTGCTAATCACTTTTGGAAAGGTGGCTTGATACAGACAAATCCTTTGGGTTGCTTTCCGTTCCCCAACAGGGAACGTGAAAAAAGGAGGAAGGTCTAGGGCTGAGAGAGACCGCGTCTGGCCAAGCTAGCTCCAGCACGATCCCTGTTTTAGCTGACTATCCTCCCTATAGGACCAGCTCTTTCTACAGGAGTCCTGCTCTGGAGCATGTGCAAGTCAGAAAGAGACCCCACCAATAACTCTACACTTATAAAGACACCAAGCGGTACAGAAAATATGAAAGACTCCCCTGAAGTACATGAATGATGAATTAAAGAGTTAAAGAATTCTCGAGAAGCTTTATGTTTGCATACAGAAATCAGAGAGGGGAGGTTCACAGCACATTTCTCTGGCCAAACCCACAGATGAAGATTAACTGAAAGCCTTCAGGGACAACAAACAGAGCAATGTTTCTGTGAGGCCAAGAGCTTGTTGCACCATTTGTTCTCTGTACATCACCATGGTATAAAAGTGTTGCTGTGGGTACAAAGGCGAAATAACTTTGTATTCATTCCCTACATTCATCTCAGACACATCCTGAAGTTTAAAGAGTTCATAGTGCTCTTTTTTTGTCTTGGACCACTTTACTGCTTCCTCCATGGAAATCCCTCCATCTGGGGACACTCCTCCGACACGTTTCTTTGAGACTTGCTGCAGATATTTCCGTAAGTAACGTGCTTTGATTGTGTTCCTGTTCTTTCTGTGTTCCC
Organism: Chroicocephalus ridibundus; assembly: GCF_963924245.1. Taxonomy (NCBI): domain Eukaryota; kingdom Metazoa; phylum Chordata; class Aves; order Charadriiformes; family Laridae; genus Chroicocephalus; species Chroicocephalus ridibundus. The sequence continues at coordinate 13,255,675 of NC_086290.1, read as the reverse complement.
TGGCTGGGAGTGCTCAAACAGACATCATGTGAGGAATGTTTGTGGGAGTGGGGTGTTGAGGCAATCGTCCAAAATATCCATTTTCATGCTTCAGAATCAGAGTTGTGCAAATGTGCGCTGCGAACCTGTTTCTAAGGTGTATGCTCATCCAGGTGAAAAACTCTGAAGTGTATGATGTAGCCTGTGTGTCCAGTTGTGCCTGTTTATACTGCAGATCACTAATGCTGTCAAAGTACCTGAAATTGTTTGCAGAAACTACTTGACAAATAGTTCTGAAAACCAAATACACCTAAGGAAAAAACACCTCTGTTCATAGGGGGGAAAAAAGCAAAAGGCAGAAAATGAGCAAGCTACTATTATTTTTTGTGAATTAATCACCCATCTCCAGATCTGACAACATAACTCGGAGGAGGGTGGAGTCTCTTTTTGCACTATTTTCAGCAGAAGTGCCAGAAATCTCTCTGCAAAGCCCGTTCTGATGAGATTTCCAGCCAGTTTCATGAATCAAGTTGGTTTGGATTAACTGTGAATAAGCCCTTGGGCAGAACTAGCAAATCATGGGTTCATTGATCACGGACACTTCTGTGCATGGGGTCTGACCCAATACTCAATAAAGCCAATGAGAAACCTACTGGGGCAGCTTATCTGATAGCTGTGGAGTCGTTTTGCAGTTCTCTCCAAAGCAGCTGGAGTCAGTTATTCCCAGACACCGGAAACTGGATGGGGGTGAATTTTGCTTATCGTCCAGTTCACCCAATTTATGTGAGTTTGCATCAGGCCCAGAGACAAGTTCTTTCTGCTGTACACTGCTCATTTAAAAACTGGCGTAGCAGATGAGAATTAGTAAGAATCAAGCTCGTCTTTTCCTCGTGCTACTCTGATGCCTTGTTTCCCAGCAGTAATTAACAGGGATGGATGCCTGCTTCTTCTGGGATTGTTTAACTGTGGGGACAGTTTCAGGGCTGTCCCTGGAGGCTGTCTCCACAAGTAACATGTTTTTTAAGTTATGCCCCTCTATTGATCCCCTGTCTGAACAATTTCAGTGGTGCTTGCTCTGAGCCCAAAGGTGTCTGCAATCAAGCCCGTAATGATATTCGAGGAGAGCACTATTTTAAAAGGCTGCCTCTCCTGAAGCATGCTGTGTGTTTTAAATGTGATAGACTACAAGAGAAGGCATGAAACAGAGACATTTGAGAAAGCTCGGGAAATTTTAATCTGTGAGCCTGAGCCCAGCCATACTTTCTGACTTTGGTTTGGGAGCCTCTGATTCAAACACAGACTTTTCACCTGGCATCCAAGCCCGGAGCAGACCAAGTCCCCTCTCTAATACAGAGGAGGCTAGAAGTCTTCATGTCTCTCCTCTGGACCCGTTCTAACAGGTCCATGTCCTTCTTATGTTGGGGGCCCAGGAGCCGGACACGGTACTCCAGGTGGGGTCTCACCAGAGCGGAGTAGAGGGGCAGAATCACCTCCCTCGACCTGCTGGCCACGCTTCTTTTCTTTTGATGCAGCCCAGAATGCAGTTGGCTTTCTGGGCTGTGAGCGCACATTGCCGGCTGATGTTGAGCTTTTCATCAACCAACATTCCCAAGTCCTTCTCCTCAGGGCTGCTCTCAATCCATTCTCCACCCAACCTGTATTTGTGCTTGGGAGTGCCGTGATCCATGTGCAGGACCTTGCACTTGGCCTTATTGAACTTCATGAGGTTCGCATGGGCCCGCCTCTCAAGCTTGTCCAAGTCCCTCTGGATGGCATCCCTTCCCTCCAGATGGCATCCCTTCCCTCCAGTGTGTTTACCTCACCACACAGCTTGGTGTTGTCAGCAAACTTGCTGAGGGTGCACTCAATCCCATTGTCCATGTCACCAACAAAGATATTAAAAAGCACTGGTTCTAGTACCAACCCCTGAGGAACACCACTCGTCACTGGTCGCCACTTGGACATCAAGCCATTGACCACAACTCTGAGAGCAACCATCAAGCCAATTCCTTATTCACTGAATAGTCTATCCATCAAATCCATGTCTCTCCAATATAGAGACAAGGACTTCACGCGTGACAGCGTCAAATGCCTTGCACAAGTCCAGGTAGATGACATCAGTTGCTTTTTCCTTATCCACCAATGCTGTAATGCCATTGTAGAAGGCCACCAAATTTGTCAGGCATGATTTTCCCTTAGTAAATCCATGTTGGCTGTCACTGGTCACTTCCTTATTTTCCATGTGCCTTAGCATAGTTTCCAGGAGGATCTGCCCCATGATCTTGCCAGGCACAGAGGTGAGACTGACTGGCCTGTAGTTCCTCAAGTCCTCCTTTTTTCCCTCTTTAGAAATGGGAGTTACGTTTCTCCTTTTCCAGCCAGCAGGAACTTCACCAAACTGCTACAACTTCTTAAATATAATGGATAGTAGCTTGGCATTTTCATCTGCCAGTTCCCTTGAGACCCGCAGATGAATCTCATCAGGTCCCATGGACTTGTGCACCTTCAGGTTCCTTAGATGGTCTCAAACCTGGTCTTCCCCTACAGTGGGCAGAAAGGAGTTAATATATTCTCCAGCATCTTTATCATTCCTGTTTTAAAGATGCCTGCCTTGATGTTACAATGTAATACTCTGCCTGACTAAACCCTAAAAGTCTGGTGTCTGGTAGATAAAAATCATCGAGAATGATCGTTTCATTTGAGGCATCAATAACTTCAGCAGAACTGTTAGGACAACAGCTCAGCTGCTCAGAAAACATCAAAGAAGCAGTTTTTGTGTCAAGTAGCTCACTTTGCTTGCCCTGCAAACTGCAGCTGAGGCTCCTGGGGGTCAGATATTCTGGAGGTGGAAATCCAGTGTTTAGTGTCTGACGGGGCATCAGGGCTACCAGTCCTCCTTGTGAGGCTGTGTGAAAGATAATATGTGCGTTGAGAAGTAAAAGCACTGACTGAATGATCATTCAGGAGTTGTGGGCCCAGTTCTTGTTTCTGTGCCTGGTTTTCTGCACAACCTTGGGATGGTTGCCTTTTCTCCTTGTCCTTACATTGACTCAATTGCTAGACCATTCTTGTAGTAGGTGAGAGAGAGTAGGAGAGATTGGACCTCCCATCTGCTGCTTCAAGCAATCTGGACAGCCCCACAGCTGGCAGGGTTTCTGCCTGGAGTGACTTGAGTTAACCAAGACCCAAGGCACCAGGGCGCTATGATCCCTTTCTCCATATGGCCTGTCACTGCACTAACGAGCAGCTGTAGCACCAAACTGTGCTGGTGGAGCCAGATGCCATGCTGGAAATGGGATTTGCAGGGAGCATCCCTGAGGCAGTGGTTTTCCTTCAGACCTTTTCTTTTAGAAGCTGGATAGTCCTCTGTCACTTCTTCCCAACCTGGTGGCAAAGTTACTTGGGCTGATAGCCCTCAATTTGGAGGCTGATGCAGGAAGACAGGTTGGAGTGAGCCTGTGTTTGAAGGGGTCTGTGCTGATTAGGGTCAGATGCTATTACCATAGGGGCAGTTAATTGAGGGGGTACCAATAGACAGCAGGCCATCTCTCTCTAATTTTCCTTTCCTGCCTGTTATTTAATACGACTACTGAGAGGAAGGCTGCATTAACTTTACTTTTATCTTTAATTCTGCGACTGCAGTAAAAATCAGTGTTTGAGGAGTCACTGAATGCATGATAGAATTGATTCTGCAATAATAATAATAACTTGTTTTCCCTCTTTGAAAATAAATATGGTCCTCAGTAGAAAGATTTACCCGTTGCTGTCAGTCAATCAGCCAGGACAATTTGGGGTCAGAGTGCTTGATTAGAATAACTTTAAGGAAAATTACCTTCCTGCATCAAGTAAGGATCCATTAACGTGATGAAAGAGAGTTTGCTTATCTGAGAGGTTAAGACTCAAAACACAGCCTGGGCTGCATTAGATGAGGCCTCTTTTAGAATGGCATAAAGACGGAAAGTAATAAAAACACCATCTGTCATGTCTAGTCAATCAGATCTAGTATAGGAAAAGAATTATTCCTCAGACTTTACTGTTATAAGATCGTGTGCTTGTTAACAATGGGAAGTGCAGGAATGCTGAAAACTGGTTTTATTGCCTCAAATTATTTCTAGCTGTCTTTATCTCAGAGAGAATGAATATTAATCTGAGTTTATACAGCAAAGAAATATTTCTAGATGAGTACAATGCTAAGGCATTCCATGTTGAGTGTCTTTAGTGATTTATTGTTAGAGGGAAAACTGAATGAGAGATGGAGAAAAAGTGCCATGTACACTTTACTTCTGAGAGTGATTATTTTTTTTAACAAATCTCTTGCAAGTTTCCGAGCACTCAAAGGTTCTTTGAAGTCAATTGAATGTATACCTTTTGAGTGGCCCTCTGCATCTTAAAGGACTGGTGTGGCTAGATCTTCTCATGTAGCCTAGGCATAGCTGGACGTCATGGAAAACATGACTGCTCTTTTTTTTTTTTGCATGGGTTTATTAAAGCTAGTAAATATTGGCACTAATGGATTTTGTTGTCACCAAGTACCACTGTGCTCTCCACTGTTTACTAAGGGCTACAGAGGAGCACCTGGAGACATCTAAAGGCTGAATGCCAAACAGCAAAGACATGCCAGCTGTGGGAACAGGAGATGGAAGCGGTGGTAGAAAGCTGATACCAGCATATCCCAGCACTGTTGCTCATCAGCTGGGGTGGAAACACTATCTGCCTTTGTCAGGCACCACAGATGGGACTGCAGTGGATATCTTAACTGACCTGAGCAGGCACATCTTCATCATCTAGCATCTCTTGCTGTAGCTGGTACATGCCTATGCTACCTCACGACCCACATGTACCATTCCCATCTTGCTATTGCAGCTGCTGAGCTTTTCCCTGTTTGTCAGGCAGACATCCTCTCCAGAGAAACAGGCTTCAGAGAGCAAGTGCTGGGACTAATGAAACCTCTGCTAGATCTGGGCATCTTGCTTTGCTCAGATACAGATGGGACTGGCTACTGGTGAGTAATAAACGTAAAAAACAACCAGATCAATAGCTGATAGCTCACCACAGGAAGATACTGGAAATCTGTGGAGGTTTTGTATCCTTATAGTGTACGAGGAACTGCTTAGAAATAGGTTAGGAAAGCAGAAGGGCTGGAGGTGAGTGTAGTAGACTGAAGAGTGAATGTAGCTTAATTTGACTTTATTAATAAACTCCTGCTGTCGTGTAGGACTCATGCTCTGAGCCTGTGTCTGCACTCAAAACGCATGGGGCTAGCTCTGCTCCTAGTGAAGTCAGCAAGGCTCTGGTGACCCGCAGGTGCATTAAGAGCAACGTACAGCATTGCCTGCTGCTTGGCATGTGCCATGCTGCTGCCCTGCATGTTCACCGCTGCTCTATAGCTTCTGGGTGGTGACAAGCTGGAAAACACCAGAGGTGGGTTTTGTGTGCCAATGGGAAAAGCATTTCTGTGTTCAATGTTGCTGTTTTGCATAAGTGAAGCATGCAGGGTGTTCGCAGGTATGCGATGCAGGAGTTGACTGTTGTGTGATGGGCACAGCCCCATGCAAGATTCCAGGAGGAGGATCCCAGGCTGGGGATAGAAGAGGAGGGTTAGAGCAAGTGCCTGATTCAGTATTTGATCATAGCCAGAAGGTGCACTCCAGTTAAGCTGCTGAGACTGGAGAGGTCACTTCTGGGAGAAAGGCATGTTGAGCAGAGGGAAGTTAACATGTGCTGTGGGGGTGGCATCTGGGAAAGGCTGAGAACCCGTGGTCCCACTGATGTCAGGTGGACCAGAGGCTGCTCAGCTCCTAGGAAAAGTGGACCTCTTTGGGGGAGTTAGCATAAAGACGAAGAGGCACAGATGAATTCCTCCTATGCAAGTATAACTTTTCTCCCTGACAAACTTGGAGGGAAACTGCCATGAGTGGCAGTGGAGAGCAGACTACCACGGGCACAGGGTGGTCAGGACAAAATTAATTGTGCTGCAAAGCTTCATGAACCCTGGAGATCCAAAGGCTGTATGTCTACAGCAACCTTTAAAAGAAGCAAGAAAGGTCTCTAATTTTGTTCCTATCCCTCTGGGACCTGATGCAGGGAAAATCCACCTGACTGCTCTTCCCGCTGGAGCTGGTGAGAGCTACTCGCACTCACCACATTAGCAGATTGATCCCCGTGGTTGCTGCAAGGGAGGCTGAAAAGAATGGATGGCACTGCAAGCTCGTTATGAAAATGCAGAGAACCAGAGTTAATGAATCTTGGATGAGCCCCTGATATGCCTGTCCCTTAGTGTGGCAATGGAGGGAGCTGGCTGGGGAGGATCAGATTAACATTTCGGTGGAAATGACAGTCCCTAGAATACAGAATGTCATATCATATCTGTCTGTGCCTGCATCTGGGAGAGGTCACTGTCAGAGAGCTGACATCTCTCTGGATTAGATCTTCTCGTTTTTTTTTTTTATCAGAACAGAGGTATTTTGGGGATTTACATGTTCTCTGTCCCTGGCAGCTTGCCCTGATGTAACACTGATTACACAATTGCAATCCAACTTAAACTGTAGTCAAAAAATCAGCTTTGTGCTGGGATATGGTGAGAATACCCTCTCTGTGATGGCAAAGATTTGAAATTGTGCAGTGCATTATGTCTCCTGATATACAGAAGCTTGCAAAGAATAAAACAAGCAGGCTGTTTACTGTGGATGCATGGAAAAAAATGGAAAAGCTATAATTAATGCCTTCCCTGAGATTCTCCTAGTCCTGTAGCCAGGTTAATGAATGGCACTATTCGCCCCAGATGTACAGGAGATTAGAGCTGCTTGACTTTTGTTTTATGGCCAGTAGAGTTAAGGCTAGAAAACTTGAAATATGTTCTCAAGGTGCCTGACAAGTAGCATAGTCAGAACGGAACCTCGGGGTCATGCTGCCACATCTTGTAGCCGTGCCACCTCCTTTCTACCTGATTGATGCCCCCCTGCCCTCCCAGTGCTGGGCATCCCTGTGAGCTGGCTGGGGGGAAGAGAGTAGTTACAGGATTCCTGTTTTCTCATTACCAGCTGCCTCTCGCTGAAGGAGAGGCTACCAGTGAGTAAAAGCAGCTTTTTACTCTGGAGCTGGGTGGGAGAGGGTGCAGGACTCACCACCAGAAAGGAGCTACTGGCCAGCTGAGGGGTCAGTGCAAAAAGCGAAATTCCCAAGGCAGTATCTGACCCAGAGGCTGGAAGTGAGCAGAGAGTAGCGCAATGCACCCAAGGGATGACTGGGACACTGGATCTAACTGTCTTTCAGCATTCTTCCAGACCCAAGGCTGCTGCAAACTGCGATGTCTTCAGTAGCTGAACTACTCCTCAGAGCCTGTGGCAGAATAAATCATTAGCTGGTTTTTCTTTGCTGTGATAATACTAAGGGCAGGGCAGCTCAATGGATAGACTGCTGGGCTGACATGCCAGAGGTTTCAGTGGAGTCTGCCTTCCTCAGGATGGTTTTTCCCTCTTTTGCTCATCTCTGAAATGGACATACTGCTATCTGCTCAGTGAAGCGCCCTGAGACCTGCTGCTAAAAGCATACCTGCACTATGTAAGATCCTGCTTCTGATACTACCAGGGAGAAAATGTTCTTAGGACACCAAACAGTCCTCAAGTGCTTTTACAAAGTCCTGCCACACTACATCCATCTTTCTTCCAGCTGCAGGGACCTCCCACCTTCTCACTCCATGAAGGGGACAACGCAGCCTCAGCCCCAGGCAAGTGGACCGGGTAAACCTTCAGATTTTTTGTCTTTCCAGGCTCTCTCTGTTATTCAGAGGCTTTGAACAGAGAGCCTGAGGAATGTCTGAGACAGACAGCTGTGGTGTTGGGTGTCTGAGGGACTAGCACACCTTGTTTGTTAGGGGCATAAAAAAGACATTCAGAATTGATCATTTACACCCTTGTGAGTCAAACAGCACTGACTAGTGTGTTAGAAACTGAGCTCACATTCCCTTATACACCTATTTTGGTTCTCCTTTTCTTGATTTGTTCTTTCAGCACGCTCTGATACAGGGGAAAGAAAGGCCAAGCAAGAATGGCAGAACACAGAAACATCCCTGAAAGTGGACATGTTCCCATGGGTCCAGATTGTCTAGTCTAGGGCACCTGGATGTCCATTTCTCTGTCTTAAACTTACTGAAACCAGTCAGCTCTGAGTCACGGTACCTTATCCCATAGCATCAAGTACAACTTAGAACTGGAGGGGAAAATAGCTGGAAAGGAATTCAAGAGGTCACGAGCCCCTCTCCTTATGGACAGCCCGAATTGTTAAACTATTCCTGATTTTCTATGCAATATATAGCTTCCTTGGTATTCACTTACTATTAACAAGTCTTATTCTTGAGCTGACTTCCAATTTTTTGCAGTGGTTTTGTGATACTCCCATCTTGAGACCCTAGAAGGTAATTTAAATCTGTGGTTGTATTTTGTTTGTGCTGGGTTTTCTTCATTTCCCTGCCTCAGCTGATCAGCTTTATCTTTCCCTGTGTTTTGCTTGGACATTCCCTCCAATTAAGAGAAAAATCCTAATTTTTCCATGCTATGACAGTCTCTTAGAAAGTTGTTCAGAAAGAAAAGCCCTTTCCTTCTGTGTTTTTTTTTTCCCTCTAATCTTCTAACAGAAGTCACAAGCATTACCAAGTAAAGCTTTTTATTCTTCCCAACAACTATTCTCCCTCCAGCTTTTCTTTCTCTATTGCATTGTCTGGCCTGTAGTGCTCGTGCTTCTTTTCTGCTTGTTTTTCACAGTGCTTGCCCAGGTTTTCATACTGCTAGCTTTGCCATGCTGTGCTTTGTACTTATCTGTGGTACATCTTCTTATAATATGACTAGCGCTCCCTGGATCCTGGCCATACATCCTACATTCTAGATTTAAATCCTTCTTACCATCTATCTTCACTTTAATATATCTTGTGTGAATAGCCTGCTCTTTTGTAGCCATAATTAAAGTTTTGCTTCAATCCTCCTTTCACAAGCCACTTACTTAACAATTTACCATTGTCTTTTTATGAGTTGTTTGTGCTGTATTCTTCCGTTCACTTCAGCCTGTCCATCCCTTGTTGCTCTATCAAGTGACTCAACACCTGTAGGAATTTATTCCTCATTTCATCTTGGAATTTGATCTGTCATCAGCTTAAGCTGCGTGCTGTTACACATATAAGTAGCTATTGCTGCATGTTTCTCTTCACTGTAGCGTTTGGATGTCTCTTAGTGTTTCCCTAGTGCATTTTTCTAGACCTCCCACCCAGTTGCCTTGGGAGAACCTTTGTTCAGCTAATAGCAGAGTTCATTAGGAACTATGTATGTGTTTGTAGCTGTGGCTATATTTTGTGTATTGAGAAGACGATGAGAGATACGAGGCCATGAAGCGCATGGGTCTGGAATTTCAGTGCAGGGAAGAGGGGAAGGATGCAGGTGGCTTCAGGCCATGACATGTGATGATGGAAACCCTGTTTTGCTTGCTGCTGAACACACAGAATTTCACTGTGAGCCATTTCTATATCTGCAGAAAATATCTGGGGCTTTCACCTGCAAAGGAGATGCCTTAGAGCCTCTCTGAAAGGAAGTGACAGGAGTTGAGAGGAGGTTATGGGGGGGAAGCAGAAAGAAATACACAGCAAAAGCATGGTAGCAAAAATGTTAATCCTTCTTCAGACAGCTCATGGTTTTAAAGTGAAAAAGGGTCTGGGAGGACAGCATTTCAATGCTATGTCTGCATTCCTGTGTGACATGTGAAGAACGAGGAACTGAAGCCAGTCTGTCAAAAGGTGATGAAATCCTGTGTCCTCACAACCTTAACTACTAAAAGACATGTATAGTTAAGGCCAGCTCTGTAGTTGGTGTACAGTGTCAAAAGTTTGGATTTATGACCAGCTGTAGATCCTGTCTAGTCACAGGTCCAGTCCCTGTTCTCATCCAGAAGTAGTAATTTTATTGAAAGATAGTGTGGCTGCAGTGCAGAGTGATTGATCGTGAACATCTGTGACAGATGCCATGCAGCCTTAGAGGCTGTATTCAAGGAGAAGGGCAGATTCCCTATGACGTTTGGGAGCTGAGCAGAGATTACTTCAGTTTGACTTCAAGATAAAAATAAATGAAAGTTTAACTATTTTATTGGTGACCAAAGGACTGCTGTTGTGAAGTGAAACATTGACAACAGGGTAAGATCGAGCGAGGATTGCTCAATGAGGTTCACGCACCAGGGGAGGTTTAGATTAGATATTAGGAAAAATTTTTACACTGAAAGGATTATCAAGCATTGGAACAGGCTTCCCAGGGAAGTGGTGGAATCATCATCCCTGGAGGTATTTAAAAGATGGGTAAACATAGTGCTTAGCAATATGGTTTAGTGATGGTTTTTGTCAGTGTTAGGTTGATGGTTGGACTCGATGATCAGAAAGGTCCCTTCCAACCTGGGCAGTTCTGTGATTCTATGACTCCATGATTCTATGATTCTATGATCTTCAGGCGCAACAGACCTGGGGTCGTCCAATGCGCAGGAAGCAGCAGGCATGGCAGAGGCGGACAGTGTGCTGCAGGCTGCAAAAGAAGTCCAAGCTGGTGAGAGAATTTTTTAAAGCTTTCTTCTTGTTAATCATAGAAGAAACTGAAGGCAAAAAGGCACCAGGAGGGATGAGAAGTTTCTCTGATTGTTACAGGTTGACTACTGACCAGATGACGGGCTCTTAAAATACAGATTAGGTACTTGATATTATAAGTGGTATTAATCTAAATACCTTTACAATTTTGAGTCTATGAGGGATGGTGAATAGAGCAGAGATGTAGGTCTGAAGACTTCTGGCATATTTTCCTGGTTGTTCAAGTGATTTGATACCTCATTTTCTTAAATTACTTTGAAGTTTGAGAGAAGTGTGCAGGCAATGGAAACCAGTCTTGATCTGTCTAAATCAGTTAAGCCATGCTCTTTCCTGTAATCAAAGAATTGGAGAAAATAAGCCAGAAGAGACCTGGAGAGGTTATCTTGTCCATCCAGGGCCATGTCATTAAGCCCAAAGTGTTGCTGGCACACATTCATTTTGCTTCTCATAACCTTATCTTGTAAAGAGAGAAAGAGGAGAGAAACACAGATGTGGTAAAAGGGCTATAAAAGTATGGCCAGTGTATATGAATTCAAAATAAGACTCATTATTAAGAGACCAGTGTGGCTGAGCTGAAAATGAAGAAGGGATTGTACCACAAGATGAATGCAGATAAAAATGAAGAGATCAGTTGAGTATAAACAGATTAATGTGCACAGTACTGCAGCAGGAAGCAATGAGAATCTGAGGACTGTAAATGCAAAGGGAAAATGCAGATTGTCTTCCTGTGGATTTGGGAACCAGAAAAAATTAAATGATGAACTGAAAGTCATAGAAAAATGTATTCATGGGAACTTCTGGCTATGCAAGGCATCTGGTAGCTGAATATTACATTTAAGCATGAATCATCCTGCAGATTCCCCACTTGCATAAAGATAACTCAGAAAAGAGGAAATTTTACAGAAAGCAGTCCTTGCTTTCGTGCTTACCTGTTGAAGTTGCTTAGCACATTATTTCACAGAAATTCAGGAGGTCACCTCGTCCATTTACCTGCTCTGGGGCAGGACCCAATACTTAGCCAGTCCCTGATACATTCTTACATATCAGATATTGGGGACTGCCCGAACCCTGCAGCCCCAGCCACACCAACTCTGATCCAGTGCTCACCTGTCCTTGCAGAAAGAGCATTTGGACAAAAGCAGCCCCAGATCTTCTTTACTGAAAATAAAGTCAGTTATTTTTCTCACCTTATCCTCAATAAAAATGGAGAATAGTTGGTCTCTGTGTCTGCTTTTCCTGTCAATGGGTAGGGGTGCCATTTGGTAGTCTTCTTTCCTGAATTTCATCTTTTTCATTCCAGGGCTGCAAAATGGTTTCTCACATTTAGCAATGTCACTTTGAGTTCATACCCTGTTTTCCCCCAGGCTTGCTGCATGCTGGTTTTGGGCACAAACATGAGCAGCACGCTGGCCGTGCTGATGTTCCCTTTGCCCACAGAAAAGCTGAGGACCTGCATGTTTCATGCCCTCCTAATCTGATGGAAAAACATTGATAGCTATTCTGAGAGGGATTTCACAGCTGCCCACTGTATGGGTATTTCATCTGGACCCTCTTTTCCTCGTGAGACATTAGAGACACTGAGCTAGGTTATATCATATCCACAGCTTCTCTAGCTGTTACACCACTTGCCCTGTCGCCAAAGAGTAAAACAGTCTGGTTTGAAGGCATTTTTTCCTATCCAAAATGGCTGTTTTTTAATCCTTATTCTTCTTTTGGTGCTTGGAAGGGATTATCTGATCAAGTATCTCTCTGGCTGTGGAGGGAACACGCCTAGGTTGTCCTAACCTTCCCTTTTAAAGGCAGTTGTGATACTTGTCCTGCTTCTGTCATTCACAAGGGAAATGGTTCAAAAACTACATTCAGCACCTGAAGGTGAACTTCACTAGGCTCTAATGATTTGAGCACAATTGAGGTATCCAAATATTCTTTAAGTGGTTTTTGTCTCATTTCACCCATATTCCTACTTGTTCATTTTAATGGTCTTGTGTATCTTGTTGCAGTTTGGGTTTTTTAGTGAAGACAAACAAAAAGGACACAACTTTTCTGGCTTCTCTGGATAAGCTTTTGTTTGCTCGTTTTCTAGTTTAAATAACAGGCTTTCATTTTCCTTCCTCTTTCTCCAATATTGACAGCATTTCTAACACCTTTTCTTATTGCCTTTTGTGTCCCCCTGCTAGCTGTAATTCGTTTTGTGCCTTAGCTTTGCAGCCTCTATCGCTCTATGCTTGATCTCTTTGTTTATACTTGTCTTCAGAAATGCCACCTTATTTCCATTTGTGGTACAATTCCTTCCTGATTTTCAGCCCAGCCGCACAGGTCTCCTTCTATTGGGTCTTATTCTGAATTCACTTGTATCTGAGGTGCTTGCAGATTTAGTCTCTTTAACTTGCTCTTGCTGTTTGCCAGGAGTTACCTTTTATTACCAGACATGTGAATTCCTATTCTCCCTTTCTGTCTCAGAAAACCTTCTGGCATTTATGCAGTGTATTTGACAAGTAATATGTTAATCCCACTGACTGATAGGGTTTTTCATGCTAGAATTAAAAAAAAAATAAATCATTTAGCTTATGTGACGCACGGCACTGTGTACACACTCAGGAAATACAGCTGCAAGATGCTGAAAATATTAAGGCATCACATTGCAGCAGCGTGGGAGCCCTGCACAGGGGATAGTGAAACCATTTCTGTCTTCCTTTTGTATTACTCCCTTAATAACTTGGCGGCTGTGTTTGCTCTGCTCATGTGTGCAAGGCACAATACAACAGGCTTCTGGGAGTTGTCTAGAGATACTTAGGGCAGTAAGAAATACCACCGAGGGCACAAAAATATTCCTGCTGCTTTGAGCACAGGGTCAGACTTGCAGGAATCAAGAGCGCACGCTAACCTGGTGTGCAGGAGACAGGACCAACGTGCACAAGCCTGTTCCTTGCACTGCCCGTTCCTTGCACTGCCCCCAAAGTTGGGTGTACTTTTGAGTCACTGTTGCCCGTGAAATGGGCTTAACAAACCCTAGCTCCCTGTTTGTGGCACCTGAGAAGTGTGACCCAAGTGAAAAGCAAGGTTGTGCGGGTGTGTAAATCACCGGGAGGGCTGAAGGTGAGGAGCTGGTCTATGGCAGTACGAGGGAGGTACCAAAGTGTTGCTTTGCCACTGCTGTAGAAGAAAAAGGGACTAAGAAATGCTTAGACCTCCCTGGCCTCATCTGAAGTTTGGGCTTCATATTTAGCTGCCCCATTGGCCCCGTGTTTAGCTGCCCAGTTAGCAGGAATGAAGCAGGATCCTTGGGGATCTTCAGAGGAAGCAATGCCAGAGCACATGAGGGAATGTGGAGAGTAATTATGCTTCCTCTGTGTGCTGTGTCACATCTGAGTTCCTTATCTAAGTGTTCTCCATGTCTTGTTAGGAATAACTGCAGCCAGATTACGGATCCGTGGTATGAGCAAAGGCCTCTTTCCTGGTTTGTCAACTGCAGACCTGGTTCCTGTGATACCCAAGCACTAGGAGCAACTCAGTACTTGAGCTAGGGATGAGTTTATGGAGACTCCTTGTACCAGCTGCAGGTTCTGGGTGTGGTCTGTACTTTTGCTGGTGATAGAAAGGAGAAATACTTGGGAAAATTCTTTGAACATTTGCCTTTTAAAGAAAGCCTGCACTGTACTGAGAATACTGCAGAGCCATAGCCACTGAGGGTGGTTTATGGGAAGGCTGTGAATTTTGCTCTGTAATTGCAACTGGCACTGGAAGAATACTGATAAAGAGCTCCTATATTCCTGTGGGAAGGGCAGGGGAGGAGGGACAACAGGGTACCTGCAGGGACCTGAACCCATATAGCTGCAGGGGGAATCCAGGGCTCCCAGCACAGTGGAGGATGCATTTGCCACATAGGGAGCCCTGAGGTGGGCTTTTGGAAAATAGGAAGTAGAGATGGGGTTTGGGGCTGCCCCTGGGTTCTGGCTGTGCCCTCTGGATTAAATTGTCCTGTCGGAAAAAGCAAGGTCATTCCAGGGAATTGGTGCAGGAATGAACCCTGGGTCACTTCACTCCTGGGACAGCAAAGAAATGATTTAACACAGTGCAGGTGTCCGTGACATCCAGCGTCCAAGGGTTTGACGTGATGAGCATTTTAGTAGTTACAACTTGGGATGGATGTGTGGCTTTTCAGTGGAATGAGATCCCTGCAGTCTCTGCAGAATAAACCTGTCATTGCCGCATCAGCAGGGAGATGCATGCTCTGCTCCTAAATCCGCAGGCTGTAGGGTTATCTGGGACCTGGGATTTTTATTCAGCTCACATCTGTTCAGCATACAGTGCTGTGCTGGGCTGGTGCACGTACGATAGCTGGGGGCATGCCAAGCAAATAGGAGGTCTGTGCCACAAAGTGCTGACAGCCCCAACCTGTGAATGATTTAGGCTACATTCCCTGACTCTTCTTGAACTCTGGAGTTGTCTTTCCTGGTAGCATCTCCCTCTCCTTTCTGTCCTGGCTGCACAAATGTGCTCAATTAGGGTTAACTCAAACTGAATCAAACTTCATGCCTGAGGTTGGAAATCTTCCCAGTCAACTCACCACAGCCACATAGCATGGTGGGAGACAAGGCGAGAGGGGAGATGAACGCTTTTCAGAGAAACGAATCCAAGGAAACTTTGTTCACTTTTATTTCTGCAGGAGATGATCCCCCCAAAGGAGATTTCCCTGTTCAGAAAAAATCCCCGGTGAGTGTTACAGCTGATTTCCTTTTCTTTGCTTTCTGCTCAGCTTGCTCGAAACATTGCAAGATCTCTGTGTTCTTTCCTCTGTTGTGCTCTGGCTAGAGACAAACACCCTTTCTTGCACAGGGTTCAAATAAGCATTAACAACTCAAGGCAAAAATCCCTCCACTAACCTGATTATGTTAAGAAAGGGCAGCTTAAAGGGAAAAATGAACTGACTGAGTCTTTGCAAAAAAGGGTAAAAGTTTTGATTGCTGCTTTTTTCTAAACACATCTTTCCTTGTGGGAAAAGACTTACTTCTCTGAAGTGGAGGGGGATGTTGTGTAGAGGAGGGAGGGAGCTGACCTGTGCATTTGCTTAGTATGATGAAACCCAGCAGGGAAGGGTCCCTAGATGCTGCAGAGCAGAAGGAAGGACAGGGACTGAGCACAGGCCGCTGATGTGTGTTACAGAGCTCAACTGTAGTGACAGAGCCTCAAGTTTACATCTTTGGACCTGATTTAGAGCCAGATTCAGCTGAATATTTTCTTGCATTACAGCTTTGAAGTTTGTGCAGCTTTGAGGCTAATTCTTGTTGAGTGCTTGACCCCTAAAATCTGTATGCTGTATTGACTTTGGGGAGAACAGGGCTTGTATTGCACCTACTTTGACTTGCAGTGTGGTAATACTTGCTTTTAAAGCCCCCAGTCAGTTATGTCATTAGCAAGCCAACTATTTAACTCACAAATTTAAGTACTGTGCAGACATTAACTATTGGATATCCAGAGCTCCTGTGAAATATTAATCTTAGTCCCATTTTCCAGCCAGTCAGCAAGGAGAGGTGAAAACAAACATCTCCTGTAACTGGCACTTTAAATGACCTTTCTTTTTTCCAAAGAAACAGGCTATCAACTTCCACAGTATCTTTAAGAGCTCCATAATCCTGCAGATCCCAGGCTTACAGTGGTAGCTAAGCACAGCAGACTATCTGTGCGCTCATGAATCCAGGCTTAGCCTCTTTGCTTTTGCCGGGGCTCTCCGCTGAGCAAGGTCCTCCTCCGCGAAAGCAAGCAAACTGCATCTGGCTCTCCGCATGGATGAAATCTGCCCACTTTTGGATGTCCAGGCAGGCCACAGGCAGGTCAGTGATACAGCAGAGAGGATACATGAGGGTTTCTGCGTGTGCTGATGCCATCTCATGACATACAAGGCAGATGGAAGTACCCCTGCTTGTAAGTCGTTGCTCTGTGCTTGTAAGCACGTACTGAGGGTGCTGGCTCAGGCACTTGGGGAGGTTTAGCTGGGAAGTCACCACCTCCCGTTCTCCTTTCCCTGCTTCCTCCTGCTCATCTGTAGGAGGTGCCCATCCCAGAGCAAGAGTGGCTGAAATGGGTCACTGCCAGGTTTTCTGTCACTGCAGGTCGCAGTGTGGCACGTGATACCTTAAACCACTGCAGCTAAATCCAGCAGGGCTTGTGCATCAGGTGCGGAGGATTGAGTTCAGGCAGCAGGGTTCCCGACACCTGGCCATCTGGGTTTGAACAGTCACACTCTGCATCTCCATCAAATGCTTTTAAATCTCATGAGTACTGATAGCGAGGTCTGTGAAAGAGATGAAGGAAAATTATCTGTGTTATATTGTTTTACTTCCAAGTTCAGAAAAAATGCTTCCAAGCACCCACAGGAAACATAATTTGCCTCTTCTGGCTTTTTTTCTTTATTATGAAAAACTTATTGGAGAAAGATATTCTCTGTGTGTGTATGTCTGTGTGTTTATGCATTTACAGCTTATACATGCCACCATTTTTAGGCTAGTCTAAAAGCAGGAGACCCCAGTACAGTTTCCAAGGGAGTCCACTCTGTCTTACAAGCCATATGCTAAGCATGATGGTTTCAGAGTGAATAATAAATGAAAGGGATAATTACATATTTACTCTAGTAAAGCAAAGAGGCCAAGGGTTTTGTAATAAAAAGGCAGCTCATAAACAGTGAAAGAAAAATATATATAAAAAGGGACAAAAATATTTGTCTTTAGAGATGCTGGGTTAAGTAGTGGAAAGCATTTGGGTTTTGTGTTTTGTTTTTTTTCCTGCCAGCCAGTCTTTTCGCTTCTGTTGCTCATGTGTAGTGTTGAGGAAGACAGTGTCATTAAGCTAGACTCTTCCAAACTTGATGCCATTGCTTTGGGAATCCAAATAAGCTCAGGTCTCTTGGTGGTGAAATAAACCTGAATACGCACATCTAATTTGGTATCTGTATTTGCATTTGGGACTCTGAGAAGAAATACAGGAACTCATTATTTCCGACATGAGGCACAGAAATGCATGTGAAGAGTTCATCTCACTTCACTAGCCCATACCATGGCTGTTTAAAACCCCAAATATAAATGCAGCTGTTAATATCACATTCCCCCCCTGCCTGCCTCGTCCCCTCCATCCCTCACCGTGGCCATCCCCTCTCTCCCGCTAATTGGCAGAGGCTGGGCAGTGTTGTGAAAACCTGCTTTCCGTGTTGCGAGGCAGTGGAGCTAAGCAGCTGGAAGCTGCTTAGCTCAGACCACAGTAGGGTAGCAAGAGGGACAGAGGCCCACACAAGGTCATGCCAAGACTCGTCTGTTTAAATGCATTTTACTTGGAAGCTGCTGATTTTTGCTGAAGTAAAGTCAGACTCAGTGAAAGAGTGGCCACACTCAGACAGGTTTGACAGTCCCATCACTGTTTCGTTTAGTTTTGATTAATAAATTGAATTATCCATAGCTATGCCAACGTTCTTGGAATATGAAATGGATGCCATGCCTGAGGGAGTGCTGGACACAGGGCTGATGCTCTGCTTCCCTGAACACAGTAGCACAGCTCGGCGCAAGCGAGGTGCAGAGATTGAGGGCAGTTGTCGCGTGGAAGGGAGCGGCTTCACGTGGAAGCAGACAGCAGCTCCCTGGGGCAAGGTCTGCTCAGACAAGGTCTGGTACTAGGAGAGGGAGCAGTTTTGAAGCGGAGTAGTAGCTTTATATGAAGTGTAGGAGAAAAGGCATCTGAAGGTGTTTTTGCATCTCAGTGGGTTTTTGTGTTGCAGCAGAGAGGCGGTAGGAACCTTCCACAGAAGTTCCTGGAGCTATGAGCATGGTGGGCTGCTGGCAGTGTGCGAATCACCGTGGAGGTCCTTGCTGGGCCCATGTCAGCCAGGCTGATTCACTGGGGAACCTTAACCAAAGCAAGATAGGCGTGGGCTCCCCTCTCTCCTTTGAGTCCAACCTACAGGCCACTCAAGCAGCAGGAGGCACCTGGTTTTTGGCCTGGACTCCTCTCCACCGCTTGGGCACTGCGGTGATATGTTGCTGGGCTGAAGGCTTTCACAGAACTGATATGTTCTCATTTGTCTCCTGCAGAAACTCTGTGGCTCCAATTACCCCCTAAGCATTGCCTTCATCGTGGTGAATGAGTTCTGCGAGCGCTTCTCCTACTATGGCATGAGAGGTATGCGGCCTGTGTCTGGGAAGTGACTTTCCCATCCTTGGGTTTCTGTACACACTGGCCTGGTGTTCCAGGGCTCTGCTGTGTGTGATCTCAGCAGTCTTTCAAAGTAAATTAGTATTTTGGGATGCAGGGATGAATAGTGTGCCCTAACATTGATGCTACACCTGCTCTGAGCCGAAGTTGTGACTAGGGAGCTCCAAATGTACCTTCCAGTCTAAATTTTTATATGATTCTCTCTCTTAAACCTGGTTTTACAGTGTGTGACATCTTTCATAGTTGTGTGCAATCAGCTTGTTTCGGAATTCAATCATACAGGCACCTAATTTGCAAATAGAAACTGTGCATAAACAGAACTACAGGTTCCGGTAAGATAAGCTAGAAAATATATTTTCCAGGTAAACATAAATGTTTATGAGCAAAGAACGCCTGATGCTCATATATCTTATTTTAGCTTTTCCTGTGTCAGGGATTATGAGGAACAGTTCTGAACGCACGATCTTTCCACAACAGTGCTCATAGCTGCTAGACAAATCAGTGGTTTTCTTGCCACTGTGATGTAGTTTCCTGCTTACCCGCAGAGATACACATTAATTATCTGATGTGATCTGCTTTTTTCCTTTTAGCTGTCCTGACACTATATTTCTTAAGCTTCTTCCACTGGGATGAGAATCTCTCCACTGCGGTGTACCATGCCTTTTCTGCGCTCTGTTATTTCACACCTGTCATTGGAGCCATCATGGCAGACTCATGGCTGGGGAAATACAAGTGAGTGAAGACATCTCTCTAATTCAGACAGCATACACCTACACCATGCAGCCTGTGCAAGGGCAGTGCTGTGTGTGCTCCTAGTTTTGAGCTAGGTCAGTGCAGCAAAGATACACTTGCGAAGGTCAGCTCCTCTCTGTTTGCTCATGCTGTTCAGTGCTCCTCTTTCACCCAAGGACCAACACGCAACAAAGCTGGAACAAATTAAATGTCATAAGCACATTTTTCCTCCACTGTCCTTCCCTACCCACCTTGAGGAAGCTGAGGTGTAGGGTGATTAACCCTCAGCTTGCCAAGATCTGCTTCTGAGAGGGATTCAAAAATGGTGAGGAAGTGGTGTCATCCTCTAGATCTCTCAGTTTCAGATAAAATGCCACTAACTATACTATATTTACTTATGCTTTCACAGCATAGGGAATGTGTGGGCACACCCATTTTTATGCCAGCGAAACCTGTGTTCACTCAAATCATCTCCCTTAGCACATAACCAGGTAAACTCTCCCTGAGTAAGTTAGGCAGTATTCCCTTCTGCTGGTAAGTTGCGGGGCCATCATCTCCCCCAGAGTGGTGGTGAGCAGCTCGATGCAGGACTTTCTTTGCTTGGCACTGTTTGCTCATTGTCTGAGGAATATTGGCAGTCAGAGCGATGAAGTGCAGCCGAACCCTTCTCTCTAGGACTAAGCACATCTGGCAGAAGAGTCTCAACAGAAAAAAAAACAGGTGCCCTATACCTTTCCAGCAGAAAGTTCTTAAGGAGATATCAATGTTCTTTTTTTCTTTGTCCTCAATTTTAATCATTCTCTTGTCCCTTTGAATGAAAAAAAATAACAGTGGCGGTTTATTAACTTCATTATTTAAGGTCACCTAGCAATGTTCATTGGTATTTCACAATATCTGTTTTGCAGCATGGTGTTGTGAGAAGGTAAATCCTTATGCAGACTTTTGTGCATCAGGCAGGAGACTTTCCCTGGAGTAATCCCTGTGACTGAATGGGAGGTGGCTTTTGCTGTAGTAGCTGGACCAATATCGAGGACAGGATAACAGATTAGAGGGGCTTTTCGGAATGATGTGATGTGGCCCTAAATTAGCTATTGCAACCAAGGTTTGGATGTGTCAAGGACCACTTCTGTACTCAAAGTTCATAGGGCTTCTTCTAGTACCTCTGTCCTAACAAGTCCTTCTACTCCCTCTGTGTGTGTCTAGTCTGCACATAAATACATAGACATCTCTTAATCCTGGAGATAATGAAGGAATGGAATACACTCAAGAGTCTGATCCTCCTAGTCAGAGTTCTTCTCCCTTACCAAGACATGGGAGGCAGATAGATGAACTCAGTCCTTCAGAGGTACTCGTAGTGGGGAAACCACACTCCTAATTCAGGTGAGTTAGTTGGGTGGGTTCAATGTGGGCAACAGTCCCTGTAGATGCCTTCTGGTCAAGGGATTCGCTTAGGCATGTGCTACATAATGCCAATTATTAGTAATCTGGAAATTGAGTTGAACCTGAACAGTGCTTTTGTATTTGCAGCCTTCCATGCATGACAAGATTGGAACATTTTTAGTTTATTCTGCTCAGCAACATCTACAAAGAAAGCAGGGGCTATCCCTCCTTAGTCTGAGCCCGTTTGCCTATCCCTTTTTTCCAGTGCACTCAGTATCGACACAAAAGAGTTATAGCTGCCTGCTATACTGGTGGTATGAACAAACCAGCTCCTTGTGTATCTGCCAAGTAGACCTGCTGTATCAGGAAGCACAGGTGCGCTCTGTTTTCGGATTGTACATCACCCAGCACCTTCAGTCACTGCTGTTTGCTTTCCTCACAGGACGATCATCTACCTCTCCATTGTGTATGTGGTTGGCCATCTGATAAAGTCAGTCGGTGCAATTCCATCCCTAGGCAACCAGGTGGTTCATGTGTAAGTAGCTGTTGAAACCACAGCACTGTAGTAGGTTGTGATGGTAGCTGGTTTACCCAGAACTATAATTCATTTAAATGATCTCCATCAGGCCAGCAGTTTGGAGGCTGTGCATGGGTTGCTTTTATCAGGGAAGGGTTTGGGATATCTGAGTAAGAATAGAAGGGTGGATCTAGAGTGTGGATGCACCAGAAGGAGTTGGAAACCACCACAGAGACTCTAAGCCCTTTGAAATAGGGACCTCTGGTCACCCCTCTCTGCTATACCATGCTAGTGGAGTTTGGCCTCCTCCATCCAGCTGCCTGCGACAGGCTCATTCCTCCCTCATTTCCTCATCAGCATGTCTGTCCAGCTCACCAAGGTTCCCCTGTCTGCATGGAAGCACAAAACCAAAGATGTATTTTCTGATGTGACAGAGTCTATCTCTTCCATAGGGTAGAACCATTCTTGCTCTCTAGATTCTGAGCTGATAGGCTTGTCAGAGTAGTACCCCAGCTGGCATCTATGAAACCACCAGGCTATTTTTGCCTAGGTGGTCACAGCTCTAAAAGTGTGCACATGCAGGCAGGAGCACATCTTATTTACAGAAGTTTCCTTTTGTCCCTGGCCAGTCCTGACACTCCTGTTCCCTACAGACTTAATCTGTCTGGCCAGCAATGGTATTTTGAGGAGTACTAGGAGTTAGAAAGCATCCTAGAATGAGCCTAATTCAAACAGTTTGTCTATGCTTACCCAAGCTGGAAGGGTACAGGAAAAAGCTTTTTAAATTTTTATTTATTTATTTATTTTTCTCAATTGATCTCTGCAATCTTTTGTTCTCATATGAGTGAAAAATAATCCCATGGATTTTTGATCTCTAGTATGTCCATTGGGCCTCAGAACAGCAAGAAACTGACAAAAGCAGTTTCGTTAGTTGGTACTGAATGCAGAAAGGAGGATAGTTCTTTTTTTTCACACTTACCTGGCTCATCATCACTATCCATGTGTAAAAGGCAATAATACCAGAGGAATCATGGTTGGGTGGCACTAAAATGCTCTCATAAGCACTGGAAAGGTTCTGCAACAGTGATATTTTTGTTCTTGCATGAAGGATCCTGTCTATGGTTGGTCTGTTTTTGATCGCCCTTGGAACGGGAGGTATCAAGCCCTGTGTCTCTGCATTTGGTGGGGACCAGTTTGAAGAGGAACATGTAAGATTTCTTTTCTTTCCTAAAATCTGCAGTGTCTACTTACTTTATGAGGATTTTTATGTGATCACATCCTGTTGTACTAGAATAAGGGCCAGTTTGCTAGGAAAAGATGTAGTAATATGTGAAGTAGGAGGGTTTGCATAAAACTTGAGAGGATCTGGATGCTTCCGGAAAGGAACATGACACCAGAACAGGACTGATATCAGGAAGGATAGGTCATAATTGCATCAAATCATCTAAATGTTAAATGGACATCAGAGTAGTTGGAAAATCCTGTATCATGTATCGTGGAACTGTAGCCATTCCTGAACCAGTATAACAGGGGTGATTATAATGCACTGCAATGGAATACAGCAAATGAAAGAGAAAATTGTAGCACCAGCCTATGCTTCCTTGAGAACTTTCCCTCAAATCAGTCATAGTCTGTGTCTTAGATATTGTTCAGAAATAACTGTAGGAAATTCCAGTCTTTTGAAAGTCGTGCTGGTACCACATCTATCCAGAATGTTTTCTATATATTCCAGAACAGAAAGTTCTGAAGAGTTGGAAAAAATGTTTCTTTTTAGCTCTTTGTGCTTTGCATCCTGTGAATTGTAGTCCAGTTGCTTCGTATCCTCATTCTCTATCATGAGTGCTTAGCTCCTCACCTGCACTAATTTCAGACTCCCATTATGAAGCACAGTGGCTCAACCAGGGATAAGGTGGTGCTTAAAGAAGTGAAGCAGGTCAGGAAATACTAAGCTTCAGGCAAAATGTTAAATTTTCAAATTGACCTGAAATAAAACACTTAGATTACGTTGACCTAACACACAAATAAAAAATTCAGTTTTCTCCGTGACAGCATTCAAATCAGCAACTTCTGTGCATGGCACAAATCCTCAAATATATAGAAGGCCACTGCTACAAGAAGGAAAATAAATGTTGGGGTCTGTGATGACTAGGCTTAAACTCAAGGAGGATTATTTAGGACTGACAGTAGGAAAAATTTTCCAGAAATAGATCTAGAGAAGCACTGAAAAAGACTAGGACCTTTGGGAGATGGAAATTCCCATCAATGGAGGCACTGAAGAAGGACATTAGACTAACGGTCTGTCAGGAAAGGCACTGGTAGAATTGGACAAAGGATAGCTTCTTGGCTGTGGACAAGGGATGGGATCCCTGTAGAGCATTTTGCTCTTTATCTTTTGCAGTGCCCTAGCATATAGTCAGCATTTAATGAACAAATAATACAGACTAGAATGTTTATTTTAAAATTTTGGGGAGACTTGTGCTTTCTGCACATGAACTGTGTGATGATGAAGTGATGAAGCTTATAGTTACTAAGGAGTAACAAAACACGGGATGTTTCATGGTCACTTGTTCAAAGCAGATCCTTCTGTGGGCACGTTCATCCTGTGCTGTCAGTTGGACCTGGTGCTTTAGAGGATGCCGCAGAAGAGGGAGCAGCCATTATCTAGTGGTCACCAGCCTCCCCAGTTGGCACAACTCTGACCAACAACAACAGGCTGGCAGTACAGCACACGCGCTCTGGGAATGCGGTGTGTGCATACTAGCATGTGGGCATCACAGCTTGCAGTGCCAATAGCTGTCCCCAGAGGATTCTAAGAGGTGTTACTGCAGCGTTTTCAGAAGTGCTACTTCTATGAATATTAATGATTAATAATGTTTATCCAGCATCTTTCAATTACCACCTAATTACAGTATGATAATATGTACCACTTATCTTCAGTGTTTTATAGACTTCGGCTAATGAATCTCAGCACCCCAGCCAGGCACATACATATTATTATCCCAAATTTACAAGCACAAGTGAGTTGCAGAGAAAAACCTGAATTGCCCGTGGTTGTGTGGGCCTGTACCCATTCTCCAGCATTCAGACTACACCTCTCCAACAAATTTGTCAAATACTAAGGCTCAAACATTCACCTGTGTGTTGCCTTCAAGAAAAACTAATTTAGAGAAAGAAAACTGTAAAAAGCCTTCTGATAAGGACAATGCGTTCTGCTCTATTAATTCTTTTCAGAATAGAAAGTTTTGTATTTTACCATTTTGAAATGACTTGGCCTTTCAGAAGGAAAAAAAAAATGTTTTATGCTATGTGATAGGAATTTAAGTCTTGAAAATTGGAATGAGAAGTTTTGATTTTGTAAGGAATGAAAGGTTTGGGGCCAACCAGAATATTTCTCCCCCCCGGAGTGCTGTTTGAGAGGACTTATGTTTTTCATCTTCCACTCCAGGTAGGATGAAATAAGATTTGAAAATACCAAATTAAATGAAGCATTTGATTCCCCCTTAGTTTTCAGGACACCAATAAACTTCAGCTGACCCTTAAGTGCACAGGCTTAGTTGTTCCATCTGGAAACTAGGGATGTGGTAGTTCTGTATATAAAATGAATAAATAAATTGCCCGTGCTATTCCCATGTAGAGATAAATTTATGTTTTGAGGTAAATGCACACCATCGGTCTGTTTTTCTTTTAAGTACTTTATGAGTGTAATAGTATTGGATCTGCCACTTTGTGTAGTGCTACTAGAAACAGTGATGGAGACTGATTCAGCAGGAGGTCAGATAGGGAAAGTAGATTTATCTGCAGGAGATTTCCAAGCATCTTTGTCTGTGGGATTAGGAATCCAAGCTAAAAATGCCTGAACCAAATGATATTTATGATATGTTATATGAATGCGAAGGCTGCTGTGCATATTAATTAAGGATAAAAGCTGCTTTCCAACAGTGTGATATGGTGTTTAAGGTACTAAATAGCTTTCTCTTTGTTTCTTTATTTTCCGGTTGCCAAGGAGATCAGGATTATCATGTACAGTACCTTTTCTCAAATTAGCTAATCCAAATCATGTTGTTAATGTATGTCTGCTCTAAAGATTAAGAAAATAGGGAGGGAATTCTCTTTTCCAATCAGTGTAATTTGCAAGCTGCTGGGTCATTATTTTTGTACTCCTGCTTTTCTCTGACCATTTTTTCCCATCACTGAAATCTGAAAATGTGTGAAACAAAATGCCCCAAATTCTTTATGCATCACTACCCTCTTCTCTTACCAGCACGTTCTTTTTAGTAATTGTTACTCTAGACTTTATCATGTTGAGAGCTGCATGCTTGAGTTTTTCTCAGGTCTCAGAAATTCTGAGTTGCTCAGATATAAAGGGTTAGAGATATGGCATGAGAATTTGAGTAGAAGAGGGCAGGACTGTGAGGACTCTCCTGCACCGCCCATATCAAGCCATGGCAGGGCTACTCGGAGCAGGACAGGTTGCTGAGGCTGCTCATTTCTCTAGATTTCCTTAACTAGTCACAAAGGTAGAATGAAGAAGAAAACACACTCATATTAGCTTAGCAGTAGAAAGTTGCAGGTAATAAAAAACACTGGTAAGGACAGAAATGGAGTATAAGAGATAGTAAGACCCAGTGCTGTTTGCTGTTAAGCATGGGAATATGCCATAGAGATGATTATTATAAGGCTTACACATCCTTTAATCCATGACAAACCATTTCGGAGTAATGTATGGATTAAATTGCCTGGGACATGCTAGGAAATAAAATTGTGGAAGAGCCAAAAGCTCAAGTTGATGGGGTCTTCATAGCTGTGCTGGGGCGAGGCAAAAAGCCCTTAATCCAAGTAAGGGGACCCCCAGAATCCTTGGTGGGTGGCAGTGGGAAGCAAGGGGCTCTCTCCCTCACCTTCCCAGTACCCGCTTCACAAGGGGACAAAAAGAAAAGCCCTCTCACACCCTCCCACCTGCCCACCTTCCCTGCAGTAATCCCCTGTGGTAAGAGGCTTCTTGCCAAATGAAGCTGCAATATTTCCTGTTGGCTGCACCATTAGTCACGGGAAGTTTTGTTACATTTTTGGATCCCAGGCTTCATTCCTTAAGAGCTGTTCTCTTTTAGCTGCCTGCAATTCTTCACATTTTCTCCCGTTTTATAGCTCTGTGAATATTGTTGTCTCAGGGAGCAGGAGGAAGCAGGACATATTAGAAAGAGAGGGGACAGAACCAGGCCCCTGAGGAGCTTTCTTACACTCAACTAAGTAAAGGATTCGCATTCACATGATGCACAAGTCCTAGACGTGTGGCTCAAGGTGCCCTAAGGAGCTTCTGCCAGGCACCAAGCCATGTACCAAGCAATTTTCCCACTTTACAGGACCTAGTGAAAGCTGGGAACAAAGCCTAGACATATATGGAATATATTGGCAACCTGGGCCAGGGCTGTCCTTAAATGCTGGTTTCACCAACTCAGGTGTCCCATAGGTGGTGATACAGATGAGCGTGGGGTAGGTCAGGTAGCCTGCTCTTCTTCCTCCACTCTGCTGGCCCACCCAGGCACGGGGAAGAGGTTTAGCACTATGTATGTTCATACGACTGTGTGTGTATGTCTCCCTCACAAACACGAAGAGACTGCTCTTGGTTGAATGCCTTCACGCATTACTCCTGCAAAAAGGACCAAACTCTGCATGAAGTTCCTGATTCCTTCCAAATTATGAATTATATAGGAGGAAAGAAGATCAACAGGAATCCTTTGACTATATGAACTATAATATGTTACAACATCAGTTAAATTCTGAACTGTTTCTCTTAAGAGTTCATCCCTCCACCAGGCTCATGAATTTGCTCCCGTAGATTTAATTTACCCTATTAGTTTGAGGTTGACTGGCCTCAGCTTGGTAATCTCCTGTGTGATGGATACCTCTCATTTGCTGGCACTCTCTCATCTATGCTGTCATTACTAGCTCCTCAAAACACACAGGTTTCTTTTTCTATTTCTGCACAGGAGAGGAGGGGAAAAAAAAAAAGAGCTCAGACATGGGAAGAAATTATGAGCTTGTCAAACTGTGCCAAATTGGATTGAATTAGGTGACAGAGGATCTGAATCATGCTACTTGTTCTGAATAAGTAAATGCTCTCCCCTCCTTCCAGTCTCACAACACTCTCGAAGCAGTGGCTTTTCCTCTGAAATGCCAAAAAGCCCCAAAGCGCTTCTCAAGTAGCGTGAGCTGATTTGTGTGAGCATTTACCATCACCTGAACGCAAGCATGTTTGCTTAACATTTTATGCGCTGCGTGTCAATATTTACCCAGCCTTCCTAACAAGAGAATTGATAGTGTTCAATCTGCAAGCCCAATGCTGTGCATTAGCCGTGACATTGATATTGTCTTCTCTTGTTTTAGACCTCGGAGAGAAACAAGTTTTTTTCCATCTTCTATTTATCCATTAATGCTGGAAGTTTGATCTCCACGTTTGTAACTCCTGTGTTAAGAGGTCAGTGTTGATTTAGAATAAGACAATAAATTAGCTGCCCTCTGACTACTCTGCTGTGCATAGTTAGGCTTTTATGACAACTGAATAGCAGAAATTATATTATCTGTGGAGTGGGCAGTGTATTGCATTTACGCCTTGTTAATCCTGTCGTAGCAGTGTAACAGATTTATAGTACTAACAGACAAGTCACAGAAACTATATTCCTGGTTGTATTTCAAAGCCAGCCTGAACTGTAGAATTAAAATATGAAAGGCGGAAGGACCTATATGATCATCTAATCCTCCCCATTGCCATTGAAGTGTTATTTCTCTGTCTTGCCTGCAGGTAACCTGTGGATGGGAACTGATCTCTGCTATCCTGTGTAGGAGTCAGGGATGAAAAACTTAGCGGGGCTGGTTTTGAAATCCTACCTTCTCCCTCCCACAGGGTGCTGCTGACTTCTGGAGGGCTCTGTCCTGGCACCCAGGCATGTCTGCGTGGGTCTGCTTGCAAGATTGCAGCCCTGAGCAACTAGCTTTGAAGACAAAGCACAGGCCTATGCCCCATTTAAGACCTACTTTATATTCTAGCCAGCTTGCACAACCCCTTTTAGTCCCTGAGTCTTGCTGCACTTACTTCATTGTATCGCAGCGCCTAGAATCCAAAGGGATTGGCACGCTCTAAATACAGACACAGAAGCAGAGCGGCAGGCCATAGGCAATGGGGATGGGGACAGGGACACCGTAGGCTTTACGCTTAGTAGCAATTTTTTTCATTCCATCCCATGGCCTCCAGGTAGCTCTCTCCAGGAAGCTTAACACTTGTTCAGAGTGATTATTTTAACAGGCCATTCATTTCACAAGGCTTTGGACAATTGTGCTTGTCTCTTATTTACGCCATGTGTATGGGCAAAGACAAATGCTGTATCTCTTGCTCTTTCTCTGTTGTCCCCAGGTCAGCATTCTGTTGGGAAGGGGCTTTTGCTCAATGTAGTGAGTGGGCAGATGAAAATCCAGTCCCCTTTGAACATCAAAACTTGTGCCAATATAGCCTAGCAATAAAGTAGTTGCAACATGGAAATGAGGTGGAGAGGATAGGGGAAGAGTAAAATTTCTGTGAAGTTTGAAAGCTTTTCTTGGAAGAGCAAGAAGTGCAGTTCATGGACATTTGGCAGAAATGTGGAATATATACTTTTTAGGTGAAGTCCAACTCAATTTTGCATGTCAAAAGTTCAGTATGCCCATAATGTCTCACTGCCAGCTTTGTTGGATTTCAGCTAATTTGCTGAAAATAAGTAAATAAATGCTATGCACGCACACAGCTATGCAGCTGACTGTGACTGCCCAGGGACAACAAACAGGAACATGTGAAGGCTTCATGGGTTGGTTTCCTGTTAACTCTATTGGCTTACGTTAGCCATTTTGATATTACTCCATGTCAGAATGCAGTAACTTGTCGCCACTGGCATACAAACACAGACCCTGTTGCTGGCTTGCTGTTTGTAACTGGGCTTCTAAATTCATGTGGTGCAAGAACTGACCTGGTCCAAGAGGGGCAGGGTTTCAGTGAACCATGGCTCAGATCAGTCAAAGCCATGCTGTAACAAACCTGACTTCCTGATGGGTTATAGCAAGACATGACATTTAGAGCAGGCTTCCTCTAGTGAGAGTGCAAAGGTGACGAGAAAGGGAACTGGAGTGTTAAAACTAATCCTGTGCACCCACTTATTCAGTAGGGGTATTGGCTTCCACTTTGTCCACTGTACGTAGCTATGAAATCAGATTCAGGTTTTTAGCTCAATAAATCGTGCATCTGGCACAAATAATGTGGAAACACAATACTAGTTATTTATATCTAGGCAAATACAGAATGGCGTCAGGTTATTTTAAATGTTGTGGGTTTTTTCCAGATTACCTACCAGATTCCAGTACCTACTACTTTTTTCTACCTGTTTGTCTGCCCCCTCCCTTCTACCATTCTCATCAGTAGCCCATTATCAGCTGCTTTTGCTGGCAGACACTAACCCTGCTTCCAAATTGTCTTCATCAAGGGAGGACAACTGTTTCAAGGAGATTCAATTCACAGTGTCAAGCACCAGCAAAGAAGATTTAAAGCCAGGGGAAGTGACTGATTTAGGGGAAGCAAATCAAAGGCCCCAGTAACATAAGTCTGACTGTAATGAAGTGCTTTTATTTCTGACTACTTTTTCAGGAGATGTGAAATGTTTTGGAGAGGATTGTTACGCACTGGCTTTTGGTGTCCCAGCAGCACTGATGGTGTTGGCGCTTGGTGAGTGGAAAGAATAATGCTTGTAACAGGATTTACTATTTTTGAGTGCATGGATAGGTGAAAAAATGCACAAATTCACTTGCTTTGTATGGATACTACAATGGGAAATTCAAGGGTTCAAGGTCACCCAACAATTCCACAATTCAGAACAGCAAGAAAAATCACTAGTTCACTTAGTGGTGGGCAGACCATGGTTTTACTGCAATCCTTTATCACGATATTGATGAGAAGGTGGTCTGGTGGATGTTTCAAAATACAATTGCCTTGCTCTATAAAGCAAAGGAAGGCTCCAAAATGATTCTCCTGATGGCTTACAGCTTTGCCTATAGGCAGGCTTGGCCTTTGAACTGCAATCTGAGCAGTCCTCAAAGATCCCCAGTTTATAGAAGAGAAGCTTAGCATACCACTTCTAACCTTTCCACAGGCTCTTTGCAGCTTGGGGCCATCTTTAATGGCTCTGACTTCTGCTTCAGAATCTATGCACCACACAGAAATCGCAGAAGGAGCTGAATGAGATGTTACTTTATTCTGAGCTGTTTCATTTTGCTTGGCTGAAGTAATTCCCACAATTACAGTGACAGCTTATTATTATTCAGTTGGAATAAAAAGCCCTTATTGTCCAAGTGTAAGGAGGCAGCCGCAATCACCGTGCTTCCTAAAGCTTGCATCTTAGCCCCATTAATGTACTTGTCAAGATTTCTTCTTCATCCCTCATAAAATACTCAGCAATTTCCACATTCATACTGTTACTGCTTGGTAGCCAATACGGAGGACACCCCATTATCTTTAGTTCCACAGTTGCAAGCTGCTGAGGGGAGCAGTCCCCTTATTATGCTGCATTTGAGAGGTTTTGACACAGCATGGGTTGACTTCTCATTCAGCTTGTTAACTTAATTGAGAGACCAAACAATTGTGTGATTTCAGCACGGCATCTGTGATTTGAGAGGTTCGTCCCCCAGAGAATGTGAATGTTTCTCTCTCCCCTCGAACTTTCATCAGAGAGAAGAATCAGGACACTGGAATAAAGTCATCAGGCCATAGCTAACGTTACAGCAATTATTTTCAAAAAAATGCATGGTCACGGGCCTGAGAAGCTTGGTTTTTCCCCTGTGGCCTATTCCTATCAGTTTAAGGCAGCACAGGCTCCTCCATGCATCATTGTGTGAAGAATGTTT
This sequence comes from Chroicocephalus ridibundus, assembly GCF_963924245.1. NCBI lineage: Eukaryota > Metazoa > Chordata > Aves > Charadriiformes > Laridae > Chroicocephalus > Chroicocephalus ridibundus. The sequence goes on along the minus strand of NC_086290.1, from coordinate 13,224,344 downwards.
CTAGCAGGGTAATATCTGCCCAGGGGAAAATGGACGTGTGAATATTGCAGTTTTGGTGAGGGCATCAATCGAAATGTGCTTTTAGCTAGTGTCCTGCTGCCAGATTCCATGGCCTGCCCAGCAAAGCAGCTCTGTGTTCTTTTGTAACACGCTAAAATGCTCTTGGAAGTGATATATTTGACTATGTGAGCAGCATGCAGAACTGGAGAAAATACCCTTTCAAATATGACTGGCCCTCTTTCTCAGGATGATGGAAAGCAAGGATAGATTTAGAGGCAAAATGGAAATCTTATAGAGCAAGATTTTCTGTGTTCCTTCAGTTTCTGAAAGATGGGGGAAGATTCATACTATTTCATTCCAAATGCCAAACCTAATGCAGGAACCTCAGTTCCCAAATGAGTCAATGGCATCACCAGAAGGTATTCCAGCAAACCTAAAGAATCATGTTTTAGAGGCACCAACACATCCACAAGGAGATGCTAAAAATTAGGTAGTGCAACTACCCACTCTGGGTGACTTTGGACAAGTGTCTTTCAGTGTGACTCACCTAAACTGACTTCAGAGTTCTCTCTGACAGTTCTGCAAGTCAAAACTCGATGCAAATGGTCTTCATAGTCAGAAAAGAGAAATGGTGAGTTTCCTGCAGTGTCCTGTGCCTCCTGTGCTAGGACAGAGGTGCAGGCTTTTCTCCACTGGCTGTGGACTGACCCAGAAAATTGGGTTAGTTTAAAACATTGAGGTTGGTTTGTTATATGGATTTTATGCTCAGCTTTTGTTATTCTTGTCCCTGCCTAACATCTTTGGAATTGCAATGTCCTCAGAGGCTCTCAAAGAGCAGGACAAATGATATGTAATCAGATAGCCCCCTCTCTGACAGGATTTTGAAGCCTCAGTCCGATATTCTTTGTGCTTTGAGGGAGGAAAACCAAGACAAAACGCTATCTTAAATTGTGTATCCCTTTGTGGAAACCATAAATGGAGGTAATTTCTGTCAACACCAGTGTGTGATGCAGTGACCTTTGTGGCAGTTTCCATTGAAATGTGTGTGAGATGCAACTACACAAAGCCCATGTTGGGTCTGGACTAATCCTCGCACGGTTGGAATGTCTCAGGGCTGATTTCCAGCATCAGGTGCAGCAATTCAATGTGGATTGTATTTTACGGTTAGCATACAAAAAGCATAGATGGGTGAATTTTCAAAGCTTTGATTCCCAGCATGAATCAGGTGTGGAGGTGCCTGTTGTGCCAGACCAGACCTTGCTAAAAGTGCTATCTTGTAAGCCCAAAGGGCAGAGGATTTCTATTGAATACAGGGGTGGGGGATCCTTCCCAGAAGCCAATGCAGGACTCATTCATGGCCATTCCCATTTGGATTATAATGTTTTTCAGTTGTGTTCATTGCTGGAAGTGGACTGTACAGAAAAACGCCACCACAAGGGAATGTCTTACTTGAAGTGTGCAAATGCATCGGTGTAAGTGTGTGCCATTCTCTCTTTTTCACGCATGACTCTGAGGTTGCAGGTCAGAAAAGTGCAGAGGAAAAGGGGAGGTGACATTTGGAGTTCTTCTGTATGCTGTTTCTGGGTATCTTGCTGATGAGCTGTAAGAAATAAGAAACACATTTAGGTTCTAGTTTATTCTTTCAACATTTCAATCGTTTTTCCTTAGCTCCATGAACTGTTCGGTTGATGTCAGTTAGAACCACTATTGGCAGATGCTAGTGGAGACTGAACTGAAAGGAAAATTCAGAAGCTCACGGAGTATCAGATATATGACTCATTTTTTTTCAGCTGAATAATTTTACTGAAGTTTATCAGTTCAGCAGACAGTAATAGTACACATTCATATTATGCACATTCAGCATGTTCACGTAAATGCAAGAGACACCTGCTGAAGGCGCATTACAGCCTTATCAATTATTTTTCATAGTGTGTGAGCTGAATATGGTATGTGAAAAAATGCTCTCTTATTATTAGGTGGATAATGATGTTTCTTTTTCAGGAAGCTGTTGCTAACAGCAGATGTTTTCTTTTTACCTAGGTCAATCCTAGTGACAGACTTACCTTGGGGAAACAGGCGAGATCTTAAGGATAGTATTCCTAAGTGAGGTCTGCCACTGTTCTTGCCAGGGTGGCTGTGTTCAGTGACTGGAGCACACAGCATAAATAAACAAGTTACAAATTCGGTGTCACTGATTTCTCCTCCAGTGAGAAACCAACTTGAAGCTGGTCTAAGAGTGAATGTGACATGGGCTGTGCCACAAATATGCAAAGAAAGGTCTACAGAACAAGAAGGGAGTGAGAGTTCTGGTTTTGACACTGCTTTGGGTAACAGGGCATTTCCTCCCCAGCACAGTGGTCAATTCGAGAGTGCTTTTTGGAAGAGAACTGAAGAAATGATGTTTAAAGCTTTATCATGTAGCAGGTTTCAAATCAAGCATGAAACAGTCTTTGGGGGCTTGTGTCAAATTTCTCTCCGAAAAACAAGCCCATGAGGTAGTTCATTCCCACATCATACCTTTAATCAACCAATATCACAGAAAATTCCCTGTAGAGAATTGGTCATAAAGCATTCAGTCTGAGACTTTGGAGGTTTTCAGCAAACACCCACAATTTTCTGGCGCTGCTTACATTTGGGGATAGGGAGGGCAGTCTTGTGTTGGGAATGTGACAAAGGCAGGGACACCACAAAGGAGTTACTCACCTGTTTTTCTCCCTAGTTTGCTATTAAAAACCGTCTGAAAAACCGCTCCCGTCAGATTCCAAAGAGAGATCACTGGCTGGACTGGGCATCGGAAAAATACTCGGTAAGTGATGCTCTACCTGGCAAGTTTGGAGGGGGAAGGAGGGAGACAGGCAGACATACAAGGGAGACAGTAAGACTGGCCTGGCCACACCACTCCTCACATGCACCGGGCTCTCATTTGTCCTGTCCGTTCCCACATCTGTACTCTCCTGACCCTTAATGGACAGTTTAGGTGCTGCACTGAAATGGAGAAATGCAAATATGTTCAATATCAGGAATAAGTGCAATGAATAACTGCCATGCAGAAAGAAACAGGAGCTCTCATGCGTTGTGGCTTGAATCCCCTGGTGGCTTCTCACTCCCATCTTACCTTTTTGCCTATTCCCTTTATAGAAGCAGCTGATTGGGGAGGTTAAAATGGTGACACGTGTTCTCTTCCTCTTCATACCGCTGCCAATGTTCTGGGCCCTGTTTGATCAGCAGGTATGGTACAGTGCATTGCAGGTCTGCCTGCCGGCTTGGGTTTGCACCCTTGTTTTTCCAGGGTAACACTAAAGCATCCTGGGGACACAGAGTGCCATGGTCCTACCAGGTGTCCACGTGCTTGCTAAGGCAGTGCCCACCATCACTGCTGGCCTTCCCTTCACAGTCCTGCTGGGTGTCTGGCACAGGAAGGTGAGAAGGAAGGATGTGCCCTGCCTACTGGCATGTGTTACAGGGATGGGAAGGAATAGATGGGAAATAAGACCTCCAGTATTGTCTTCTTCTCTTTCCCCATGTTTTCTAGTCCCATAAGACATGTTGAAGGCTTCACAGCTTTCTGTTTTCTTCTTAGGGATCCAGGTGGACTTTGCAAGCCACAAAAATGAATGCTGATTTTGTAAGTACTTAATGTCACCAACGCTGGTAAGACTAGTAATAACATCACTGCTCTTGCTTTTTAACCGGAGTCTCGCAGTACTAAGAGCATCTGCTTGATGAGTCTGGGTGAGTTGCACTTTTGATGATTAGAAGTGAGCGGCTCTGTGCAGCCATGTTCAATTCATCACAGTACATCTTGGCAAGGAGCGAGGGCTGGGGAGCCATCAGCAGCCTGCAGGGTCAGGAGTGCTGACCCACTGGCAACCGGTCGCTCTGTGACCTGGAGCAGGTAGGGTTTCCAGCCTGCTTACCCCCACTGAAGAGAGTGAAGTCAGGGAAAGTTCACACAGCCCTTGTAAGGTGTAACTAGAGCTATTGTAGTTATATATTTGTACTCTGGCTTACTTGGTGATACATTAATGAAGCCTCTTGAAACCAGCAGGAATCTTGTGTATAAGGCAGAGATGTGATGAGGATTAATTAGTTAGTAGCCATAAAGTTCTTCAAAGATGTGAATGGCAAATGGTGCAGGGTGCAGTGGCAGGTAAATGTGGATCGGCTATCTGCGTAAAGATGCCACCATACAGGGCTGGTTTGCAGACATATATGTTTTAATGAGCCACTTAGATCTTACCTGAGGATGCTCACATCAGAATTTAGGATTGTAAATGCCCATTTTCCAGTTTAAAATTGATTTAAAGCCCAAAATTTGAGCTGGGAGAGACAGGCAGCTGTTCAAGATTCAGCTCAGGACAAACCTGGCAGACAGGAGACAAACACCCACAATGCTTTCTTGGGAAGATATTATTTCCTTCCTAATTTTCCCCCTCTTCATCTTAATTTCAAATGAAAAGCATTGCGTGGAGTTCAAACACCAGCCTCTCCCTGGAGACAGCTCATTGGTCCCTTTTGGGGACTGTGATCCCTCCGTCCATCCGCATTAGCCTTGCCCAATTGTGGGGGCTGGGTCCAGTGATGCAAGGGTGACGCACCTCTTACAGCCTTGAGGACTCTTGGCTCAAGGCAAGAAGTCACAGTTGAACAGATGTCCAAAGCCTGTTTGGTGCCCTGGGAAGATGGACGGAAGAAAGAGGTGTTGGTGCAGCCCCCTGGCTCAGGGCTGTTCTTTTGTTATCCTCTCGGGGTGCCTGGGAGAAATGCCAACAGAGCTCAGAGGGTCCTGAAGCTTGAAAGCACTCACTTGCAGGATTTGGTCTTTTCCCATTACAGAAGCAAGGAGGGAGGAAGCTCTAAGTCCAAATCCCAACTGGGACACTAACATGCCCATTTCCCCCCTCCTTCATGGCTCAGCCACTCTGAAAGATGGGTCTCAGGATCTGTCATAGGCTGTGTCCCAGCTGCCATATATCAAGGTCTGAGTGTAGCTTCCTTCTGCAAAATTATTCTCATCAAACACTGTGTCCTTAGATGACAAGTGTCAAGAGCACAATATCAGCTGCTAAAGCCAACATAAAGCATTTGAGGAAACAACTTCTGCTGCTAAGGCAAACTGGACCAGTTACTTAATTGCCGTATGTGCTACTATATTATGGTGTTTATGAATCACTTGGAATATCTTTTTGTTTCAGGGAATATATGTCCTTCAGCCTGACCAAATGCAGGTAAAAGATACTATAGGGTAGGAAATAACCCTTAGAAATGTATTTTCTTTTTTCTGACTCATTTTTTTTTTCTCATGGGACCAGTGGCCTTTCTTTGCTCCTTTTGAAGGTAAAAGCAGTGCTCCTGCTGACTGCTGTGGTGTGGACACTGCCTTATTGCTCACTAGCTGTTTTGAAGGCTCAGTTTGGGGTTCAGAAGACCCCAATGACGTCCTAACATGGAGGCTGAATCCTGCAGAATGGTGCAGGGGTGTGGGGAGACATGCCACCATAATAGTTCTTGAAGTGGGCTTGGCACGTGGAGGATTCAAACTGTGTCTCCTTTTAACATGCCCCTGCTTTGGGATGAGCATTGTACCTGAAATATGTTTCCTTCCTCCCTTCCTGCAGAGCAGATGAAAATGTGAAGGCTCCAAGATGGTGACGTGTTGTCACAGTTGATTACAATTCTTACGCTGAACAGCTCTGGAGAAATTCAAAGCTGTTCTGTTCCCTGAAATCTTCCCTCAAAACTGAAACAGCATCTCTCTGCTTGTTCTCTATCACGCTCTGTTTTCTTGCTCTGCCACTGCTGTCTGACAGACAAGCTCTGGCCCTCCCAGGAGAAATGTAGTTCCTCGGGGATTACCAAGCTGTGTGGAAGTGTGAGAAATTGCCAATTTCACAGAATAGTGCCTGTTCCTCTGGGATTTTGCTGAAGTCCCAAGATGTTTCCATTATTGCTGATTTGTTGTAAGGTCCCACCACAGCACTGAAGGTCACCTGCTTCTATTGTCAGTAGGTTTTGTACTTTTTAAAAACATGATGTTTCAGTTCTCTCTTCAGGGAAATTGGGCCAGTGATGCTTGCTTACCTCTTGGAGAGGACGATATGAACAAAATGTATTCGTGCCTGTGAAAACTAAATAGCAGAAGCTGTTGGAGTGCAAACTATGATTATATTTTAAAAGGAGGTTTTTAAGTGTTTGTTCATGTCCTTTCTGTAATGGAATTATTTCTGGAGGACAGTGCTTTATGAGTTTAATTACTGAAAGTTGCTTTCTAGTCACTAAACTCCCATTCTTTTGTATTGCAGTTCTTAAATCCACTTCTTATTCTTGTCTTCATCCCGGTTTTTGACCTTGGGCTCTACCCCCTGATAAACATGTGCAAATTTAATTTCACGTAAGTACTTGGGGACAATACAGATGCCTCTGTTCTTATTCTTTTGCAGCAAGTGTGCAGAATAACTTTTAAGGAGAAGAAACACAAATTTCCGTTCACCCTTCCCAGTACTTCAATCCCAATAGGCAGCATCACCCTTTCCATATGCCCTGGAAATTCTAGAGGGGAAAATTCAGTGATGTTGGATTCTCTTCTGCACAGACATTCCCTGAAAGCAGATGTTCATGAACAGTGCCTCTTCGAATTTGATCAACATGTTCTTCACCTTATCCCCTATATCAGCCCTAAATAATTCCCTCCATGAAAGGTCCCTGTGCGGCCAAATTCACTGTCCCACGTGGGCTACATGTGGCATTGTGAAAGCAGATTCCACACTAGAATCTGCACCAATGAGTACATAAGAGAATTTCCGTATGGCCCAAGCACTTTATTCCAAGCGTATGTTAGCAAGAAGTGCAGTGTAATAGGAGCAGACCTCCAGGTTGGTTCTGAGACTGACTTTATGCATTTTGGGGGATTTTACTTCAAGAGTATCTGTAGTCTGCCTCTGTGGACTGATGCCCTTTAGCAGTGAGAGTATGTTATGTGCACTCATGGAGTGCCTCTGGCAGTGCAGTTTCAGCTGAAAGGAGCCCAGTTTCCATGCTCCAGCACCACTTCTCAACGTGGGAAGGGAGAATGGAGTGGGAGATTGGCTTAAAAAGCGTGTTCCCAATCCAAACTAAAATGCTGGATAGACAAAACCACATAAAATGGGGATGGAAGGAGCCTCATAGGCCTACTCCTTCACCCTGCTGATCCTCCACCGTCATGCTGAATTACTTGCCCCTAAAGACATATCAAAGACATTGGCCAGCCCTGCAATGGTGCCCTTTGGAGGACACACATCAGAAGCTGTGCTTTTCCGTGCTACCTCAGTGTGAGTCCGTGCCCTGGACTGAGCCACAACTTGACAGAAAGCTTCCTGCCTGATGATCAGTTCACAGACTGGTTCACCCAGCAGCACAAACTCGTGCACCGATCAGGACTGAATGCCATGCTGGTTCTGTCCCCTGCATGTGGGATACGAACAGGCTCCTATCCAGTTTACCTGTAGAAGTGGCTGTGGAAATGCTGTAGCCTGCAGGAAGTTAGCCTATGTGGCTGCAAAAGTTTGTGCTACAAAATCCTAATGCAGCACTGAAGATCAAAACAATTTTTTTTATTACAAGATGCAAGCAGTAAATATTTTCTTATCCCAGGGCATATAACTGAGAGGCAAAATTTGCATTCCTAATCTGGATTTCCCACAGACCAGTCAATCTGGAATGTGAATTCAGACCATTGCAAATAGTGGAGACCACTGAATCTAGAACCAGATTTGTTTCAAGTCTCAAAAACTCAGTGCAGAGTTTGGACCTGCTGTTCTGGACCTATTTTATTCTGCTTTATATCAGATTGTCTCATGTAACTCTGGTAGAGTTGCACTAGTTTTGCTCTGAGTTCAGAAGGAAGCTCTCTATTCTGTAGAAATGTAAATGTATTGGCATGAGAAATAACCCAGAATGATGCTACAGATGGTCAGAAACATTGATGACACAAACTATACATTTTTCTTCTCATTCCTCCTGCTAAGTAGCATGCTGCTTTTCTTTTGCCTTTCCCAAAAGGGACTTGAAGATATTTCATTTCTAGTGCTCCTTCCAACATCGTAGGTTAACATAGTGCCATGAGCTATTCCCACTAGAAGAGCTAGGAACGAGATAATACGAAACTTGCAAGTAAAGAGCTTTTTTTCATGGCATATCAGTTTTAATTGGCCTCAGTGCTGGCCTCATACAGAATAATAGAATAGTTTTAAGTTAAATGATTGGCAATTTAAATAGCATGTCATCCCCAGTGCCACCTCTTGGACAGTTTATTACATGGTTTTGGCACATCTTTGGCTCTGAGGAATAGTATTCTATGTTTTATATTACTTTTTTTTCTTAATGGCACCTCTTTCATTTACTCCATAGACCTATTAGGAAAATGGCAACAGGTATGATCCTTGCAGGGGTGGCGTTTGGACTTGCAGCCATTGTAGAAATCAAAATAAATGTAAGTATAGCACAAGGGATTCCTCAGAAATACTTTTTTTCCCTGGGTTATTTTTATTGATCCCTATTAGATAATCCTTTTGACCATTGTGTTCCTTGATTATAATTTTTAATATGTTCTTTGCAATTAAGCATACTGACCCAGTGGCTAATGATAATTCTTACGTTGTCTACTTTTCCCTCTCTCTCTTTCTGTCTCTCTCTCTCTCTCTCTCTGTCTTTTTCTCTCTTTCTAGTCTTTGCAGTTGTGCTGTGCCAGTCATCTGTATTGGTCTATATTCTAGATTTCCATCGTCAAAAGTGCTTGACAGACATCTAGTTAATGCTAGTGATTAATTCCCAAAAGGTAGTCTGTTCTCTCTCCTATTTCTTGCTGTAGCTTTTACTGTTGGGGTGGGCTGTATATGTGTAGTGGTTTTGGTTTTTTAATTTAATTCCTTTCCTCCTTTAGGGTGTGTTTTTTTTACAAGTAAACTGATTCTCCAGTGAGGCAGGTGAATTCAGTCACTTCTGTAGTCACAGGCATCGGGGACTGCCAGGCATCCCCAGACAGGATGGTAGCAAATCTCTAGTAAATTCGATGTTAGCCCCTGCAGATTTGTACCATTTGTTTCTGGCTTGTGACCAACCTTGTGCAGAGTTTGGCTGACCTTTGGCTCACACAAGTTACAGTAGGATTAATTTTTAAAGCTTCCAGGTATACTTAAAATGTTCTGTTAGAGTGGCTGGCAGACAGCCCTGGATTAACATCTGCTGGTTCCTCAGGTGAATCCCCTGACAAGTCTCCTGCTGAAATGAGACTTTGTGGGTTCAGGTCTTCTTCCCGATCTCTTTACATGAGCAAAGAAATGCTGTCATTGTCACCACCAGCAGTTCTGGCCTAGCACTGAAAGTCTGCTCTGGCTGTGGGGTGACTCCTCTGGGCAGAGACAAGGTGAGTTAGATGTTCCCCCCTGCCTGTGCATGGAAATTTTACCCTGAAGGCCAGTAAAAGCTCTAGCAAAGACTGGGATAGGATGGCCCATCTTGGCTTGGCTGTGGGTAGTGCAGGTGAAAAGCCATAGTAACGCGATTTGCTGGATACCATTAACAGGCCTGTTGGTCTGGAGCAGCATATGGGTACAGGGAAATCAGTGCCACCCTATCTTCTCTGACAGTGTGTCTCCCCACCGAGTTAGGTTCAAACTACCCTGCCTGCAATACCCAACTTATAGGATGAGGTAGAAGAAAAGTTAATAGCTCTGAAGTATTGCTGGCAGCTACTTGAAAATAAAGTGAGAAAAGAGAGAAGTTTACAAAAAAAAATGCATTTTAGATCTCTAGGTAGTACAAAGCTGATGCTGATTGAAATACTCCTTCTAGGAAATGTTTCCTGACAGAAAGAGATACCTCTGTGCTGGAGGCACCGTCCTCCCTTTCTCAGAAAACAGGGAGTAAGATCTATACAGTTGGCTGTTAGATAGTACGGTGTCAAGTGATGCAAAAGCACCAATTACAGACATGGAGCTGGACTGGGATTTTCAAAACTGCTTAGCTTCTGGCCTAATTCTTTTCCCAGTCACTGACTGCAGTGGGAAATAATTATTCTGGTCACTGCTTTTGAAAGCTAAGCACAATTTTTTCCGTTCTGATATGGCAGTTGGTTAAATCCAGACACTAGGGAGCTGTATAATAAATGGAGTGACTTTGTTCTACCTGCCCAGCAGTTGTGTAGCCTGTAGTCTTACAGGTGTGACAACCAGTTTTTGGGAGGAACGACAGGTTGGCTATTCAGCTATTATGAGGAAACTTCCCTAAATAAGATTTAAGTTCAGTTTTCTCTCATTACAACTTTTGATGAGGAAGGGATGGAAGAGTTTCGTTACAGAGAGGAAGACTATTATGGCTAAAAATGAAGAGATATTAAAGTGCTAATGAAGCATACAGATGGCACTTAAAGCCTTTTACTTTAATTAGGAAACTGATATGCCTCGACTTGTCCCAGAAGAGAGTTTAATTCGGGTCCTGAATTTGGCGAAGAACCCTGTTCAAGTAACAATCCAAGACCGGGACCTATTTCAGCAGCCTGTGGAGGCTTTTCAGGTAAGCACATATTTGTGCCTGTATGGCCTGACTTGCATCCCATTGAAGAAAGGGTGGGATTTTTTTCAGGTACTTTCTAATAAAGCCCACAGATGCTAGAGCTTGTTTTCCTCTACTCCCTTAGAAATGCATGGGAATAGCTTTAAAAATAGAGCATATTGTCTCCATTGATGAGACAGAAATGGAAACTTTGGAGACATATTTCCATGGCAAAGGAGGAAATGACTAACCACATTCACCTGTAATCAGAAATAGAATAAAGGATAATTGTCCTGACATGAGCACGTAGCATATGAGCATTCAGCTCACATATCTCAGTGCTCAGACTGGGCAATGAGATCCCATTGCTGCTGGGATCTGGATGGCATCTGAAAAGTACTTAGTTGCAAAGGAGGAAAGAAACGGGAAGGCAATTAACTGGGCATGGACACTGGGTTGATTCCTATTTCAGCTTCCAGTTTACTTTACAGGTCAGGCTAGTTTGAGACTCAGCCCAGCAGTTCGTAGGCCACCAGCTGCCTGCCATGTTTTGGATGTGGTCCCATCGAGGCACAGCAGGGCCAGGGCAAAGGATAGCTGTGTAGGCAGAAGGTGTGCCCTGGCCTTCGGGTTGCATCCAGCAAGGAAAGGTCCTCCAGGCTCTGGCTTCACCAGCCCAAAGCCTATAGATCAACATAGTCCTGTAGAAGACAGCTCTGACTGTTAACCTCTCTGTAGAGGCTTCCTTGAAGAGAGGACAGGGTTACACTTGGTGGGAAGAGCCAGATCCTTTCTCATCTAAAGAAAGTATAACCAAGTTTGTTTTTTCCACAGAACCCAGCTGAGTACTCAAAATTAATATTGAATGGAGAACAACAGAGCCTTCACTTTACCCTGCAACATCAAGGACTGTCTCTTGCTTTTAACTACACCGTGAAGGAAAAATCAGTATACAGCTTAATTGTTTTTGAGGCAGAAGGAAGCCTATCAAGCCGCTTAGTGAGTGTGGGAGTGAAGTGTAAATACAGTATTAGTTCAATGGCTGTGATGATACAATGGAGTAATAGGCTCATTAATTCATTTGCTCAGTTTCAGTGTCTGTCTGATTGCTCTCAGATGCTCTAAACCTGACTTCTTAGCTAGCGGCACTGGATCTGTACACATTTCTGCTGGTTGATTAATGGAGGCGTTATGGCATCTGAGGGTTTCTGGGCACACTTTAATCCAGTGAATGCTGCAGTGGGAGAGCAGAGTCATGCCTGCTAGGCAGGAGAGCTTGGGAAAGCTAAGGAAACAGAGAGCCAGAGATTTTCCCCCAAAGATGGTTCTATAAAGCAAAGATATTAAAGAGGCTCTAGGGCTGGGCATGGAATAAAAGCATCAGAGGAATGATTCTGGGTTTAGTTATTGCGTGTGTTTAGTGAAAATGCACAGAAGGCCCATTTGTTTTGCTGAACAGAATAAATGATTAAGCTCGTTTCAGGCTCTGCAGCAGAGCGGGCTGCGTTTGGACTTCTGTGTATTGCCACAACAATCAGAGAGAGGCATATGGGATGTATAGGGCTGGATTCTGATATCTTTTACATGCAGCTGTATGCCGAGAAGCTCACTTGAAATGTATGGTGTTATTGCACATTGTGGCAGGTGTGTATGTACGCGTGTAAATGCCATCAGAATCGATCCTCATACTAAAATATCAATTCTCTTTGCAGTTCCTCAGCCTCCTACCTTGCAGGGTTGCTGTACTAAGCATTCAATATTATATAGTAGAAATCACATAACTGTCTTTAAAAATGGGGAGTTTTAGGAATTTATTTTTTCCTAACATTGGGGGTTTTTTATGCTTTATGGTTTCGAGCCTGTCTCTTGTTATCACACAATGTTGTTAAGTTTCCCTGTGACCCTCATGGCTGTGTGCTGTTACCTTAAGGAATGGATACTCGAACAGTGATTTTTGTAGAGTCCTTATGAAGAGAAAGCCTGTGACAGGGTGGAGCAAAGCAATCTCTGAGCTTCAGTACATCTCTGTGCTGCCCCAGCTATCTAGTCTGTGCTTAAATTAACGCCCACCCTGGCATGGGCAGGCTCCCATGCACTGGGGAACAGCAGTGCTGTTGGGTGATGCTGTTGACCTGTCATTCTTAGCTGTAGATAAGGGAGATGTGGAAGACAGTGTGATAAGTAATGCTCACTTTTCCAGCATTGCAACATGAGGAAGGCAATGTCAGCATCACTGCTGTGTTGCAGGACTTGCCCTGGAGTAGCCATGGCCCATGCCATCCTCCCTCACTGCTGGGTTTGGGCCCCTCACTCAGATGGAGGTGTTTTCCTGGAAGGAGCCAATCTGAAATTGGTTTCTTCTCCTTTGTGGGCTGTTGAGTGGGCAGGAAATGAATTTGAGAGCTCTAGGGATCGTCGATGGAAGTGAGTAATGATTTGACTGGCCTGTCTGCAACGAACTAGAGTGTTGATTCCATGTGTCTCCCATGGAAAAAAATATGTTGTTGTTTATTATTTATTGCTCTGACATTTATTATTCACTGTAGGTATTTATTATTTAGGGCATACATCATTTGTAGATCAGCATATCACACTGAAGTACAATAGACATTTTATAGGTATACTGAAATTCTGTATCCTTGGTCTCAGAAGCCCAGGGTTGAACATCAGGAAGAAAGTGTGGAGAAAGGGCTAGAAAATTTTAAGAGAAATCCAGTTTCTGAAGGTAGATTCAGTCCCTTTTGGCTTGTCTGGGTTCCGTCTGTGGGCTGCACAAATTGAAATTGTCCTGCCAGCTTAAGTGGACATGGCAGAACTGTGGATTTCTACCAGCCAAGACCTTGCTCCATATTCTATTTCTGTGACATTCAATCTTCAGGGTAGGGCTGTGTCTCTACTGTCTTTTTTCAGCATTGTACACCGAATAGACTCTCCTTGAAAGAGTGTAGATCATGTTAAGTATTGAGCTGATGCTCTAGCTGTGATCTCCAGGAGAGGCACTCTCACTCCCCAGTGTGCCCAACCAGATGGCCATTTCAGAGGTGTGTCTGCAGAGACTGTGGGCACAAACAAGCTCAGTGCACTTGGTCTCACCTGCTCTCTGCTAGCACCATACAACAGTTTAATCTCTTGAGTATCGGGAGTCAGGGGAAATATGAGTGATACATGATGATCAGAATAGTAACCTAGCAGTTCCTCTTGGCTTTAGGCTTCTGTGAAGTCTATGAGTATGCCAAGAACCAAGATCTGAAAGTTAGGCAGTTGCAGGTTTTGTAGGAGTAAGGCACTCATGTTTAATTGCAATTAGTCATTGAAAGCGGCTAATGTGGATAATGGTCTCTTGCTATCTTCAGATGAAGAAAAATACTTTTTTGGAGGGTGTTACATGCCTCAGTAGAAGGGTGACTGGCTGGAACTCTGTAGCCTTAGTTACGCAGGAGATGGGGAGAAAAAAGGTATGATCTCATCTTAAGCCCTCGCTGGAGCTGAAATTTTGCCATTGGCTTCATCATACCAGGACTTCACTTCTGTGGCCTGATGTCAAGCTTATGTGAGAGTCCAGTCGATTTCCATGGGGTTTGCAACACATGTTTAACTCCACAGACACTAGTATTTCCTGCTACACATTATTTATAAGGAGGCATTAATAAATATATTTGATTTCTTTTTTCCCCCCTCTTTAGATTACAGACTTGGAAGCAAAGCCAGAAAATGGTTTGGCAGCTGTTAGGTAGGAATGGCTTTTTTTGAGGATTTGGAGATGGTGGGGTGAGGGAAACTGCTTATATCTAATGCAAGCTGTATGTAACATAACCCAGATGTTCTCAGGTTGGAATCTAGTCCACACTTCTCATGCAAGACTTGGGTGTCAGCTGCGGAGGCTTGACAGGGTGTCACCTCCCACATTTGCCATGCAGAGCTGAGCGTTATTGCTGCTTACTGCCTAGGATAGTCTGGGCTGAGATGGCACCATAAAAGATCTTCTCCCTTTGGAAGAGTGGTAAATTCATCTCACTGTGTCCCACCTCTTTGGGAAAGAAAGAGAAGAAGCAATCTGGAAAGGAGCTGTTGCCATCTATACTCTGCAAACTGGCCAACCCATGACGTTCGTTTATCTCACCCAGCCTCACGCACAATGCTTTACTAAATTGGATACAGCAGTAATTTTACGTCCTCGTAAACAATTCAGCTGGGCATTGGGCTCTGCTTAAGCGGCTAGTCTACTTTCCAGAACTAGTCCATGAACAGTCCTGTGCTGGTCTGCACTGAAATGCCATCTCACTGATGTCACAGTTACCTCCAGCGCCACATCACCAGACTTATGCGAGGCTGCTGAGGTGCAGAAGAAGCAGATTTGCAAAGAAAAAAAAAAAAAGGAGATTCCTGCTGGACTTTGTGGAGGATTTGGGCAAGCTGCAATTAAAAAAAAATCAACCAAAACCCAGCCAAACAAAAAAAAAACCCGAAAAACTTTAGAGAGTATAAAACAATGACCAACTCCCTTATCTGAAAGCCCGTGTTGACAGTAGCAGGAGAGCAGTATCTCTTCATAGCCGTGGTTTGTGAAGGCTTCTACTGACTACACACCGCCTTGGAGACTTGATTAATACCTGCAGTCAGGAATGTTTTGCATTTTCCTGTGAACATTCTTGACAAAATCCCAAAACTTTCCCTTCAAAAATTTGCCAAGAGGTTTCACTATTTTTCCACTAAAAAGTTACTTTTGTTAAGCACTTGACTATCTTCAGGGATTTCGTCCCCATTTTAAGAACGGAAAACCAAAATATTTTAAACAGTCAGATCAAATGAAAAGGGTTTGGGTTTGCTAATGTTTTTTGAGTTGTCAAAAGGAAACTGTCTTTTGTCTATGAAAAAGTATATAAACACTGCACGAAAAATACCCAAACCTGAACATTCCCATGAAAGCTTTGGTTTTGATGAAAAGCTCTAGAAAAACTTTTGCTAGAAAACTCTTTTCTTGTTGGTAGAAACTCCTTGGAAAGTATGCCAGCATGGTGCACACACTCATCAGGAAACACAACTTCATAATTTCCTGGGGTGGGCTGGGGCTCTGTCATCTCCAACAGCCACAGAACAATCTTTGAAAGTCACTGAAAAGAGATTGCCTGGAAGTCCTAACCCACAAAAAGTGAGGGTCACTTTTCGCAGGAGTAAGAGGGCAAAATTCCACAGCAGGGAAAACTAATCTTATATTGAAAAACTGGACAACGAATTGGGCAAGTATTTTGTTAGCTTGCAGGAGAGTCTGTCATAACTTTATGGAGTTACAGAATGCTTTGGGAGAGAGAGCACACTTCTCCTCAAGTGTCTGATAATATGCTTTTCCTGCCCTGTCTGACAACCCAATGAAATATGCTTTCTTTGCAGATTCATTAATGGTTTGAGTCAAGATGTTAACCTCACCATTGACAGCAAACGGTTCATTGCTGTTCAGAAGAACTACAGTGCTTCTGAGTACTCACTGCTAGAGAGGGACAAGTAAGTTTCCCTTGCTGTGCTGAAGGTTCTTGCTGAGGCCTTTCCTTGGATACAATGGGGCTTTTCTTGGATGAATAGCAAAACCTTCGTTGCTATTGCCTTGGCGTTGGGTTGTGGGTGCAGATGTAATGCATTGCTGCTTTTGTAAAAAACAGAATTATTGACTCTGCACAGAGCAGGTGCTCTGGGACACTCGTGTGTGTGCAGAAGCACCATGCATTTAGTTTGCAAAGTGTACAAGCCAAAGGACAGCAAATCAGTATCTCTGTGTGCAATACGCACTTGTATAGATTCAGCCTCCAAACAGTGTCTGAGATAGCTCCCTTCCCATGGCTGTTATTGCATTGGTAAGACAAAATCAGTAGGGACAAAGTTTGGAAACTTTATTCCCATGACACGAGTATAATGACATCCTAATTTAGGCCATAATCTGACTTTTCTCACAGTCAGGTCAGGGGAATTTTGGAAACCCAAAAAGCCTTTTGAAGAAGTCTTGATACAGCACCTAACTTTCTCTGAGTTTTTATCCACATTCTGTGGGGGCCTGGAGGGCAAAAGCAAGCCGTTCCTGTGCATCTGTCAGCAGAGTAAGGTGGGACACGGTAAAGTCCCCCCTGCCATTTGATGCCTGCTCTATTTTTGATATTCTCTCAGGCCCAAGCTCTTAGTGTTAGTGTGCTCTCAGGGAAAGGGTAATTCATATTCCACACTACAAAGCATTGGTATGTGGGCTGGTAACATCGAGTAACATTACATGGCTTTGCAGGCTGGGCTTGTTAGACAGGGGCTCCATATGGCCTTGGTTTGGCAGCTTTGGAGTTGGCTCTTGTAGGGTATTTCTGGCATTTGCAATGTTTCAAAACAAGCTTCATGGCTTTTCTCTGCATCAGCTCCATCCAAAATATTTATTGCTGCAATTTAGTAGGGTGCAGCAGCCGTTGTGGCAATGCTGCTGAGCCTCTGTGCCATCTCACACATCCAAAATCAGAAAAACAAATATGAAGGCTAATTTGCTTTATTGAAAGGAAACAAAGTGGCTTGTGGATGCATAGCTCTGATTTCCTGAAGGCTGCTTGAGCTTGGCTAACTTGTCTGGCCCACAGTTCCTGAAGCAGTGGAGAAAAGTTTGAAAGGAAAATAAACCTGAGGGGGAAAAAAAGCAGTGCTAGGAAGAAGCAGAAGCCATTTAAAAACGTTAGCAACAGCCCAGGTCATTAGGTGAACTCCGGTCGGTGCCTAAGTGTTTCTGGAAGGAAAAGATGGCAAGTACTCTAGTAATCGCCTTACATAAACACGACTGCAGCTTTACATCATACATCCTCCCTACTCCATTGTAGGGGCATGTTTGATAACGCTGCTGTGTGCTCTTTGTCTGTGGGACTAACTTGGAAATACTGTACTTCATCATTGTATCTAGGTACAATAATGGAAAATGCATAACTGAAACGGGAGAGTTCACCATGGAGCTAGGGCTGCTCGACTTCGGCGCATCATACACCGTTGTGATAACTAACGTAAGTGTCCCTGTGGCAGTAACAAGCTCCTTCTGTTCTAGTCTCTGCCAGTGCTACTGTTCTTATGTTTGCGACTGTCACTTGCTTTCTCTACCCTGTGAGACCTGGGCAGTAGCCATCTGAAGGCAGTTCATTATACAAGGGACAGTAAAAGGTACTTGTTCCACCTTCCACTGTGACCTTGTCAGATCTCATG
Organism: Chroicocephalus ridibundus; assembly: GCF_963924245.1. Taxonomy (NCBI): domain Eukaryota; kingdom Metazoa; phylum Chordata; class Aves; order Charadriiformes; family Laridae; genus Chroicocephalus; species Chroicocephalus ridibundus. The sequence goes on along the minus strand of NC_086290.1, from coordinate 13,206,605 downwards.
GGTTAAACAAGTAAGATCTTTTCCGTGATGGAAATCCTCCATGGAAAATCATGTGATCTGTGGTTTGTGCTGGTCTCATGCCATCCTTGTTCAGTTAACATTGACCCAGTGCACTGCAAAGAGCTATTACAGTCTGCCAAGAGCTGACTCTGCATGTGGTCTTTAAAATACTGTACCTGGTGGTACCTTACACCTGAAAAAACTCTGCAGAAGCAGTCTGCTGTATCCACACATTTAACTTACTGATCTAAAGGCTGATCTTCCAAGACTTGTGGATTGTGCATGGGAGAAAGAGGGACATGTTGAGGGAGGAGGTTGGTGAGATTGTACATCTGCTTTTCCTCCTCTCACTGTCTGTACAGCTCATTTGGAGCCTAGTGTAAAGTCAAGGCATGGTTTTCTGAACAACCTAGCCCTGATGGGGCGTGAGCGCTGCTGAGAGGGTGGATTCCTTTCCCTGCCTGCCAGCCTCTTAGGCATGCTGCTCCAACCCTGGTCCAGCTGGCAGGAGCCACGGAGATGAACGTGATCAGCTTGGTTCCCATTTTAACCTTTCCACTGCACAGGCACACAGACAAACCAGGTCTGACAGAACACACTGCTAAGCTGCCCTCTGGGACTTTGACTACTGTGTTGTGATGAGCAGAGCAAAGTGTTGTCAGCTACTCCCTGGCAGTAACATCTCCCTGTTGGGCAATTAATAGGAGCTGCTCATGTCTGCAGAGTCCAAATACGTAGGGGGAAAAATATAGCTGCAAAGCACCTGGCGTTTTTTTTTTAACTCCAGTATCTGGAGTGGGATATACAGTCCTGGAGGGAACAGGCAGATGCTGCCATCTGTGAGTGCAGAGATTTGCATACATAAACCACATATACATTTGAAGTGGCACTGGCCAGACCCTTCCTCCATAGCTGCAAGCCTCTTTCCCCAGATGAGAAACCAAGAAGTTGCATGAAGAATATTTCATTAAGAATATTGCCCCATAGCCTCTGGTAATGCAACTGAATCGGGGCCAGTAGAGGTAGATGTGTCCCGCGTCACTGAGGTCAAGGATTCCAGTTTTTGGTCCCACCTACAAAAGTCCCTGCTGTAGCCATGGCTGCTCAGGGGTGTTTCTGTGCCTCAGCCCTTCTGGACCCTGTGCTAGTCCTTTAATCTTTTTGACCCTCTTTTTCCATCTCTTTCCCTGCGGGTTCCTCCTTCTGTAGAGAGTGAGTTTGCTCCAGGCCAAGTTAATTTTTAATTATTGGAGTGATTTGTAGTGAGCCCTGCTCCTCTGCCAGGAGCGCTATATAGAAGAACTAAGAATGCAATATATTAGTCTGCTAATGTGGCTGAACTGTGATACTTAAATCATGGGGATGCTGCCTTCAACTCATCCTTTCTCAGTGTGCAGTTATAGTATGGTGCTTGTGACATTTCTTTATGGGCTAAAGAGCAATGCACAGCTCTCCTCTCACCCCTTTTAGCTTGCTAAAATACAGTCTCTTGATTTGCCTCCCTGCATGGTGATTAAGTACATCTCGTAAACATCCCTTGTATTTTCCCAACTACTCTTCTTAAACACAGGGTTTTCTGCCTGAAGTCATTTCAGCCTAGTGCTTTCCTGGCTACTAGTCAAATCTCTCTGCCTCTGAGCCTCTGTGCACCAGAGGCAGTGTTAATTGCACCTGGGAGAGCAAACAAAAAGAATTAGGAATACAACTACCATAACTATCTGAATACATCTGATATGGGGCAGTCTCTGCTAATCTTGGTATTCCTGAAGTGGATTTATTTGAGCGTCACTGTTATCGTAGGGGAGTTGTACTGTGCCAGTGAAATGGGAGCAGTGGCCACATGGAAGCAATGAGCATTTACCCTCTTGTCCTGTTCTGGCCCTGGGGACAGCAGCTGGTCACAGGCTCTGCAGAAGCACCACACAGGCTTTTCCCAGTCCCACTACAGAAGGCAACTTCTTTGTTTGTAATAACTAATGCAACTCTTGTAGCACATGAATGAGCTGGGATGCTTCCATCCTGTCATCTCTGCCCTCTGCAGGAAAAGTCAGCCTGTTCCCCACAGGCTTGGAAATGGCAGGGGTCAGACACAGAGTTTTGCTTCCAGGGCAGAGCTTTGCTTCCAACTTTACTTAAAACTTCATTTTGGTAAATTTGCTCTTGGAGTCCAGGCTAAGAAGGATATGATCTTTGAGCAGCTAATCAATGTACCTTTATTTTCCTGCTAGGTTTCTGGAGGTGCTGTTAAGACATGGAAGTCAGAAGACATCAAAGCCAACAATGTCCATATGGCTTGGCAGTTACCACAATACTTATTAATATCTGCTGGGGAGGTGATGTTCTCCATTACAGGTCTGGCCTTCTCCTATTCTCAGGTACTCGACTTAAAGATAAGGGGCTTACAATTAGACTTCAGGATTTATTCCTGCATCTGCCATTGACTTGTAATATGTCCTTTGGCATGACACTTACTGACAAAGTTATCTGTGCTTCAGCTAAAAGTGGGATTATAACACCGTTTGCTGGCTCCTCTCAAGCTAATGAATTCATACTCTGAAGATACCTGTTCTCAGTTATGCTCAGGAAACTCCTTTTCTAGTAAAGCTGAGAACATAGAACAGAACTGGATGGAAGTGTATTTTAATGTCAAAGCTCTGAATACTGTAATATCAGGTTTTTCTCCCAGTGAAATATTTTGTGGTATGTATTTTGCAGTGATAAAAAGGCAACGGAATCTCAAGGACTACACGGTGGCATAGGGGCTTGGAACCTGCTTTAAGCTGAGAGATTGAAAGGGTCTAAGCCTACCTGAGTCTGTAACAAGGGAGCAAGGGGTAATGAGTATGCAAGGAATGGTTTGACTGTGGTAGACTGTGTTGTCTGGGAGAAGGTTTATGAGAAGAGAGGACTGAGACATTACAAGACCAAAAAGATGAAGCTGCTCAAATTTATCCTTGGAGTAAAGTGAAGATGTTTATCAATGAGGGCAGTTAATACAGTGGGATGATCTGTCATGGGATATGGAAAATTTGTCATCAGCAAGAAGCTTAACATCAAGATTCAGTCTCTTTTCCAAAGGTGTCCAGCCACATGGCACCAGAATCCAAGCTGTAGGCTTGTTGTGTGTCTTCCTGGGCTTCCTGATCTTACAGTTTCAGATGATGCAGGTTGAGGATGATCAGGATCCAGCTCTGCAACATCAGCATCTCCTCCTTCTTCTTGTGTCCTCCTGGAGGGCATGTTTCAAAAGCTCCTTGTATGCAGTTGTTGAGATTAACCATTCTACACAGAGGAAATTCCACCATCTCCTCCTAGGCTGAGCCTGGGAACACCTACACCGGACAGGACATCACAAGGGTGAACCAGGGCAGAAGGGCACAGCATGATACCCACTGATCAGGCCCTTCTCCTCTTTTCAGTCTCCAGCCAGCATGAAGTCGGTGCTGCAGGCAGGCTGGCTGCTCACAGTGGCTGTTGGGAATACCCTTGTGCTCATTGTTGCACAGGCCGCGCCAATGGCACAGGTACGCTTTGGCTTTTAAAACAGAGGTAATGCTTTAAAACAGGCACTGGATAGTGCTTCTGGGTGTCCATGTCCTGAAGGCACAGCTTCTCTGCACAGCCCCAGGTTCCAGCAACGGAGTTATGGCAGCCTGCACCAAGCTACCTCCCAACCAGGGCTCTGCTTTGCCCTCAACAGTGATGCCCTCTGGATCAGTGACTTTCCCTAAGCCCCACAGTGGCAGTAAATAATACTGTGACCTGCACTGCGATAACGCTGCTGGATCTCAGCTCTAGGCAAGCAGGCTGTATTTGGGCCTGGAGCTTAGACACGATGCCAGCCACGCGTTGCAGTTGCTTACCAAAAGCAGCTAGCCTTCATCCAGCTAGCCCAGTGGGCAGGCAGCCTCTTCAGGTGTCTAGCTGGGGACTCCTTCAGGGCCAGCTGCCCATAGCACTGCTGAGACGTTGGGTTTGCATAGGGAGGTTGTGGTGCAGGGCTTGTTTAATTCAAGCTATCAGATTTCTGGGATGGTGGCATTAAGGTGTGAACTGGGGCTTGTTTCTGGCTAACATGAAACTGCCTCTCCCAAAGGCATCTCGGGGGCAAAAGGCCCAGGCAGGTACGTTCCAGTCAGGACAGATTTCTAAGAAAAGATTTAATGAAATCAGTCCATTTTAACTGGCTTGTTTCAAGGTATACCACATATTCATAATTACATTATGTGTAAATGGGTTTACCAGAAAACAGGATGAGAAAGTTTCTATCTTGTGAGCAATCTTGGAAGCTGAAAAGTATTTTTCACCCAGCTCTCTAAAAATCACTTGTAAGTGCAGAGAAATCCTCTGGACTGAGAGTCTGGGGTCTCCTGACCTGCTGTTCTTTTTTCTTTCCTAGTGGGCTGAATTTGTCTTGTTCACTGTTCTCCTCTTTGCTGTGTGCATTATTTTCTCCATCATGGGATATTTCTATGTCAGCGTGGATCCAGAGGACCTAGAAGAAAAGGAAGAGAAGAGAGAGACCACAAGCGGAGGAAACATGATTAGTCTCGTTACTCAGAAAACAAAGCTCTAACACATCATGGGTTGGGATTTATCTTTTTTTAACTCACTAGATGGGAGGGTAAAAGAGTGGGGACAATGTTTTTTGTTTTATAGGATTGCAGTCTGTATTACTCAAATGTGGCCACCCTCTAAATGGGACCAAGTAGCCCTCTATAAAAACAATGGGGGTCCTGAAATCAGGGCAAAACTCCCTGGGAAAGCTCCTCTGGTATTAAAAGCCGTTATAAGTAAATACAGTGTAGTTTAAAACCTGCCCATCTTTTTAACCATGGAATGCTTTCCTGTGATTTTGTTTTAAACATATATTTAGGGCAGCAGGGAGGAAGCGTGGAAGGAATGCCATATGACAGCAATATTTGGAGATGTTGGGAGAAAAGAATGAAAACCCAGTATCCGAATTTGGGAAGAATAAATGTTACTGACAGACGAATTTTTAATGCAGTCATCAAGGACTGGAAGTGTTACACACAGTCCCAAAGGATTTCATCATGTAACACGCCTTATGAGTATTTCACACCATTATTGCATGTTATGAATGGTCCTGATTTATGACTTTCGCCTCTAGGCTCAGAAGTAATAACAGGGAATTAAATTCTGCAGGCTAAAATATTCCCAAAACACTACTGAAGAAGATATGCATGCTACCATCTCTCTGATACCCATTTTTTCCTGGAAGTTTTTGGCAACTGATGGTGTTCTTTGATTAGATGTGATTAGAGAATTGGCTTAGGCTTTCTTACTTCAGAAATCCAGGCACTTATTTGCCATCTTCCTATATATTAAGCCTTTATTGGGCATTTCCTTTTACAGCACTTGCTACTGCAGGTTAGGATATGGCTGATTTCTTATCTCATGCTTCAGTTATTCCCCACTGGGAGACATGTTGCAGCAGTTTCTATAAAATTCCAGGCATCCTGCAGTGAGTTAAACAAGGATGCACTTTATCATTTTTTCAGTCTACAAAGAGGAGATCGTGGCATAGGAGATTTTCCATTTTCCTCCCTGTTTTTGTGTCTCTCTAACAAACTTTGGATATAGCTATTTTATTCGAATTGTGATATAATTGTCTGATTTTCTTCGCTTGCGTGAAGCTGTGATTTCATGTTCTGCATAGAAGTAATTCAACCATTGCTGATCTAGTAAAACTCCCGAGAGAGTCCCTGCCTTCCTCTGTCGCTCCAAGGCCACAGCTGTAACAGGTATGGCCTAATTTACAACAAGGCTGTCAATTAGTTCTTCAGGTTCACAGAGAATAGATTTTAAATGATGCCCTCCTCTTCCATCTTGGCATTTGCCATAGGTGGCCACTGATGCTTTGATTCAGGAGATCATGAAATACATGTTTAATTTCATTCTTGTTCAGGACAGTGATAAGGAATATGCTTAGCTTGACATCTCTGCTACTTTAATGTGCCACCTTGTGTGTGTGTGTCTTCTTGAGTAAGGCTGAGAAACCCCCGCTTTTTGGTTTATAACTGGAAGACTCACCGCCTCCAATTGTTTCCTTCGCTTCCTGTCCTAAATGGTCGTGAACTTCCACTGCTAGTTCTGCATAAGCTCCTGCCTGCTGTGAAATAGCATCTGGGTCTTGTGCCAGGGGGGGACTGTGGTCTCAGATAAGTGACAACGGGCTGCGGGTGTGCGCACAGAAATGCTTAAAGTGATTCAGTCAATGCAGAGCCATTATTTAAGCTGTGGTGGCTGGATCCAGGCGGCTGAACCCTGCAACGCAGCGGGGAATGAAGGGCATTGAAAGCCATCCATTAGGTCATCCGACCTGCTCCTCAGAAGCCAAGTGAGGATTATTCCCTCTGCTCCTTTCTGGTATTGTTCTCCTGCCGTGATTCTTTGTGTGGGTTCTTTCTCCTCCCGTTATTGTTGTTTTCCTAATCCTGTTTTATGATACATTGCGAATCAGCTCAGAGGCTGCTGAATCATTCTGCTATGATGCTGTTTGACCAGCTTCCAATTTGAAGCACTAATAGAAAGCATTTCATCCTCCCCCCCCGCAAACAAAACAAAAATCCCCAAACTGAAGGAGTGGACAGGCTCCAGTAACACTGAACAGACACAATTTAGAATTATTGGAGCATTTAATTTTTTATAAGCCTCGAATTTGGAAATATGTTGGGGTTTGAGGGCATATGTGGTGAAGAGACAATTGAAAACTATTGGAGCACTTTCCTTGGGAAGCACTTGTACATCACAGCTCAAAGTGGCATGAGGGAAAGCAAGTTGTCCAGAGGACGTGATCTTTAAGACTACATATGCTCAAGAACCTCTTGATTTTTATGTTTTATTTCCTTACTGGCGGCACTACCAGAAGCTGTCACACACTCTGAGCTTAATTTAAAGGAATCGTTCCAAACTCATAAAAGATACATTTAGGATGTCATCTGTATCTGCTTTTTAGACTCCTGATGCCAAATTGCCCTTTTCCAAACATCTCCATGCTCCAAACCATCACCATAATGCTGGAGGGAGAAAAAATTGCAATTCACAGTTGAGAAGGCAATGAACAGGAAGGCAATGCTATAAATAAAGTGCTAACATGAGGCTGGGGGCTGCTCCTGCAGCCCCTCTGGGGAATTGCTTGCCCGAGGGAGTGTAAGGCTCTGTTCACATTTCTCTTCCAGCTGACACAGTCACTTCTTCCCACCTGCTCATCATCGCCCATTGGAAGCTTTGTCCTCCTCTGATCTGCGTGCTTGGTTGCCGGTATGATCCTTCCCACTGTTTCAGCTGCAGTCATAAAGCTTTGCTAATTGGACCCATTTATTTGAAATGCACCAGCAGTTTGGAGGGATTTCCACTGGGCATGCTGACAACTAGCCAGGAGCAGGCTGGGGGCTGGTAATGAAGAGCTGCCCCAGCTGTAGCTGGAGAAGGTGGCAAAATAGCGCATTCAGCATAGCACTTCTCCAATTTTAGAACCACGGCTCCATCCTTGGAGCCCTTTCATCACTTTCAAATGGACTCAAGACTGGATCAAAGATTTAGGACCCAAATCTGTGGAGCATTGAGGTCTCTGGGTTTGTCTTCCATATGGTCAGCTCAGAGACGGGGACATGCACAGCTCTTAACACCCAGTTTTAGAACAATATGCTTTATTCTTCCTGATTCTTTGATTTAAGATTAGAGAGGGAAGCCAAAATAGTGGTAGTATATATAAAGCTATGTGAACCTCTATAGAGAAATAGCAACCTGCTGCCTGTCCAGCCTTGCCTGTCGCTGAAGGGAGCCTCAGCTGTTGGTGGAGTTTGCTCTGGAGCAGATTAGGGAAAGCTCACACCAGCTGTTTTGGAGGCTGACCTACAGAAATTATCATCTCCAGCTGAGGATCAGTAATGAGCTGGTGGGGATCCGTGGCTATGTTGCTGCACAAGTCTTCATGGAGATTGCAGGAGTTTGGCTTCACTGTGGAAGTATGTGTATTTATATGTTTTTCTAAAGGATGCTTTCTGATAAAGTTTTGGGGTTTTGTGCAGCAAATTTCCCTTGAGTTGGACTGGCTGTTATTCAACACATTTTTGTCTCTTAGCAGGTTGTGAGTGTGGCCAGTGTTATTTCCAGCTTTGCATGAGATAAGCATAAAAATAAGACTTCAAATTCAGCAAAACAACTTGTTGGCTGTGGGTTCCTTAAATTTACCTCATCTTTCTGAGCCAGTCAAACACCTTTTGGTAGCAAGCTGCTCTGTGCGGGTCAAGAGGCTTGCATCACTTTTTTCTTCCCTCTCCCTTTCCCCACAGCCCCACAATTCCAGAAGATGAGTTTTGGAGGATTCCAGGAGATGAGCCCTGGGAGGGCTGCATGGGACTGGCTCAGGTGCAGCTGGTGTGTGCTGTCAGCGCTGGCTGGGAGGCAGGAGCCTGGCCAGGCACAGGAGCTTGTTCCTCTCTATAGAGACCCAAATGGAGCTGGGCAAGGTAGCCTGGGGCAGGGCTTGTTGAAAGATGTGGTTTTCCTGAGCAGTGATCTGGATGTGAGTTTTATTGTGAAAGTGAAATGCGAGTGAGTGAAAGGAAAAGTTTTCACTGGCCTTGGCCTTGGGCTGAGGCACTGTGCAAAGAGGCTGGAGACTGATGGGCAGGGAGGATAGAAAGGGCTACTTGGTCAAGGTCTTCCCAGCTCCTCAATGAACAGCTGAAATTCCTCACATGGAACTAATTGGAGAGAAAAGAAGATGGGAGAAGTGGAAAGCTCAAATGGTTAAATTGTGGACGACTTCAGGCTTTTCAGAAAAGCGGTCCCCTAACTGGTGGTGGAGGGCCACCGGGGGAATTAGTTACCTGTGGCTTGAGAACTGGTTCATTGTTCCAGAGTATTGCAAAAACCAACATACAGGCCTGCGTCGGTGGGTCTGCAGTGACTGGAGGAGGAAGTGGCTGTATTCCTGGCAATGGCCCCACCATCCTTGGCAGCCACCACCTTGGCTTCCCCTTGGGACAGAAAAAAACAGCTGCAGGTGTATTACGGATGGGAGTAGCGCAGGAGGGAGTAGCATCCAGTTAGGGATGGTTAATGGGCAATTTTAGCCAGAGTCTCTCACAGAGGAATAATCTCCTCTTCTCTCTGTATTGAATTTCTTTGCCTAGCTACAAGAAACGCTCTCTAGCACCACCAGCTTAAACCTGGGATTTCCGCTCCATGGCAAATACCACAGCTGCTGAATTTTGGATGGTACCAGACGCTGCATTTCATTATCACTACATTTGTTATTGTGATATAATTTTAAAACAGCATTTAAGAGATGTTTCTGGTCCCAGATGTTGACAGATCTGGTCAGGGTTTTGCATGTTGATAGCTGGATTTAAGCTAGTATTTCATGTTAACGTGTGCGATAAACCTGTCATGTACCAGTAGATATTGCGAGACCTTTGGATTTCCCCAGCACTTTAGTAGAAAAAAAACATCATCTCCAGTGAAGCTGGCTAAGAATGAACTGTGGCGTTGCTTGCTTGTTGGAATTGCCCGCATGCTTTGTAAAGCAGGGACCCTCATTCATCTCTTGCAAAGTGCTTCCCAGAAAGACTAAAATGGGGATGCTATTAAACATTTTGCCTTGAGAAGGGCACATGCTGCATTACAGAAATTGCATGAAGGAGAATAATTGCTTTGCTTAAAATCCCTCCCTCATTGCCATCTCAGGTGGTGAACAAGGAACGAAACAAGTTGTTTCTCAGTGAGCTTTGAATCAAGGAGCTGCTGCATCTTCTCAAGGTCTTTCCATGCTATGTTTTACCAGCAGATCAACATTAACCTGCCTTTCCTATCTGTAGATCAGAAGATTGTCAGGATGTGGAGCAGCCCACTGCGGGCTCCCACTGTCAGCTGATCAACTCTGATCTCTTCATCTTTAATGAATAGTTTTTGCAGTTATCCTGCAGAGCTCAGCCAGAATTGGTCTAAATTTAGGCCAAAACTAAGGACCTGAGAGACTTGTAATCAACAAGATAAAGAGAAACACACTCAAAAAACTGCTAAAACACTTGTTTAGTGCTTAACTAAAATTTTAATATGCTTACAGATATGTAGCTACAGATATATGCTAAACCAAAATGTAGCAATTCAGTCTGCGCAATGAAGAGCTGCAGTTGGAATCCAGCAGTGTGGCAACTGGCAGCCAAGCTGAAGACACAAAAATCAAGCAGACATCACTTTTTAGATTCTTTTTTGTCATTGCATTTGTTGTTCAGTCTGCTTGGCCTGTCCTGTTCAATCTACCCATGTGTGTAATGAAAAGAAGCTGAATTGACTTGTGGAAGACATGTACCCTTCCCAAGCTGCAGCTTGGTTTTCATCTTGTTGCAGATTCCAAAGTTGGCTCCAAACAACTCTACCAGTCATCCCCCTCATTCCCACATGCTCACCTTCCCTCCCCAGAAGTCACTCGGATTTCTCCCTGGTGCCTTTGCAAGTCCTCAGCATCTTGTTTATTCCTCCTCTCATGCAGCCTCTCTGCTGCCAGCAACAGTGTTTCATCTTAGGGGTTGTCTTGGTGCTGCCCACTTTCCTGCAGCCAGAAAAGCTTCTCACCCATGAGACCAACACGTCTGGGCAGAAATCATGCAGAGCCAAATATCTGCTGGTAACAGGGCACCTGCCCTGGCTTGCTTTGGCTCTGGACCCTTGTCACAGCCTCATATGACCCTATGCATCATCTGTAGGCAAATCAGAAGGATTGGAGTAACCCAGCATCTCTGTGTGTCCCTCTGATCTATCCCATGCCCAGTTCGCTGCCCGCAGTCGGCCTTTGTGTTGTGCCATGTCAGGCTGCAGGGACCCCTGGACCGACACAGTGTTGTTATCATCCATGGGGAGTCTGTTAGTGCTGAGATCCTTGGTGGCCCCAGCCTCCTTTAGTTGGCCTTTGTTTATATATTATTTGTGGTCAGGCTGCTCGTTCCAGCCTCCCACTCGTGGAGCCTCACCCGCACCCCTCAGTCCGTTTGTGAGTCTTTCTCTTGGAGAGAAATGGCAGAAAGCCACTCAGGTTGTGTTCATCGCAGCACTAGTGTGTGGTCAGTGGGCTGCATCAGTAGCCACAGATCTCCCATCAGGGTGGACGTGGTAGCCAGTGAAGTGGGGCCAGCTCCTCTGCCGCAGTCACCAGCACGGGGACTGTGGATGTCAGTGGGGGCTGGCTTTGTGGCCTTTCTGGGCTTGACCGAGGTGTTTTGAAAGATGGTGTCCATGTTTTTCTGGGAGACCTGTGTTATTACTGTGGTGCTGCCAGGTTCCGTCTTCTGAATCTACCGGGCGAGGAGCAGCAGGCTGCGTGCTTGGGCAGAGCTGCCCCCCCCCCCGGCACAGGGACCTGTGCTGGTGCTGCTCGCCTGTGGCAGGGCACTTTCTGCTCCTTCTTCGTCTACTTGCCTAGCCCCAGTGACCAGGTCTCAGGGAAATGGCACCTCCCAGACCTTGATGTGTTATGCACCCACCCACAAGGGAAGTTTCTTCAAGTGGAAGGGAATTCTCTTGCTTTGAGCTTTTACTGCCCAAATCTGCTTGGAGCTACTTGGAGCCTTTGTTTGGGCTCTTGCTATGTGTAACCTATGCATCAAAACACTCCCCATATAGGCCTTCATGCTGTCTTCACCAAAGACAGGAACCTCTCTAAAGGTGCTGTGCCAATATGGATTTTTCCTGCCTGAGTTAGAGGTGAAACAGGCCAGCATGAATTCAGCAGGCGCCAGGAGCTGCTGCCTTTCAAAAAGGCGAGCTGCTGTCAATCACGGCAGCTCCCCACGTGCGGGGCCATGCAGCCCGGCTCCCACTGCGCCCTCAGCTCAGCAGAGGCCAGTGGATGCTTGGATGCCTCTCAGGAGGCTGCAGCTCCCAGCTCCCAGCACTGGCCAGCCCGTCTGTGTGCCATTCATGGTCTGTCAACACCGGCTTTGCTTCCTGACACTTTATACAGCTCAAAATCTGCAGAGCAAAGAGAAGAAAGTTCCCGCTTTCCATAGAGTGTGTTTAATTTGCTTTTCCCCCTTCCTTTCTCATTCATAGCCAGTGTCGTTAGCTGCCCTGTTATTTCAGGGCTGGCCAAGGGAGCTGTGCAGTCTCCCCATCTCATCACTGCCTTGGAGTAAGGGAAGGTCGAGGCTCTCCCACTCTGCCCACCCACCAGCACCTTCCTGGAAGCTCTCCTCAAATTCAGGTCCCCCACTCCTCCAAAGACCACATCCCTCATGAGACCAAGGATTTGATATATTTTTAACAAGACAGTCATTTTGTGGGGATTAGCCAGTCTGGGTAATGTTTGCATTTCACCCTTTGCTGTCTGCTGTCTGTAGCTTTACTTTTGGAGCTGTCACTGTTTTTCTTTCCCTTTTTCCCCCCAAAGGTTGTCCTGAGCACCTGCGCTCTCTGTATAAAACAAATAAATGGCCTTGCCTGTTTGCAGGCAGATGGTACATCTGTCTTCTACTGAAATTTTGATAGTATCATGAAGAATCTCTCTGAGCTAATGATGCCGGTATAGTCCTTTACATCCCTACTGGAGGACTCCTTTGGCCCGTCTTTGCACCATCCTTTTGTACATGGTGGTTAAAACCAAAGGGCTTGTGCTTCGTTCCTTACAGCCCGCAGCACTTCTCAAGCTTCCGTAATTCAGGCTCCAAGTTCCCTCTTCTCTTTGAGCTGGAAACTATTAAAAACCATTGAGTGCTTCAGAAACAGCTGGTTTTGTCCAGTAAAGTTCTTTTTTTTGCAGTTTTTTACTGTGTTTGCATCCATCACTCACAGCTATGGAGTGAAAAACTGCTCCAGTCTTCTCCTGTCAACCCTCACTTTTCTGAACAAGGTTGGACTTTTAGCTTTTCCGTAAAACTCTTATCTTCGGTGCCTTTAGTCCTAATGCTTTTCATTGTTCAAGATCCCTTGAAGCCAGGAATTTGTGCTCCTTCCTTTGGGTTTTTGCTTCCATCTGCTCAGCATTTCTTAGCTGGTGTCACTGTTTTACACCTCCTGGGGCCCACTAACCTACTGGGCTGAATTGGAGCAGGGAAGTCATCCTGGTGGTTTTGAAAGATGCACCTAGACTGAACCTGCTCAGCCCTGGAAGTTTTGAGCTTCTTTTCAGCTTGTAGTGGAAGAGCAGGCACTTTTCCGTTGAAAGGTGTGCTGTCATGCCTACTGCATCCTGCTCGGGCTGGGAGGGGATGCTGCCAGGTCAGGGCAGCTCTGCCATCCCCAGCGCTTTGCTCCTGGCTCTGCATTTCCTGGCTTGGATTCATCTGCTCTGGCCCTCTCCTTGGTGGGTCTCTCACAGTAGCGGTACTCACTCCGAGGCAGACATTGTCTCCAACAATTTATTTGACTTGTTACTTGTGGTGACAACCATTTATTTTGCCTCTTCAGTCTCCGCCGTTGTTCCAGGTTTCTGCTGTGGTTTCTCTTGATTCAGACTGTCAAGCTCTTGCCAATTTTGTCTTCCTTGTCATGGCTTCCCATTATCAATGCTGTGCTTGGAGTCCGAGTGCCCTTCACGCCACAGATCTGCAAGCTAAGTAAACTTAGCAAATCATTAGGGCAGACTTTGACCGCTTCTGTCTCCATCAAAGACTGGGATTAAATTAGGTCCCTTTGATAAACTGAGCTGATGGGCCAATTTGGATTGCACATGAGGTATTATGAGCCTCACGGGGCTTATGATTAAAAGACATAAGAGAATGCAATTATGTAGGGAGCTACCAGGAGATTGCTGTAACTCACTAGTCACTCGCTTCTTTATCAGAACAAAAGAAAAGCTCAATTCTGCGGGGTGTCAGGCATCCCCTGGGAAGTGTCTGCGAGCCTCTAATTGCTGGGGGAGGTGAGAGTCACGTTTGTCTCCTGCAGGTTTTGATGTGTGTGATAACACTGCAGGGGAATGTGGGGGGGAATGTCACTCCGATCATTTCTGTTCCCGAGGCCCTTGCTCCAGGAGTGGAGCCTTTCCCACAGGTGGCTTCTTTATCTCTTTCTGGAGTTGCTTGGGTTTTATGGGTGAAAAATTTGCATCTTCAGGGCTTGGTGCAGAGCCTAAGCTAACAGAGCTTTTCCTACTGGGTCAGGAATTTGCAGCAAGATAGAGCTCAGATGAGTTTCATTGCTGGACTCTAATCAAATCCTGACCTGCACAGGGAGCTCAGTGCAATCTAGGCTGACTCTCTGCATCAAATCCTCCAGCCTGGGGCTGGATCCTGACCCAGTAGGAAAAGCTCTGTTAGCTTAGGCTCTGCACCAAGCCCTGAAGATGAGGAATGTCTGACTGGACACAAACACAATTTTGCCTGTTTTTTTTTTTCTCTCAGGTTACTGAGTCAGAGCTAGATGGCATATCTAATTGTAGTAGGGCTATTCTTCTCTCTCTTTTTTCTTTTTTTTTTAAGGAACATTCATGCTGCATTTTAATTACAATATTTAGAATACATCCAAATAGCTTGAGCTCAAATTGATCTTGTTTTTCAGCCAGGAAGCTTGTTTTTCATCTATTATAATAATAAATGTGCTATTGATAATAGTTTAGGTGCAATACAGCAAAGCTCTGTGTTATGCATCAGCTCTGGATGGCCAAAATTTTCTTATTATCCATTATTCATATGACAGTTTGCAAATATTTAACAAACAAATTACCAGGTTTCCCTTGTTCCCCTCTTAGTTTGCAATCTCAGTCTTTTTGACAGCTGAATTCGGGATTAATGATGATCTTGTTTAAGACAATTCTTTGCTAGCAGGTTTATTCTCTAAACCTACAAGTGCAGTAGAACTAGCACTGGCACTTTGAATTAAATCTCATCCTTGAAGCAAATTTTTTAGCTTTATTCCCTCCAATTCTCCTAAGTAAGAATCGGATTTGCCTGGTAACGTGCTTAGGCCTGTTATTAATTTCTTAGTTTATGTAGTCATTTTAAATATAGAAGCTTAACATGAAGGGCTGGCAAAACAAGCTGTTTTTCTCTCCCAGTCCTGAGCTTGCTGGGTCTGTTCAGTTTGTAAGTGCTTTAAGAGATATGTCCTGTCTGAGAACAAGCATAGGAGCAAGGACACCGCCTTGAGCCTCCGTAGAAAAGGGAGATCCAGAAGGACATGCTGGATTTGGTCCTCGGTAGAGCACTGGAGGCAGCACTGGAAAACATTCAGTCCAGGTCCTGGGACTGGTAAAACACATCCCTGACTCTGCAGCAGCATCCCCTTCACCTGCTCCAGGTCTGAGCTCAGGGTAAAGGGTATGGAAAGGGCTGAAGCGCCAGCGTCTGCCTGGGAAGGTTGTTGCTGGTATAGATGGCTGCAGGTGAGCAAGGAGGGCGCTTCACCCCATCGGAAAACCTGATGCATCCCCCAGGGGGGTCTTCTCGGGGAAAACACAACCAGAATAGAGACTCAAAGCATGAAGCACCTCCGTCAGAGCACGTGCTGGGCACCGGGCCATTTCCGCCCTGCGGTTTCTGACTGTGGGCTTTGCATACACAATACAGGAATTCACCAGTGTGCGAGCCAGGCTTTGGAGATGAGGAGTGAATTTGTTCTCCAGTAAAATCACCTTTTGTTAGCAGAAAATCTGTGCATTGGGTTCCCCAAGGAAATAGTGTTTGAAAATCACAGATGATTAAAAGATAACACATTTGAGGTTTGTTTGGGTTTTTATTTTGTTTGGTTTTTGTGGAGTTTTTTTTGTTTGCTTGCTTTTTGGGTTTGGGAAGCTGGATGCCGCACATGAGTTTCTCCACAACTGACCAGGCCACGAATTTTTTGTTTTAATGCAAGAAAATCTGTGACTTTCCTTAATAGAGGAGCCCCCAGGAGTTCTGAAATACCAAACATCACACCAGCAAAAATATACTTAAGTTGGCAACTCCGAGTGTATCATATCACATCGGTCTTAAGCAAAAATAAGCCAAATCAAACAAAACTTGATGGAACAGAATAAAAGCAGCCAAACACCACAGCTTGGATTGAAAGAATGTGTTAATAGAAAGAGTGTTTCTTCATTATTTTTTATTTGATAAGCAGTAAAACCACAGACTCACACTGATTGCAGTTTCTATGTGCCCTCTGCTAATTGCCCATCCCCATTTGCAATGTAAGCACTCATTACTCACTTCCCTTGGAACCAGCGGTGGCCAGCATGGAGCAGCAGGGCGAGGGGCACAGCTGCGTATTTCAGCATGTCTGCACATGTGTTTTCAATCCTGGAATAATCCCCATTATATGGACATTTTAGCCCGGTATTTAAGTCATCATCTCACTTCTTTTTAAGACTTACTTAACACTTTTCCAGTTGATTGATGCAGCATCAATCACAGTAATATGCCATCTATGATGTTGCTGTTAATAACTACGGAGGAGCTGGGTGGCTCAGGGCCCTGTGCTGAGCACGGGCATTTTCTCTGCAAATTCCAGGGGAGATTTGCTGACCACGGCAACTTGCAGATGTGCGGGGGCAGCAGTAAGAAACTGCCCGTCATTCAATCCCCAAGCATTTCCCAGTTTGGGAATATGGCTATCGATGTGGTTATATCTGCAGCCCTTTTCTGCTGTTGGGGGTTAAGGCTTTGAGAAGAAACAGCCTTACGTGAAAGCTGGTGAAGTGCAGCTACCAGCTGGACACACCAAGGGTAAACTGGCTCCAATTACATGCTTTGCTTTACACCAACTGCCATGTATACAACAAATCAAACCAGCCACAAGGAACCAAACTATTAAGCTGCTTTCTCATAATCATTAATTATGAAGATATCATCACTCATGTTTGTAATCTATGAACTGTCCCGGGGTAACGGATTTGTTTTTTTTTAGTTCAATGAGTCGTGATGGTGAAGATGCAAACAGTGTTGGCAAGCGATTCCTGCAGGGACCCACTCCTGCAGGTCTGAGCTGGTGAAACCCACTTTTTGTGATGCGAGGCCAGCACAGTGACCTCACGGGTACGGATTTATGTTCCCCTATCCTCCTGGACACCCTGACCTGTCTCTGGGAAAAGCCCAGCCCAAATGTGTCCTACTTAGATGGTCTGTCAGGAGAAGATTAGGAAATTATTTGATACCCTGACAGTCAATTTAAGGAGAAGCTTTTAGGCAAAGAGGGTGTCACCCCAAAGACTTTCTCTGGCAGGTTGAACACCCCAAAACTTTGCTGGGATCCATCAGTCTGGGGACTAATTTCTCCTCTCCTGCTTTGCCATCTCTAATGTCTTTATTCTCAGCGTAGCAGCACAGTGAGAGGGGCTCTCATCCCCCTCCCAGGGCAAAGGCAGCAGGTACGGGGCAAACTCCATACTTCTTCAGGCCTCCCCCAATTCATCCTGCTGGTGTCTGTCCCTCCTTACACATCTCTGCCCTTTCCTGTTGCTGGCAAGGGCAGCAAAATGGGTCAGAAGAGGAAAAGCCCTCCAAAGTTGCTCATCCCACCAGGGTCAGTCACTGCCCAGGTTGGCCGTGGTCTGGAGACCGAGCCACCAACAAGTCTTGCTAACAGAGCATCTGGGACAGTCTTGCACTGTTTTCTCCCATAACTACTTTCCAGACAGATGTCTCCCAGCTGGTCAGTCTCCTCAGATGTGCACATGAGTCCATGCGTGTGATCGGATCACTGATAGATACTCCGGAGCCATCTGGATGTAGGGAAGAAATGACAAATCTCCCCCCCGCCCCAACCACACCTTCCATGAGAAATTGATGAATGAGATCTTTATTGGCTGCTGGGCTAATTAAATAGAAGTTGCATCAGCCTGTAGCTGACAGGCTCTAATTGCTCCTGAGCAGATTTTGAGAGGACCAGATGAATAGGAAAATAAAAGGAAAGACTGTGGATTGGATCCAAGGATGTATCTGACTGCACCGTGCTTCAGACGAGCTGGAAGTTCATCCCACCTTTCCCTGGGGAACAGGGACAGGGCAGGGAGCTCCTGTGTGGCGAGAGCACGTGGGGAGGTGCTGTCAGAAAAGCCAAAATTAATGTAGATAACAAAAAGGAGAAAAGAGTATCCTGGTTTCAGATAAGAATTTCTGAAGTCTTATCTTTGCCCCAGTCTTTAACTTTGGCCTCGAGCAGCCGGTACCTATTTCTCTGTGCTCCTGTTTCCCATCTGTCACGCAGGACTAACAACGCCTGCTGCCGAGGAGTGAACAGTCTCGGATGCTCTGGCACCACATGAATCCCTGAGCCTGGAGGTTTTTTTCCCTCCTCTTGCCTTGAAGTCCAAAGACTGCAAAAGGGGTGTCGGGTGCCCAGCAGCCCTCACTGCCAAGCCCAGCCCCGTGCTAAGCTGAGGGCTTCGGAGAAAAATGCTCCCCTCCAGCAACAAGGATGTTGGGACTTTGAGTTTGGCCCTTCGTGGCGCATGGTCCTTTGAAGACATGAGGGGCTGTGTGTGTGCGACACTCTGTGCTAGCTGCCAGCAAGAGGTACAAAGCCCTCTCAGCCTCTTGTTCTCCCATGCAGGAGCGGGGCTGGGGCCCGATTTGCTTCTCTCCTCCAGGCTCCTGCCTAAACCTCCAAGCGGGGATTGTGGATGGTTCAACAGGAGACTCGCTAACAGCAGAAATTGCCATTTCCAAGTTTCAGATTGGTCCAGGACAGAGCTGGACTTGGTACACAGTAGATCCTGGCACTGAAAAGATTAACAGAAATTAATGGCCAAGCCCTCAGTGACTTCAGTGTGTCATGTTTTCCCCAGTGGAGTCTGCAGGCTATAGCTGGGCACATCCAGCCTAAGAGGCTTGTCCCATGTTTAATTTATGGGGTGATGAATGAGTTCTTAGCATACAATGCATTTAATTCCATTTTGGCCTGATTTATGATGTGATGTGAACTGCATGTGAAGTTTTTAATTCAGTAGGTGGTGACTCTGATTCAGTATATGGAGTGTGACAGAAGAGGTGATAAATTTGATTCCAAAGGTGATGCATCAATTTCAGTGTGAAGTGCATCAAATTCATCACATGGCACATTGGTTTCAGTGTGTGACACCCCAGCGATGGCGGTGCCAGGCTGGTTAAGTGGGATACCTTCATGGCATCGTCAGTGGTCTCCATGTCCACCAGCTCCCCAGAGGAAAATGGCCCTTGCTGTTGATCTTTTATTCGACCTTGCAGGACTTAACAATTCTATGATTCTATGAGTTGAAGAAAAGCAGTAAAATGGCCCATCAGGTGCTGGTCAAAATATTTGTCTTCAATTTAATATATGCCCCAGGTAAGGTCTTCCGATATCCTACCTAATTTCAGGTCTCAGGAAGATGCTGCTGCTCCTGGGAATCTCAGCACCAGCCAGCAAACTGCCCTCATTTGGGGTTCATTTCATGACTCAATATCTTTGCTTTTAACTGGCTGTCTGGCTGATCCGTATTGCTGAATGAGGATATGGAGTTTGAGTCCTCTCCAGGAGAGACTTTAACATTGGACTCTTACATCTGTAACCTTTGAAGGATATTTAAAAAAAAAAAAGAGCTGGAGAAGACACCTTCTCTTCTCCCTCATTCCACACAGGGGACGCTTTTGGGATAGGACTTCCCGACTGAAATAAACCCTTGTCTTGATTAGGGGATTCTAATGGCATTCAAGCAGCAGCTGTTTGGGCTGATGGGACTTGGTGCACACAAGTGGGACAGCCCGGGGCAAGCTGGGCACCGAGGGGGCTCCTGGTGCCTGCAGTACCCAGCCCCTTCCCCATCCTCATGCCCCGTTAACACCAGTGCCGCTGAATCCCCGCGGCACGGTTGGAGCGTGGCAAGTTGCTAACGCAGCCAAGAAAGACGTGAGAGGGCTGATGAAGGGATTTGGTGACAAGCTGAGCGGGAAGTAATTACTTTTCTCCTTCTCTCCTCCTCTCACTGCCACAGCCTCTGCGGCGGCGAGGATAAATGCAGTATATTAGCAGCAGTGAGTGGCAGATTCACTGAGCCACAATTTATAACACTCTCCTCCCTGAAGCCTCATTGGAGGGCATTATGAAGTTAGCTTTGTAAGAGGGGATAAAATGATGAGAGGGTCACTCTGGAAAAGCATTTGGAAGCCCTCAGAAAAGGAGCTATTTTCTTCTCTCCAAGCCAGGTATGTCTCATTGAGCCGACCCCAGCGGATCTCTGAGGGAGGGTTAGCGCTCATACACCGGATATTAAATTTAATCCAGTGAGAAGGAGCAGATGTTGATGTGCCAGTCTGTCTGCCACCATGTCTAATGCATAAGGAGGGCTAAAAAATCTTCCATCAAAATGTTTTGATTTTTCTTGAAGAAAAAATAGAAAACTTCTACTGGAAGAAAAAACGAACCCCCAAGGCAGAAAACTTACGGCTGAGAAAACTTTGTCTTCAGACTGTTGATAAAAGGTTTCTGCTGTCAGAGGGGATAAAGAGGAGGATGTTTTTCATCAGCCATGTTAATCTGATCTATTCCTGCATGCAGGCTTGTGCGGGCAGATAAAACAGATCCCGATACGCTGATGAGACAAACCCTATCGCAGTTTCCAACAAGGGATTCTGACCTGTCTGGATGGAGAGGCAGGGGAGGGATCTCACTTGTAATATACCCCCCGGTGAAGGGTGTTGAGCACTGGCAGCAGGCGCTGGGCTAATGTGCCTCTGGTCTGCCTGGAGAGAGCTGTTTGCAGGCTCGGTCCGTGCTCTGGGCTCCCAAAACCTCTACAGCAAACACGTCATGCTGCTCCTGCTGCTGCTCCCTTTCCCACAGGGAGAGGAAGCTTTAATCTCAGTCCTCCCCTCTGCAAAAGGGTTAAAAAAACCACCTAGGGATACTTTAAATGGTTTAAAAAGTACAAGGGAGGAGAAATGCTAAAAGACACCCTTTCAATAGCAAAAATGCTCATGAATCTGAACCACCTTGCGAACAGCTTTGTTCATGACCACAGTAAGAACCTCTCCACCATCCCCCAAGCACCCCACTGAGGAGGTGTGTGCCCCGTCGTACCCTGGTCAGGGGGGCCAGGCGGACTCAGGGATGCTCCCACCACTGACCCCCGCAGTGAATCGCAGTGGCTGAGCCTACTGGGAGCCGGCACCAGGAGGTGGACAGTAAGGAGCATCCCACCTGAATGGCATGGCCTCTGCTCCCGCATCCCGGCTGCAGGGCAGCTTACCGAGCCCCTGGCACAGACCCTCCCGCAGCACCATGCAGCCACCCTGCGGAGCTTCCCAGCTTCCAGAACATTTCTCAGGTGTGGAGAGAAGCACATAATTTGTTTCTTCGTTTATTTGTTTTGCATGGGAGACAAGGCTGGTGGTTTATAATGTTGAACAACCATTTTAGCTGAGTGCAGTAAGTCCCATAAATCAATCGCCCTCTCCAGAGCATTAACTGGCCGCCAGGAACCAGTGGTTTTATGATACCTTCTCGTATTATTCTAGGGGGACTCTGGGGCTGGAGTCCTAGCCGATGTAAGTTGGCCTTGCTCTCCAAATCCAGGTGATTTACATTAGCTGCCTGATGCTGCTATGAGCTACTGCAAGTATTCTCATCCAAATGATTTAAAAATCTTAGCTGGCCTAATTTTTACTGAAGGAGGGTTCTAATTTTTACTGAAGGAGGGACAGACATTTAGAAATCATGGAAGCACCTGAGAGGGGTCTGGTAGGAAATGGGGCCCACACTCACAAAAAGGTGTTGGAATCATTGGCACATCTGAAGTGCATCTATACCAATGCATGCAGTACGCACAACAAACAGGGGGAGCTTGAAGCCATGATGCACCAGGAAAACTACGACATAGTGGCTATCTCAGAAACGTGGTGGGATGCCTCACACGACTGGAGTGCCACAATCGATGGCTACAAGCTCCTCAGGAGGGGCAGACAGGAAAGGAGAGGTGGTGGAGTGGCCCTGTATGTTAAAGAATGCTATGAGAGCTCCGAAATCAAGTATACTGATGATGGGGTGGAGAGTGTTTGGATTAGGTTAAGGGCCGATAAAGCTGATATCGCTGTGGGAGTCTGCTATAGACCTCCCAACCAAAGCAGTGAGGCGGACGGAGCTTTCTATAAGCAGCTGGGGGAAATCTCGCGGTCACTTGCCGTTGTTCTTGTGGGGGACTGTAACCTCCTGGATATCTGCTGGGAATACAACACAGCAGAGAGGGAACAATCCAGGAGGTTCCTGGAACGTGTGGAAGATAACTTCCTCACACAGCTGGTAAGTGAGCCGATGAGGGAAGGTGCCCTCCTGGACCTGCTTCTTGTGAACAGGAAAGAACTTGCTGGGGAAGTAAAGGTTGGTGGCTGTCTGGGGCACAGTGATTATGAGATGATCGAACTTCTGATTCTTGGAGAAACAAGGAGAGGGGTTAGTAAAACTGCCACCTTAGACTTCCGGAGGGCAAACTTTGACCTGTTCAGAAGACTGCTGGACAAATTCCCTTGGGAAGCTGCCCTGAAGGATATAGGAGCCCAGGAAGGCTGGACATACTTCAAGAGAGAAGTCTTAAAGGCACAGGAGGAGGATGTCCCCGTGTGCCGAAAAACAAGTAGGCGGGGAAGGAGAGTGGCCTGGCTAAATAGGGACCTTTGGCTGGACCTCAAGAGCAAAAGGAGAGTCTATAACCTTTGGAAGAGGGGGCAGGTCTCTCATGAAGACTATAAGGATATAGCAAAGCTATGCAGGAGAAAATTAGGAGAGCCAAAGCACAGCTAGAGCTCAATTTAGCTACAGCTGTTAAGGATAATGAAAAATGTTTCTATAAATTCATTAACAACAAAAGGAGGATTAGGGAAAATCTCCCTCCCTTATTGGATGCAGAGGGAAACATAGTCACAAAGGATGAGGAAAAGGCTGAGGTGCTCAATGCCTACTTTGCCTCAGTCTTTAGCAGTGGAACGAGCTGTTCCCTGGGCACCCAGCCTCGTGAGCTAGGAGACAGGGAGGGGAAGCTGGACGAGGTCATCACAATTAAAGAGGAAGCGATCAGTGACCTGCTACACCGCTTGGATGCACACAAGTCTATGGGCCCGGATGGGTTACATCCAAGAGTGCTGAAAGAGTTGGCAGACGTGCTCGCCAAGCCACTTTCCATTATCTACCTGAAGTCATGGTTAACTGTGGAGGTCCCGATGGACTGGAGGGTAACAAATGTAGCACCCGTCTACAAAAAAGGCAGACAGGAGGATCCAGGAAACTATAGGCCTGTCAGTCTGACCTCAATAGCAGGGAAGGTCATGGAGCAGATCATCTTGAGTGCCATTACAAGTCATATAATGGACAAGCAGGGGATCAGGCCTAGTCAGCATGGGTTTATGAAAGGCAGGTCCTGCCTGACGAACCTGATCTCCTTCTATGACAAGATGACCTGATTATTGGATGAGGGAAAGGCTGTGGACATTGTCTACCTAGACTTTTGAAAAGCATTTGACACTGTCCCCCATAGAATTCTCATGGAAAAACTGGCGGCTCATGGCCTGGATGAGCATACGATCTGCTGGATCAAGCACTGGCTGGGTGGGCGGTCCCAAAGAGTGGTGGTCAATGGAGTTAAATCCAGCTGGCAGCCGGTCACAAATGGTGTCCCTCAGGGCTCAGTGTTGGGACCATTTCTGTTTAACATCTTTATTGATGACCTTGATAAGGACATAGAGTGTATCATCAGCAAGTTTGCAGATGACACAAAGCTAAGCGGGAGTGTTGATCTACATGAGGATAGGGAGGCTCTACAGAGAGACTTGGATAGATTGGATCAATGGGCCAACGCTAACGGAATGTGCTTCAACAAGGCCAAGTGCTGGGTCCTGCACTTGGGCCACAACAACCCCATGCATCGCTACAAGCTTGGGGAAATGTGGCTGGAGAGCTGCCTGGCAGAAAAGGACCTGGGGCTTCTAATTGACAAGCAGCTGAACATGAGCCAGCAGTGTGCCCAGGTGGCCAAGAGGGCCAATGGCATCCTGGCTTGTATTAGAAATAGTGTGACCAGCAGAAGTAGGGAGGTGATTGTCCCCCTGTACTCAGCACTGGTGAGGCCACCCCTTGAGTATTGTGTCCAGTTCTGGACACCTCAATAGGAGAGAGATATCGAGGTGCTGGATCAAGTGCAGAGGAGGGCAGTGAAGCTGGTGAAGGGCCTGGAGAATAAATCTTACAAGGAGCGATTGAAGGAGCTGGGACTGTTTAGTCTGAGGAAGAGGAGGCTGAGGGGAGACCTCATCACTCTCTACAACTACTTGAAAGGACACTGTAGAGAGGTTGGAGCTGGTCTCTTCTCACAGGCAATTAGCGATAGAACAAGAGGGAATGGGTTCAAGCTGCAGCAGGGTAGGTTTAGGCTGGACATTAGGAAAATTCTTCACAGAAAGAGTGGTCAGACCCTGGAATAGGCTGCCCAGGGAGGTGCTGGAGTCACCATTCCTGAATGTGTTTAAGAGTCGTTTAGATGTGGTGTTAAGGGATATGGTGTAAGGGAGAACTCTGTAGAGTGGGGTTGATGATTGGACTAGATGATCCCAAGGGCCTTTTCCAACCTAAATGATTCTATGATTCTATATATTGCTTCATGGTGTTTTTAAGTGCATTTGAAAAAGTACAATTTAAGCAAATTTGCCTCAGGTGAAACTGTATGTCCCAAACAAATGTATCTGTTACTCTGAAATAATTACAGGCCAAAGCATTAGCGGAAAGAGGTCCCTCTCCAGTAGTACGTACTCCAAAGGCTACTGGTCCCATTTAGCCAGGCCTCCTAGGGGCTTGATTTCCTCCTGCTTGCACTGCCAAGGTTCTCAGCAGACATCATGGTTCTCCTTCAAACCGTTTGTCTTTCATCAGCTTAAGAATGGTGATGTTGCTGGTGCTGCAGCCTGTTGGGATGGCTCCTGTCTTCTCCTTGGTTCACTCTTCTCCACTATCTCCATCCATCCATCCATCCATCCATCCATCCATCCATCCATCCCTCCATCCATCCATC
Organism: Chroicocephalus ridibundus; assembly: GCF_963924245.1. Classification (NCBI taxonomy): domain Eukaryota; kingdom Metazoa; phylum Chordata; class Aves; order Charadriiformes; family Laridae; genus Chroicocephalus; species Chroicocephalus ridibundus. Next base: position 13,181,653 of record NC_086290.1, on the reverse strand, counting down.
CATCACCTTTTATTTAGAGAGCAAGATCCTTAGGCAGGAACTGTCTTTCTTTTCTCTGTCTTATCCTGTTCCTTGAGTGGCAGGTTTTTATCCATTTGCAGTTACACACAAAGCACATTTCTGCCCATGATCAAAAGGATGTGGTTGAGCTTGTGTTTTTCCAAGCTGCTTAAGGATTATTTTTATTGTAAACTGCAGTTTTTAATTTCTGCTGGCTAAAATAAGCTTTTTGTGCCCTGTGGGTCACAATGGGCACCCACATGGCCTCTCAACGGGGTGGACATCACCGATGGGGATTCCTGTACCCTCCTGCCCTGCAGGACCTTTCACACCCCTAATGACCAGGTGGTCACTCCATGCTGTTGGTTTTCCTGGAGATGTTTGAGACCCTGGTGATTTGCCGTATTTTGTCTCACTCAATTTTCCCACACTGCTCTGCTGTTAAGTTTTTTACATAGAGAAGAGGAAAAAGAGATTTGAGGCCTCTGGGTGAAATTCATCCTCTGCAAACAGAGTGAAATGCACACCCAGCTGGACGTGGGCCTGTCCTGGCTTTCGGTGTATTTTCTGCCCAGATAGAGCTAAACTTAGTTTCATCTGTAAAATTTCCCATTCGTATCAGAGGATGTTGCAGGTAACCGGTAATCCACGATGATGAGTGTTCTATGAACTATAGGACGCGTGAAACGTGAAGAGGGTATGTCTCTCCCTTTGGCATGGGGCATTTGGGAGTGGCTGGGGTCCAGGCTGATATCAGTACCTCCTCTTTAAAAGGATTTAAGTTATAAAATTAGGGCTGTTCCTTCTTTGTTTTGAGCCAGCTTTCCCTGACTTCTACCACCCGCATCTGGCTTGGCACGATTTTAACATACAGCTTCAGGTTGCAAACAGAATTGAAATTTTCAGACATCCGGTGCTAGCTTCGTAAGTGGTAATTGCATCAACTTAGGATCAATGGAGCAGAATAATATCTGCCCACTAATAATGGCTTAATAAAATTAATAGCATTGGCCCGGCCATGAATTACTTTAAAATAGGCATTGTAGGATAGTAATGTAAACAATCATTGATTTTTCTTGGGAAAGTAGAGTACTGTAAATTAGATATGACTCTCTTCAGTGTGTAGTTGATACCAGACAATGCAGAAAATGTATCAGATTACCTCAAAGGTGGGCGGAGAGGGAAAAAGCGAACAGGGCCCCTGTGGCATTGGGGAGGTGATTAGATAAATGAAACGAGCCTGGACCAGACAATGAAAGCTCAGAGCCGCACGGCACTCAATATTGCTGCCATCCAACCTGACCCAATTAATAACATATTAGCGCATAACGGGTCTGTTCAACAGTTCAGGTCCGTTAATTGAAATAGTGTGATTAATGGCATTGAAGGAGATGAGGAATACTTAGAAAAATGATGGGAGTCTGCGACTCCGTGCCATGGCCAATGCAATGCTCGGGGGCGAGGGAGGTGGAGGGTGGCCATGCTCCTCACAACACCCAGCCTTCATGTTTCGGCACCCTCCGGCTGGGGTCCGCTGCTGCTTTCATCCCCCTTGAGATCCCACCAGCACCCTGGTGCTGAGCTCCATGTCAACGCCGGAGTCGGAGCGGTGGCAGCTGGAAGGACCAAATCCATCCTTAGCATTTCCCCTGGGCACGGCGGAGCTGCGTGCGCTCGGTGGCATAGTTGCCCGTGGGGTTTCCGCACCGGTGTCCGGGCTGTGTCGGGCTGCTGGGTTGAAACCAGCTGGGTCTAGGCCAGACGTGGGGCTACTGCTCTCGTGTGTGCCAGCATCCATGGATGCCACGTGGAGGGACACTGGGGCCCCAGCAGCAGCCTGACTCTGTTTCCACCAGCTCCCACTCACCCGGTGTCTGCGTTTCTCCTTCCGGAGGCCAATTTTCCTGTCGATTGCAATTAACCCTAGGGCTGACATCTCAAGGACACCTCTGGAGGTGGCTTTGCAGAAGAGCAGCAATTCGGAAATGTGTTGTGGGGCTGTGATGGCACCTCAGAGCTCAGCCTTAATTACAGCAAATGGCCAGAAAGAGCTGGAAAATGATTTAAGCCGTTACCATTTGCAGAACAATTTGGCTGCAAGATTACCTTCAGTCCGACTCCCATCCTGCCGTCTTTCCTTTACGTGGCTGCCTCTGCCTGAACGTGGGGCTCGCACAGGAGTGGGCGCATGGTACGCATCCTGGCCGTTTATCTGGAAAAAACAGTTCTTCCTTTTCTTCTCTCTGTTAAATATGCACCCTGCTGCCTGCACACGAGCATGCCAGGCAGGGAGGTGGTGGGCTTCGCTCCTGGGGAGCCAGGGAGAGCAAGCAGCTCATCCCAAACCACTGTCCCCCAACCATGGGGAGCCAAGCGTCGTTGTTTCAAGATCTGCCCTGCCCTGGTCCTTTCTGGCATTTCCATTGTCCCCATGAAAGCTGGGGGTGAGCTCGTCCCCCTGTGCCTCGGGGCCAGCCCTGTGCCCGCGCCTCCCTCCCGGCACAGGGCCTGCCCGTGCAACCTGCGAATTCACGCTTGGTTTGAAATGCCCAAATCCATAAGTTTTTGGAGGACAGTGTGGCTGATGGGGACGGTTCAGGTGCCTTTGCTCCTGGCAGAGACTGCATGAGCCGCGGCGGCTCTTTTCGGGCTGTCGGAGGCAAAGGGACAGAGCTGCAAAAGCAGCAGCAAGAGCAGAGAGAAGTGGGTTCAGAAGGACGAGTCAAAGCACAGCTTTTAAAATGCGTAATAATAAATGAACAGAAGGACCCACAGTGCTGCAATGAAACACCCCTTAAATCCTTTGTTTTCATTTCAGATGATAAAGGAAAATCATTAGGGCTCAATTAGTCATGAAAGACAGGGTCCTTTCTGCATTGCACCGGCTTGAGAAAGAGAGTCCTGTTCAAGAGCACATCTTGCCCATCCGGCATGGGATCATTAAATATCAAACACTGTATTTGTGCTATTTGCATTGCTTATTGTCCCCTTGTGCGGGATGAAAACCCTGTGGTGATAATTGATGTAACGTGGTTTTAAAGGCGCTCGGCTCTCCGCCTCGCGGAGCTTAAAGCAAGCGGAGAACTGAGGGAGAGGCTCTGAACAGCGGCGGCTGCCGGGGACGCTCCGGCAGCCCAGCGGGATAAAAAAGAAAAGAAAAAGAGGAAGGAGGGATGGATAAGTTTACGTGACCCTGACACGGGGAGATAAGGGTCTTGGCACATTGCCTTTCCCTTGGAGACAGTGAGGAGGGGACAGGGTGGGTGACAGCCCCTGCCACCCCCAGCGTGTCACTGGGATGAGCTGGTGTCCCCTCCCTGCTGTGTGGAGGGGAAACTTTTGCTGCAGAAGGCTGTGCACGTGTATGCGAGGCCTTTAAATATTTATAAAGCAGTAACTGACGTTGAGGTGATAGGCGAGAGAGGCTCCAAACTGGGAAGCTTCCCGAAGTCGTTTGCATGCTGTCCCTGCCGCAAGCCCCCGCTACACCACTGGTGGGACCCTTGGTGGTGCCGGCACGGGGCTGTGGTTCAGGCTGAGCAGAGAGAGGACACACCAAAAGGAAATAAAGTAAATGCTCCGTTGAAAAACCCCCACAACAGAACAACCTCCCCCAGCCCCTCTCTCTCCCAGAGGTGGCCGGGCTGCACGCAGGCTGCGATTTGTTTTTGTCGCCATGGGAAATGTAAAGCACAGCAGCTGTGCTTTACTTACTGCTTTTATTCCCCGTCTCCCTCCCTTTATTTCTTTGCCGAGACTGCAAATAAAAGAGCAGATCAGTGGCTGTGCCGCTGTCACTGTGCTCAAAGGCAGGAGGGCAGAGGTGGCTCGAGCCCCAGCACGGCCCCGCAGGGCACGGAGGAGGGACAAGCATCAGGGCCTTTGCCATATTTTGGCACATGAGAGCTCGTATGATGGGGGCAGGTCACACAGCAGGGACGGACTCTGGCACAGGGTTTTGGCAGGAGCAGGTCGGGCATGGGATGAGGTTGGGTACCGGCTCGTCTGCCCACGGGGAAGGAAGATGCTCGTGCTGCCGCAGGCGCCTCGGCAGCGCTGGGAGGAAAAGCCTGGCCGAGCCTGCCCAGGCTAAAGCAGAAGGACCCGCCGTGGCTCTGGGACTTGGGGATTTCGTTCCTTCCTCTCCATGCAATTTTTCCTTTCCTGCAAGCAGGGACTGCAGCAGGCTAAACAAATAAGGGGCTGTAATGTAATTTTAGATATAGGCCCTTTAGAAAATGAATTCACATTTAGAGCGCAAGGCGTAATATTTTGGTTTATTATTTAATTACAGAGTTTGTAAATGTAAATGGATTTAGACCCTTAATTTCAGGAGGCTTGAATTACCTTCCGTTCCTTGTTTAATATTCAGGTGGAAAAGCTCCCATGTCTGGCTGCAGCACCTTCGGGGTGCGCAACGCAGCCGGGGGAGCCGAGCATTTTCACTGCTCTGTCTTCTCATTTGTAGAAGTTGGGCCAAACTGTGTTTTACTGTAAAGTGCTTAAAATTAATTAAGTGGCAGAGCATAAAGGAGCTGGTTTGAGTCCTCCTTCCCCCAGCAGCACCAGGAGGAAATTGGGAGGAAATTGGTCTCCAGCTTTTCTTTTGCACCTGAAAATTTAAATCCTGTCTTTTCGGGAACATTACCCTGCTGGAAATTGTTCGCCTAATATTAACCGTGTCAGATAGACCCCTGATGGTGGAAGGCCTCCCTGGCTTGAAATTTGAGCTCCGTTCCTGCGTGGTGCTGGGAGCATGTCTCTCATTTTAACCAACTTTTGTCAAAAGGCTTGAGCACGTGCGTAGGGCTGAGCCCGTGCTGGAGTACCCCGATGATCTGCCCCTGTTCAAGGTGACTGAGGCCCCCAAACACTGAAAGCTGAGCAGAAACTGCTTTTGAGGACTCACATCTGAGCCCCCTGCCCACCCAGGGGTTTGATCTTCATGTTTTTCCACATGGGTGGATGCTACTCTTCCGAAGTAGCTGCTTTTCTGGGAGGTTTTCCATTACTTTTCTTCCAGTGAAGGTTTTTTCAGGGCAGCTGCCCCCCTCTTTCATTGTGATGAGTCCCTCCCCAGCCAAAGCTCCCGGTGCATCCCGGGGGTCGGTGCTGGCTCTTGTGCTGGGACCCCACGGAGGTGTTGCATGCCACGCGCTTCCCAGACATGCCACCAACCAATGGGGCTGCTAATTAAGGAAATCAATTTATCACCCAGGCAAGGCGCCAGCAGCAGCGGCGCCGCTCAGGAGTGAAGTGTCTATTTAGGGGAAACCCATTGCTGGGTGTTTCCATCCCCCTTTCCCGGTTGAGCTGTTCAAGCCAGGTATTGCCAAGCACCGTCCCCGGGAGGCACAGCGGTGGTGTGGGGGTCTGTGACGTGGTCCTGGTGGTCCTTCCCTTTTCCTCCCCTGGTATCCCCCCATAAGGTCCGCGATGGGGCCAAGGCTGGTTTGGGGATGCCCCACTTGTCCCCCAGGAGGGGACCGAGCCATTTTCACTGCTCAGATGAAGCCCCAAATAGAGTTAAAACCCGTCCAAAGGCAAGCCGGAGGCTGTGGGCTGTCCTGTCAGGTGCAACCATCCCCAAAGTGCCTTGTGTGTGCCTGGGGGCAAAGGGGAAGCTGCAGCTTTTCTCTCTGCAACCTGAGGAAAAAAATTCTTTCATGTGCATTATCTATTTTGAACTGTGTTTATCTCAAGCTGCTCATCCCTGGCAATTCCCATCTCCTCCCTCTTCCTCACAGCGTCAGCGATGTCTGCAGCAGCCGGCCAAGGCTGGGAGGGACTCCGCAGAGATGCTACACACGTACGCATCTAAAACCCTCATTTACCTTGCAGGGAGACCCCGGCCAAAATCAGGGAGGGGGTTTGCAATTGCTTTGGTACCTTATCAGGCACGTACACGCTCCCACCCAGCTTCTCAGCAGCAAGTTACGGATGACATAACCGATAGCAAGGAGGCGAGGGTCAGCTCTCCGAAACAAAACTCCTGCTTGTTCAATGCTGAGTAAAGACTGTATAATTGTTTCTCTGTGAGAAGAGTCTGCGGAGGGTCGTGCTAAGATTGGTGACATATTCTTTGGATGCGCACTAAGGAATAGCTTTTCTCCCTCCCAAATATCATGCTTTAACAACAGGCTGCCTTTTTATTTTTTTTTTTTCTTTAACATTGTGTAATTTTAAACTGCTACGTTCAAGCAGATGTACATTTGGCGTGCGGATAGGCGATGCAACATAAAGTAGCGATCATCTAATTCCTATCCATCTGGATTCGCCATATAAATAATTAGAGTGAAACACCTTTAGAAAGGAGGCTCAGGGGGGCTGAGCCCATCAGCAACAATGTGCGATAAATGGCAAAAGAAGACGTCAGAGTTTGCATGACGTGTCCGTCTTAATCCCTCACTGCAATTCGTGAACATTAAAAATAACCCCCCTTTGAGTTTTTGGCTGTTTACACAGCTGTAGCATAAATATTTAGATTTGCAAGAGAAATGCTTGCTCAGCCAAAATCCTTCCCAGATCTCTGGAGTCAGCAGCGGGGTGTTTAGAGAGGCCCAACATTTCCTTGGAAAAATGAAAATGGGTAATAATTAAAGCAGGGAGCAATGTTTCCGCAGCAAAGCTCGGCACTTACGTAAAACTGACTCGGCTCGTGTTCTTCAGGGGGTGTGAGAAAAATTCCCTGTGAGGGCTGGTAAACACCGTTACAAGCTGTTGGCTGTCGGGCGCTCCGTGGGGGACGTGTCTGGCGTTGCCCCGGCCAGGAACCACCGTATTTCCATACATTGTGTTTTTCTCCTTGCATTTTGTGACCATCGAGTTGTCTGTGGCCCCCAGATCATCTTTTGACCACCTCTTGCCAGGGGAAAGGGAGGCTTTTACTGCTCTGGAGTATCGCAGACAGGCACGGTGTCCCCCACTCCAGGGAGGGGATGGAGAACGAAGCTGGCTCCTTCCCGCTGAACGACCGCAGCCTCCTTTCTAGATAAAAATCTTTAAGTGGATTTTCCATCTGGTAAACCGTCGCTTTAGGAAAACCATAAGGTATAGCAGTTATTAAAAAGAGGATTTTTACTAATGCACCTACTGTGTCTTCATTATGTCAGGGCACCTCTATGAAGAGATTTGCAGAAGAATCCATCCATTCATTTCCACGCATAATTCCTCAATAGCCCATTTGCTTCAGAGATTTTTATCGACTTTTACTACTACATGAATCCTCAGATATTTATTTTTTAGGCCCTAGGGGACCCATTGAAAAAGAAATTTGTTTTCTGAAGTTTTATGACAAACGTTTTGCTGTGGATAAAAGGTTCCCGTTATTTCCAAACTTCTGTTCTTCACAAAGATGACTTTGGTGGGTCTGTTCCTGCAGCTGCCATGGGGCGTGATGCATGGGTAACATTTTATGTCCCAGAAATAAATAAGAATATATTTCTGTCGGAAAGTGCTCCTTCCATACCACCATCGCCTTCAGTAGGGCAGGCATCTCCCTGCAGGTATCCAAGTGCACACAAACGCCTGAGAGTGGGAACTCTGCGTGTTCCCGTGTTATTCCCATCACCGTCATCTGCCTCCAAGCCTGACCCATCTCCACACAGGGCAGCCCCGCCACAGATGTCCATAAATGCCCTTATAGATCCCCTTCGTGTTCCCCTGGTGCTGGGGAAACAGCAGTGGGGCAACCGGCTGGTGGAAACCCTTTGAAAGCACTCCTGATGGGGCCGCGGTGGAGGCCAGCACTCCCCTGGTGACAGGTTTTGCTGTGCATGAATATCCCATATCCCGAGCGATGCCTCCTGTGCCAGTTCGGGCTCTGCTGGAGGGGCTCATCGGGTTTTCTGCCACACGGTGTGCTTTGATCTGGTGGGTTTATTTCCCGGGGCTGCTGCAGCTGGTGCAGGCGATGGAGAGCAGCCAACGGGCTGGGCTGGTTCCCCCCGTGCAGCTCCTTCCCAGCCCCCAGCATCGAGGTGTTTTTCAGTGTCAGTAGCTGGAAAGGGATGAGGAGAAGGAGGTGCCCCAGGGCTCCCAGCCAGCCCGGAGGGACATTAACCCAAGCCAGCAGGATCACACATGGCCACAGGCCATGGTGATGGTAAAACTTAACAAGAAACAGGCAAAACTAGTTATAATAAAAGCCTTTCTCCCCATTTCCCTGAGCCTCATGCAATATTTAAGCCATGCAAGGGCAAGGCAAACTCACGGCACTCAGGGAACATTTAATATATCAACTGTGCTTTTCTTGGGGAAGAAGCCAAGTCTCTCCTCATTTTGCTTTCCTCAGGATTGGGAGTTTCCAAAAGCAAATCAGATGCCCTGAAAAATAGGCTAATGTGAGCGTGGGGACTTCATGCGCATCCACTAGCAAAACGGACATTCGAGACAGCCCAGCAATCCAGATGCTCCTGGTTTGTGTAGCTCCAGGATGATGGTGACCCCCGTCAGCTGGAGGAGTAGATTTGACTTGTTGCTTAATTAAAAATATAAACAGTCTGGGAGCAATTCTGCTCCTACTGAGGCCTGTCAAGATGAGATTTCACTGCCTTGGTCTCCAATGAGGTACTGAGCGAGGTGGGGTAATGGAGGTGAGGCCAACAGAGAAGGTGGGAGAGGAGGACTTGAAGGGAGCAACATGACCACATCCATCAGCAGGCATGAGACAGGCACAAGAGGGACAGGCAGATAGTTATACTGCGACAACGCTGACACAGCTAAAGGGAATATTTAACTGGACTTCTTTTCCGTGAGGTGCCATTGGAACTAAGAGCCAACGCATCCATGAAGGGATGAGGTGCTACATGGACAATGGGCACAGCCAGCACTGTGTTTGATGAGGGACATAAACCGCCGCGCTTCAGGGAGCGAGCCATGTTGGAGGGAGAGGAGGAGGAAGGATGCTGCGGGCAGACAGGTACTTTCTGGTTTTCCCCATGGGGAAACACGCTGGCAAAAAACATGGCTGGGTTTGCTGTTTGTCTGCCCACATGGTGTCATGGCAGTGCACCAAGGACCACTGCTAGTAACTGTCTCCATATGGCGCTTCTACAGCAAACCAAGCTTCTTCCACCATCTCTCACGTCCTGCTGCGTGGTGGATCTGTCAGGACAGTGTCCCTGACCCTTTGCTTGCCTTGCCCCACGCGTGCCGGCAGGGCTCCATGAGCAGCAGCGGGACAACAGCAAGTCCCATGGGTGACTGGGCAGCCTACACCAGGTGGCCCAGCTCATCATCACTGCGAGCACCTGAGCGACATCTCCAGAGCTTCACAGCCCAACAGTTTTGCCTGGGAAACTGCAACTGGCAGTAAAACAGGGCAATTAGCCCTAATCATCCTGAATTACCACATGTCCTCCTCCATCCCTGTTTTTCTGCCTCTCCTTCCCCCAGAACTTTGTTCTCTCATTAATCGAAACGGAAACTTTCTGTCACCACTGATTGCATTGTCCAACATCAGCTGCCCGGAAGGATAAAAATAAACACTGGAAAGCGTGTGCCTTTGGTACAAACAAATAGGTGCCAGAGAAGGTAATGTAATTATGCAGTGATTGAATTAAGTGCAAGAAACTGCATTATGCCCACAAAATATCTGCCCTGATGATCAATTTGAGGCATGGTCCCTGTTTGGCCAAGTGATGGGGTTTGGCTGGGAGGGTTGGGGAGCAGCTCCCGCCTGGTGTCATCGGGATCGTTGCGGACACCTGGGCTCACCCCTGCTCTTCCTGGTGGATTTGGCTGCTGGCAGAGGGAAGCCAGCATTACAATGCTCTCATTGTCCACTACAAATTTTCCGTGCAAGGAAACAAGGCCTTTGGAGCAGATGAGCCGCCTTCTGGCTGGGCTGTGTCCTCCCGCTACCATACCTCCCGCAGGATTAAAATGGGACAAAGCGGAGCAGTTAAGGGACAAAAAGGAAAACCTCACTGTGGATGTGTGTTACTTGAAAGTAAAAGCCCCGAGGAGTTTATATGGGAGTAAAGGAAATAGGGATTTACACCTAAAAAACGGTTTCAGGCAGGGTCCTGGAGCTGAGCACCCTGACGAACGTGCCGCAGCCTGAGAATACCTCTAATTAGGATGAATTTCCCCACTGCTGGAGTTAATGCATTATATATTGAAACCATTTATGTTCATTTGTAGCAAATAATTATTTTAAAACGTTATCATTCATTTGCGTTATTTGACTTCTCTATTAATTGTATAAATAATTGTTTAAAAGATTGTGTTTGGGTCAGTGAAAGTCATCAATATTATTGCGTTACTGGTTGATAAAGGCGGCAGAGGTGGTGGCTGACCTGTTGGCGCCGCCGCAGACCCAGCTCGAGCCCTCCATCCCCAGCGGCTTCCCACCAGCCCTTGGTGATGCAGGACACGTGGCACATCGACGCTGAAAACCACCTTCTGCCTCAAACTTCACATCTCTCTCTTAGTTGTTAGGAAACGCTTTATTTTCCACGTAAAGCTGCACCCATGTCCTTTCTTGCATCCCCTTGCTGTAAATTTTCTGTCCCGTGACGCCTAAAAGAAAAAGCAATCTTCTTAATCACACCGCTTGATAACACAAACAGAGGTACAAGGTAAAAGGCGGCAGGGCAATAAGCTCCTCCACTGTCTGCCCTTCAATCGGGCTTGATAAATGGAGATTTTGCCGGGAGATTTTTCATGCATTAGCATTAAAAGGGGAGCAAGGCTATTTTCTTTCCTTGCGAGGCGAGACAAAAGAGCCGTGCTTTCAGCTCCGGCAACATTAGTCTTTATTTCAAGGGGGGAAATTAAATAAATGAATCTGAAAGTGGGAAGGAGGGAAAAGCCTTCAGTACCGAATTTTTAAAAATTACTTCTGGGGCTCTCCATATCTTCCTGATGTTTCAGCCAAGTCCATAAAGCATTAGGGAAACACACGGACTCCGTTAGCGTCCCACTGGCTGTCCCGGCCAGGCGCAGGGGCAGCAGCTCCCTCTTGCCGATGCTCCAACCCAGCAGGCTGCCAAAATTTTTTTAAAAAGTAACCCGTCAATTAGCTGATTCTCTCAGAAGGATTTATTCCGGCTAAATCCAAAGGGAGAACTTAAAAGCTCGCTATGTTTAATTCGATCAAGGCTTTAATAACATCTGGCTGGATTAGTATGCGGGTGCCGCTGCGCTCCCAGGAGCGGGGCTGGAAATGGCCTCCTGGCGCGCCATGTTCGCCACGCTTGAGTGATTTCCCCACCGAGTTCGTGCCGTTGGCCAGTGAAAATGATGCTGCGGGGTTTCGGTGGCACAGGGCTACTCCTGCGGGCACCCACCCACCTTCTTGCACCCACCATCGTCCACGGAGGAGCTGACCCCAGCACAACCGCCGTCGTGACCTGGGGGAGAAGGTGCTCTGGGGGGTGGCCGGGGGGGATCAGGAAGGTGATGGGGCAGGGGAAGGGGAATCAGCCTCTCTCGCACCTCATGCCATCCCAGCGGGTCGCCTTTCTTCTCCTAGGAAGGTGTCACAGGAGCTGGCACCAGAGAGGGATTTCATCTCCCCTTAAATCACGGGGAGATGATTTAAAGGACTGAAAGCTTCAAGCCAGGACTTTTAACCGAAAAGATGCATCGATTTTCTGTAGCTGATGGAATAAAAGAATTACCGTGTTGCAAAAAAAAAAAAAAAAGGAAAACTTTGTTGAAAGAGCCACCTTGGCACGTGCTGTGCATCGGTGGGGCTGGTGCTCCCGGGCGCTGCAGAGCATCCTCCAGCAGCCTCAGCCTGCGCCACCACAGGGGCACAGGTTTGGGTGCCCTGTGGCAGAGCCCAACACCCCGACAGATGCAGGACAATGCTGGGGAACAGCTGTGCTCCCCCCGTGACACTGGGAGACCCCCGGGCAGGCGGGGGGAGTTTGGGCATCCCACCCGTCTGCAGCCCAGCGGGGAGGGAGGCGTTACCTCTGCTCGCCAGGAGGGACCAGATTTCCTTGCTGGCTTTTCTACAATACCTCAGACATTTTAATCCCCCTCCCCACACACTCCCCACCACATCTCCATCTTGCAGAGGAGGGATGGAGGGGACCACACGGGCTCCCTCCCCCTGGGACCCTCCTTTTGGGGATGCAGAGTCTTGGCCCCTCTCTGGGGTTTGGGGACCAAATTGCACCCCTTGCAAAAGGGGTACGGATGCCGGTGGGATGAGGACAGGGAAGCAGCAAGTGGGGGTTCCTCTTGTCCTCGGGGAGTTTCCAGCCGCTGGCAGCGAGGTGCTGGGAGGTTTTGCTCTCCCTGCGATCGAAGCCGCTCTGCCGGGTATGAATAATTGAGCTCCCCTTCGCCCGTGCCCTAATCGCCCGGCCACGGAGTCAATCGCTCACTTTCTCACTCGCTTTTCCCGATGAATATTTCATACCCCCCCCGCCCCGGGGCGGCAGCGCAGCCCGGGCAGCCTGCGTGGCCGAGGCTCGCCGGGGCTCAGGGCAGCACCCACCACCCGCAGGGAAAGGGCAGCGCATTGCGCAGAAAACACCTTGAAATGTGTCACCAAGTCGTCCCCGGTGCTCATAGCCAGGCTGGGTTGGCGGCCACATCTCTCAGCGAAGGGGCAAAAGGCAGGAGGGCTGCGGGGAAAGCAAAGGGGGGGGTGCTTTCAGGGTTGGCGGGCATCCTGACCTTTCTCAGTGCAGGATTCGGGCGATCCCCGGCGGGAGCAGCCGCCCACGCTGGTGGCAGCCTCTCACCCGGACACCCCCTTCCCTGGCACTTTGCTTCCCACCAGTGCCCAGGAACCCCCCCCCAGAAACCGCCCGCCCAGCAACGTTGAGGAGCTGGCAGCGTTTCCCCAGCTCTCCGCAAAGGCACTTGTTAATTCTCTATTTCTTCCTTAATTACACAGAAGCAATGACCGTTCTATCATCGCTTTACAACGCCGCAGCTTAATTCCACTATTAAGGCAGGAGCATTGCGATTCAGACATTTTAATTAACATGAATGATCTCACCTTTGTCCGTAGCATCTTTTTACATGTTATTATATCACGTAATTGTTAAACTACTCACTGCTTTAGAGAGGTCTGTACTTTCATTAAAACCTCCTGCTTTTTCCTAGCCAGCAGATTACCCGTATTTTTAAGCCTAGTATTTTCAGGTGATTTGAGTTAAATCAATCTGCAAGAAACAAGATGAATTATTTAAAGCACCGACGGCCTCAAGCTAGGAAATGGGGGTTGCTTAATGTTTCTTCAAATTTTAGGAGCTTCAAGGTGCTCCCGGACCTGGCTGGAAAATCAACTCCCTATTGACCACAGCTATCAAAAGAAAGAACTGAATAGTTTAAATTCATTTGAAAACTTTCCCCACTTGTGGGGGGGAAAGAAAAGCATTCATTAATTTTTCACATCCCCTTTCTTGTTTCCTCTCTAACCAGAAAAAAGGTTAGGAGAGAAACCAGGGGCTCTTCCCTCAGGAGAGAAAAGCCCTTGCAAGTTTTTAGAAGTCCTGCCCAGGGCTTTTTGATGTGAAATTTCATTGAAATGGAGGGGAGGGGAAAAAAACCCAAACAAACAAAAAAAAAACTAACAACAAACCCAGCCCAGAAATCCTCAGACATGGGTGAAACTGCTGCTTCTGACCAATTTTGACCACTTGAAAAATGTCAGTTCTCCTCTCAAACCATGGAAAATTGAAATAATTTTGTGCAAGATATTAGGGCTAGCTAAAGCATCTTGCCTGCACCCGCCCCAAAGGCCAGCAGGGATCCCACTTCTCTGCTAAAACATGGTCCAGGGAGCTGCACAAGGCTTGGTTTTCCCCTTCCCAAGGGTGGCTCCAGTTCCTGCCTCCCAGGTTTGGAGAGCGATCGAGTGAGACCAAGATGGAGATGTAGACACAGGATGAGACTTTTGCCTCCGCTCAGCACGTACCAAAGCACTGGGAAAACCCTGAACTGTGATCTGAACACCTGAACCTTCATCTCCTCCTCTTCCTCCTGCCTGAGAAGCAGGAGGGGAGCTGAATTAGGACAGACCAGGGAGGAAATCCCACCGCCGCTGCCCTTCCCCATCAGCAGTGTGAGCATCACCTGTCCCCAGCCTGCAGCAAGCACTGGCTGTGGCATGTCAAAGGCTTGATGGTGGCTCACTGCTCCGTTATCACTGCAGGAGAAGCACCTGAAGGCCCTAATGGCCCTGACCAGCTTCACCTGGGACACACACCCACCCACGGGCTCTGGAGCCCCATTGCAGTTCAGCCCTGGGCCAGCAGTCCTGACTCGAGCCTGGCCTTCAGAAGGGACTTTGGACTCACGTGGTTACATCTCCCCGGCCCTGTTTCCTTTTGCTCCCAGCTGCTGGACTGTGGTGGGACTGCGGACCTGGTTTGTGGCTTGCTGTGTGGAGGTGTTGATGGACCAGCCCCTGTAGGACTGCACCCTATTGGTGAGGGTCACCCTCGGCTCCCGGCTTGTCCTGCTGCTCCCCAACAGTAAGTTGTTGTGCTTCGGGTGGTGGTGAAGGTGAAGCTGTGTGTTTACCACGTCGTTACGCGAGGCATGAATCTGGAAAGAAGAGCTGGAAGGTGCTCTGAGTTAAGGGACTGTCTTAATTTTTGCCATATATTTGACTGACCCGTGTGCGTGCCTTTTCCAGGACTGGGGTGGGTCTGCTGTGGTGTCACCCCTCCTGTTGGAGAGATGCTTTTGACTTGTAGGAACTGTGGGGGGGTGAGGGCTGTTGTGTTGTCCTGCCTCTGAGAAGAGCCTCTGCTGCTGCTGGGCTGTGGGCCACGTCTGTGACTCCCAAACCCACCCCCAGAGGAGGGGAACGGGGACCAGCTCTGACCCGGAGCCCTGTGGATGTGCCACCTGTGCATGGGGCTCGGGGAGGCTCCTCTGCCAGCACGGGCAGCTCGGTGTGGTGGTGATGGGAGCTGTGGTTAACTGGGTTAATTATATTCATGTTGCTAGGAACACTGTGAATTATGTTAATAGCAGCATCTGGGGAAATTACATCTTCATTAATTGGTCCTGATTGCTTTTTGGCAGATGCGAGATGTTTTTGACTTTAACATGCAGGACAAAATTTATTGTAATCAGTGCATGCAGTAAATGCACAAATACCATTACCTTGCCTCGCTAATTAACTCTCCAAAGAGGAAGAGATGGGAAAGACCTGCTTGGCCATCTCTTCCTTGCTCTCTTGCCCCAGCCAGGGCAGGCTTGTTTACTATTAGTTCATGCTCTGCTGCTTCTTCTAATAGAATTTTAAACATTATTTTGAAGTTAAAAATGGCAACAACATGGCTGGCAGCTATAGGGCCGGGAAGGCTTCTAATGGCACGTGTTGTACCCTGGGGTTGGCCTTGCTGCTCTCTGGCCTTGATCTGCTCATAAGGCTCCTCCTCCTGGATGTCACTGGGTCTCAATCAGGTCTGTTCACATACTTAGAATCAAGTACGTTGGTGATTTGGAGGCCTTTCACCCCATCGTGTCCCTAGCTGAAGAAGAGTACTCTTGCCCAGGCTGGGTTGTCTGTCCCCAGGGGCCTGTCCCTGGGTGGAGGATGGGGCTGGTGGGGGATCAGGAGGAGACAGTCGTGGCTAAGGTGGCGATGATCTATGTGCAGTGCGTGGCATCAATCTTTGCAATTCCTTAGCTTTCAGTCAAGGTAGCAGCAAACAAAGAATTAAACCACGTTTCAATGAACTATTGCCACGTAGCAGAAAGCTCCGCTTTTAACCATGGCAGAGTTCCTAATCTCTTCAGATAAAACCCCAAAGCTCTGAGCGAATGCAGAGCGCAGGGCGGAGGTAATGCATTACCTCCCTGGGGAGAAACAGGCTAAAACTCAGGCGAGGCGTCGAGCTCCTCGTAAGTTATGAGGCCGTTCGTCTGGGGATGGCAATAAGTTGTATTATGGCCCCGCTCGCTCTGCCTTCTTTTTACACAACAACCATTTTTCATTTTAATGGTGGTTTTTCAGCCAGCTTTGTTAGGGCTGCTGCTAATTGGACTGGATTCAGGTGTCCTACCAGGGCACAGGAATGGGAAGGGTGAGTTTTGCTGCCTGGTGCAGTGAATGGGCATGGCCCAGGCTGTGGGGAGCAGGAGGAGGGGGCATGGTGGGGGTGAGAGATGAATTTAGGAACAAATTTAACCCTCTGGCTGCCATAGAAGCTCAGAGGTACCCTCCTTGTGGCAGTGATGGGGCTCCACGTGAGTCAAATAACCCCCAGGGAGATGAAAGCTCTTTTTGTGAGCGACCTTTCTGACCTGGAAAGATGCAGGCCCCCACCTCTGGTGCTGGGAAATTGGGTTTAAAAGTTCTTCAGTGCTTGGAGTGTCAGCTTCAGACCTTCGTGAAGTGGTTTTCATGGGTCATCACAAGGAATCCGAACTCGTTGCTGAGATAATCTCATGAGAGCTTTGGAAGGAGCAAACTTTGCGCCCTCAAAACCTAGAGTTGGATTTTGCTGAGGAACTGTACCACGTGCTGAGCAGGGACCTAGCCATGTCTTTTTCCATCACACTGCCCCTGCAAACAGGTAAGCAATAACGCAAGGACCAGGGCAGCTGTAGTGCACATGAGATTTGGCTGCAAAGCAATGCTTCTGGCTTGTGGGGGACACTTTTACCTGCCTGACCTGGGAGGTCAGAGAGCTCCTGGGCTTCTGCTTGTGTTCCCAGGGCATCTGGAAGACTTTCACAAAAGTCCTCCCCCATCCCTGACCTACAGAACCTGCCATCCCTGGTCCCCACGGTCCTCCCCAGAGCCCTGGGTGCTGCCGTCCTGCCAAGCTGACTGTCCCAAGGTGACCAGAGCTTCTAGCTCCCGGTCACCCCATTAAGGTGGACAAACCCCACTAAATGGATGGAGAAATTAATGTCTAGTGGAGCATCCACTTGGGACGTCTCCGAAAACACAGGTCTGAAATGTGTGGCTCTTTAGGCAGAGCTGCCATCGTGCCACGTTCAGCCGATGTGGCAGCATCTGTCCCCATCTCGCTGTGGGATCAGACCTCTTCACCCAGAGGACAGAATAGCACGGTATGGAAGATCTAGGCTCCTTTTCTCACCTGTTCAGATGAACTGAGTGGTAAAACCAGGCCACCCATTTGCAAAGGTCTTTCCCCGTCAGCCACTGTTGTAGTAACACCAGAAATGTCGGGAAACTCTCCCAGAGAGGAAGCCTGCCCACACCGTACACCTAAACAGTTCAAATCTGTGGCCAAGAAACACAGCAAGGAGCTTACTAGTTGGCAGAGGGACTAATATGTAGCACTGCCTCTATTTTAAAGGGCAATTAGCACTGTGGAAGGATTCTCTCTGCCTCTTCAATATGCCACGTTTGTTAGTTAAAACTTCAGTTTATGGTTACCGCTACATCATAACATATGTCACAGCTCTGCAACTGAGTTGCTCTGTGGCATCAAGCAAACAGTGTCAGAGCAGAAGTTCCAAAAGATGCGAACGTGGAGGGGGAAATATTGCTGTGAAATAAAATGGCACCCAGTGAAATGTAGTGGGGAGGTTCTCGGTGAAAGACTAAAACTCTGTAAGATGTAACTATTTTGGGTTTTTCCCTTCCTGCTCTCTCGAGAGGTGGGACTTCTTGCGTTGGGTAAGGTGTAAATCCCTCTAGGTGAGGGCTGTGCTCAGGGACAGAGGGTAGCGATGTCGGACAGTCCAGGAGGGATGAACCAGGCTGGCCCGTGAACCACTCTCTAAACCTGGTTTTGAGACAGGGAAGATCCAGGGCTTCCATCAGGCCAGTGGAATGGCCCCGATGTGTGTGTGGAGATGAACACGCTGGCCCAGCCCGCGGCTTGGACTGGCCCCTGGGCTGCAGCACGGCTTTACCTTCATCACCGAGCTGCGCAGTGGCAACCTCTTACTGTCACTCGGCTAAAGCAGAGACGACAAGCATGTCGCCACTGTGACCACCCTGGTGATGGCTGGAGGCCACATTCTCAACTGTTGCCATGCCCACTGCTGACGGCGAGTGGGAAACTTTCTTAGAGGTGAAAGAAAGTTTCCTCTTAGTGGTTGCAGGGGGCTGGGCGCTGGGTTTCTGCTCCTTGTCAAGCCAGGCTGTCACTGGAGAGGTCAGAAATCATTTATTTTTAATGCTATGAATATGTAGAAACTTGTCTGAGCTTCTCCACGCAGTGGCCATGAATTTAGAAACAGTGTCAGAAATCACGGCGTTCGGTATCCTGCGAAACGGGTCAGAGCTATAAATTTCTCTTCTTGGCGCGCGAGCCATTTGCCATACGTGACTTTGTGGATTTGTGGTCATTCCTCTCTCTTCACCCCCCCGTGTGCCGAGTGCGTGACTGAGGTTTTATATCGCGCCTCTGAGACACAAAGTCCTTCTGGTGCTTTTGCCTGGCATCCTAAACAGCCTCTCTCGCGCTCTTCCCTGTCCCCTTGGCTAACGGCTTCTGGCCACAGCCTGGCCCTTAAATCAGGGGCTGCACCCGGGCGGGCACCAGCTGTGACAGCGGGCACTTGCTCGAGGGGTGAGCGATGCCGCCTCTCAACACACGCGGCTCAGCCCCGTGAGAGCGGCTGCTCCCGTGCTGAGCCCGAGGTGGGTCCTCCCACACGGGCACCCGAGCCTCTGCCCGCGGGGGGGAAAGATCTGTGAAACCCTCAGCGAACCTTTCCAAGGACAGCCCTTCTGGACACAAAGGGAGGAAACGTTCAGGAAAAATAGCGTGGGGGCCGTGTCCAAATGATCTCTGCCTTGGGAGGAAAGATTAAACGAAGTTTAATTTTGGGGACTGGGAGGCGGTGTTGCCGTCCACCTCCTCCACTTTACTGCCTTGTATCCCTTCTAGATATAAAAGCTTTTTTATCGCAAGACTATTTTTGCTCAGTGAATTAAAACGAAGAATTTGCAACCCCTCCTCCCAGCAGCAGCAGTCCCTGCCTGGTCCCAGCCCCTCCAGTCAGCCTGGCAAAGGGGACAAGCTCCCGACGGGAGCGGGCTGTCACTAAAGCCCAGGCCGAGATGTCCCCGTGCATCCAGACGGGGCTGCCATATCCTACAGGTCTGCTCCCTCGGAGCCCGGTGAATCACTAAAGGCAGCAGATGTGATTAAGGTGTTTCCTAACTAATTTTTAATCCTTTTGGCACAGCGATGCCAACGCACAAACAAGACCTGTGTCAGTGGGACTGTTTTATTAAATTCTGGTCTTGTCGCAGTGGTGCAACCCCATTGAGACAGTTTGGCGTTTTAACAAAAAACAAGAAAGGTGGATTTTCTCGGATGCTGCCGAGAATCACACCTTGCCCGCAGGTTGCTGCCGAAAACGATACTTAGGTGTCATCAGGGTCTGAGCCCAATTATGAAGGTAGAGCAGGACATTTGAAACCGCGCAATTCTGTGTCAAAGACAGCTGATGCGGCACCTACTATTAACTCATGGTCACTTTCAAAGCCAAGGTCTCCAGCACGCTACCCGTACCGCTTTGCTTCATCTTTCCTTCCCAGCGCGTTCCAGTAGCTGAAGTAACTGCAGCCAGAAGGGCCCACCAGGATAAAGTTTCTGTGCTTGTTAAAGGTGAACCTTCGAGCCTTTTCAATTTAATTCTTTTCCAAGCGTATTAGGTTGTGGGGCTGTTGTGGGTTTTTCTTGGGGTGCGTGTGTTTTAAATGGCAAGGTTTCCTGGATTTCTGACCTGTTGGTGCATATCTACAGCACTTACCATCGTCCGTCGGGGCCCTGCCAACCCGCAACCTGCATAAAAGCTGAGGGAAAGCACCTTTGCCATCATGATTTTTCAACTATGAATTGCTGGCAGGTGAGAGTTGTGAAAATAGCGCTAGCTTCATGTATTGAGCAAGGAACTGGCATCAGGCAAAGGCAGTATCAGGAAATGGCTGGTGGTGCAGGGTTGTGAATGTGGAAAGAGGTTGATGACAGAAACTGGTTTGTAGGTGCTAGTAGACATGAGCAAAGATAAGTTTTGAAAGCAAAGGCTTCACAGGAGTTGTCCCAGAAGAACCCCTCTGAAGCTATGGCTAGGACAAACGCCGTTCTCTGTTGCCACCACAGACAGAAATCAGAGGAGGTGAGAGCATCCCAGATCTCAGCAGCTTTCTTTCCAGGTTTTTTTCAAGCTTCCGTGCACAGCTTCAGTGTTAACTCACCTTCTTCCCTATGTTTCCCAGTTCCATAACCTTTTAATCAAAGGGCAAGCCAGCCTTCAAAAACAAATCCAAGGACTACTATACTTTGAAGAAAGGATGGTCTTGTACAGCAACCACTTACAACCGAAAGTTACGAAGTCATTAAATTTTGATTGTTATGGTAAAGAGTAGGGCAGAGGCCAGAAAGTGGCAACTGCTTTGTTTTGTTCCTTAGAGATAGGGAACTGTGCTCATCTGGCTTTAAATAACAACAGTAACTTCCCGATGGCCTTTTGTCTCCTGCCTTGCCGTCGAGTGTTTCTGAGCCAGCTGAAGGCTGCTTTCTTGCTAAGGGCTTTTGTCTCGCTCCCTCCTAGAGCTTTGTGACAAAACTCACGCTATTTTGTGGAAAGAAGTAACTGCAGTAGTGCGTGCAGCACCTCTTGGCTGAGGTTTATTTGAGGTTTATTTCTGAAGTGATCCAACCGATCACTTATTTACTATTTTACGTGATGTGGTCAAGGGCTGCAGTCCACAGTAAGTCAGTCTACCTCCTCCCACCCTTAGCCCCCCTCTGCTCTGTTACCGCCTCCCGAGTCCCTCGTCAAGCCACGCTTGTTTCAGTAGCGATGCCACCCTGCATCTCCCCAGCCCTGGGAAGGCCAATGATGAAGGACAGCACAAAAGTGCTTTTTCAGCCCTCCAGCTGATGACCAGCTTTGGCAGCGGAGGTGTGTGAGCAAGTGCGGGGTTCAGTGACTCTGGATGCCTCTTACCCTGAGCACCAATCTTTCTGCTGGGACGAGCCTTCCTCTCGGGAAGGTGCAAACTGCAATCCCCGTGCCTGTGGGGATGAATTGAGTCTATTACTTAAACGTAGACATAGATCAAACACATCTATCACTAAGTCTGCTTTCCACTTCCGACCCCAGCTGCAAAGCATGAAGTCCTGCAGTATCTCCTCGATTCGGCCAAGCCACATCCATTCCTAGTGATGTCTGCTTTCAGGATTCACCCTTGTCGAGAGGGATGCCCTGAGGCCAGAGCTGGTTTGCCTGGTTCCGGGGGCAGTGAGGGTGCTCAGACCAAAGCTGTCAGTCAGTAGTTAGGCTGCTGCACTTTAAAATAAATAAAATATATTGGGGAAAAAAAAAACAAAACCAAACAACAAACCAAGAAACCCCTGCAAGAAAATGACACCGACCTCCTCACCCTGGCAGTTTAGGTCTAGTAAACTTAATCCAGGAGGAATCACAGCCCGTGCTGTTACCCCCTGCAATGCAGAGCCTGCTGTCCCCAGCCCATGCTCAGAGCCGTAGAACATTTTAAGGATCCCATCCACACAACGAGGTGGGATTATAACTGCATGCCCTCTGTTTTGTTTGTAACACCGAGGAGCTCTCTGACTAAACACACCTTTCTCTTCCCAGCCATCATTAACCCGTTATTCTTCTTTCAGCTCAACTTCAACCTGCCACTTCACCATTAACTGTATCCGTCTGTACCGAAAAATTATTTGAAATGAAACATTCAATTATTGCTGAGCCTAAACACCCAGAACAAGGCTGCCATTTGATTTCTTTATTCAGAAATGATAAAGCGCCCTGGCACTAAACTCTTGTTCTCTCCAGCAGCAGCCGAGCCACTAGACTGATGACACGCGGATTAACCAAACAGTCCAGCAAATCGTTGGTAGAAAGGGCTGTCTGTGAGGCATTTGGACTGCCGTCTGTACCCGTTTGATGCGCAGGCGTTCCGTAGTCGTTACTCGTTACCAATTGCTTCCTGGTGCAGTGTAATTTCCCAAAATGCCCTCCTTCATTTTCACGGAGAAGATCACTACCGTCACTTTCGACCGCAGCCGCACCCATCAAGCTTGTTTCTTGAGACTCTGGTAAAACCTGAATAAGATGAGGCCCAAAAGGTATTTCCTGCAACTTTTCTGCTTGAAGTGTTGAAAAGCCCAATTCCTGGTTTAGCGATCTGTGGTCCCCTGGTTCGCGGCCAACTTCCCTTTTCTTCCTCTTGCGTGAGGCGCTTGTCCTCTGCTCCGCAGCCGCGCTGCTGGGACGGGCCTGCCCGGGCACACCTGCCTTCTGACACCTGAAATACGCAGACACTGCTTCGTTCAGGTACTGAAGATTGATTTCATGGGACGTTGCCTCAACCTAAGAAAACACCCAGGGTACACTCAGTTAAAAAGAGCTTTTTCAGCTCGGTGTTGCGTGATCATCTTCCGTGAATTACTTTTGCTACGTGAAGGGAAGGAATTTAAAATTCTTTTTCTCAGGCAGCAGAAAGACTCAGGGGGAGCTAAGCAAAATGTCAGTAATTCTCTGTTATCGCTGCTGTAATGGGAGCAAGAGAGGGCTTACCTCTGTGGGATTTAGCCAGAGATCTCCATCGCTGGGGTTTTCTGCCAATTTTACGGCACACACCAGCATTCGGGTTATTGCTTCTTCTACACGGGCTTCGTGATCTGCATCCTGCCGCAAGGGAACAGAAAGTGTTTGGAGATAGGTCAGCGCTTGGTCTCTGCCGAAACATGGAAGACCTAAATGGATGGCTTTCGTTTGAAGTCAGTGAAAGGCGTCAGACTCCTGATGCTCCTACACACACGTACAGCCCCCACGTGAGGAGCAGCACAGGCTTTGGTGTGACTACTCATCTGAATAAGGATTTGCAAAAAAATAGATTCTGGTGTGTGGATATAATCTTTTTTCCTTACTAGTGCTTTGTTAATTAAATCTGGTGATTGAAATTACAATGCAATGTTAGCACTTAATTAATGTATGCATTTATATAGCTCTTTAGGACTAGAAGGACCATGAAAGTACATAGCAAATTTCATATATCTACATATTACGTCTAATTTAAGTAAAACACACAGGATGTTACAGCAAGGAGCAACTATCTGGGGGCTACAGAGGCACAAAAGTGAGTCGTAAGGCAACTCAGGAAATATTTTATTATGTCACAGTAGCTGACATACTGCTGCGGTTTTAAACATCGGCAGAAGGAAAAACATGTTTCCTCTGGAAGCTCTCCTGCGAAACTAAATACTAAGTTAGTAACTGGTTCTTTTGCTTTGGGCCTTCCCT
Organism: Chroicocephalus ridibundus; assembly: GCF_963924245.1. Lineage (NCBI taxonomy): Eukaryota > Metazoa > Chordata > Aves > Charadriiformes > Laridae > Chroicocephalus > Chroicocephalus ridibundus. The sequence continues at coordinate 13,158,454 of NC_086290.1, read as the reverse complement.
TTCTGCATCATCCCCTTGTGCAGCTGGGTACTTGCTAGTTTAGGTTAACAGAACAAAACCTTCTAGGATCTTTTAAAGCTTTCTTTCCTACTTAACTGAATTTCTTGTACGTGGAAGGGAAGGGTATGCGGGAGGAGACAATAAGACTCCAAACAAGATGGTGGTATAGTTATTTCAATTACAAGTGCCTAGGAGTGGATACGTAAATTTGCTTTCATTGAGATGCTTAGACATACAAGCTTTGGAAGAAAGATGTAACCTTGTCAACCCACAGCCCTTGAACTGCCTAATTAAGGTTTGGGGAAACATGTCAAGCAAACCATGAGTGTTAAAGGCAGTAATTCATCCTGGAACTCTGAGCAGAATTTGGGATAGAAGCAGGTGGGGGTGCTCTTAGCATTTTGTGCCTTTGGATGCTTGACTTATCAATGGCCTCACAGAACAAGCCCCCAAAACACAGAGTCTGGTATGTCCATGCGGAAATTATTTAAGGTGTTGCACTCTCGGTATTCATCCCGCTCTGCTGAATAACAGGGTTGTGCTGGTTGCATTGGGAGTATGTTAGGAAGCAAGGAATACTTTGAGTAGCTCACATCCAGCTGAAAACAAATTAAACTTCTACTCTAAAGTCTTGCCAATATAATTAATGGTTTCACTAGGACTATAAACGTTGGCATGATCCACTTCTGTCAATATGAAAGCAGCTGCAAGCAAGAACTGCCTGGTTTGGTAATGGAAATACGCTCAGTATTGTCTTTTGGCATCCAGGTCAGAATTTATTTCTATAGATGGATTGCCCGACACCTGACAGTGCTGCCGTCATCAGCTGTAGGGATAATTTCTGTAAGGAACTTCCACATGGGTTGAAATAGCTACTTGTTTATGGCAGCTTTTGATATTTGGGGAGGGGGAGTGTGCATGTCACTCGTCAGCAAGATCCATCAGACACTCCTCTGCTCATGGTGTCATACAGAACTATCTCCTCTTGCTGCCACCAAACAGGATCTTGGTGACTTCTGCGAGACCTTTATCAACAGAAGGACCGCAGAGTTTGTCTCCTACTTTTTTTTTTTTTTTCCTTCGGCACATAAGAACAGCTAGAAATGCTGTAGCTGACGCACCGCCCAGCCACCTGGGAGATACCAGCCCAGCACAAGTGATCCAGCCCTGACCTGCTCCTCCAGAGGGGGACAATCTGTGAGGCACAGCTTAGTGTACAAGCGTGTGTGCTGAGATCAGGGTCTTCCCAAGCACGGGGACACACAGCCAGTTCCTCTGAGTTGCCTCAAAGGCTGCTCAAATTTAAGGCAGGCTTAAATGGTTGCTCTACAACGTCGCTGGTGCTTTCTCTGGCACTGGATGCAGCCTGACTGCACTTAGGGCTATAGAAGAACTCGGTATGGGCTGTTGGCCCACTGTCCTTTCTAAATACAGAGTCTCATCTGGAAAATTTCTCCATGAGGAAAACACCCAAGTGAGTTCCTCTACTCTGCAAATGCTTGGTTTGATGTTGGTGTAAGAAATGTATCATGTAGTCTTTCGACAGCAGTTGAGTGCATGTGTTCATTCCCCTGCAGATTTCCAGTCTAATAAAGGGTTTAAAAAAAAAAAAAAGGCAATAAGTATTTTAGTGAGGCAGCTTTCACAGGCCATTTCAAAGGGTCTTTTTTATATTAAGCTAGGATTAATGATAAAGTAATTTGAATCAGAAAACCTTCTGAAGCCTTGAGATGATATCCCTGGAACCATCCCATACATACTGGTTAACATGAGCAAGAAAAATCAAAGCCTGGGGAAAAGAAAATTAATTAAGTACTTGAGAAAATCCAACTCCAGGCAAATCAAAACTATCACAGAGAAATGAAAATTCAAAAATCCTCTGCCACCCCCTTCCTATCACATTAATCTGATTTAAATTCTAATTTAGCTTTGCGTGTAAGCATGTGCTTGAGGTGAAGATGCTGTTTTGTTGTCCCCTATTCAACACAAAGCTAGCTATAGTCCGTGAGAAACTGGACGTGAAAAGTTCAGCTTGTGTTTAATTGTTTACCTGACTGAGGTAAACTTGCATGTGATTTCTGCTAAATTGGGGTTTCAGATCTGGAAGCCTGGAAGGTTCTTCAGGAAAAACTGTACCCATAAGGGCTCTTCCCTCACCAGCCTCTGAATGCAGCACCCAACCCAACAGGGCTGACCCTGACAGGGAAGGGACAAAATGCTTCAGCCCTTGATCCTTGCAAAGGTTCCCGCTCAATGCAGCGAAGTAAGAAAAACAGCTGAATTGAGTGGCATCATTTTTCTGCTCAGGTCTTTTTCTCCCCCCACTTTTCCTAGCAAAAACCTTGAATTGAATGTTGTGCTACTGGCAAAGCGTAGCTGCGTTTTAGTGGTGGCTGACAAATGATGCTAGCAGAACATGCAAGTCTGCAAAGTTTTCTGGGATCCTCAGGATAAAAGATGCTGTAAAAATTTAAGCACCATTGAAACTACTCGAAAGTGTCTCATGAGGTCATCAGATCTGGGACTGGATTATTTGTGTCAGCTTTCCTACTCTTTATAATACATGCAAACATGGAAGTGCTACATCACCATGACATAAAAAGGAAAATACCAGTTCAATCCAAGAATTTATGCTGACAGTGATGGGATCAATGGATTCCACATAGTGCCACCAGTGCCTTGGAACGAGCAGGACCTGAAATCAGAGACATTGTGTTAGGGTACTGGCAGAGGTTTGAAGAAAGGTAAGGTGTTTTAATTAAGGTGATGCGGGATGCAGAGGCAGAATGAGGCAAGGAATAGGGGTGGGTGGTGATCCTTATCTCTGTCTTATCTTACCAGGGGAGACCTTAGTAGCAGCTTTCTAGTACCTAAAGGGGGCCTATAGGAAAGACGGGGAGGGACTCTCTATCAGGGAGTAGAGCAATAGGACGAGGGGTAACGGTTTTAAACTGAAAAAGGGTAGATTTAGATTGGATATCAGGAAGAAATTCTTTACTGTGAGGGTGGTGAGGTTCTGGCACAGGTTGCCCAGAGAAGCTGTGGCTGCCCCATCCCTGGAAGCGTTCAAGACCAGGCTGGTTGGGGCTTTGAGCAGCCTGGTCTAGGGGGAGGTGTCCCTGCCCAGGGCAGGGGGTTGGAACTAGATGATCTTTAAGGTCCCTTCCAACCCGAACCTTTCTATGACTCTTCTAAAGAGCCTTTTCTCAAGACTTAAATGCCCACTGTCTCCTCCCATTGTATCAATATTATCATATAAGAAGAAGACGTGATCCAGAACTACCTTTCATCCAAGCTCCTCCTCGTGTGAAGCAGGATTGTAACCTCATAGCTGTTCTAGGTAAGCAAGGGCTGGCGGTACGAAGGGAGTACAGCTGGTGTAGCAGCAGAGCAGGGCTTTAGAGAAAGTCTCAGCCGAGCAAGAACTCTTTTGTAGGCTCTCCGACTGAGCAGACTTCTCAGTTCTTTTAGAAGGGCTGCCAGCTGGCTTCCCCCAAAAGCAGGTATCCTAACGTTCATCGAGGTGATTAACGATATGTAGCTTTAATTCTGGTAAATAATCACTAGTATTAAACTTGCCACATTTAGTAGATAGGCTTTTAAAGGAAGGTGTCCCAGAAATCATGACAGTCTAGTTTAGATCAGGGCTTTGCAACTATATCAGGATGATAGCTGTGACACAAAATTGATTCTAACCCATGGCTTTTATGGTACAAAGACATTAATGTTGTTTTGATGATATAGTACAAGCTTTACAGATTACTGAACATTAGATTAACATAGAGCTATCAAGAAAAGCATAAAAGATGGGGTTTGACAGGGAATAAAAATGGTCGGAGACGGATAAAAATATACACTTCAGAATGGAGAAAGTGAAGCAATGATCTGTATCTGAATTGCAGACAATTCTTTTTCGAGGTAGACACAAATTACTTAAAAGAATGTTCTGCTACCTAGATAGCCCTGTGCTTCATTATATCACAACACGGATAATGAGAAAATGTCTGTGTAGGAAACAATGACTGAGGCCCTAGTCCTGCAAACATTTGCTTACACGGCAGCCAGAACAGAGTCATTTTTGGGCCACAGGACAAAATGTTCTCCACAGGTTTCAATTTAAATCAACAAAAAAAAGCATTGGCTCTCTAAGGGTCAAAAACATTTGGAAATTGTACTTTAATCCAGTACAGCACACAAAACAGAAGGAAGTCAGTCTGTGGAGGGCCATTATTTAAAAAAATATCACCAATTAGTTGTTCCTAACATTTAAACATGTACAAAACCCTCCACGAACTGAAGCCAAAACATGTTTTCTACACAGAACTAATTTCAGAGCGGTGCTTTTATCATAGAAACCTACACTTTAAATTAATAAAGTGCAGTTGCATTAGCTGCAGTGGGTTTATCTGTTAGCAAGTGTTTGCTTGTGTTTCACTGATGGCAGACTCATACAAAAACCCACTCATCTGCTCTACAGGGGGTCTGACATTGCACTCTGTTAAAGAATCTGGGTGCCATCCAAATGACAGGGTATCAAGATGAAGCCTGGAAAATTTTGGTGTACAGCAGAAGGCGGCATAGCTTCTAGAATAAGTAGCTGTTTCCAACAAATGGGTCCTTACTGTGAGACCTGGGTAGCAAGAGTAAGCTTGCAACACGCTGGAGAAGTGGATGAAGGCACTAGGGAATTGGGGTATGGTGCAGAGAGAGCAGGCAGCAAGGGAACAAAAGCGAGAGGCAAATTAAGAGAAGTGTATAAATGCTTCAGTAAGAGGGGCTGCCTGGGAAAACCAGGATGGAAATGTGCTGGCTCAGCATGATTCGTGTGCAAAGTAAAGACGGAATTGCTTTGGAAAGAGGAGGTAGAGCTAGGAGGAAAATACAATCCCCCCAACCAGTCCAGTCTTTTCAACCCAAAGAGGACAACTTGGTCTTTGGAGAGACTCATCAGGTTACACTTGCCAGCAGGTTAAGGGTAAATAAGTGCAAAGTTGTGTATTTCTGGAGCTGGCACTGTTTGCTGACGCAATTTCTAGAGGAGCGACAGAGCTCTGACTCAGGCAAAACAGGTACCATGAAGATACTTGCTTTCCCTCTTCATTTTTGGGGAAGCTTATGCATGTTAAAATGAGGATTTATGGCAGCAAGAACATTGAAATTATCAAAAAGCAAAAGGACTAACACTTTAATGAAGACAAAGAAATGGTAAAAAAGTAATTAAAAAAAATACAGCTGGCAAGGGAGCAGCAGAACTAACAGAAGACTAAAAAAATAATCCAGCAAAGAGAGAAGTAGAGAAGTATACTTCTACCTTTACAAACTAGTATTCATCTAGGTTTGCAAACTAGAAGCAAAAAAAACCCGCAACAAAACCAAAACAAAAACCCACCAACACCCCCAACTATCAACTCCACAATAAAATAAAGCAGACTTCCATATGTTTATGAATATGGGACACAGATTTAGCTACATTTGAAATTACATTTCAATAGGAAATGTGAAAGTAAACCACAGTGAAATAACACACACTCACACACACACACAAATGCAGAAAATGTTTTACAGGGAAAACATAAAGTGCAAAAGCAAGACAGAACTATTCCAAGCTAAGAGATAATTTTGTGTTAGCCTGCTTTATGCAGAACATATCTGGCTTTGTGGGCTGGCAAGATACTGATCTAAACAGCAACCAATCAGATAATTTTAATATTTAGGCTAGTGATAGGCAAATATAGCAGATGAAGGCAAAGTAGGACAGAAATCCCAGAAAAGATAAAATGAAATTCTGGCCTGTAATGGGAGGGAAGAAACCAAGAGAACAGCTGGGAGAGCAAGTGGAGCGATGCTGAAGACTTGTACAGCGCAGAGAACAGAACAGGTTTAAATTCTCAATGGACATGATTAACTCGATACAGTGCAAAGGTAGGGCAGAGGTGGAATTGCTTCGAAAAGAGAGCATACCCTGAAGTGAAATATTATAGCAAGAAATTCCGGCTCATTAGAAAAAGATATCTGGGTAAACGCGCAAGAAAAAGAAGCACCAAAGAATGCCAGTGTGATGGGAAGGAAAAGATGGGGGGCTGCGGGGGGAGCCAAGCAAATCCCAGAGCTGCTTGCAAGCCTGGCAATGAAAAATAAAACAAAATAAGTAAATGCACCATGAACTCTGCGGGAGCACCGTGTGAGGGCTCTGTGAGCGTGCTGCCACCCCAGCTGTGCCCCATCCCAGCGGCGCCCGGCTGCTGGGAAGGTGCTTCTTGCCCTGCCTCCCTCCGGAGCTGGGATCTTCCCACCCACTGAAACCCGGACCCCAGGGAAACTCACAGCAGAAACACAGACATGGCGTGGGGAGAAGCACTGTGAACGGGAAGGGAATGGGGCTGTCGCCGTGCCGTGTCTGTAGCGACCCAGGCCAGGGACTGGGGGAAGTTTGGGGAAGAGGTGGAAAAGTAGAGTTAGGAACTAGCATCTTTCACCTTTGGTTTGCCCGACTCTTTGGGCGCTCGTGGGGTTCTCCATGTGTGCTGTGGACTGAGTGGTGTTTTCATCACTGATTTTAGTGTAAATTCAGCTCCTGGACTTTGCTGCCTTTTCTGTGATGGAGACAATAGTTGCAGTGACTAGAGGTTGGTCTGGGCTGTCTGCCTTCTCTGGGGGTGACAGCTCTGTAGTCTCCCATAAGGAAATTCGTTCTCCCTTCCCAAAAACAGAATTATCAACCATCTAATATGCATAATGCTACAGACAACTCTGAATTCTCCATTATTAAAATGACTTAAACTCTTTTACAACAAGAGCATTTTTTTTCACTGTAACCCCTTTTAAAAAGTATTTTATATACTTGGAGATGGAACATTTAATTGCCTTTTAAAAAGTTTGAATTACTGCATTTCCTGACTTACTGTACTTTCTGGTATCAGTTATGTTTTTCTTGGTTATTGAGACTGTCTGTTCTGCTGTTCCCCTCTAAGCCCAATCCGAAGTTCTCACCCCTGTTCTGTAAAGGTGGCACATAGGGAAATCCCTCCCTGACGTCATGAAGGTTCCTGCTTGCTCGGGGTTGGGTTCGAAGTCAGAGGTCTGCCTGCGCTCTTGTGGCTGCCCAGCAGGATCCCCTGGTGTGTTAGACACTGCAGCGGGAGAACAGAAGGAGAAAAACTTGCAGTTATATACAGGAACTTAGTGATAACTGCACTTGCGGACACAGACTGAGTTTGAGATGTGTTTCTTTAGACTTTCGTAAGGCAGGCAAGAAAAGCAGGGGAGGAGAGCAGCAGACCGTGGTGAGAGACAGTAAGCAATCATGTTGATAATTTTTAAATCACTCTTCCCATACTGTGACAATGTTTGTCAAGCCTGGAAGGGACCATCCTTCTCAGACTCGATGTGCCTCTGAGACTAGCTCAGTGAGGCCCTTCCTCGCATCTCTGGTGTCTGGAGATGCACTGCGGCTCCTCTGTCTCCCGCCTGCTCCTGGGACACAGGGTCAGGAAGCAGGAGCCGCTGCGTGCTGCCTGTGACAGCATGGGCCCTGGTGTCCACTATCCCTGCTGTCTGTCCAGGGCAATGTGAGAGAGGATGGCATTGCTCATGGGAGCCCAGCATACAAGGGGCTTGCTCTCCGTTAGGAGAGCAGATGTGTGGAGCCTCATGTGTCTGCCTTCAGACAAGCCGAAATGTGCTTTCCAGTCTTTTTACCATTGTTTAGTTCTATGGATATGGATTAAGAGGAAGACGGATTAAGAACAATTACAATAACGAGCAGGAAGGAAGCAAGAAGCTGGTGAGAAGTGGGGCAGAACGAGGAAGGAATGATCAATGATTTTGTATTTCTATAGCATCTCAGGGTTTTTTGTAGCCTTTTCAGGTGGGATTCATCTCTCCTATTTTTAATCATCAAAAAAGTTAAGCATCTGTATGCGTAGGCTCCTTTTATAGCCTGTGCTGAAGGACAAGATGGGAAGAATGTTCCTGCAGGACTCTAATTGTGTAAGACAGGGAGGATGAATCGTCTTGTGGAGGTGCCAGGTTCTTCCCACTGAGGGCAGCAGATCTTACCCTAGCTCTCTTAACACTTGGCCCAAAGTGTGGGGTGGAAGATAGCAGAACAGACATGTTTTGCCCCATTGGCGCTCTTTTAAGCAGTATTTGTGAAAACAATCAAGGTGTTACCAGAAACATTGGAGAATTTAGGAACAACTAAAACAAAACACTAATGCTTTGGGTGAAAACTCACTAGTTCAGTGAGCACAAATCCTGCTCCCTACTTACCACTCACCCTCGCAACCATTACATAGGTGACCCGCTCCAAATATTTATAAGGATCCCCTACATTTGTGTGACAAAACTTGAGCTTGTAACTTCATGCATATAGCAATGTACAGCTGCAAACACTAAAACTAGTGCAGCTGCCTATTTAAATAAGTTAGATATCTAAATTTTATCATAATTTGTATCAAGAACAGATCACTAATGTATAACTAGAAGTTGTATTAAGCCCCCTGTGGAAATCCAGCCCACAGCCACTGGTCAAGTCCAGGATGAAACCTTATAAAACATAAAATCTCAGCCAACTGCCTGAACTCATAACAGAGACTCACCTCTGGACAATACAGTGAAAGGGCACAAAGGATGCAATCGAAGCACACATTGTGCACTGGTACAATGTTATAAGAAGGAATTCTGCTTTAAAGCCTTAAACGGGTGTAGAAAAATGACCTGTAGCAAACAGCAACCAGAAGGTGGCATTAGACATTAGTTTTTGATATTCAAAGCTGCACTCACCCTACATGCAGTTGCTCTCCTGAATACCTAAGAACACCTTTGTCTTTATTTTTCAACCCTTTATTGTTCCAATATCTAATCCAAAATGTTCTGCATGCCCCCTGGGAAGGAGTGGAGAAGCTATGTATTATCACAAAAAAACCCAAGCTGGCTGCAAATTCTGCGGTAATTGCATTAATTCTACACAAAAAAACATTGCTAAGCACGTATTCGGATTGTTATTATTTAGGGATCTTCTCCCATGTTAACAAAGGAGTTCTTCTAGGTCATTCCTTTCCTCTCCCTCACAGGGCAGCAGTCCCCAGCCACCTGCCCCATAAGCTTCGGATGAGTCCATGGAAAGCACCACCCGAAAGGGGCTGATAAAATGGATGAAGGCAACACCTCACTGCTCCATCGTTGTCTCCACATTACCTCCTCCCCAGAAATCCAAACAGCGTCTCCTTCGTGGCAATGCAGACAACTTGCATTAGAGCTGGCTCAAGACCTTTATTCCTAGCAAGATTAATTTGTAATTGCTTTAAGCCTAATTAAAATTAAGATCATATTAAAGGTTCACTACCATACTTGATCATTCCAAAGGAGATTATAAATTGAAATAGTGTTGGGGATCATGGATAATGAAATGCTGGATGAATGTGTCATTTTTATCAATAGTAAAATTTGTTCTTTGTGCTTTAAATTATTGAACACTGCACCTTACAAAGTGCAGAGCGTGAAACGAATAATTTGCTTTAGGAGTACGGCTAGGAGCTAATGTACTGCAAACAATGAATGCTGATCACAGGTACTCCCCATTTGCAACCGTACCAGGAGAAGAGCATACTCTTCCCAGTTGATAGAGATCATCCTCTTGTTGGAAACCACTGTCCTGCTCCAGTCTGCCATCTCACTAGTTCACAAGAGCGCTCCTTACTCTGCCTCCTCAAAACTACCTGGATTAGCAAAAAATCCATTTTTTAAATTGTTGAAGGCAGCTGGGTTTGCCAGCCAGGGACCAGGGAACCCTCGCACGAGTTGCTGAGCTGGCAGGTTGAAAGAGGTGACAGCATCAGGATGGCAATGGTGAAAAGGCTCTAGCAGCGGCAGCTACACTGTCTTAAGCAGTCGGAGCAACGAACGTTGCAAAATTCCTTTGGAAAGGCCTGACAGTTCGAGATGCGCAGGAGTGCTTTACGAGGACATGCACTGCTGAACAAATGAAAAAGGGTAACTCAGACTCCAAATACAGACCATGTTGATTAAATAAAGAAGGACGCTATTTACGGCGGGACGCTAGGAATTAAGAGTCCTGAGCCCTACTCTCATACTGCTGCCGACTGCCTGTGTGAGTGTAAGGCCGGCACTCGTAACTGAACTTTCTCAGTAAAAGAGGGTTAATAGTATCCTCACGTCCTTGTAAAGCACCGTGAAACCTCTGGATGGTGCGCGCTCTAAATGCAAGTATCATCATTACAGTACTCTGCTATTAAAGCAACAAGTTGGGCCAATGTTCCCTGGTGAAGGTTATTCACTATAAAAATACGAGTTCCTTTGCTGGCTCTACATGCTCATTAATCAAATACATTTTATGGAACATACCGGTTTCAGAGTAGACAGGTTGGAGTACTGTTCAAGAAAGTTTGAAAGCAGACAAATTGGAGGCGATTGCAAGAACTGTGATGGAACCGGGCAGCCGATTGAACTAACTCTCCAAAATGTTTGCAGTTTTTGTACAAAAAAAGGCTGGTAAAATAACTGTGAGCAAAGAAAGTTCCCGTGCTGGGAGAAATATTTTAAGCCTGAGTGTAGAGTGTAAGGGGACTGAAGTACCACAGTCAATAAGACTGCCTAGCCCTTAATTAGCCAGTTAAATAATTTACTAGAATCTTTAAACTAATATAAAGTTCATATGCGAAGGGTACCTGTCCCGGGCTGAGCGTAACCACATGGGCTGTTGCGTTCCTAAACTCAGGAAAGTGTTTCAGATCAGGGTTGGCAACATTGACTTTGCTGAATATGCTGGATTCCTCATAAGGGATCCTGGTGGGATAAAGGAAACTGGTGTCACCAGGTGGGAAGAGGTGCCATCTCTTCCTGAAAATAGAGAGAAGATAAAAATGTATTCAGTTGCATGTCAGTTACAGCAAAGAACTAAAGGCAGTAGCAAGGTTTTCAATAAAACATAAATCTGCCTCGCTGTGTGAATCTCCTACGCAGTGAGAACACAGGCAGTGCTTACAGGCTGTCTCCTAAAAGTGTTTTTAAAATATTCCACTTTTTAATTTTTTAACTGAAAAGATTTACAGCTTCTCACCAATTATTTTTAAAAGGCAGATAAAATAAAATGGAAAAAAAAAAAAAAGAAAAAGAAAAGCTCTCCCATCTGGTTTCTCCTTCCTCCCTTTTACGGAGCAACACGCAGCATTTACAGATGCTCAGAGCATTAAAAATTGCTCTATAAACCAGGGGAAACAGTTTTGTTAGAGACAACATACTTTCATTCACTGAATGAATAGCTGCTGTTCTCATGTTTGTTTTAAAAGGAGGGTATTGTGTGTTTACAATGGTAACGGTAAAGGGGTATGGGCGTGATCTTCTGTTTCCTATCATCACCTACAGTACTTATTTGGCTGTTAGGCACAAACGCCTCATTCTTAGTAAAACCCACACTGATGCTCCTACGCCACAGACAGGGCAACGGCATAAATAAAAACGAGAGACATCCATAGTTGTAGGCATCCTGAAACACCTGCGTTTTTTGGTGTTATCGGTACCACACGATGAAAATGTGGCTTGTGTGGGCCCCTGGGTTTAAGAACTCCCTGGTGTGACCAAATGCCCAGATGGAGCAGGACGGCGTCGTTCTGCTCATGAGGGGACCCGTGTTCCAGGTTGCTCTCTATGTGCCCGAAGACGTGGGTCAACACACCACAGTGCAGCACCGAGACACGGACCTCGTCCTCAGGCGCTGATGTCTCTATTTCACTCACATAGACTAGTCAAAGACAGAAAAAAGAACATGCCAGAACCGGTGGTGCCAGCTTTATGGGTACTATAAATGAAATATCTTAGCAGGTACATATGTTATTTAGAAATAGGAGGTTTATACGATGGTACTTTAGGCGGTGGAAATAACCCGAAAGGAATACACAAAGGGAGAATTTATTACATTAAAAGGTGCCAGACAATCAGTGCTACAGTGACCCATGCACTAAGCAATGGAAAAGTGAAGGCAGTACTTTACAGCACAGCCGGACAATTTGCGGAGCTCTCCTCTTTGTTTCAGGTTCTAGCAAGACCTTTTCTTTTTGTCCCTTTGCTTGGTACCCACTTCTTGCCTTTTGCCTACTGCTTCTGGTTGTCAGTTCTAAGTCACAGGTCTGAAAATGGGGGAAAAGACACCAAATGGCACAAAAAAAGACGAGACAGGAATAGCAGGATAGCCAGAACTGCAGAGATCGGCACAGATGGAAGTGCCACAGGCCGCTGACATTTCTTCGTAATTACCAAAGCTACTGCTGGGCGCAAGCACAAAAAAATAGTTCTCCTGAAACCCAAGCCCCATTGCAACTTTATTTTGCCCTCCAAGTTAGACCCGCTGAAGGGGCAGAGAATAACTAGGCTCAGGAGGCTCAGGGGTTAATCCTGCAGCTCATGCCAGAACAGTATCACAAAGCAAAAAATTAAGAAGCCCGAGGGATGCAAGGAGGAAATTCAAGATAGCAACAAAGGGCTAAGGAGTCGTCCCTGGCTTTCCTGCAAAGGCAAATCTATTTAAGTTTAGCATAAGCTTATATTCTGTTACAAAGCCCGTCTTGTTTGTGAGTCTCAAAAGGGAATCTTTCTGCTCTGAAGCAGCACAGGATTCACAAGCTTGTGGAAGTTTGCAATCTATTTATAGGCTTTGCTCTGAGGAGGAAAACAACTTTGTCTTTTCAGGCCATGCAAAGGCTTCTTTCCCTAAGAGGAACAAGGATTTTGTTCTACCAGAGGGGGAGGGTGTATCTTGGGAAGGCAGGCAAAACTGCTACGTGATGCTGGAGCTCTGGCTCGAGCTCAACACCTGAAGGCAGAGATCAAAGGGGCAGGACGGGTATCGGCTCTGACGGTATTTAGGTGGATCCTTAGAAGATATTTAGGCATGTAAGTCTCATGGTTTTCAATGAGATTTCTGGCTCCTAACTACACTTAAGTGTCTGGACTTCAATGTATAATGCTTACTGATGCCATGTGAAGTCTATGGGACTGGCAGGAGCAAAGCGCAGTGCTGGGGGGGGGCTTCAAGTGTCCTGCTGCACGTTCACCCAAGGATCTCAAAGCTGTTTATAAACATGAATGAAAATCTGCCTGAGAGCTAGACAGAGTTACCCTTCTTACAGGTAAGATGATGACAAGTTCATTTGCCTCAGGCCTTAAAGCCAGTCAACCTGCGGCACTGCCCAGCATAGAAGCCAGCATGCCTGACTTCCAATCACAAGACCATCGTGATTTTACTGTGGTATAAAACATCAGAGTAATTAGTCACGCTAAAATCCCACCGGCAAATTATTCCTACCACTCTATACTAGCAAACCTAAAAAATACACGCAACTTGTTTCGTTACTCTAGCATTACTTTAGCAATAATAGAAAACAAAAAAACCCCTGAGGCCAATATACAAGGAAAGGAGAAAAAAAAGAATGGGGAAAAAACCAAAAAAAGACAGCGTGCAAACAGGCAGAAAGATACAGCAACAAAGCCACATGCTCCAAAATTAGTTTGGACCCTCAAGTGTCCCTTTCAACTTTGCTCACAGCTGGCTGCTCCCATTCTGATGTTCCTCTTTTAAATTAATTCTAGCAGGCTATTAGAGGTTCCTGCACAGCGAATATTGTAAAAGTCTAAAGTAGTTTACTTCTGTTTTGTTTCTGGGCTTTTTATTTTTAACTCTTTAGTTCCTAATTGCAAATTCCTGAATTCATAACTACTAGGAAGATCAAAACGTTTATTACAGGACCACATAACACACAGATCAGAAACACTCTTCCTCAAACAGAAGAAAATAAAATTGTGTTACCTCCATGACCCAGTCAGACTCCAACCTGCCTGAGGTTCTGTCGTTTCCTATACAACACTCCTGATGCTTTTCAGTCATTGAAAGCTCAGAAAACTAACATAATCTGGACCTAGACTCAATACGCAGAGTCCAAAACTAACTTTATAGCACAGGATAACTTTCCCCTGTATTTGTCGTATGTATATGCACTTGTTACCTTCCTTGTACTTGCAACACTAAGTTGCAGCCGTAGGAGTCCAAGTGGCAGGGGGTGTTTGCTCCTTCAGAACCAATCCACAGCGTGCTCTCTTTCCCACTTCTTCCAGGAAAACCAAAGTCAGACCACCTTATATCCTACAGCAATGAAAAGATTATTCAGGTAAGCTGTTGAACTGATTCACACCCTGCCTTCAGTTCCCCCAGTCTCTTGTCTTCTCCCTCCACCGCTCAGTCACTCCTTATCCACTGCGGCTCCTACTCCGTGGTGGGGTTCCTGCATGCGTGGCCTGTGCTCCTTCCTCCAAAACTCTCCTCTCTAGGCATGTTTCTTCTGCTGACTTTCTTCTTTTTCTGTTCAACTACACAGCCTCCCAGATCTCTGTCTCCAGTTCTCATCCCAGTCTTTCATATTACTCAAGTTACCCGTTTGCTTTACAGAAGGACTGCCCAAGCGCTCGTGGCCACATGTGGCTTCTTTTCCTTCTCCTCAAACGCTCTTTTCCCCCCCCTTTCTCCAGTTTTAACCATCCACCCAAGTACAGGATTGCTTTTGGAAAAATTCTGGTATATATGGCATTTAAAAAAAAGAAGACTGGAAGGAAGGAAAAATCCCCATTCCCTTTTCAAACCAATTTGATAATCCATGTACCATGTTTGCTCTCTCTTTGCTCCTGTCTCAGGGCTCTCCGTGTATTCTGGAAATACAGAATTCACCCCTTTGGTATGATTTCACCTCCGTGGTATACTGTTTTTTCTAAATTCCTTATTACCTTATTATAATGGACACATTATTCTCCTGCCTTTGCAACTGCAGAGACAGTGAACTTCAAACAATTCAATTACACGGCAGGAAAGGGCAGAACAGGCGTGCATCTGTTATGAACGTGATCCTGGAGCTTTCTAGTCCATTGATTCTCCTGCCAGCAATCCCTTGGGGACGACAGCTGGAACAAGGGACAGTGACGTATTTTTCAGATAGCTCAGGAGTTTTGCAGGATGGCTCTGCAGAGCCTGGATAAAGCTTTCCCATCTTTCTATAGCTGACCCTGCCACCTGCCAGGGCCTGATCATTTGTTTATTGGAAAGCGTTTGAAGTATACTGGCCAGAGATACTGGTGCCTTTTGGCTGGAGCCCGGGACTGAGCCTTAGGAAACCGAGATTCAGTTCCTGGCTTCCTGATGGTCTTGGGCAAATCACTTCATCTCTGAGCTTTATTTTACCCATCTTGAAAAGGAAGATAACGGTATTTGTTCCGTTTCAGTAAAGCACTTTGGGTCATTCGCATCACCTAACTTCAGGAACCTCATTTAAGCTTGGCTCCTGCTCTTGTCAAAGCACTCTCAATCACCCCTTGGAAAAACCTCTCTCTTTCTACTATCTATAAAGAGCAAATAGGTGTCTAGCCTCCTAATTTCAGTATGTAAGCTAGCTGCCTGCAGACAGGTGGATGACAATCCCTTTTTAAGATGAGGAAAACTACAGCTAGACACGATTATAAGGATGACTTCACCATGACTCTCTATCAGGAAACCCTCAGAATGAGCGATAGCCTTCCCAAAAATTAGGTGTTGCTAAAGATTTTGAATTGCAGCGTTATTGATTTTAAAGATACCATTTGAAAAAAATGCAGAAGTTTAATATAAACATTTGTCAAAGGCAGCAAAAAATCAAAAAGTTGCTCCTATAGATTTCAGCAGCCATAAAATTTAAAATCCAATACAACTATCTCAGTGATAAAGTTAAACGTAACACCATCTCTACACTTTAATCTCACACCTAAATAGTTTTTGTATTTTGTTACAATTTAAGTGGAAAGAAAGCACACATAATCAATATTGGATTTAAAAGAACTTTTTGAAAATGCTGCAGCTGTAGTAAATAGTTGAAGCGATTATGGGTAAAATAGTTTTTAACCAACGAACTGAAAAGGAACTGGTAGGATTACTGAAATCTTGTCACAGTGGGTTCCTTTTCTACAATAAAAAGCCACAGCAAGACGAAATGCAGTAAAAGGTGTTCCAACCATAACAGATGGCACATTACTTGTGAATTATATTTATTTCATTTGCTTCTTATAATGAAGTTAATCTGTACCCGTATGTCACTTTAAAAGGTCTCATTTCTATTTAAACTTCACGCATATATCTTGCTTCTGATTTATATCTCAAATTCTGTAATGAAATATCAACTGAACAAAAAATGTAAGATGCTAGATACTGCTCATAGATTAGAATAATGGAATCATTACCTTAGCCCACACAACTGTAAATGATAAACAGTGCAATCTAAATTTCAAACAACTTCTAAATGGCCCTATTAATCACTATAAATAACAGTGCAGTTGGCCTTCTTTTCCCCTTCAAGTCACCTTACGTAAATCTAAATAAAATCTAAAAAGAAAAAAGGGGTTATCATCAAATTCACACAAGAATGGAAGATAATTTCTATAAAGAACTCTTTTGGCTGGTATAAATTGTGTAGCAGTGTTTCAAAAGCCATATGAGTCTGGAACTGACGGATGCGTTTCACTCCCATGCCTGTGAAACTGGCAGATGACATACACCATATTTGCTTGCATAACACCATCCATTTTTTTTCTTTCCCAGATTCTGCTTTAAAAAAAAAAAAAATAATCTGCAGCATAACCATTACGTGTGTCTATTCTAAAATTGCAGTACAATCTGTTGCGTGTTATAGGTCAGGTGACGAGATTGTGGCATGACACCTGCACACAAATGCGATTCCTGGAGCCTCAATTTTGTTCTTGAATGGGGGCAAGGGGAAGAAGGAGGCAGGAAGATAGTTGTTTCCTTCAAGTGTGTTTCTATTGACCAAACGAAGCAGTGGGCTGTTCAGGTCTTCTGAGCTGCTATTGTGCCGTAAAACACAGGAAAATGCTGTCTGTTGAGGCAGAAAGAAAGAAGACCACGGCAGGTCCACGTAGATATGGTAGATCTAGATGTATATGGTAGATATAGTCGTGTTCAAACAACACGACCCGGTATCAGTCGTGCAGCCCAAGTTATGTGATCCTGGTTGTGTTTGAGTGTGCCAAGGAAGGGAGGGGAGAAAGGAAGCTAAAATGGTCTCTGTGCCCAAACCTTACCTTCCCACCAACAACGGCAAAGGAGAGAGTCTGAAAAAAAGTCTGAGCATTGAAAAATACTGATTTTACTGGTATAAAAGAATAAAATACATATAAGGAGTATGGGAAATGCTTTTTGAGGAAATAATTAATTTGAAGGGGCTTATCAGTTCATATTCACTGTCACCCCGGTGACACAGTGTTTGCAGGGAATTATGATTCCATCTTTGCAATAGAAAGTTTAGAAATGAATAAGGCTTCATTTACTATTCTTTCTTTATATCTTTTGAAAAAATACACCTTTTGTACACCTATCCTTAATTTTGCCCTCTTACAATTTGGAAGGAGAAGTAGCAAGAACGTAGATGAACCAATACATTGAAATAGCAGATAGACATGAAGAAAGTGTAAGAAAATACCCCATCTATGTGTCCTAATACCTGTATTTGGAAATTGCCATAGATTATGTACTTCCATGGACAGGTTACTTCATGTATTTTACTGCCTTCACAGGCAACCAAGGTGTAATAATCGCTCAGACTCAGAATCTCTCCTCCTTGCAGTTAACCTAAATCTATGAAGGGAAGGGATTGCTCCTTGAGAAAATGAGCCACAAGGCAAAACACGGAGCGAAACCATATTACAGCCTTGTTGCTACGCGTGAATCCATGCCATCAAATCCTCTCTCCTGAGTGGAGCTGTGAATTCGGGCATCATTCGGGCCCAAGGTGGATGTGGGACGGCAGCAGGGCCTGGAGTTTGCACCATGCCAGGCTTGCTGGCTGCCTGTCATCTCCATGCTCTATTCCCACCTCACTTCCATACCCTCCGCAGAGGTGCAGGCGAAGTGCTCAGCTGCAGAGGTCACACACATCACTCGGTGCTCGCCGAGCCAGCCCAGTCACAGCATGATGCCAGGCTAAACGGGCAGGGGAGTGCTGCCAATCTGGTAGTCGTTTTCGTCACTCGTGGTGGTGTTTTTAAGCACATAAGGAGACCCGGAATTTTAGACGGCTGCCCCTTGGTACTGGTTCTCAGCCTGAGAGCCAACAGCTTTTACTTCAAAATTTTAAACTAAATGGCCAAAGGAGCAGAGAGGGCATAGCAGCAGGGGTTTCAGAAGCAACATTAGATAATTTGCAACGATTAAACTAGAATGAGATAACATTAATGATTTACCTGGAAAATTTCTGGCTTGTCTTCAAATATCCTGGCAATGTATTTGTAGTCAGCATAAGCCCAATATTTGGAGTACTCGTAACGACTGAATGGTCCAGAGAGACAAGGAGGCTGCCCACAACTCCAAGCCAAAAACTCTGCAAGTGTAGCCTCCACATAGCTACACTTGGTTTCAAACTGGGGAACTAGAGCAACAAAAGAAAAGTGAAATATTACAGGAATACTGAGCACAGAAAGAGTAAAAATAATATGTAGTTTCTCTCAGCTCTGAGAGAGATGAGACATGAAGTGAGACTAGGTGGTTTCACTCTGGTCAATAATCACCCAGCTCACAATTAAAGTCTGAGACTATTGCTTTTTCATTAAAATTTAAGTGCATGGCTGTTACTTTGAACTTGCTGTGAGGTAAAAGCGCACCAATAGTTACTGTTGTTCATGTGCAAGGCACCCTTAAGCACAGTAACTCAATAATGCACCCAAGTTCCCAAAACAACTGAGAGCCTGTCCTTTGCTTCATCTCCCTTCTTAAGCGTGACCTGCAAACGTGCACACCAGTATTTGTGTACCCATTATTTTGTCTCCATGGATTTATGTAGATGGACGTGTTCATCTGTCCCTTTCCCACCTAAAGCAATAACCAAATCAGCACAGTAATGCGTAAAAAGCAAATTATGGAGCTATGTGCGTGCCAATGGTCCATCTAAAGTGCTGTGTGTCCTTATTTTTCATTTGGGAATGACAAAAGTGTATTGCAGTGTTCCTTGGCAGACATTAAAAGTATTTACCAGCAGTGTTTTGCTCCCGCCATGCTTTGGTCAGGCTGACTGATGCAGCCTTTCAGCTCAAGGTCAGGTCAATTGGAAGGCCTACAAGATAACCCACACCACAGCATACTTGACTTCTGGTTAATCAGAGATCTTCATTTCCCACAGCTGCTAATTGCGCCAGTCTTCAAAGAGACTTATCCAATGTTAAAAAAAAGATAATAAAAAAATCCCTCACTTTACTATAACTACTACTGGGAAAAATGACTGCAGCCTGAATGAATGACAATGACAGAGCTGCAATTTAACCTTGTGTAACTTGCATAGGGCTGCTCAGAAATGGGATCCTTTCACTGTTGTGCAGCAGCAGCTCTTCGCTCTTTACTGCTCTCATTTTGTTATCGCAGCAATTCCCATAGAGTCTCATACGTTTGTTCTTATTCCCTTTAGGCGGGAGAAAAAGCTTTTACAAACCTTTATCGCTATCGTTTTGCCGTTTTGCATTGTAGTAGCCTAGGTAGTGGTTTTCCTTTCCCTCACTATCAAATTCATTAACTAAAAATGACAGATAAGCCCCACTATTCAGCAATCTGTAACCTGGGTTTGTGCAGTAGGAGGGCTCCCTACCTAAGAACTGCACACAAGATATATAAATCACCTGCAACAACCAAAACCCCCTGTATCTGATTCCCTGCCTATGTTGCAGCCCAGTGCTTCCTCCTGATACCCAGTCATTAATGCAACACACATCATTTTACTAAAAGATGGTCTGATGGAAAAATTAGATAAAAGATTCAAGCCCTACTGAAGGTGGCTCAATATTATTTTGATGAGAACAAAGAGTGCTAAGGACACTGCCTATTTTCCAAGATAACTCAGGAGCAAGTGTTTTAAAGGCAAGAAATATGCTCTTGCTACCTCACAGTGTATTTCACTCTGAGCTTCATTTGAAAAATTCCAACTATGAAAAGCAAAACTACCTTCTAGGATACAGTCTCCTCAGGGCAGGGTTCTTGGTTTAATTTATAACTTGTTCAGTACCAAGGTGTGGGTGCTTATGGAAAAATAAATAGTAATAAAAATGTATTTGGGCAATCTAGACAGATTGCTTAGATGCATTTGTAGACTGCAACTGGGGTGCAAGTGTTAGAAATGGGCAGCTGAAAGCAAGAACATTATGAACCGATTTGCTTAATGACTAAGAGATGAAGGTGTTTTGTAACCGATAGCGTGTAGATTAAGCCACGTAAGTCTAAAGCAAGCTACCAGTGCTGCCTGATGACACAGTATCTGGAGGCAGGACAGGCTTTTGATATCCCACCTAATGCCAGAGGTTGAAACCAGAGGGAGGGAGGGAGGGAAGAAGTGCTTTTTGGAGGAAACAGTTAACGTCTGGTCCTGAGAGACGCCAAATTCTGTTCTACTCAGAAAGACAGTGTTTGCAATGTACGCTAAGGGAAATGTAGAAAAAATAATATCCTTACAAAATACCCTAAAGCTTCAGTAAGAATGTAAGTGAAATGCCTCCTCCATTTCTTTAAACTTAAAAGAAAACCAAATGTCTTTTTCACAGCTGCTGGGGAAATAAAATTATTTAAATGAATAATCCAAGCAAGGAATCACCATTTAATGCTATAAAAAAGCACAGGCACACTCACAAACCAAAAAACTGACCATCCACATCCAACTCCAATAACTACCTCAAATCTCAGCTTTATGCAACATTTAGTCAGCCTATGGTATTTGTAATATATTTTTGGTCTCCTATTCAGCTACTGCGTCTATGGCCACCTTTGCAGTCCCTCTCTATATTAAACCTCAGAGACTTGAATTCTTTTCCCGTCCTTAGTGGTAAAACCTCTTGGGCAGATGTTGCAGCCCTTTTCTATCCAACTGCGTACCTGACAGCATCAGCTCTATCCAGGACCTCCAAGTGAAATTTCCTCCAGAGATCTTGTGCCTCATAACCGATCAGCGTGACAACCTCTTGTTCTCTCCAGCTTCTTCATAGTAAACTCATTCTTTATTCGTTTTACTACCCAGCCAGAGAAAATGGTCAAATAAGGAATGTCTGCGTACAGAAGGCAGTTATGTGTAAGCTTTCTTCTTCCTTTGTAATTGCTGGTGTGCTCCAGGTAGCCTTCGGAGAGATGGGCTATAACGCTACATTTTCTCTGCCAGAAACTCAACTTCTGTAGCTGCTCCCCACCCTTTATCCCACCTCAGAAAAATAAACCCATTAGCGCAGCTGGAACTAGATGGATAGGGATTTTCTGATTAATAGCATCTTCATTGCTCTTGTAATGAACGCTGGTACTCTCTCTGGAGGTATCTTATCTCTGTCACTGCTTAATCCTCCGACTGTATTTTTTTCCTTGTATGGACACATACTGTTTAACTTGTGTAATCAGACAGAACACTATCAAACACGCAAACTTAGGTACAAATGATACACACAAATAATACATACAAATAATACTGCTAGCGCTCATGTTTCCCATGTTTCAAATGTGCCTTCCATATCGATATGCCGCAGGAAGTTCCAAACTAGCAAGAAAAGCAAATATAAAATCTAAGCAATTTCCACCAAGTTGCCCCATTCGCAGTTCTCACTTTTTTATATTAAGGAATCTTCAGTTTGGGAATCCTCACCCAGGCTGCAGATGTGGGAACTAAAGAAAGCTGTCAAAGTAAGAGGTCTTCTCGTGGCTTAACCTCAGAAACTCTAAAGCAGCCCTTTCAGAGTGACACCAAAATATACTTACAAGCAGGAAACCGGTTTCTTTCTTGTACATGTTTCTGACTCAGTGGCAGGAGTGGTCCTGACTAGTCTTAAGGCAATTAATCTATGGTAAACATGGGAGGGATATTCAGAGAGATCAACAGAATTTTAGTTGTATTCTCCTGTTGCTTTCTCTA
Source organism: Chroicocephalus ridibundus (assembly GCF_963924245.1). Classification (NCBI taxonomy): domain Eukaryota; kingdom Metazoa; phylum Chordata; class Aves; order Charadriiformes; family Laridae; genus Chroicocephalus; species Chroicocephalus ridibundus. The sequence continues at coordinate 13,136,486 of NC_086290.1, read as the reverse complement.
ACCACATCGCTGCCTCCGTTTCATCTGGGAAAGTCAGCGTGAACAATGATAAGAAAGAGAAGCCCTCACTGAAAAACAATGTTAAGCACAAAAGAGTGAGATCAACCATCTTCCAAATGACAGTGGCACACGAAATGCATTACATTATTTCAGACTCTGAGATGGCTTGGTTAATGGCTTCACTAATATATCCTTACAATGCAATTTTTTTATAGCATCACAGGTCTCATTCAGTTACAATCCCTGAAGGCTCTACCCATCTTCTTGAAGACATTTCTAGCTCACATTAGCATATAATGGAAGTTCCTGGAGACAAACCAATTGCTGCCTAGAGATTGATGCCTTTAGGAAAAAGCAAAATACAGATAGATGAAACTTCAAGATACAAATTCCAATTTAAATCCACTCTATATCCCTAGTGACTACAAGTTATTGTTAAATGGTGACTCTTATCCACTTAGTTGGTAGCATCAATCCATCACTTAGCTACATAACACTCCATCAATCCCATCAGAAGCTTTCCCAGTTGGAATACCCATTTGGCTTTCAAAAAGTGCCTACTAATTAAGGAGACTAGGAACAAAACTATCCTTTTACCTGGTAAGCCATGCATATTACAACTGAGATATAGTAACAAGGTATCAAGGAAAATGCCATATATATGCAATTTCTTCCCTATTGGCAATAGGATGCTGTTTACTTGTAGTGCAAGAACTGGCTGATACCTCATCGAACCATAGAGATATTGCTGTGAAGACGTGTACCAACGTATTAATTCTACACCTCAGTTATCCCATCTGTAGAAAGTAAATAACATCTGTTTTCCCAGGCATAGGAATCATTAATCCATGCTGGCAAAATGTTCTGAAATCCTAAAATGCCAAGCATTTTCCCTCTAACACTTCCTTCTGTTTCATCACTTCTCTTGCAAAAATTTAACATGAAATAATACGGTCATGATGCTGTGAAGAAAGCAAATTTCACAGTGTTGTTAAGTAAGATAATGTGATGTAATCCTACCACTTCCATAGGAACTAGCAGACCCTCATCTGGAGTCTTTGTGCAGACCCTACATTGCAAGAAAGAGGCGCTCCAACTGAAGAAGGTTAGAAGAGTACAGAGAGAACAGCTGGGTGGGATCTAAAAACCCATGACTTACAGTGAACATTCTTTAAAAACTGGGTTTGTCTGGCCTAGGGAAAAAAAAGATGGAATGTAGCCAAGATACTTTAGGCAAAAAGGAGAAAGTGCACAGCAAAATGTATTTTGGTATGTGGCTGGGAGGGCAAAGGATGTACAGAGCACGAATAAAGCCATGCATAACCTCTAAAGTGTCTAGCAGATTGCCGCCACAGAGCACCTTTCCTGTGTCTTTCCTCCCTGGTATGAAACTCTGTCCATGGATAGACTATGACTAGTATTGTGGGGCTACAGACCAAAACGTAGTATTTAAAATCAAGTGCAAAAATTGTCTTTCTCCAATAGTGTGTTCCTAGACGTCTGAGTGAATCTGGAGGGTTAGAGGTGAAATTATTGTACTGGTATCAAGTGATTTTCTTAATGCTTTATACTTCTATAACATCTTCCATCATAGGACTTTAACGTATTGAAAATAACCAGTCTTATAAAACCTCTGAGAAGAAGGTGAGAATTACCACCCTTATCCAGATTTGAAAAAAAAAAAACAAGATAGACCAGTTAATTGGCTAATTTTTTAATGCACTCAGGTTTGTGAATATGGAAGCTCAGCTCACATGAATATCTGAATCATGTAAAAGACCAGGACCAACCACACATACTACAAAGCAAGGAAAGAAAATGGAGATGCTTGATTCTCTTATGTTAGTGCTACTCACTAGACTTCCTACCATGAATAAACACACAAGAAAGAGAAAGGAGAGTTCCACTGTTGGCCAAACCCAATGCCCTAAAAGCAAAGCCTGAGGTGAAAAGTAATACACTGGGGAGTGAACAGTGATAATGGAGAGGCAGAGGACTGCAGAACCTTAGAATAGAGAGTTGAGACATGTAACACCAGTCCACCTCAGTCTCACCTAAATCCACGGTCTTCAGACCTAGCCTAAACTGGATCGTCTTCCCATCCAACACCACAGAAAGGTATTTCGTGTTCCAGTGTAGGGCTGGCCAGTCACCAGCCATGTTACAGAAGACTGCAGGTTGCTGTAGAGACATCACAAGTTCCTTGGCTTTCTCAGGAGTAAATGGTTTGACATCTTCACCTATGTAAGAAATAAAAAACACAGCTGTAGAGAGATGATTTATGATACACGAAGCGTTACCTATCATCTCCCACTGCGTAGGAAACATTAAGAACTAACACCTCCGTTGTTTATGGTTGATTTTTTTTATTATATTTGTAGATTTTTCTCAAGTCAAATTTCTACTGCAAACACTGAAAGAATATTCCTACACTAAATTAAAGATTAGAGCTGTGTATTACTGCACAAAATGTAAAAAAAAAAAAGTTAAAAAATAGGCACGTACTTAGAATTTTCACTTGTAGCTTAGGCAATAAAGCACTGCAGCCAAACTGTTTAGAATTAGGCTAACAATGAAAAAAACCTTATGAATAATGTCCAGAGTTTAGAGAACATAAATTTTATGACTAACAGTCTTTCTGCATGGGATTCTTTCCAAGAAGTGTAGTGCACTGTCAGAGAGGGGAAAGCAGGTTCCTACGCATTTGATTTTAACCAAGAAACAACAGTGTAACCAAACCAGCAGGTATTTTTAAAGCTTTTTAAAATTCCTTTTCATCTGCAAACTTTTAGAAAAAGGAAATTGCGCCAATCCAAAAACTAAGCTAACGCAAGATTCCCATTTACTCCTTTGCTGTTTAGAGATTTATACGCCCCACTGAAACTGTCAAGCTGAAATGCTGGCAACCTTGAATAAACTCAGCACTTTCAGAACAACTTTCCTTTAGGGACATATTGAGAAGGAAAACCTGATTTAAAAAAAAAAAATAAAATAACATAACAGCTCCATAGAACTGAAGCAGTGGACTACAACTCCAGATCATAAAAAAAATCCATTAATTATTTTAACCTCTATTGAAGTTAACTCATCCAGAATTTGTATCTGTATAATGTCTAAGATTTAACATACCGAATCAATACGTATGGTTCCCCATGACTCCTAGCAGCTCATTTAAAACAAACCAACCAATTCAATCACTCTACTTAGGGGTCAAATTACAGTCTGGCATGCATGAGGGGTTAAACAAGCACAGGACAAGAAAATTCCCTTTACTGCTAGGTGCTAATTTTGCCTCTCGCTCCTCCCCTTTTGTGGGTGGTGGGACAGGTAGTGGAGAGCCAGCATCTCCCACACAGGGCAGCCCAGCAGTGGCAGCTGGGGGAAACACAGAAGACGACCCACTGGGAACAAGACCATCAAGGAAGGTTCTTCAGGATTGTTTCAAACATAACAGTTTAAAATAAATATATGAATGCTGAAACGCGAATGGCAGGAATAAGAGGAGCCCTGTGCATGCTATATGACAAATCTCTTTGGAAACTCTTTTGAGTCCCTCTTCTTTTGGCAGTCCCTCTTCTTATCCTCCACCATAGCTGGACTGTCTAGTTTTCTAAATTAAACTGCTGTCTTCACACAGGTTCAGTGGAACATATCAGGGTTGGGGTCTTCTATGGTCAAGGTGGTCCCTTCTCCCGCCAGCTTCCAGGGAAACTGAATTGCTCTCTCCTTCCACTCCTCAGGAAAACTCTAGTTTGAAGCTTTAAAACAAAAGACTTCCAATTTTTCATCTCCATGGAATGTAAAATTTTTAAATGGCTTCCCTTTCTTAAGGCAGATGACAGGAGGGAGTTTGGGTTTTGGTTTGTTTTCCATGTTTCCTCTCATACGCAGAGCAACACTTGACAGGATGGTGTTGCTGTGACACAGAGATGTCTACGACACTTGGCCTTCAGTCTCGCGCTCCAGCAACTTGCACAACCAGGACATAAGGAGGCCTCACAGGGACCGTATGTCTTACCATATGGTCTTCACTACCCCCGGAAGGAGGTCCTGGGGGTTTCCGAGCAACAGGTTCATATACCTAGAGGGAGCGAGTCCAGAGAAGGCAAAAAGACCATATGCAGATACAACAGCATGTGCTGGTCCAGCTACCAGGAGCTGGCTGTAGGCAGGGTAAGAGGTTAAAGCTCAGCATGCTTTTTTCGCAGTGATGTTGTTCAAAGGCTAAAAGCGAGACTCAGTCCAGACCTGAACACTCCCAGCGGGGATTATAAAACTTCTTCTGTCTTTAACTGGTGCAATTATAATGTCATACAGAGGTGGCTTTCATGATGTAGGAGCTGGCTGGCCTTATGTACCTTTCAGGTTTTCCAACTCGTAAAAATGAAGTCATTCCTGCTTAGGCTAGGTTTATCACCGCATGGTTGTCTTTTTGACTGCTCAGTTGTTTTTGTTTTAAGGACAGTGCATTTAACTATTTTAGAGGATAAAAATCCAAAGAAATGCAAGAAATTGGTGGCACTTTTTTGGAGGGTTTTCTGGAGGATTTTGAGAAGCTGAGTTTTATTGCAAAAGCTTCCGTTTATCCTGTAACCTCAGTCAACAGTTGGGATGTCCTACAAGAGCAGAAATTTTACCGGGAGAGACAGGAAGATTCACTCAGGCCAACTGTTGATGCTGTGTGGCTTTCTAATGTGATTTCCACACGCGTATTGTGCTTATGAAAGTGTGGTTTTAGCCACAGTGAATATACAGTGGGAAGCTCAGAGCTCAAGCTACTGGGAGAGTTTGTATCAATGCCAAACAAAAAAACACAATTAGACTAAATAGCCTCTCCTCCACTGAACATTAGCTGAAGGGTTTTCTTCATGTCATCACGCTTTATTCAGTTATAAACCTATTTCCCTATAATACTTAGAAACAATGAAAGACGACAGTCTGTCTCAGTAAGATGCTAATCATTCCTATCTTCAAACAGTATTGAAATCATTGTTAAATGAACGTATATCTTTTCCTGATACAGATAAAATAATCACATACAATACATTCAATATAATCAGCAGTGAAGTTTGAAACGTTTTAGAAAATTTAAAGCATTAGATAAATCAACATTAGGGTTTTTTTTTTGCAAAGACAAATGGGGATTCTTGCCAATTTTATGCAAAGGATCTTTAAGTGTCTTGATTCAGTTTTATGTATTCCTTGGTGAGAACAGCAGTCAGCTAAACATAATTCTTTCCCCATAATATTTGTCATGCATATCTAAATGCCTGTTAGAGAAAAGGCACACAATAAATGGTAAATATCATATACTACATCAAATAGATATTATGATAATTTGGAGAACTCTGCTCATGACCAACAGAGATCTCTGATGGAAATTTATACTGCAGGAGTGGTAAAATGTAATTAAAAGAGATATCTGAAGACATCTTCTGAAAAAGAGATTTAGAAAAAAAAATTGCTACTTAAAATAATACTAATCTTTTCTTTAGTTATTGTATTCACAGAGACCTCATAAGCTGGGCTCTTGCTTCTCAGTATTTCCTAACCTGAAATTGATGGTGACTGATTCCTAGGCAAAAGCTGAGGTTGTATAGCATATATGACAGCATACAATTTGGACATGGATGTCTACAAGTAAAAGGTGCATGAATAAAATGTGTTGCAAAGAAACAAAATGCCCGTGGCACATCCTGGGCATTAGATGTCAAATTCCTACGGGAGATCAGGTAGCCGGAGGGAAGAGAAATGCCTATTTCCTTTGAAAAGAAAAGCTCTGTTGGAGTCTTCATTTTCTCAGTTGTACTCTGATCCAAAAGAGAAAAGGAATACTGTTAAATTAGTTCTTTCTATCAGGCTCAACAAATGATGTGGCTTCACAGTACAAAAGGAAGCGGGAATAATTTGTCTCATGTTTTGATTTTACATAAGGCATGTATAGAATTCTACCAGGAACTGAAAAACCAAACCAAGTTTTAGCTCAAGTTTTGTAACTGTGACAGCTTATATAATTGGTGAAAAACGTAGGTGTTCTTTAGAAAGGTAACACATTGCGAAATAAAGATCTTCCAACCGAAAAAACAAAGCTCTCCAGTCGTCTTTACATGAAGTGTTGTTAAATATGAAGATTTATCCAGACTTCAGCAATGAGGGCAGGTAAAATAAAAGCGATGAATTGGCTAAGTACTTTCCAGTAGATTTTTGTGCTTGTAAGAGAGAAAATAACCTAATGTTTCCGATTAACAGTTTTTTCCAAATAACTGAGTGGGGTTTGGGAATAAAGAGTTTAGCACAGCAGGCAGTCTGACAAAAAGTGGACTTGATCAAAGTTGTTCAGAAGTTAAATGTACTGCCATTAAAAAGCTAAATGTACTGTCATTCATTTAAAATAATTTAGCAAATTAGAAGAGTTCATTAGTGCGTGGTAGTTGGCTTCTGCCAAAACACCCTGCTGCTTAAATATGAGATTTAATTGAGAGGTATTAAAATTATTTTCTAAAAGAGGGAGTACAAGGAAATCTTGACAATGTATTTGGTATAAGCATTGTCAAATTGTTTTTCTTGCGAATCTGTCATGCTTCATCATCCTTATTTCTTTTAAAAAATGTACAAAAAGTTAAAAGGAAAAAATGGCATTTTCAATACATTAATACAAAGCAGCCAGGTCACTCAAATGTTCAACCAACCTCCAAAATCCAACAACCAGGAGTAGGAAAAGAGAAGGTATGGGGGAGGATGGGGAAATTCCCCAAACCAAAGAGAAGTGACTTGGTTTGGAGGTCAGACTTAATGATTTCACAGTACATTAACTCTGTAAATTAAAAAACAACTTTAAATAATCTGCATGTGATTACAACGTCATGCACGGTAATCAGCCTACTCTGGGCAAACAGAATACATCTAAATATACACGAGTAGCTTTCAGGAAATACCGCAGGAACATCTAGCTATTATGTCCTGACCAGTTACTGCAGTTACTATTATTTTTGGCTCCGGGAATGTCAATACTGCAGATGCAGCATACCTGGGGGGCATCTAACCTAGATTTGCATAGGTATTTTGGCTACTGAAGGATAATCAGCAGTTGCATGGAGCCTCTCAGGATAGACTGGTCAAACCCATCTCTGCACTGGTGAGACTGACACCTGAAGCTTACTCGGGTAGCCTGAAGCCAACACTCCCTTCCTTACCCTCCATGTCTGCTGCGGAGGAGGAGGGGGAACAAGAGAAAACAAAGAGGCCAAAACAGGAATTTGTATTTGCACCCACTTTCCAGTCGTGCTGTGGCAGGGCTGAGCACTGTACAGTTTTACTTACAGTAACTGTGAGTGACTCAAGACATGAAGTAAGATAAGAGCGTGGGTTATGCCCTCAAACCTCAAACTGTCCTTCCGATAAGGAAAAGGAAATAGCTGCCAGACTTCTTAGGGCTGGAGGTAAGAGGTTGTGCCCAGAACACAGCACTGGGAGGGCCTTCCCAGCCCCTGCGCTAAATGGCAGCGTATCATCTCAAGCATACATTTATGAAATTCCTTCCTAAATCCCCCAGGGCTCTTCCTAGAGAGCTCTTCCTGAACCCCTGGCCAGCTTCTGCCTGTTGTCTCTTCTCCTCCCGCCCTGCAGTGCACTTTTAGAAAGCAGTCGTGTCGGTTTCCAGATAACTAACCAAATGTTGAATGACCTCAGCTCCTCAGCTCTCCTCCAGTAGAAATTCTTTCCTTTCCCTCCTTGTCCTTACAGCTCCTGCCTGCGTCTTCTGCCATTTGAAATACCCTCTTCCCCTCTCACCCCCCCTCCAACCCAGGAAAATTAGGATATGTACAACTGACAGAAGTCATACTAAATGTATTTCCAATGAATTTGGTATATTTATTGATGAAAACTGCGGAAAGCAAAGTGAAACATAATCCAACTGCAGCACTTGTCAAATAAATGGCATTTCATTTTCTTTTGAAGGAAAAGACTATGGTCTCTGTCCAAAACCTTCCACCAGGATATCCACCAGGAGAGACTGTGCTTCCTGAAGTTAGGCTGCCACAATTCCACCTTTCTGCCTGGTTGGGGTGTAAATTACACCCACTGAAGAAATTTAGTAGCAAAGCCGTTCCTTCACAGTACCCCACTGGCACTGATACACATTTCTCACAACATTTCCTAATAGATGGGAAATTTAATACAAAACTTAATATAACATCATGACTGAAAATAAGGGAACTGCCACATCAGGGAACTAACATCTATATTTCTAAGAAAAAAATAATTTGTTCATGTTTTAAGTAAAGTTTATTTCTATTTCTATTCCTTAAACTGATGAATGCACTGTATAAAATTCACTGTCAAAAACCGTAACCATTTATGACTTTATTGTTGTCCTATCCTGCAAACTTGACTGGCGAGAACGTCAAAATGACAGCAACAAAAGAATCTACATCTTCTAAAATACACCATTTTCCCATAAGATATTGTAGTAAATAGTCAATAATAGTCAACGGTATTCTAAAAATACATTTTTTTCCCATAAGCCAGTGTAATAAATAGTCAATAATACAACTGAGCCTTTTGAATTTGATCCACAAAGGGGTTATGGTGGAAGTATACATGACTTTGTTCACTATTATACTACGTAGGATACAAATTATGATTAATGACTGAGTCAATTACAGACATAATTGTCAGAATGAAATTATACTTTAAAAGAATAAAAGAAGTATTTTTGAATTACATAAATTATTGAATTGAAAGAAACCAGAGAGAACCACCATGTGAACCTCTAGAACAGTTTCTGAAGTGCACAATAACCAATGTGCACACTCAGGGTATTAGATTCAGAAATTGCCATTATTATAGGAATACTAAACAAAAAGCATGGCAATTATTCCATCTGTTTACATCATTCCATCTCTTTCAGCATGGGTAAACCAAGCAGAAGTTAGATTATCCTTTATTTCAAGTTGCTATTTCTCTTTATAAAGGTTCTCATGGAACAACACAAAATTTGTCTGTGAAAAACTGTTAACAGTGTATGTTTTGAATCTTGGGGTTCATATAAAGAATGTAAAATCTTGCTTTGACATAATGTAGAGCTAAGGTAATATGTACATAATGTAAGCTAATTCAGCCTAATACAGCTCACCAAAATGTGAACGACTAAGCTCTTCTAATTTAATTTTCAATCTTAACATTTCATTAATGTGAGCTCTGTTTTTTAATATAAATATTAAATATAAAAGAAACTCTGTTTTTACTGAAAAAAGCACAGCCTTGTTATGCAGAAGCTTATCTTTCACAACTTTATAACACAACAAGCCACTGCTAGTGGTGTCAACATATCTTTGCTATCTTCCCTCCAGAGATTTTCTTTCTCTTTTCTTTTTCAAATAACAACTGCCTGCAAAGTTTCTTTATCTGTAAACACCAAGAGCTAAATATCAGAGAAGATCAAGGACTCTGCAGGCCCAAATCTCCACTCAGATGTGCATGAACTTTTGCTCTCATCAGGTGCATCTGCTTTTCTGAAGACTGAAGGTGACCTTTAATTTTAGAAGAAACCATGACAGTGCTGCTGCCCTGAATTTTGGAAGCTTCTTGCGATATGCAAAATGTACCAAAACTCAGTAGTTGTCAACGTATATCTGGAAAAGTCCTTTCAGTAGAGGAGTTTCAACATTTTCATACTCCTTTTAAACACTGATGTCACTATGTCAACCATTGACTAATTCACTGTTAGTTTTAGAAGCAAGAATGTCTTCTACATCCAGTCTTCGAAAGCACATAGTATTTATAAATTTAAGATAACCCCCTGAGCATTAGCAAAAAAATAAAACTGCAAAAGCTTAAAGTTGCACTTTTATACCAAGGCATTGAAACTGCCTTACCATCGCTCTTGATAAAATACTCTAATAAAAATCAAAATGTCTCGCTACATTCCTAAGAATCTCATTGTCTCTGTGATCACAAAGCATAGAATAATTTATTCTTAAATCATAATATGGCCCTGTTCAGAAAAGCAGAGACACATAAATAATCCGTTTAGCCTCTTCTTTCTATACAGAATTATGCGAGAGTTAAATTTCCAAACAAACATTTTGTGAGCATCGTGTCTTCAAATCGATCTGATCGCAAACACCTACCCAGACAAGGTCTTCAGAAGACTCACGTGGTGAGCACATGGCATACCTATTGTATGATGGCCAACTGTGACAAACTCCTTAATGCCTACATCATTAATTTTATCAGAGCAATAATTACGTTACTCCTTGCTGCTTTGATGTAAGACAATAGGAAAACAATGACAAAGTCTGATCAGGAATGAGAAATACATTCACCAGAGACACGTTGGAAAGATCAGCAGAAGAGCAATATGACTAGCTCTTCTCGCTGGCATTGGAGACAATGAGATCTACTCTGAGGCAGTCCTAGCCCAAGGAGACAGGTGGAGATTTTCACCCTGTATTCCCAACTCAAACCTAACATCCTTGTGTGACTCGGTTCATTTCCATCATTCTCAGGTCTTCAAGACAAGAAACCACCAGTCTTTGAAACTGGATTTCCATAACACAACTTTGGGATGCAAAATACTCTATTGATGTTGTTTGCAGTTAATTGCACGTGGTAGCCCTGAATAAAATGAAAGAAAAAACATAGGGTCTATGGTCTGCTGAGGTTGGAGCTCCAACATAACCTCCCCAAGAATACCTAAGACCCTGAGCTGTGTAAGTGAGGAAGGGAAGTATCCATCAAAATGAGCTTGGATGAAAGACATCATGCAGCTTCTATCTCCCCTCAAAGAAGATAAAATCAGCATCTAAATGTTCATCGTTAATGATGAATGGCAGAACAAGCATAAATGGAGTACAAAATGCTTTAAATGGACTCAAAGCTGCATATTCCTTTTGACAGCTACAGTGAAGAACCTACAGCGTGGTCTACAGGGAATCTGGTGAGATGTCTTTCATTGGCCAACCACAAAGGTAGACTCCACAAGAAAAAGGAGCTACCCCACATCTCCCTAAAGGACCTTGCAATGGGGTCTGGCTCACCACCAACCTTAGAATCATCTCCACTACAATGATCACTTTGCAATGTGGATATAGACAGCCTGCAATCAAAAGACATAAACAAGTGCCCACTGGATAACATTGATATTTGAATTTAAGAATAAAAATGTTCAGCTGAAGATGTGTCTGTATTTTTGTTGTTGACACTAGGAAGAAGGAAGCACTGTAAAACCTTTTTCTTCATGAAGCACAACGAAATCATTGTATGATGTTAGAGCTGGAAGTCTATCTATCTTGATAAAAAAGTAAGGTGAGAAAAGACGCTGTAAGGTACAGAATACACAGACTGGAAGGCGCCCAAATTAAGTCCAAACCAGAGCAGATCCCGAACAACCTGTTTGTAAGTAACTAAAAGGAAAGGGATGTCAAAACTTGACGAGTGAAGAACGGGATTTCCCCACACCTCACAGCCCTACCTTCAAAGGTGTTGTTCAAGACAGGGGGTGTAAAGAAGAGGACCGTTACAGCTCCCTGCTACACTAGCACTGTTTCTGGCAGCTCTGAAACCCCACTGCCACAACTCCAGCTGAAGTCTAGAAGTTGAGGGAAATCCCTGGAAAACAGGTCTCTTTTTGGATGCTGGAAGGAATATTCAGAATTGGCTAAATGCCACTTTTGAATCTTTGAATGAATTTTGGGTCCTGCCCATTTTGTGCCAAAATGCTTGTAGCCTTCACAGGGTATGCAATCAATTGCTACTTGTCAGATTGTGAGATATGAGTTGACACAAGGAAGTAAAAGTACACGTTAGGCGTTGTTGGGGTTGGGAGAGAGGCATAAGAAACAAGGGGATGCTGAAAATTGTCCAGTCTCTTCCAAGAAAGTCACATGGACAGCAAATCTGTCAAAAACCTGATGAATGGAGAGAGCAAATGGCACTTCCTAATGCGCTAGGAACTGGGGGCTGCACCACGGGAGGGATGCTCTCCTGGACTGCTCGGTTCAGCTATTACAGGCTATGTGTGTTTAAGGTGAAATGGACCCTCCAGATGCCTCAAGGTTATAACAAACCTGTCAAGGCCTTTGGTTTATCTTAATAAGCCACGCTTAAATCAGCACAGTCTAGGTGCCAACTCATAAGCGCATCAGCGAGGCCTGCCTCAGGGATGGGATGAGCATTTGGCAGCAATAACATCTTCAGCCATGTAATTTTTATCCATCACCACTAGTCTATCAGAGCTCAAGGCCACCAACTCCTCCTAATATGAATTCCAGAAGGTTTTAGGCCGGACACAGCCAGGAAGGCGTGGATACGGAGAAGCAACCACTTTGAGAGCTTTTAGGTTTGAAATGAAGGCACCTACCATTGGATATGCTATCATGGTTGGGCAATTAGTAATTGGATGGGCTTCGGTATCACAATTTTGGATGTAGGCACCATTAAGTTCTTGCAAGTGCTGCTACAGGCATGAAAGTTCTGGGCCAGGAGATGAAATAACCTTTCCACTTGCCTGAATATATGTGCACTTCATCTGATAATATTCAAATCTCTTTAGCCACATTATAATGAGGTTAAAGCAAGAAAAGATTTCCCCACCCCAAATATTACAAATGTCAGTAATGAGAACAGTAAAAATGTCACCACACGGAGAAAAGAGTGAAATTAGCATATTTAGGGAAGTATTATGCCCATGAGTGAAATAATGCAATCAGCTAGCTGCAAGATAAAGCTAATTTGGTTTCCAACAGTTTATCAACAATGCACTGCTCCTTTACATTAACAAATTTAAATGGTGCCATATCCTGCAAACAAGAATAATTCACACAGAATATTACAGTGTGTTAATTAAATAGCTGGAACAGAAAAGGTCAGGCCATGACTGAAAGATGCGCATATGGGTTGTGAAGCTATGAAAAGATGGAGCGATTTCAAATCAAGCAATTAAAATAAATTATTTAAATCATGATTAAGTCCATAGTAAATAACCCTAGATTTTCTGAGCCTATGTTGACAACTCCTTCCTTTTGTTGCTGCTTCTCAGAAATTTCTCTTTCTTCCTGGCCCACGCAAGAGTCAAAATATCTTTAAGCCCATGATAAGGTGAAGTGGCTTGTGTAAGTTATCAAAGATTTATCCTGCTTATATTCAAGTTTTCATTTTACTAGGCAGGTATTAAGAGGCAAGAGCAAGTTTTGCAGTTGAAGGACACTGCAAAGCCCCACTTGCCTTATTTCTGGATAGGCTTCCTGCCACTAGAACAACCAAGAAACCCCCACAATTACTACAGTTAATTGAAAAACATTCAAAGAGGGAAATATTTTTTCACTTTGTTTACTTCTGTAAATGACAGCACTTTGTCTTTGGCACAATGCCACCAAATCAATTATATTATAGTAGTAACATAGCCATTGTAAATTGAAAGAACATTTTGGCATAGGCTAAACTATGCTGAGCTGGTAATTTATGAAAAAGACCTAGTAAAACAGGGAATTAATCTTACTTGGAGCCCCAAAGCACTTCTGGAATATGCATCGGTCATGATCAAATCTGAATCTCGTCCAATATTTCTACTGTATTTTATCTTTGCCACTACAGTTGTACACAGCAAGCTCAAATATTAGCTTGTTACTATCTGTATGTCCGTCTCCCCCTTTTTGTAATTGTGCATGAATTTTATTTTTTTGGGGGGATTTCCTGAACTTTTCTAGACAAATTCTCATTTTCTTTTTGATCATAGTTCTGCTGATTTCAGTGGGTATACACTTCCTTTTTGCACCTTCAGTACAACTTCTAATTTGAACCTCAGTCCACCGAACTGAGCTGCGTGGGCTAAACAAAATGCAATGCCCGTTTGTTTTGGGAAGATTTCATGGGAGTGTGTGGGTTTGGCTGCAAAACTGCGGGACAGGCACCACGTGCGAAACTCAGTTGTGCACTGCCCAGAGCACCAACAGTGACACTGAGTCCGCACCCAGCCCACCTGGGTCCCACTGCTCACGTCTCCCCAGTTAAGCAGGCGGGCGTTTATCAAGCCAACTTCCAGACTTCGTGACAGAACGCCTAAGTGATCCAAACTGAAATACCTCATTTTTTTTCAGGGAAGATGCAGCATTATGCAGCATACGAGCCATTACATTTATGACAAGTGCAGATGGTAGATGTACAGATAAATATGTAACTTAATGGAATGAATATATACTTCAATCTATTTAAACGGTAATAGTTTCTAATGAGCTTAGTGTAGCCCACATGACGGTATATTCACTCGAATTATTTTTAAATGGATTTTAATGCAGGCTGTAACTGAACCCTACTTCCCCCCCGCCCCCATTTCAGACCAGAGCTGGTCTGTCTCCACCTCAGCACAAAACAATTTACTTCTCCCTTTAAAAGGCCAGACCCCCGGCGCAGCCCTGCCGCCGTGCTTCCCTCTATCAGCGCTTCCCTCCACACCCGCTGAAGGGCCAGCCCGGCTCCGCGGTGGAGACGGGCCCGCGCCGGACAGGGACGATTCGGAGGAGGAGCCGAAGGAGAGGCATGGAGGCCCGGCTCACGCCCCCGCTTCGCCCCCCGCCCCGTTCCCGCCCGGAGGGAGACAGGCCGCGCTGCTGGGCCCAGGCCCGGGCCTCGCCGCCCGCTGGGCCGCGCTAGGCCGCAGCGCGGCGGGCCTAGGCCGGGGCGGGCGCGGCGGGGCGAGGGGCACCTACCCGGCGCGGGGGAACGGCGGCTCTCCGCCCCGGCCATGCTCCTCCGGCTCTCCCTCCGACGCGGCTCCGGGGGCCTCCCCTCGGCACCGCCCTCGCTAACGGAAGGGGGAGCCCGGCCCGGGATCCAGCCCGGCCCGCCGAGCCCTGCCGCGCGGGGCGGAGCCGCGGTGGCGGCCCGGGCTGACAGCGGCCCCGAGGCAGGTGCTCCCCCCGCCCCATTTCCTCCCGTGACACCCGAGCGGCCCCTCGCCCCCGGCGGCTGCTGCCCGGGGACCCGAGCCCCTTCTCCCCGACGCGTCGGCGGCTTCCCGCCCCCGCAGGTGGCGGGCCCGCGTCTGTCCGCCGGCAGGGCTCCCTCCCCGCGGGCAGCGGGCCCGGCTTCTCCTCCCCGGCGCCGCTTCCCTCCTCCCCTCGCCGGCAGAGGAAGGAGGCGGCCGCCGGCCCTCCCCGACCGCGCATGCGGCTGTGCCGGGCCGGGGCAGCGCCGCCGCGCTCGGGGGTTGAAGTGTGGGTGTCCCTTCCCCCGTCCCCCTCCCCGGCGGGCCGCCGTCAGCGCCCCCGCAGATGGGCTTAGGCTGGAGCAGCGCGGAGGAGCGGCAGCCCCTCCTGCCGCCGCCGCCACAGCAGCAGCAGCAGCAACGGCGGCGGCCGGTGCCGGGAGGGCCGGCGGGGGGCCCGGTGGTGCCGGCGGCGGTGCCGGTGCGGCGTCTGGCGCCGTTGTCGGGCCGCGTCTACGGGCGGCGGTGGCTGGTGCTGCTGCTCTTCTCGCTGCTGGGCTTTGCGCAGGGCCTGGTGTGGAACAGCTGGGGCCCCATCCAGAACTCGGCCCGCCTGGCCTTCGGCTTCAGCGGCTGGGACATCGCCCTGCTCGTCTTCTGGGGGCCCATCGGCTTCGCGCCCTGCTTCTTCTTCATGTGGCTCATGGACAAGAAGGGTGAGCGGGGCCGGGGGCGGCGGGGCCGAGGGGTCGGGACTCCCCGCCCCGCTCCTGCGGCTTCCCCCGGGCCAGGCGGGGACGCTGTAGCTGTGGCCGTAGCCGTGTCCCACCGAGGCCGCGGTGAGGGGCGGCGTGGTGGCCCCCAGGCCGGGGGAGGGGGTGCTGCCAGCCCCGGGCTGCCCGTTGTGCTCGGGGCTGGTGACCTCGGTCTTAAAAAGGGATGACTAATGCTTTAAAGGCACCGTGAGTGCTATTTTCAGTGCACCGCTCAAAGACACATCAAAGGCCGTTCACGAGGAAGGTGCTGAAGCTGTTCTTAAGAGCTAAGAGGAATTATGGCATCTTACGTGGCAGCTGAGGTGGGGGTCTGGAGATGTGCATCCCTCTGGCATTGCCATGCGGGTGTTTTGACCTGGAGATGGTCAGGTTTTCTGGTAATCGGCTGTAAAACAAACCCCCGTGTTGATGTTTGGATCAAGTAAAGCCCATGTTCACGGCAGCCCCCGCATCTTGAAAGAAATACTTAATTTTTAAAAGCGGACTGTACACAGAGCCAGCGGTTTGCTTTTAGTGGTGCTGGGGAGACGCAAAGATGGCACGTGTAAACCAGAAGTTGTGCTCCGGGGTTTCAGCAGATGAGCACGAGGGAGAGTTTCCCAATTTGCACTCAGGCCGTTGCATCTCGGTAGCAAACTTCTGAAAATGGTGTTTATCTTCAGAGTACTTCTCCAGGGCCTGTGCAGTCCGTCTGCAGTCGCCCTGGGGACCGCTCTGGTGAGGTCGAGGACCTCTGTTTGTGGATTTGAGCTTTTTGGGCCTAAATCCACAGAAGTGTTTAGTGTTTTAATTCCTGTTTAAACAGGCCTCTAAACAGGAGATAGGAGCAACCGTACCCTTGTGGCTCCTGAAGTTAAGTGCTACTCATTCCATTTATTTAGGAATTAATAGCTCATTTGTGGGGAGGGAAGGGGGGAAAGTGAAGGCAGGCAGGGAGAAAAGTTGTAGCTGAGAAGGCTTGTGTCTCGAAATTGGAATTGCTTTTCCTAAAACCAAAGAGACATTGGGGGAATAAAACCTATTGGGCTGAAAATACGCTTTCCAAATGAGTCCATGGTGGCTGTACAGCCAGTCTCCTCTCAAGCAATGTAGGCTTAAGTCGACAATGTCTGTCTAGACTGGTGTATAATAGTGTTCTTAATTATCTTAAAATTAAAGTAAGTTATTTTGTTTCGTATAGTGAAGACAATGACTCTGCTCGTGGTATGAAGGAAATAAAGCTAAGCTTGAACCTGTGCTTGTAGAACCGAGTCTGCATTTTTATTTCTTCATTTTCTACAAATTTGATTCTGAGCAATGCAAAAAAAAACCAAACCGCAAAACCTGGAAAAATTTTGAAGTATCTCATGGAAGAAGAAACATTAGTGTTTTGTTGTTTCTTTAATGTGATTAGTAACATAGTTGCTGGATTTTTTGGTTTCGCACATAGCTTGTTTTAATGAGAATATGCATACAAGTGTTTTCCTCATTACCTTAACTGGTTGCTTAGGTGTTTGGTTTTTTTTGTTTGTGCTTTTTTTGTTGTTTTTGGTTTTTTTTTAGATTTCCATGATCACTTGAGATACTGATACAAACTATCACTTTGCTCCTCCTTTGTTGCTTTCCTTGTTGAGAGAATTTCTGTCAGTAGCCTAAACAGAGCATCTCAGCTCCTTGGCGCTATGCATAAGGAGTACCTAGGGGCTCTGGAGCATGTTCTTTGCACAGCAGCAGATTTTGTGGGGGCCCTGTTGCGTTCCATGCTGTTTTCTGAGCCTGGATGATTCCCACAGAGAACGTGGTGCTGTTCGCTTTGGAAGTGGTGGCACAGTCCTGCTGCTTGGTCTCTCATGGAGCAGAGACGAGAGCCACTGCTGGCCACCTCTCCCGTGGGGCACGTTTCCACCAGTGGCACATTGTGGGGAGGTTTCTGCTCTTTGGAGTATGTGTGCTCCGGGAGGAGTGTGACTGCTACTTTGGAGCTGTAAAGTTGGTTGGGTGTGACTTTGCAAGGGCAGTATTTCGCTTGCTTAGGGGTACAAATGCTTGTTGCACCAAGTTCACTCTCTGTATCAAAAATATAGAGAAACGACACCATTTATTCTGCTGGCTTGTCATTGGAGTCATCTGTCATTGGAGTTAGCTAGTAAAGGAACTGTCAGGAAAAAAAATGTAATTGTGAAGTGTCAACATGTAAAACCTGGCATGTATCAGAAGTATGACACTGTAGATGATGCATGTCAGAATTTGAGGGGAGATTCTGCTTTTAGATAGTCCTATGCTTCACAGTCAGAGGTATAGCTAACTGATATTGTTACGTAGCTGCCTGCTGCCAGTTAAGTCTGATTTTGTGTTACAGTGCTTAAGATGAAGTCCAAAAAGTATTTGTCTTTTTGTTTTTTCAGTTTTTTGTTGTAGTGTATAGTTTGAAACATAAATCTGTTTCCATGCCAAACTTCTGTTGTATTACTTGTGCGCTTGTTTCTTATTTCAGTACTGCTTATAAGGGTTTGGTCACTTTTTTTTTTTTAACCTTTTAACTAATTAGAAGTTGAAAGATTGAATATTAAGCAATAGACATGTTAATAATGCTACCTGGAAGAAGCATTTATTGGTCTGCGTGATTCAGTTCCATCACAGCTTCTCAGAGAAGTGTAGGGCCCTCTGAGAAGAGGGGACCACAGTGTTTATTTTCAGTTAAGAAGTACACTAAATAAGCTCCAAATGTTCTTCAGTTCCGTATAGAAGGGATCCAGGATGGAGAAATTACAAGGTTCTTGTTTTCTGACCTCAAAGGGTTTCTCGGCCTTTGTGGCCTTTTCCCTCCTGGCTTGCTGAGTGTGTCTCCTGCATTTTTGTGGAGGCCTGTTTGCAGTTGACCCAGGTAATGCGGTTGGAGAATGGGGGGAATATGTGGGCTGGGAAAGGTGTGTAGATGGTGTCACTGGGGAACATCTGCGGGAGATGCTACAGGCAACTGTATGCCTCCCCCTGAGGGCTCCGAAGCCCCAGAACGGGTGTTGATGCCTGAAGCAGCCTGATGAACAGTGTGGGTTGGCTAAGCCCATGTTCCTGTAGATCTATAGTGATTTCCTGAGTTTTTAAGAAGTTGAGAGTGAATTTTCATCAGGAGAGTAGTGATGGCCTTTAACAAGGCTGTATTTCTGAAAAAATCTTACTTGACGGTCTGCACAGACTCCGTAGGAATAGGCGATTTTTCGGAAGAGTGTTAACACTGTATTTTAAAGAGTCTTTGAGGCATTGGAGGAAGTCTGGATTTACCTGGTGTCTCTGTAAGGCAAGGCTCACGTGTCACAGCTGGCAGTTCTTCTCTGGGGAGCAAGCCCTGTTTCTGTCCCTGCCTTCCTGCTTCCTCTGGCTGCCTGGAGACTCCTGCCAGTGCGCTTTTCCTTGGGAGCCAGGGGGGCTTTCCACGCTCCTTGGCTGGGTGCTCTCATCGGCACAGCGGTGGCATCAGTAACCTTTCCTAGCTCTGTTCCGGGATGGTGCGTGTTGAAATTCAGGAATGATGTTTGCATGTGTCATTTTTGAATATGTGCCATTTTGAAGTAGGTTTGAAACCCTTTTCCATAAGCAGGATTACAGGTGTTCTCTTGGTTAGTTGGTTTCTTGGTGAAGAAAGGTCAAAAGACTGAGTGTGCCATGGAGCTACGTGTGTCTTGTCTGGTGTATTTTCTTTAGCAATAGTATTAGAGAGTCCTTTTTTTAAATGATAATTACCTTTAGAGATTCAATAAGACTGAAATTAAATGGGAAATTACTTCATTGTGCAGTTGGATGGACCCTTGTTGTTTACATGATTAAAATTAGCTACAATTTGTCACATGATGCTTGAGTGTTTATGGATGTTTTGTGCCTTGAGTGTTTCATTTCCTGGGAAGGTAAATATAAGCATTCAGAACTGTTAGGATGTTTATATATCTAACTCAAAATCGGAAGTTTACATACTTCTATGGATCTGGTTCCTCTTTTTTTACTAGTTAAGTTCGTAGTTACAAGGTGAGACCTAGAAGCAATACATGCTGTCAGTTTTCATTATGTTCCCATATAATCAAGAAGAGGCAATGAAGAATGAAATACTTTATGCTAATTTACATTAAACAAATTGAACAGAATGGAGATATTTTTCATTAATTTTTGAAATACAGTGAACAGATTTATACTGAGTTTGAAGAAATGTGACATATTACTTGTAAAAGTGAAATGTAATCTATTTCTTGGTCCTTTTTTATAAAATGGTATATAGTTACGTGGGTTGCATAGACATTCTTAGTAACTTTATTTTGCTGAAATTAAATTTACATAGCATTGTTATCCTAGTGATTAAATTGTGAAGTAGAGAGAAAACTTCAATAATCAGATTTTGGGTTTTAATGGAGATTGGCTTGTCTATTGAAACCATGAATGTTTTTATGTGTATGAATAGTTATTCCTTTCCTGAATAGCAAACTCTTGATTTCATTGCTGTCTCCTAAATCATGCTTCTCAGTTTCCCTCTCGAAGACATTTGATAGTTCTTCTCTCTTCCACGTGGGAATTTTGAGGTTAAATCCTTTAATACAGTCTGACAAAATAGTCATGAATATTGAGTATGAGTACTAAATCAGGCCTTACTAATATAAAATGTCTTAATAACTATTCTCTGTACAAAATAAACTACACATGATGGATAAAGAGACTTCTGCAGAGCAGCTTTTGTGTTTGAAGTTCCCAGATTGTCAGTGTGCTGCACGCATGGAAGCACTGATTTTGCTTTCGGGGAGCTTTGGACTCCTCTAACTCGCATCTAGGGTCACTTGGACAGAAGGGAGAAGACTTCAAGTGAACTTGTTCTCCCCCTAGATTTTCATCTAGGAAGTGTTTGTGAAAGGCCTTTCATTTTATTTTGAGAGATGTGAAGGTGGGTACGGAGAGCAAAGAGGGAAAAGTGTTGTTTTTCCTAAAGTCAGTAGAAACATGAATGGTCAAGTGAAGCCAACAGAGGGGGAAGACTTTCTCTTAGGCATTTCCATTGCGCTTGGCATCTCAGGGTCCTTGTCTGTCATTCAGGCTCTCAGGTAAATTGGAGCACATTACTCATAATTTAGAAAAATTACAGTAGGTCTAGTTGCTGATAGGTGTCACAGTTGGCATAGATGGACAGTGTGAAGTACTTTTCATGGTGGCACTCACAAGAACATGCTGAGTTTTTAATGGAAGTATTCATAATTCTGTTGTGTCCCAATTGATCATAAACACATGGGGTTTTGGTTAACAGAAGGAAAAAAGTAGACAAATCCTGAGCTTTTAAAGTCTGAGAGTTTTTATCTTGTGGCAAAGAAACACATTTTCAGCTTCTCTTTGTCATGATCTCAGAATAAGACTTTTCTTATCTTAGATGAATGACTGCAAGATATGTAGCCAATATTTCAAAATGACCAATTCGATAATTCATGGGTCAAGTTCAAGCTTGAGCCTCAGCTAAAGATGCCTAGGATAAGACTTGGCATAAGGCTGTAAGACTTTAATAAGTCATATTAATTTGGTGAGATCAAGCTAAAAGGATTTACACGCTTCAACAATAGAAAAGGTTTATGCTTTTTCTTTTTTTTTTTTTTTTTGGTAGGTTAGTACAGCCTACAGGAAAGAAATATCCATGGGAAAATTTACAGGTATGAAAATGTGGGTAGAATGGCAAGGAGCCAGTGAGAAAGGAAAGTGTGATGTTTCTGGAGCTCGACTGAAATATGCTGGGATTACAGGGAGTAATCTCATCATAAACAACTGATTCTACTCAGTAGCGTTTATGTTAATGGCAAAGGTCTTGTTAACTCCAACAAGAGCAGCAGAAGGCTCGCTCGGATTTAATGAATGCTAAATGTGAACTTAGAGCTTCAATTTAAAAAAGAAAAGGGGGGGGAGAGGAGAGAATGCTTTGACTCATATGAAGTAAAAACTGTATATATCTGGTGAGAAGGCAGGTGATTGATGCACTGCAGGCAAATGCAAAAGAAGTTTGAAGGAAAGTATCAGTTTTACCTCAGTCTGTTCTCTCCCATCTTGTGGACATCTTCTACTGCATGCTATGAACGATGCATATTTCATTGTCTTATAAGTGATACAGATCCACACCTATCAAATTCTGTGAAAGGGATTAATTTTCCTAAGCTAACAAATCTTGGGAGATGAGATGAAGCGTTGTTTTTCATGTGGAAAGATGAAAGAAGCAATTAGAGAGCTGAATATAGGTAAATCCCACTAGAGCAGATATTTGATCAGCTTGATTTTACAAAACTTATTTTGATGAGTTGCTGAGGTGTGTGTTTGCACAGACACTTTTCTGCACCATCAGAAGAAAAGATAATGGAAGACTGGACCGAACTTAGCTGTTGTTGTTTAATTTTATATACTGTGGCTGCATGAAAGTCCACAGAGCATTTGCGCAAGTGCTTGCGAAGTGAGGACTCATTAGAGAATTGATTGGCCCACCCTCACTGGAGTCAGGCATGCTGCAAAAGACCACTTGAGATACACAGAGTGATTAGCAACATGGAGTGGTTTAATTAGGATCTTATGAGTTGTATTAACTTGATGTGGCTATGATTCATCATAGCAATACTAGCTTGATTGTTAGCAGCACTTCCCATACCTCCTGATGGGCCAGGTCGGGTTGAAAGCATCAGTCATGGCTGTAGACAGATGTCCTCTTCTGGAGCTCTTTCTGTTAGATGGTGTCACCCCCAGTCTCTGCTTTTTACTGTGTTTCCACAGATGTTTATCTTTATATTACTGTCCTTTCTGCAACTCTCATGCTCTTTGCACTCTTAGCACACTTCTTTGCTGCTGGGGCGGTGGTGCTGGGACAGCTGTTTGAAATGCCACATACTGAACAATATCAGGAAACCGCACGCTGGATTTAAAACAACTTTGCCATGATGGAAAGTAAAATCCTAACATGATTGTGTAACTCATGTGAGAATAGCAATGTCTGTGTGAAGATAACGTTATCTTGAGGCTTTGGTGCATTGAGCGTGGGGTGTGTAACTTGCCATACCTTGATGTTGACAAATTGACGGATGGGGAAATCATTTACCGGTGTAAAATACAATCCCATACTCTTATTATGCAGCTGTTAACACTAGCAGTATTAAAGCACTTAAGTGTCCTGGAACTGGGTCAGGACACAGCTCCAGCTCGGAAGGTATTTTGTCAACATAAGCTTTTAGAAGTTGACTATGGAGAGTGTAATTCTAGGGCAGCTATGTACCATGTCTCCCCTGTTGTATGATCGTGTATTTTCACTACTCCTCATAACCCTCTCTTGACCCAAATTCTTCCTAATCTGACTGTTTCCTCTTCTCTATCTCCTGTCACACCTGTGTGTCTCCTTCCTGCTGTGCCCATGTTGTCCTCCAAGTTCCCTCTGTCCTCCACTCGTCCTGCTTGTTGAGAAGTAGAAGAGGTTGGATGCAAGAAGCTGAGTGCTCAAAGGAGTGAGAGCAGATGAGAGAAAAGCCCTTGGATAGGTGGGAAGAGAAGGAGAGAAGGGGAGACAATGGGACAAGGTAGTGGGTGAAGCATTAAGGCACAGTTGCAGAAGCAAGATCTAGAGCTGGAGGGCAGGGAGTGGTGGGGTTGGGAGAGGTGGAGGAACGAGACGAGTAGGAGGCACAGGGAAAAGGACACTGAGAGTCTTCTCCAGCGAACAAGAGGCGATAATAAACAGGACTTAGGTAGCTAGCAGCGAATGATGTGGGTGGTGGGTGCCTGCATCCCTCCTGGGCTGCCTGTGCAGCGTCACAGCCATGGATCAGCAAACACAGCTTTTGTCAACTGGCTTGAGATGCACTTTTAAAACCAGGAGCTGGGAAGTCTCTTTGAATGCAATTGACCTTCTTGCCTTTTCTTATCTCCAGCAAGGTCCCAGTCTTCTGCCTCTGAACAGCGCCTGGCAGTGCCTCTCATCGGCCAGAGGGGGTATTTGGTTTGTCCTTCACCCTCCCCAGCCCTGAGACACCCCGGGCCACGGCCGCCTGCTCCCTGCGGGGCTCCCCGGACGCTGCCAACGCAGAGGGGGCAGCTGTTCCTCCTTGCGTGTGTTTGGTGATGATGGATGTCTGGCCTCCTGATGGAGGCACCAGCGGGATGCTGGGGTGGATATGGCCACTGTGGCCTCACCCCTTCTGGAAGCCCTGGTAGAACAGGACAGAAAACACTAGAATACCATTATGTTTTCCACTGCCTTGCTGCATTTTAAAAATATTTAAATTTTGCCTATCTCCTTTCTTCTAGAAGTTTTTGACAGTGTGGCAGCCGTGCTACATAAAGGTAGCTGATGCTAACTTCTATAACAGAAATGGCAACAATAATTCCACTGTTATCAAAGTCCCTTGGGCTCTCTCATAGATTTTTATTATTGAAGTAGTAAAGTACTTTGGAAAGTTGTAATGCATTCGTTTTGCTAGCCGTGTGTTTATACTGTATTTATAATTTCTAGCTATTAGTTTATAATTCCTTTAAAGAGAAAAAAGAGTGGGCTTCAACCTGTAAAAGCAGAATCTTCTTTTAAAGAAAACTGAGTCTGTTTCCTTTAAAGAATTAATATGATATTGTTTATTTTTCCTAGCAGAAGAAAGTAAGTACAAACAAAGAAAGAACATTTTCATTTGATAATGCTGAACTAACCCAGCTTTACTGATTTCTAAATTCCAATCACAGTATTACCATTGCACAAACAAAACAAATTTTATTCATTATTTTTGGCCGATGTTGGGTTTAGGTGTTAGTTTCATGTTATGTTTTAGGAGTGAAAAACAAACCTGAAGTGAATGCAGAAATGAGGTTCATTACTTGTTAATAAAGTTTGGATATTTTCTGCATTGCCGCTTTCTACCTTTTTCTTTTTTTTTTTTTTTTTTTTTTTTTTTTTTTTGCTGGTGTGAAATGCCCTGCTTATGGGAAAGGAGCCATGTAAAATGGGTATTTGCTTGCCTTTCCCGAGCAGAAGTAGATAGTTCATAATGCAGGTCCTGAAATAGTGGTCTCTGTTGTGAAAATTTATAGTTTGACATTGCAAACAAAAATATTTAGTTTAAAACCACCCAAAAAACCAAAATCAGTGCTGAGATAAGCAGAAGTAAATTGAAGAAACATAATGCTTCAGTAATTCTCTGTTAGAATATTGTGCAAATTTTCTTGGAGAATTTCGTGGAATTTTTCAAAGTTGGAAGGGACCTCTAGAGATCATCTAGTCCAACTCCCCTGCTAAAGCAGGATTGCCCAGAGCACATCACTCAGGACTGCATCCAGGCAGGTCTTGAAAACCTCCAGAGAAGGGGACTCCACAACCTCCCTGGGCAGCCTGTTCCAGTGCTCTGTCACCCTCACCGTAAAGAAGTTTTTTTTCTCATATTTGGTTGGAACTTCCTATGTTCCAGCTTGTGCCCATTACCCCTCGTCCTGTTACGTTGTTTGAGTTCTCCCAGTGGCAACTCAGTTTAGCCTCAGCTGAGCAGACCAAAAACCTTGCCAGTAAAAGTTTCTTTAAGAATTTTGTTAGTTATAATCCTGGGGCAAGGGAAATTGTGGCTTGCTCTGGTTTTCTCTCAGTGGTGACATTCAGAGCTATTCCATCACTTCCTGCCATAATTCTGCTTTTTAATGCTTCTCATGTGCGTGTGCTATTGTGGCTCTGTAGCCGTGCTGTAACTATAATTATGCTGCAGAAGCTTGTGATCAGTGCTCCAACTTCCTCAAAAGCTACAAATTAAGCTTTCTCATGCAGATTCGTAGGAGAGAGGATTTTTAGATTTTTTTCCTCTTTTTAAAGCTGGAGATGCGTGTGACTCAGCCTGAGGGAATGATGTGTTTTGAAAGTGAGAGGTCTTCCGCTTTTTGCAAAGTCTGCCGGTGTTTTTCTGGAATACAAGACATCACATACAACTGCATTTAGAAACTTTCTGGTTTATTTGGTTGTTTTTGATGAATGCATTCCTTTTGAATATTTGAGAAAGGTGGAGTTGTTATATTTTAATTGATTAATCATGTGAACCTAAAGAGTTGATCAGGAGCCTTAAAAAATGTAGTGGGTTTAGGACCCGTTACAGTGCTGCAAAGGGTGTCTTTTAGGGTCAGCTATGTACCCTCAATAGTGCCTGATGCGTTTTAATGTTAAAGTAGCATTGAAACGGTTCACAGAGAGGAAAACTGAAAGCTCAGTCCAGTGACCTTTCCTCCAAGTCACAAGACCCACATGGATATTACGTCAGTGGGACTGTTAAGGCTCTCTTTTACCTCAACTCACAGCAGGGATATTAAAAAGGAGAAACTTTGCACTTAGTGTCCCGCTTAGCAGATGCACTAGGCAGTATTTAGGGCGGTTGCCAATTCTTGCTGCATGGCTGCTTCTTGATGCTCTGTTGTGGCAAAGCAAAATGCCTCTGTATTTCTTAAAATGAAGAATTTCATGCACCGTTGGGCGGTGCGGGCACGTACCACTCAGGTAATGACAGAACATCTTCCCTGATAGATGTGTACAAGAGAGATTGTTTTTCCTCTCTGTCACCACAGGTAAGGATCTGTAGTTAGTTGTGTGGTAATTAAGCCTGCTGTGCAATCGGGAGTCCTTGAAATGAGTGGGAAGAAAAAGCTTCCCTCCCCCTGGTTTGGGCTGTCGGTGTTCGTCCAGGAATACAACAGCGAGAACTAGAGTGAAGGCTTGTTGCCTTGTACTTGTTGTCTCTCAACTTTTTAATAAGCATCCATAATTTAGCTTCCAAATTAATGAAGAGGTTTAGTCCCTGACTGCATTATTAGCTGTTTTTGTCAGTTGCTCTGTATCTTTGTATGTATATACTAGCACATGCATGTCCCGGTACATAGTTTTTCAGTTTATCAAATGGCAAAGATGGACTTAATTATTCACTGATATCTTCCTGTTTCAGTAAATATTGGAGTTGAGAGTAGAAAGCAGGTACCTGAGTTGAAGGAAGAAAGAACAACTCTTACAAATATTTGTATATTAATTTCACAGATTTAGTAAGCACTCAAATGGCTCTTTTTCATTTTTATTTTTTTTTATTGTATCCCAGCACTGCACTGAACCCCAGGTGAGGAGAAGACCTGATTTACTAGCCTTTTTAATACTAATGGTGAGACTGGCTGCTGTTTCCTTGTGGCTATGACCTGAATAAACAAGGCAGAGGGGGGAAAAGAAAGAGAAAAGTGAAGCAGAAGATAAATGGCTTGCCCAATTTCATAAGGCATGTTGAGAGATGCAGGTCCCACTGCCCCAGGGCAGTGCTCTCTTCTCTCGGAGGCGCTCTGCAAGGATTAATAGAGGTTCATCACACTTGGATTAGTTGCAGATAAAATGGATGCTCTCTGCAGTAAAAAGTAATATCAATAAACAGCTAAAATAATTGGTCTCCTTTGAAGTTAAAAAACATGGTATTAAAGAATAGGAGATATTTTAGTAAAGAGTGTAAAACTGATTCTAAAAATCAGCATTTTGATCTGCAGGCAAATACCATTCAACTCAGTGCTTTGTTTATCTGTTCAGGCAAAATGTCAGTCTCTGGACTGATAAATAGAATTTACAACACTGGTAGGAGTTTGCAGTGCAGATTTTTAATCGGCATCTTTTGCCATTTGTTTTTCCATTGTTGATGTTAAACTGTTAGGGTGCTTCAAAATCCTTAGCTCACATATGGAAAGGAAACTTTAATACTTGTAAACTACCTTTTCATATATCCAAAAGCTCAGACTAAGCCTGTTCAGTTCTTAAAATCAAGACTATGTTATTTACAATACCAAACTTCTGAACTGCTGCACAAACTCTGAAATACTTTGTATTTCCAGCTGCAGTCTGCCACCAACTGTGATTATATCCATGTTCGTGGGGCTAACTCTGTAAGACACCGTGGAAGAACCTGGGTCATTAAATTTGTAACAACTAAGTTTAGAGGAATAGAGTTGGAGAATTAAGCTGTACGTTCCTTGACATCTTTTTAGAGATCATGTGCTTGCCTGATATGCTGCGATAATGTTAAAACAGGACGGGTCCACTGATCGTATTCTCTTGACCTAATTGATGCAAACGAGACAAAAGCACACTGCATCCTCCTGATGTGGTTGTGATAGCTTGTTCTTCCTTCTAACAGATGCAGTCAAATTCTTGTATCTAGAGTAAATGGAAAAATAATGATTTTAATATGCTTTAATGAATGTTAAGGAAAAACAAACAAAACAAAACCAAAAAAACCCAACCAAAAAACCTGTAAAGCAAGAAGAATATTTACAATACAAACCAGAAGTGAGCAGAGCAGTCAGAGTGTGAATACGTTAAGTATTTTGGTTCACTCACAATCAGGATGCACGTACAGA
Organism: Chroicocephalus ridibundus; assembly: GCF_963924245.1. Classification (NCBI taxonomy): domain Eukaryota; kingdom Metazoa; phylum Chordata; class Aves; order Charadriiformes; family Laridae; genus Chroicocephalus; species Chroicocephalus ridibundus. The sequence continues at coordinate 13,108,421 of NC_086290.1, read as the reverse complement.
AAGACGCAGCAGCTCAGGAATTGTGGGGTGGTTGTGTGATTGTCATTATAATTCTCAATTGCAGCTTTGCTTCTCACAATTACGTCCTAGCAGCTTCTATATCTGTTTTAGTTGTTACACGTCTTCGGTCATTTCCCCTGAGGTGACTGTCTTCTCTCCGAAACACTTGGCTAGCTAAATTTTTTGCTTTGCTTCATTATATTGGGATTTTTTTACAAGATTCTTAACTAACCTCATAAATCACAAGTGATGCTGTTATTATAAAGACTCACATGATGATGTTTCTGCAGAGAAAGGATGTTTTTCATCTGAGAGTTAAACTGAAAAAAGGACCAGTGGGGATGAGTGTGTTGGCTGCCATATTTTCAGTTTTGCACGCAGTCTTGCTGTGTCGGCCCAACAAGTGCTAGCAGCAGAAATAACTTTATCTTTGGGTTAGATCTGGTCCCTGGCACTGCTCGCTCTTCCTCATTTGGCAGGGACTTCCCTGTGGGTTCCCCTGCATCGCTGGTGATGGTGCTTCTGGGTTATTGGCTCTTCTGAATTTCTGACCTTGATTACAAAGTGTATATCAAACCGCAGGAACTGTTTCAGTTGAAGGTGCTGCGTTTGTACCTACGAAGATTGTTTCCTTGAATTTAATTTTTGCAATAAATTAATTTATATGAAATTTCTAACTCCTGATAGCCTGGATGTTAACTGGGCAACTGTTGCTGCCTGATTCTGTTACAACAGCTGTAAGAAATTATAGAGAGCAATGTACCTCCTACATCTAGAATTCAAGAGATTTCTAGTACATATTTTGTCTGGGGATCCCCATCTGCCTACTGTTGATGTCAGATGGAAATTGGAGCACACTGTCTAGTGGAATCTGCTCTTGCTGTGCAGTCCTCCACTGGAAGGATCCATACAGGAAAAGGTCTACTTTTTGTATCCTAGACAAGACTGGGGGTGAGGGGGGACAACACAAATGTAGTTTGGGGTCTAATTTATTTCAAACAATCCTGTATGATGGAGCTTGGCTCTTACTATTAGAGCTTGGTTCTTACTATTTGATACCAGAAGGATGCTGTGACCTGTCTTGCAGAATGCTTAAATGAGGTCACTGGGAGTTTGCTTTATTTTCAATCAGGGGAAAAAAAAAAAAAGTAAGTCGTAAACCTTTTTAGGTGAAATTTGGATGCTACTTTGGTAGTGCCACATAGAGCCAGAGGAACAGATGGAAGCAATTGGCTTCAGTTTGTTTTAAAAATACAGGATTAAAATACATTTTAAAATGCTTACGAAAGACGGGAAGATAATAGAAGCATCAGCATCATGTATGTTGTGCTTAATGGCACCCCATGACGTCTTGGCCATCAAACTAGGAGTAATTTTTGATTAGCCACATATGAGATGGTAGTTGTTCTCTCTTGCATGCGGTCTTTGTTGGTTCCGAGTGTAGTTGATGCTATTCTTGATAATGTATTTATTTTCCATTGAGTTTCCAAACACAATTTATGCTCCTCTGCAATCAAGTGCTTTTGTGGAATCCAAGGCAGGCCCGATACGCTGATTTTTCGAGTTTGTTCCATGTGTTAGCAGAAAGATTGGGAGCACATCTTAGCTATGAAGTCTTTTTACATCAGTGAAAAGGATCTTTTCTTTTGAGAATTGTATTGCTTGATGCGAGGATGTTTCTTCTGAAAGAGGATTGCTGCTTATCGTCCTTAATGACAGCAGTCAATTCAGCAAAGTGCAGGCACAACAGAAGTTTTATTCATTGTGTGTAGTAGAAAGGTAGCAATTTTTTTTTTTTTGGCATTTTAATCATGACAAGGATAACTGATCTTGTGAGAGTAAATGGCACAGCTATTAGTATAATTTTGCTTGAATTACATTTAAAATACAAAGATTTCTGGAGCAGTAGATAATGATGAAGTAGGGACTCTGTGGAGAGCTTTCAGGATTCCCTGATAAAGTGAGATGTTTAAACAAGCTTTTGTTTTATTATGGCTAAGTGTAAAGGCACACATTAAGGAGGAAGAGAAACAGACCTTTGCTATAAAATGCACAATTGGTATCCAGCAAAGAAAAATCCATTTTAAAAAGGATGATTAAACAGTAAGGAGGGTATTCAGACAAGACAAAAACAATTCTAGAACTAAAGAAAAACTGTAAAAGACTTGGAGGTCAGTGCTTTCCTTGCTGAAACCGAAGGTAAAGGCTGTTTGTTATACATTAACTTCATAGAAGAAAAAATGCAAGATCCTGCACTTCGTTTTGTCAGGAAAGGCAGGCAAAGCAAGAATTTGTTTGACAAGTGAATTTACTTTAAATTGAAAGGAAAAGCTCAATTTAACAGTGAATTGTTGGAATGGCTGTTGAAATTGAGTTTTTCATTTCCTGATGTGTCTGCATCAAGGGAGCATTTTTAAAACTTTTTATTTAGCTAGATATGCTTTAGTCAAAATAGTAGTAGAGTCATTAAGCAAATAAAAATGCTCTCAGTTCAGTGTCAGAAGGGACCGTTCTTGCTTCCAGCCTGGTCTTTAAAAACTGTGAAAATGTGCAGCAGGCTGATGTCACTTGCTTCTAATTAGAGCCTTGTCGTATCCTGTATTTGTGAGGACTGATTTTAGTATCTGCAGCTGAGGGAAGGAAAACCCTCAAATGCTAATGCATCCGAGCGCCGGATGCGTGAGCTGTGCGAGGGAAACCCACTGCTGCCGTGCCAGGCAGGGGCTGAATCCGGCAGCCTCTCCCCTGGCCAAACGTCCATTCATCTTAGCAGAAAGGTGAAAAGTGACTGTTCTGCGTGTCCAACTGGAATTTTGCCCCTAGGAAAATTCCTCCTTCATCAGGAGGCTGGGGAAAACCCAAACCCAAACAGTGTCTGCCATTTGTGTGATGCTCTGAAGTAGAGGTGTCTGTGGCAGTGGCTGGGGAGCCGGGATGCGGCCGAACGCCGGCCTGAGCCAGGGGATGCACAGGGCGTTCGCTGCCACTAGACAGCAGAAGCAGAAACTTCCACTTCTGAGCATGCAGGCAATTTTGCCTTGAAGTGTGTTTTGTGTAAGGGTTTGTTTTTTACGGTCTCTCAGTTACGTGTTTTATGATGTTTTACGAGAGAAGGAACGGTCATACTTCTCAAAAGCTTACAAAAGCATTAAGCGGTTGTTGATCATGTTCTCTTTCTGAATAACAAACTGATAATGTGTAAATAGTTGGAATGAGGAGTTCATTGTAGCTGTACAGCATCCTTTACTAAGTTTCTTATTAAACTGGGCATAATAAATCACTTAACTGGATTACAAGTCAGTAATGCAGTGTGTGGATGGCGGGGGGAAGAATTTTCTTTTCATGTACTTTAAAAAGTGTCTTGAAAGTAAGGCGTGCTGGCAGAGTTGGGGGGGTTAGCAACACCCACGTATTGGATGCCGTCGCCTGACATTGTTGTGAGGGAGCTGAAGAGCAGCTGGGTGCCACTGGTGGCTGCTGCCTCCAACTCCGGTGCGAGACCACGTTGTGGTGTGGTGGGTTTTGCCCATTTTCTGTGTTGGGCTGCGGGTGATGGCGGGGCCTGGGTTCATCCTGCCATGTGTGTTGCTGCAGCAGCTGCTTTCCCAGAAAGAAAGCTTGTGGGCTAGCTAGAAACGTCCCACCAGTCAGCATATCATCGAATGGTTTGGGTTGGAAAGGATCTTAAAGATCATCTAGTTCCAACCCCCTGCCATGGGCACAGGTAAACATCAAGGTTTGCTAGTACAACATGGTCTTGGCAGGACTGAAAGTCTGTGTTTTGCAGGGGAGTTAAGAGGATTGTGGGTTGGGAGTTTGTGTTAAATCTGTAATAGCAGCAGGAGTTTGGGGGTAGTTGTTTTAAAGAGAAATAAAAACCAGCAAATGCAGCGTGGGCTGCTGAAGTTGTAAAGCAGAGTGCCTTGTTAGCCGCAGGAGGGTTAAACAGTTGAACAATATCGACTGTTTCACTCATAAATGATAATTAATGTGTCTTTTTATTACTGACTCAATTTCTGCTGCTAGCTTGGACTTTTCTGTTACTGCCAATGACGTTTGGCCATTCTGACCATGGCCACGCTTTGCTCAGCGGCCAGTGCAACCTGCGGGGCCCAAAACCTCCTCCAAGAGGTTTTGCAATGGCAACAAGAAAGGCTGCGAAGAGCGGAAAACTTCCTCCATTGGCAGAAAATCCCTTTTAGGAAGCTTCTTCCCTTTCCGTCCATGTGTCAGTCAGAACCCTTTGGTAGAAGGGGATTGGAAACTGGATGCACACGCGCACGCGCGCGCGCACACACACACACACACACGTTACTGGTTGCATTTATAGGGTAAAATTAATGAACTGAATTTTACACCTACTTGAAACCTTGTTTGTGTGAATTACTTACATCTTTTGAGATAGAGAAATAATTTCTTGGAGGGTTCACAGGCTTTTTTTCAGACTTGGTTGGTTACTTTGGTTTGTTGTCCCCATGATGCATGCTGCGATCTGAAACACTCTGGTGTGCACTTTTTAGAGTGATACAAGATGCCCAATTCAGATTAAGGACCACTGCAACGTTCAAAGCAAAAATACTGAAAGAACTATAAAAATATATTAAAGGCCAATTTCTAACAAAGATGAAAAAGAGGATGGATTCAGAGAGTTAAAATGTAAAGCAAAATTAAAGGGGAAGGTGCATAGAGGGTAGAAACATATCATGTAATTAGCAATGAAAATATCTAACATGCTGCTTGTCTGTGAGTCTTTTACCTGTTTATTTTGATGTCATAATTTTCAACATGCAGCTTTAACCGGAAGTATTTTTAAGGGTGTGTTTACATGTTAAGGCAGGGGGGAAGGCCAAAGAATAATCTGTGCGATCAAAACATTACAGTATATAGTATTCAAAATGGGGACTTCAAGGAATGTTTGGAGAGATCAAACATACATGATTGTGTGAGGCTTTAACTGATAATTTTAAAATAAAATTACCTGACGTCTAAGGCTGACATTAAAGATAAGCCAAAACTTAGGACTGGGGGAACACTTCGGCATCCAGTTCAGTTTTCACTGAATTGCATGTTGTTTTTCTTAGGAAACCTTTCTGCAGATTAAATTTAAACTTTTTATTGGTTTGTGTTTTTTGTTTTGGGTTGTCTTTTTTTTTTTTTTGGTTTGGTGTGTTTTTTTAATTAAAAATTAAATAGTTTTTGATTTGGAACATGCTGGGCTGCATCAGGAGAAGCATGGCCAGCAGGTCAAGGGAGGTGATTCTCCCCCTCTACTCTGCTCTCGTTAGACCCCACCTGGAGTACTGCATCCAGTTCTGGAGCCCCTACTACAAGAAAGATACGGACGTGCTGGAACACGTCCAGAGAAGGGCCACGAGGATGATCAGAGGGCTGGAGCACCTCTCCTATGAGGACAGACTGAGAGAGTTGGGGTTGTTCAGTCTGGAGAAAAGAAGGCTCCAAGGAGACCTTATAGTGGCCTACCAGTATCTTAAGGGGGCCTACAAGAAAGCTGGTGAGGGACTTTTTAGGATGTTGGGTAATGGTAGGACTAGAGGGAATGGATTAAAACTAGAGATGGGTCGATTCAGACTGGATGTTAGGAACAAGTTCTTCACCATGAGGGTGGTGAGACACTGGAACAGGTTGCCCAGGGAGGTGGTGGATGCCCCATCCCTGGAATTTTTTAAGGCCAGGCTGGATGGGGCTCTGAGCAACCTGGTCGAGTGGGAGATGTCCCTGCCCACGGCAGGGGGGTTGGAACTGGGTGATCTTTAATGTCCCTTCCAACCCTAACAATTCTATGATCCTATGTCCTGCAGTGATTTAAACTTAAATGTATGTCTAACAGTCATTAACTGCTGTGCCCTGGGCTTGCACCTGCCTTGTGCCTCCTGTGGCAGGACCTTCTGTGTCCGTGAGCGGGACCTTCCATGCTGGCTGGCTCTGTCCTTGTGTCTCCCAAAAGGCAGAATGTGCCGTGTTTTGCGACATGCAATTCAAAAAGACCATGGTTTACATGGAAAATATGAAGGTGATATGTACATCACTAGACCTTTGCTGAATCATTGCAGCAGCATTTCCAAATGGAACACCGTAAATTTTTCAATTAAAAGACTTGTGTTTTGATTTTTTCCATCAATAAAATTACAATTCTCATTGCGCGCAAGTTCTCATTATGCACAAAAGCAATGCTCACAGAGATTCATTTCCCAGGAGAAAAGGCAAAAGCATCACACATGTAATCCTGATACAAATGATTACCCCCACAACGTCTGTAGTTTGGTAATATGGGGTTAAGCATGGCATGAAGGCTCATGGGGTGGCCTGGCAAACATGAATTAAAACAGGATTTGAACAGCCCTATTATCCGGGCATTTAGTTAGGACTCTCTGAACACTCATACTTGAAAAACTAGTTTCACAGTAACAAGTGCTGGTTGAGCACAGAGTCAAGCAAGTAAGTCTGGACAGGCATTGGAAATCCTTCAAGGAAACAAATATTCTCAGCTGATGATACTTCTCCGGGGCATCAGGGTTGTGAGGTGTCCTTTGGAGTTGCAAGACTGCCGGTTGCATTCCTTTCCTTAATGACTGAGCCATACCAAAGGAAGTCACGCGTCCATTTCATAAAACCTTTAGCATTGGCAACTTTTTGTTTGGGTTGACTTGGGCCAGGTTGATGGAGAGAGGAGCCGTCTTTGATTCGGTCTGTGCAGTGTCCAGCACAAGGAGTTGCATACCCATGAATGAAGTTCACTAAGAGCTGTGGCAATGAGAGCAAAGTGATGTCTCAACCACTGAAATTATGTTTTGGTAAAATACGTGATCTAAAACCCCCCCATAAAATTCACATGGAGACAAAATGTGTAGTGCAAGTGCTGGTTGAATTGTGCTGATTACAGGAGTCATTAACATAGAGGGAGCGCTTCTCTGAAAATTGTTGGTTATAGAAACAATCAAAATAATTTGTTTGTTAGGTGAGTTATCATAGGGACTTGTTCTTTTTCAGTCTGTGTTTTGGGTAGTTACTAGTTTTACCTGAAGTTAGAGATACTGCACGTTTGTCAGCATTTAATTGTTTTTATTATGTTCTGCTAAGAACATGGAAGCCCTTTATTCTCTGTTTGTTGCTGTGAAATTGTTTCCAAGTTTTACGACTTCACAGATATAGACTGTATCAGCGGTTTTTAATTGTGCATATTTATGATTTTGGTGTTTTACAAGATTCTGGAGATTAAGCCCCTCAGCTGTCACTGTTCTCTTTCTGTTTGCTGCTGATGGAAACACCTTAGCAGCAGCAAGCAAACCGCGGGCAAAAGGAATTGCACCACTAAGATAAAGTTGTTTCTAATCTAAGTGCTTCTCAGTTGAGAATCACAGTATGAGGAAAAAAACATATTCGAGGAATCAGTCAATTGTAGCTTTTTTCTAATGTACTATATTTACGTCCTCTGACAATTTGAGCTGAGTGCAGCGAAAACCTGGCCTAATTGCAAGGACTGCAAAAAAATACTTGAACTTTTTTCCCCCTGAATAAATAGTTATTTCTTCAGGATGAAATGCATCTCTGCGTTAGGAAAGAAAACAATAACAGTGCTGTGTCTGCACTCATTAAGTGGTTGGAAAAGAATGTACAAGTCTACATTGTTCTTTGGATCTACCTAGATTTCATATCACACATTGGAGCGGATTCCCTGATGCTTCTAATTCTAAAGGAAACACAGTACATCTTGATGATACTTTTATTATCACTTTTCACTTCCAAGAATGTCTGTAAGATTTTGGATACAATCCTGGGCGATAGTATGCCAAGAGTGAGCCTTTGTAATTCTGGAGTGTAAGTATAGAAAATAACACAGGATTTCATAATGTATCTGTAATTCATATCAGCACCAAAGTGTTTATGACTTGAAAGAGATATGAATTACTTTTGTGAGACTGCGTATAAATATATATATTTAAGGAACGCATTTTTTTGCAACATTGCTGACTTAACTTGTAAAATACTGTTGTTTTTTCATCTTAGGTCTGAGGGTGACTGTGTTACTAACATCATCCCTCATGGTATTGGGAGCTGGCCTGAGATGTGTTCCAGTTTCGGACCTAGAAATTAGGAAGAAGTAAGTGAATCAGTTATTTTTAATATACATATTTTATGCTTTCTGCCAACGTAATTTTTGCTGCTACGGCAAAGAAATGTTAGTACAAATTTTCTGCATGGGTTTGATGAAACAAATGTTTGTTGTGTGGACGTGGGCTTACATGCTTCTTGCTTCTTAAATGGATTTTTCTAGTCCTTCTTTTAGATAGTATCTGAAGATCAGAAAGCCCTTTACAAACTTGAGTTAATTAAGCCTCACCCCATCCTGCATAGCTAATATTAATCTGTTTTGCAAACAAGGAAGCAGAGATTTAGAGAGGTTCAGAAACTGGCCCGAGATCACACAGGGAACCATGCCACAAAACCCCCAAATATGTAATTTATATGCAAATGTTAAATAATTAGTTCATGTTTCTCATATTGGATATATGGGATTGTGCAGTCAACCAGATGAATTCATGCAAAATGGCCTTTTTCATGTAGTCTCTTCCAGTGTGCATTCCAAAGTAGTCTTCGGCTTTCTCTGTGGTTGAAACGAATGTTTTCTGTACACATCCAATTTGAGAGTTTGCGATAGAGACAGATTACTTCCTAAAAATCACACAATCCAAACAATTCAGTTGCCCCATCAATGTATCATGAGCCCAGGAATCCTCGGTAAGTACGGGAGCCGCATCCTTAGTGTGCAGCCAGGGAATACGGATCGCTTGTTGTTCACTTATCTTTGTTTTGCCTTTCATGCTGAAAGAGGAAGGAGTACAGGAACTACTACGTTTTTCTGCTTCTTTAAAAATAGTAGTAGCACTAGATCTTCACTAGTTATGTAAGCACCAAGAAAAAAATATTTATAAAAGGTTTGTATGTTTTTTCCCCTTCAATTGTAGTCAACTTCTAGGCAGCCCTTGTATTATTTCAGCAAATTCCATTTTTTCCTTTAGTGTTGCTTACCCTGGAAATTAACTCAGAAACATTTAAGTTGAGAAAGAAAATGTTTGGTGTGAAGTAGAAGGCAGGTGACTAAATGTCACAGGTTAAAAAAAAAAAGGGGGGGGGGAAGAGGTTCAGAGGACTGAGAATGTGAAAAACACATTGATTGTAAAACCAGCCCCGATCAGGAGTAAGTAGCTAGTATGTAACGCTGGCTTAGTAAACTGAGTGCAGCGTGGTGAGTATTTCGGTTCCTAGGTGCTTAGTGAGCATATGAGGAAACCCAGGGTGCTCCAGATGTTAGTTGCTAACAGCATTGCCCATTTCAATGTGGTGTTCAAGGACTTTGTGAGCAGGGGAGGCTGAACTAACCGTATTATGCTGATGATCAGTGACCCTTTCTATTTAGGGTAAAAACGTATGATTAAGGAAGAGCAATCCTCATTGTGCCCTTGTTTTACCTTTTCTCAAGATGCTAAGGGATGCTCACTATCCAGTTCATCAGTTCCGACCAATGTTGGATTAGTTATATATATCTTTTAAATTGGCTAGATGGTTTAAATGCAATGAAATGTGGTGTCTTATGTCGCTTTTAATTTATCATTTATGCCAAAAGACTTATGCGGGCCTAGGCTTTACCAAAGTAAGGATGAAGATGGTAAGAACTTAAGAAGAAATTCCAAGTGAGATTTTGATGCGAGGTTATCATATGGGGAGTAGGAAGGAGAATTTCCACATGCTTTGATCACCTTTAAACAAGGTTTTCCAGTGTAACTGCAGTGAGGGGATCTGGGAGAAGGGTGAAATGAATGCTTAAGAAGAAACATTCAAAAAACAACTTCTTTAACTGGGTAAAGAAAGGCTGTGGAGTCTGATAAGATGTATAAAATATAATGATACATTTTATTGAAAAGCATATAGGGGAAATAAAAAAGCATGAGCAGAATCCTAATGGAAAAGGTTACTTATTTTATTTATTCATGCTGTGAAAATATGCGTCATCTCCAGCTGAAATTGATAAATTTGGTTACTTAGCCAAAAAAAGAGAATTTTTTTAAGAATTGCAGCTCTACCTGAGGAAGTAGTTTGATCTTTTTACACAGTTTGACTAAAAATCTAGAGAGAATTAATTATAGCTAATGGTGTGAAGCACAAGGATGGTTTTCAGTGAAGATTTCTTGAGACATTGTAAGTAATTGTACAGGCTGTGCAATGTAACTTACATCGTTTTGGGGACTAAGACTTAAGGCCAATTTTCATCGATTATTTGAAGCATGATACCAAATAAAATAATATTTTTGGGATGGAGCATTACTGCTTAATGAATTAGCAACAAATGGCTGAGCACTAAACTGTGCGCTTACTCTGAATGTGTATGTGCATTAATATGACAGTTTGAACATTACAGAGCCACTCGGATGGACAAGATCCCACGCAAGCTAATATTGGAGCATTTCAGAAGCCAGTGTAACTGGAATGTCTTTAAATGCTTTTGCATGTTTCCTAATGTGTTCCTTCAGTCGCCGGATAATCTGCAGTAATATACTGAAGGATTTCCATGGGACAATTATGTCAGAGTTAAGATACATAAAATTAGAAGAACGTTTATGAGGTTTGTCAGGGTTTAGGGCTTTTTCTACTTTGTAGCTGTCTCTGCTCCCTAAGCTCTTGTAATTTAACATTAAGGAGAGCTACTAAAGCCCATTGCCTATCAGAGCAATCAGAGACGTGAGGAAATCACCGTTAAGACTGACATTTAATCCTGACTGCTTTGTGCTCCTTATCTCACACGGACCTGTAATATCCAAGTGCGTTCTTAAGCTCCTTTCTAGTCTGTAATTATTCTTTTGGCTCTAGTGTGGAACAGCAGACTATCTCCAGCTCTCTGACTCATGTTTTAAACACAAACCTTAACCTCTGTTTCCAGTTCATTTGGTGCCCATGTATGTGTGTGACTTGTATGAGGGAGAATTCGGGCTGCGCATTTGACTGTGTCTCTTGAAGCAGCTGTTCCTTATGGTGAATTTTCGTTCTCTGCCAGTGTGACCTAAAACCGTACTGGGAATCCATGCCAGCACCGCATAAATTCAGTGAAGGCTGAAGTGGGAGTGCAGGCAAAAATGAGGAAGCGTGGACCTGTGTTTGAGGAGCAAACCTATACATGGGCTAGTAAAGTCCCTCTCACGTACACCTATGCTCTTACCTGCTTTCCTCCTCAGCCCACTAACCTGTGACGTTAATGTGTGTATCATAAAGAAAAGGAGGTTAAAGAGAGTTTTTCTTACGTACCACACACATCTGGGCTTGTCAAATGTGCCAGATATGTGATGGTGAATTTGACTTCTAAAAATAAACCCCCAAACTATTACTCCTTTCTAAATGTTATGAAAACCTCATTTGCCACACCTGTTTTTTTTTTAGTTCATAATTAATGTAAATTATATAGAACGTAAAAAAAAGATGTTATCAAATTGTACCATTCCTGAACTTGTACCTTCTTCCCTTCCCTGAAGGTTGCAAGAGCATCGCTAACGCTTTTTTGCCTGTATCTCCAGGCCCAGTCCTTTCCTTTTTGACTACTACTTGGCACTGAGGGAATATTTTCATTGCATTCTTTTTAAATTTGATTATTTTATCCTGAGTATTAACAGTTACTAAGAGGCCATTTTTATTTTATAGACCAGATTGTTTTTTCCCCCCCTCATGTAACGCTTTGTATTTATCTCATTTTATGTGTTTAGCAATAGATTTACATACAGCTTAGGACTTCTGTATAATTGTAAAATAATAAATCTAGGCAAAAAGCTATGTGAGCTGAAACAGGTAAGAAAGAAGGAAATAAATGATGAAATCAGCCCATAGCCATAAATCTGTGGCTTTTAAGACTGACCATGTGATGCAAGACTTCTTAAAGTGTTTTGAAAGACAGGATAATTAGAGACATGGAAGTAAAGGATGTAACATAATTTGTCATTTGTATTGAATATATAAATTAAGCAATTTATTAGAACTTAATATGCCGTTGGCTGGCAGGGTTTGGCCTTCACATTAGGTTTCACAACAGAGAAGTAGTTATTGAGGACCTTGAGTCACGGCGGTGAGAGGGTGCCCTTGGCAATAAGTACCATTAAAACATTTGTTGGGAAGCCAGCAAAACAATGACACGGAGAATGACAGCGGATGCAGGAGCGGTTATTTACAAAGTCATTTATGGAGGGCACACCAGTAATTGCTAGTTCCTGTAAAAGGGCTTTTCCTTTAATAATGCCACTCTTTAGGATTTTGAAAATTTTTGCCTACTCTTAGATACATTGATGTTAACTTTTCCCTCTGTTGTATTTGTAGATCCGCTCTTACCACATCTTTGGTACATTTTGTTTCTTTTAGCTAGTTGCAACCCAGTTTCTATCAAATATTCTATCCTTGTTAGACATATTCTTTAATAGTTCCACATTTTCCCTTTTTAATCCCTGAAAACCTAAAGAATGACATGGGATCATCTCGTTGTTTGCCTTTCCTGATCCTAAAATGACCATGAGCCACCATTCTCATGCATGAAAAATGCAAAGGGACACCTCAGAAGAGTAAAGAAAGGACATGTTAGACTCTTATATTCCCTGGAAATACTTAACACACTTCTGTGCTTACAAAAGCACCCCAAACCTGGAGCAGCTGTGGAGAAGACGGGTTAAAATGTTCCAGGGAGTTAAAAGAGCCTTTTAGGAGAGGGGATGGTAGAAGAATCTGACCGTAAGAAATAAAGACAGAGTGTGATGCATGTTGTGCGCTCCCTGACTCACTGGGGGAGAGAAATGAAAAAAGTATTTAATCTGAAGCGTGGTTCTGGGAGTAAAAAGGTGAATAAAGGTACCCGGTGGTGTGCTGTAGCGCAGGAGGAGGATGCTGAGATGGAGCACTTGCCTGGCGCTGATGGCACTCGCTGGTTTGTGCTTTGGCTGCAGAGCTGGGGGAAGGCTCAGTTGGGTTAATCCATAGTATCGAAAAAAAGAGGTAAGTGGGGGTAAAAGGAAACAAGTCATTCATGGGTAGATTCTCAGGAGGAATATTTAATCTTATACGTCCGTAACTTAACAGTTTAGCTTGTTTTTATTACCTCTACTGGCTTCATCTTGTTACACAGGTTTTATTTTTTAACCTCTGCTCCAAAGCTGTTGTTTTAGATGAGAGGTCCTGTGTGTTGTTCCTAACTGGCAATGATTTTTTCCTGCTTTACTTATTTGTCGATGTTAGAGGTGGATTCGGTGGGTGATTGCGTGTCCCTCTGCCTGCCCAGCGTGTCCTGTGATGCACCGGCAGCTGCTGCTCAGCGCTGCCAATTAGGTGGCAGCCAAATTGGCTTCTCCTTCAGCTGAAACAGCCTTAGTGGAAACAGAAGATGGCTTGATGGGTTTGGTGGTAAATACTCCTTCCTCTTGCTCCTGTGCTTGATTTCAGCCGTGGCACTCTGGGCGTCATCCGCCTCCCCCAGCGACGGGGTTAGCTGCTGAAGCAGCAATTTACCCTGTGTAAATTCTTGCAATGGTAAATCCAGTAGATATATTAAAGGAAACCGAAATCTCAGAAAGGGCTTGGTATTGCTGCAATATTGAATGGGCAACATTTCTACAAGGCCTGAGCTAGTATATAAGTATATAAGCCTATGCTGGAAGGAACAGAATTTATAGTCTTTGTGGGATATTTCACTCCATCTCATGTAATGGCAGGTGTTATCCTCACTGTAATAAGCTTTTGATTTTTTTAATCATATTGAGCTCTTTGCCTTAGTCTTGTGACTCATATTTTGTTGGCTAATTTATGTCCTTAAAGAATAATTCATATTAATTGAATTTATATCGAAGCTGCTGCATTATAATCAAAACATCCTCTTGCTCTTTCACGGAAAAATTGTGTGGGAGCACTTAAATAGGTCTTGTTTATCCCATTTCCTAATTTGCTCTATCTCATGTACGTTCCTACTCTTTTACTAAAAAATCCTACTGGTGCTAAGTAATCTCCATCAGCTTTCTCCCATGGCAGCCCTGATAGCAGCCAGGCCTGGTGCGCTTCCCTGATAACTTCTTTCAGTACGTTTTGCCTCATTAGCCCATAATGTAATTACCCACTTTGTGTTTACAGCAATGCTGTTTATTTTGGGTCCGTTCATATTTGATGAGCGTGTTCTCCGTTAGGGTTGCTTTAAAGATGTCTTCATTTAAAAATGGGTTTGTGGAGTGGGTTAGCTTTAAAAGAAAAACAAATAAACAAAAAAGACCCTTTTAATAAAAAAAATAACAAAAAGCAGCTTTGATGTCATGTGCCCTCATCCTTCAAACTTGGATAAGGCTTTAAGTGAAGACACCATCTTCTCAGCCGCGTGACAGCTCTGCTGACGGCACAATAACATGGTGTGACGATGTGAGGATGTGAGTGAATTTGTCACCGTACTGCCAGGGGTCTTGCTGTACGCCTGCCTTGTCCCTTTCCTCTGTCAGGACGTCTGACGGAGACGTCAGGGTCTTGGCCTGCAATTGCTGCTCCCTCCCCTTGCAAATCCTTGTCTCTCCCTTGGCAGGCTCTCAGTAATAATAGTTTTGGACCAACTCCGTTTTTCCAATCCTTTTAAATTTAAAACCGAAACTCCCTGTTTTTCAGACCATTGCAAATGTGTTTGCTGTTTTCTTTAAGAGTGGGAGAAGAGGCGTGAGGCTGGGATGCCTGGGAGATGCTATGGTTCTTTCCAAGTCTGCTCCCATAATGATGTGACAGACTGTGCTGAGGCCATGGTTTGTACGGGGGCTGAAATGTGAGCCCAGTTCCTGATGAAAATGGTCAAAAATACATTTTTAAGTTTTTCTCTTTTCCTTTTCACTGAATTGCTGGTGATAATGTACCACACAGTGATTCGGGCTTTCTGCTTGTAATAATTTTTCTTACTGATGGGGAAAAACAGCTTTAAATTATTCCACATATCAATGGTCGCATGCATCAAAAACAAGCTAAAAAATGCTAATGGCCTCAATCCATGAATATCCAGAAGGCATAAAGCCTTTGTAGTATAAATACATCATTTAATGAAAATATTGAAAGGAAGTGCATTTCCATGAAATTCATCTTTCAGAATGTTATTTTTAATAGATGAGTTCATTGCTTTACCCAGAGGTATTTTCCTTTCCCATCCTTTTCCAGACATAGACCCTTGTTGCACTCTCTTCGGGTTATGAACAGAACAGCATTTGCATCGGGTTCTCCCCATAGTCCATAGCAGTGAATTGCTGTAAAGCATGAATTTGACATCCCTAACTCTGTCTTTGCCTTAAAAAGTACCTGAAAAGGTTCCACTTAATGATAGAGGGTTCTTTTGTTGTACTTATTTTTGTGAGTCTAAAGGAAAAGCTCTATGCTTTTCTAGTGACTTCATTGTGAACAATCAGAGGTGATTCTTTACAAAACTGGTATCAGAGATATAATAAATCTCTTAAAGCATAATGCGGGTAAGTCCATGTTTTTTCATATTCCTTTTCCTGGGCAAGCAACTTGCATCATACATCAATGTAGACGCTCTAGAATAGGAGGTTTTTGCTTGCTTTGTTGCCATGTACTTAGGCTAAATTCAATAGCACTTGAGAAATGCTCTGAAGTCCTCCAATGGAAGGGTCTCTTTCATTTGCTTCCAGTAATTCCCACAATGAGCTAATCACTATATAAACTTATTTGTCTTCCAAATTAGCAGGAGCTGAACAATCTACTTCTTTCAATGAGTGAAAATGTCAGGCATGTGAAAGAAAAATCAGCCATCCATTTCTGTAAAACATTAACTTCTTTATCCGGAATTCCTGTTTGCGTTAATTGTTAGGATCAGTAATTAATCTACTAAACTTTTCCAGACCAAGAGGCATGCTACAGCGCTGTCTTCGTGCAGCAGCAGGCTGGTGCTCTAAGCGACTTCATTACTTCTTACGCTTTGCCCAACAGCGGCAATTTTTTTTCATTGCATCTGCATAGAAGTTTTAATAGTGAGTAAGCGGTCAATTCTCGTGGTAGCTAGTAGGAAAAGTGTGGTAGAAGTTTCAGGAAAAAAAAAAAAAACAAGACACAAAAATCTCATCTTTGCAAGGTTTTTGAGGTGAGCTCTGCCACCTCCTAGGACCCAGAGGAACCTCATTTCCCAGTTGACCGGGGCTCATCAGAGGCTGGTAGGGAAAATCCATGTTTAGAGAGTCAGAGCAACGCGCTGGGGCCGACGGCCTCGCTCTTTCCCTGTGTTGCCTGCCAAAGAAAACACTTTTTCCATTCTGTTCATCAGTGTTAAAATACTGATATGACTTCTCCAGTCCTAGCCTTCCCAAAACAAGTTCAATTAACACATCTTAGAACTGCGCTTTGGAGATTTATTTTAACATTGCGATTTAAATCCATTGTATTAAAAGTCATTTCTTGGGTAAGTCGTTTTCCCTCTACCATTGCCTTTGTTTCCCCATCTGAGTACAGAAACAAATGAGATGATACCCTTTCCTTTACAATGCTCGTAAGCGTAGGCATGAGATGCACGATGGTAGAAATGTTAAATGTCTGCAGTTTTTGCATAGAAAAAGTGTTTATGTAACACACAGCTTTTTAATAGCTTAACAAATCCAATACCTGACAGGACTGTGACCATGCATGAAGAGTTTCAACCTGTACGGGGAGAAAAAGATAATTCAAGCCAACTGTAAATGGAGGCTCTTTCCCATCTTAACTATGTGGTATTATCATCAATCACAAAAACCTTTTTCCTGTATAATCTCACTTTTTTTTTTCCCATATGCAGTTTGCTCGGTGATATTGTAATTTCAGCATTTATAGTCTTACATGTGTTTTTTTTGTTATTGTTGCCTGTTAGGATGTTGAAGCAGAGACAGCAGGGAGTGAATAAAGTAGAAATAACCAGGTTACTTCTTAATACTCATATAAAGTCTCCCCTCAGGGAAGTGATGAAGCCCATATAATTTAAGTTATTTATAATGTGACTTGACAAAAATTTGGAAGAAAGATGACAATATAGTACAAAAAAGAGTTTTTCTTCTTTAATTTCTAGTGTTATATTTGAACTATCCCTTGTTCTATGTTTTTGCCATTCAGAGACCAGTTTAGGAAGAAATGTGATCTTTATTTTGTGCAAAAGGGTGTGTGTATGCATATATATATATATATATATGCCTGCGTACTAATTTTTTTATATGTAGCTGGATATATACATAATCTAAATGTATGTTATCCGTTACTGTGATGCTGTGGCATATTTTATTTAGCACTAGCATTTACATTTACATAGTCCTCAAATAATTTTGTTTGGGGTTTGTTTGGTTGTTTTTTTTTCAAGGCCTCGTGTTCAACTGCTAATTACAAGTTTGGCAGAGCACACAAATTCATTAGCGCAGAGGTCAGGGGTGCAAAAACCTTGAAATTTTGAAATGAGTCCCTCACCTGGCTTCTGGAATGGTTAGAAATAAGATATTTTGGCTGGATGTTTACTTTTGCTTTAAGCTAGACAGTCATCAATTATTTTGTAAGTCAGGGATGAATTTCTGGTGTCATTTTTTCCAATTTTCCTTTCATGATTGTGATTAAAAAGCCTTCCACTCTTCTGTTACTTTCTATTATTTGAGCTCAATAACTTTCTACTTTATGATACATGAAAATAATTAGGTGATGGTTGGATAAATAATGCGTCTGAAAACAGAGCAGAGCCGGATAAATAACAGATGAAAATTACTCTGTTAGTGCAATAAGTCTGAAAAATATTTTTCCATCTGGGTAGGGTCCTGAGCTGAAGTTATCTTGTTAGCCTTTTTCTCAGGGAAGAGAAATTTTGTTGTGCAGAATGAAACTGCAAATAGCCGCAGGGAAAAAATCAGTTGCTCTTTGCACCTTTTTGCTAGCAGAAACAAGAAGAAAATGGGGGAGTAACAGAAATAAGTGTGTCCTGGTGTTGCAGCAATTCTTAGCACTGATGGTGTTCGGGAGGAGACTCCTATGGGCTGTGAGACCGAAATCTAGCGCGGTGATGATAAGATGTTGTAACAAACAGCAAAAAGCCACCAATACTGTTGTGTTCATATTTCTCTGTCAGATGGAGCGGCTGCTACACGTGTCTCTTGGAGCAGCAGCTCAGTAAATGCACCGAATCATGTTTTGAATCTCTCGCCCCTGCCTCTCTAGGGAAATGAGCTAAGGATGTGTAGAGGAACAATGCAAATAATCTTTTTCTCAGGAAAAAAAAAGGTAGCTTAATTCAAGCAAGTATTGAAAAACAGATACAATAAGGTTTAGGCTGTTGTTATATGCAGAGATGTTTGAGGTAGTAGTGTGTATCAATGGCAATTTAGTCTGAAAATAGTGTTTATTAACCCAAATGTGTTAGACTTGACAAATTAAGCAATATGAAGATAAGAGGTGCTCTACCCAGGATGATAATGTCCAACTTGGTAAATGCCGACAATGCAGATGGAAAGGCAAATCTGTGGGAACAGACAGCACAGCCGGCAGGGCAAGGCAAGGCAGGAGAGAGAGCAGGCAGGAGAACACCAACAGAAGAAGAGACCTACAGGGAGACAAAAAATTGGCTCTTTCTTTGAAAAAAAAAAAAAGTAAGACAGAAAAGTAAGGTAGAATTAAAGTTCTGGATTAAGGTATTACTTTCTCCCTTTGGATCTGTAAAGTAAAATTAACACGTGTCTCCCTCTAGTATAGAGGTTGGTTATAGAGCTTTATTCGGATGGTGGAGTTCGATAGATCTAAATCTGAAGTGTAAGTACATGAAAAGAGTATGCATATTTTTCACAATATATGAATTGGTTTTTTTTGTTTGTTGGTTTGTTTGGGTTTTTTTACAAAACTCTTCTTCTTCTACCAGATGAAGTGCCTATGTGCCCATAGGCGCTGCAGAAAAACTGTTGTACTTTTTTCTGATTTTAGTGGGTCTTACTTGCCCTTAGAATTTCTATAGAATAGGCGTATTTGAATTAAAACAATATTATCATACTGGTATGAGTCAACAGAAGTGTTAATATTGCACTGATAGCTATAAAGGTTATTTTGTGGTGACACAGTTTTCCTAGCATACAATAACAAAACCACAATTTAAGCATTAAATTCACTTTGGAGTGAGAGGAAATACTAAAATAATATCTTTATATGTTGCAGTAGTTACCTCGCTGGCTAGTGAGATGCAGCTGTTTCTGGGGATGTAGCACAGCTCTGCAAGTACCCTGGAACAGTTTAGGATAAGTTTGAGAATAACTTATTGTAGTGAGGTAAGTTAAATGAAAATACCAAAGTGCACAAGGATGCCTTGGTTTGTCCAAAGTACACTGGGTTGGAGAGTAACCATGAGGGATTCATGTAATCTCTCCTCCAGAAAAGTATACCAGAGCGTTATTCAGATAGTGGTTTTTATTTATTTAAAACCATTTAATTTTATTTTATTGGGGGCCCACAGTTTAACAAGCATTAAAAAGGCCTGACTGTGCCTTGGTGGTGCCCATCTGAAGCGCATCATGAACAAATAGTGATGAAATCGATCCTTGCTATGTGAACTTTAAAAAAAAAAAAAAAAAAGGTAAAAAAAAGGAAAAAAAAAAAAGGAGCAATTGCTTAAATTTAAGAGTGGGTATTACTTCGGTTCCAGCTCAGAAAGTGTTTCCTGCAAGTTTTCAGAGGATATGTAATAACTTTTTCTTTTTTATCCTGGATATTTTTATAAATTCTGTTTAAAAATTTTGTTTTCTAATCCGCTGAGAATCAGTAGCATCTATTCCTTTTTATTGCAAGCTAGCTTGTTAATTTGATAAAGAGTCTGTCAGCATTTCTTTTGCATATTTTGTTCCTTTGTGTGCTTTAAAAAACTCCCGCTACACTGTATATTATTCAACCATTTGTGGCTTGAAACGTTGCCTAAATGCTAGCTTATGTTTCCCCATTTTCAGCCCGTAGCTTTTTATGTCTGACAACTCAAGTTTTGCAGCAATAACATCGAGTTCCTGCTATGCTTAGAAAAACACCACCCATATAAAAATATCATCTGCCACCATTTTGTTGCACAATGGGTAGATCTGCTTTGGAGGGTTGCAATGTTTTGTTTGACTCGCTAGCTGTTTTTTAGACATGAGGTTTTTATATAAATTTCAAAATGCCTTTGCCTTTCATGGCTGATCACTTTTTGGAAAAGTCAAAGTGGAAGGTTTCTGGCTGACTTCCACATGTAGAAGAGCCTTCAAAAAGTCCTTTCTGTGTGCACTCATTGTACTAGTATTAAGCCAAAGTTTGTAGAGACTTCACTGCTTGGAAGTACTATCTCTGTTCTGTCACCAGTCTTATCTGCTAAATCCCAACGAGTGTGAAAAACGAGAAAAATCTGGGTTTGCTTGGCTGTTTCAACAATGTGTTGAGAATGGCCAGATTGCTGGAGAAGATGATTCTCTTGGAAACCTCAACAGCCCGGCCTCCTCATCTGTAGGCACATGAAGCTCATCTGAGTGTGTAAATAAAAATAAATAATGCAGTGAAAAAATATGCAGAGTATTTTGCTGAAGTGTTTCAATCTTCGATCTGCCATAACTAATTTAAATCTTCTGTTGGGATTTATGCAGGCAAGGGGTCAGGTTTAAGACATTTGTAATTTAAAGCTTTCCTGCTACCATGCCTTTTTGACTTTTATGTCCTATCATGATACCTTTTTTCTGCAAAGAAAGTCCCTTTTATTCCCTCCTCCTTTCCTGCTTTGAAGAGAACATTTGCTTCTCCATTTATCTGAGGTAATGAGAACAGAGTAGCTCTGGATTCTTTAAATCAGTCTAATTTGGCTTTTTTTAGTGTATAGAATATTCTTTTTTTGCACAGGAATTTCATTTCTTTTTGCAGTCTCTCCATCTCCAGCACTCAATATCTTACGTGCTTTTTTAATTTAAAAAAAAAAAAAGAAACAAAGGCAATTGTCATCCAAATGACTGTGGTCTCTATTCTCTATTCCAGGCTGATTCATGGAGGGCAGCTGTTAAATGGCTTGGCGGGGCCAACTGTGATGAATGCGGCACCATTTCTTTCCACGACGTGGTTTTCTCCAGATGAACGTGCCACGGCAACAGCCATCGCGTCGCTGCTCAATTACCTGGGCGCTGCCGGCGCCTTTCTAGTGGGACCTCTTGTAGTGCCATCGCCTAATGGAACATCTCACCTCTCACTGCTATCGCAGAGCAACACTGAGCACATCAAGGACCGCATTGAGGCTGTGTTGTATGCAGGTGTGGTTTAGAATAGAATAAAAATTAAAAAAAAAAAAAAAGAAAAAAATTATAAAAAATGTACATACTTTCATGTGTGTGTTTGGTACTTGTGAACCACTACCCTCTAGTGGCTGGTCTGCACAGAAGACAGCTGCTGACTGATGGGAAAGTGGTAAAATGTACCATCAGAAGGGTTAATATTTTTTCCCTTTTGTGCAGTAAAGATTTAAAAATAGCCTTTTGTACAGACTGATTCCAAATGAAGTATTTCAGTTGTTTGTATCGGCTAGTCTTAGGAGAAATGTCTTCTAGGCGACCTTGTGCTTTCCCTGAGCTTCCAAACTGGTTTTTCCTTCTTGAATTTTTGTTAAAAAAATGTGTCCGTGACAGGTTGGGTTTTTTCTTTTGTTTCTTTAAGGATGGAAATCCAATAGTCTTTCAGCATTATATTCTTTCCTGCATTAAATCGGCCTTAATTTATGACTTGCATATGGCTTTCAAATGTGATTAGATTATTAGTATTTAAGAATCTAACATTGAAATTAAAACTCAATAGATTTTGGTTTTAACTAAAACCACATAATTCTTATGTGGTGAGCAATTTCAATGAAGTGACAGCAGTTTAGTGGAAAAAAAAAAACACTGATATAAAATTCACCTGATATAACTTAAATTTTTACGTCCTTGCTCTTTTTCATGCAATGGCTTCTATGCCTCTTGCAAAAATTATCAGCAAGCATTAAGGAAAAAGAGTTACCTAAGTGGCTTAAGAGTCTAAATCTGATTCTTAGTGATTATAAATTGGTATAGCATTAAAAGCAGCTGAACTTTACCATGTCATGGCAGTTGCACATTTGGTTGGGTTTTTCCCCCCCTTATAATTGCAGCTGTTGAAATTCAGCCAGGAGTTAGCCCGAAGTGTTCCAGGAGTCTCAAAGTATATATGCTACATAGTTTATACGCAGCTTTATGGGATTGAGTTAGCTGTTCGTGATAATTTATTCCTGGACGTTATTCTTATGGAAATTTTGTTGAGTTAATGCTCCTGTTGGGCGAGGGCCACTTTACTGTTCGTTTTAAAGAAAGCATAGTAGAAGTTGGATCACTATTTCAGCAAGTATTTTTGAGTAACCTGCTTTTTACTGGACTCAAATGTATTGGAACAACAAGGAAATTTGGGGTTGGTTAGACCTTTTTCAGAGGTAAATATAAGGTTAGACTCTGAAAATCTCATGGCAGATGAAAATGGCCAGTATGCAAGAAGGAAAAATGAAGGCAAGTCAGCTTTTGTCCTGAGGAGCAGTAGATAAGGGGAGGACAAATCTAGCAATTGGAGAAGTGTTGTAGCTTTCCATCTCTAGGTTTTCCATGGTGAGAGAAGAATTCATCTGCTTAAAGGAAGTACAGTTTTGTGTCTAAACCCACTGTTTTGAGTCTGGTAGCATTAGAAATGTTGCTTTCAGCAGCCCCTTGGGTTTACTTTCTCCTCTGTGTTCTCTTTTGGGAGGTTTTCCTAAGCGTTTTCTTCAGAAGCTGTGATGGATCTTGCTTGCCACCAAGGTTCAGAGGTGTGTGTGTTCTCTCTCCCGTGTCTCAGCACGGCTCTTTCTGAACTGGCAAGGGTTTGGGAACATCCTATAAACCTGTTTGGGATCATTGGTCCCAGCATAAGAGTATCCTACAGTAGCTTTTCAGCTTCGTAGGAAGAGTGTTTTGTGGGGTATCTGTAGTTCTTGGTATTTGAAAGTGCTTTGAACAGGGGTGGGTTTCTTTGCGCAGCTGCAGCTGTAGTTGTGTTGCATGAGGTGCATCTTTTTAGGAGCTACAATCCTTTCTGTTGATCAGGCAAGGAAAAAGAGATGGTTCCTGAACGTTACTGGCCTGCGGTGAATCGCAGTGACGGTGGCAAAAACATCCAACTGGTTTAAAACAGGAACTGTCAAAGAGGAGGTTACTTTGAGTCCATTATGGGATTTGTCCTGTCTCACCTCAGCCCTGTTTCCCTGGAGAGCTGCAGGAGCAAGGTCCCCACTGTCTGCCTCCCCTGTCCTCCTTATGCCAGGTGGGCTCCAGAGGTGGAAGGAAGGCTGCCTCGTGGTGGGTGACTACCTCGGGGAGTTGTACGGCTCTCTTCACCTGTGCACCGAAAAATACCTGATAGGTGTGGTAGGGTATTATTTGTCCCCTTCATCGGCTGGGCAGAGAATGAAGCTCAAATTGACTTCACTGATTACTAGTAAAGGTGTTATGGAATGGAGCAGAACAAGGAGCTGGTCCCAAGTGTCCCACTTCCCCACTTCCTTAGCGAGTGTGGTCAGGCTTGGCATGACTTCTCCTTTCAGATAGCACGGGAAAGCCAGTTTCACAGGATAAGCACCCTGCATTCCTAACGGAGTCGTGTTTGTGATGGAGCTTGTTGCTGTTGTGTGAGGTAGCGTTAGATAAGCAGCCTCCAAAAGTTCGGTGATGACTTTTAAAAGACAGTAATGATATGAATTATTAACTTGAGATCAGTAGCATGCCAAGAGCGTGCTAACCTTCCAAGGACTTAGCCTCTAACATGATTACGAAGCAATTGCTTGTAAACTCATTCCAAAATTGCTCAGTTAACTCCAGTCTCTTCTGTGTTTTAATCAATTGCTGTTCCTTTATCTCAAATGCAGACTAAGAGCTCAGCTGAATTACCACAGCCTCTTCCTGTGTCATCTGTGTCTTTGCACATTCTGGTTCACAGCTGAAATAGTACAGACATAGCAAATCAGGATTGAATTGTATTACCTGAACTGCATAAAGAAGCTTGAATTATTCTGGACTGCAGCCAGAGCTTTTAGCCATGTGCTTTCCTAAACATCAATGTAAAATGATTATTTGTTTAAAAAAAATAAAAAAATGTGTGTAAAGTGCCCTCATTCCCCCATTACGTTTCAGGACAAGATGGGGAGGAGAGTCTCTAGTTTTGGGTAGGTTTTTGTGCTATGCGTAGCCTATCAGAAGGAAAAAGAGCTTGTATCAAGGAGGCTTGGGTCTCTGTAACCTCTTTTTTCTGTTCGGGGCTTAAACAGGCAGCGGCGTGCCTACTTCCTAGGCTAAGATGCAGGCATCTCCCCACTTTGACAGCCGTGGCATGGTACCCAGCTTTAGCAAGGCATTCCACATTCACTCCTCAGCAAGAGACGTACACAGCTGTATTTGTGCACAGTAATTTATGCTGACTTGCCCAATTCTGAATGCTTTGCACTGTTGAGAAGCCAATAGTCAGCTCCCGTGGAAGAGTTCCTCTTGTGACTAGTGCTCCCTGGGTCTCATTATTGACCTATTTCTTACCTTTTATCTTTTGCTTATGTTTATTCTCTACTTACAATCTAAAACTTGTCCTGGGAATGTATTTTTCTTTTTCTGGTCTGATAGAGTAAATGATGATGGAGATAAAGGCGTGGGTTTCCTATTGAGGACGCAATGCAACACGTAAGAAATCAGATGTGTTTGGCAGGATCTAGACTTTTGATAGAGATGCAAGTGTGATACACAAAGCTAAGATGGCACTAAAGACTTCTATTCTTCAATAGAGGGAGCTGCTTTAGTTTCCAAAGCGAATTCTGCTCTTTTCTTATGTGCGTGAGGGCAGTGCTTGCAAGGCAAATTTGTTAGCTTGGTAAGTATAACACTGGGAAACATTAACGAGTTGCAAGAAGGTACTACAAGGACTGCATGCTGAATTTAATAATTAAAAAAATAATAAATGAAGTGTTACTATACTGCTCCTACTGCAGCAATTTGACTGGCAGGAATCTGGAGGCAACTTGTAGAAGAGGCCCCAGACGGGCACCTGTTATAAAATATTACTGTGACTTAAAAAAAAATTACCAACGTGTTTTACATTCTTTAGAAAAAGACCTAGCCTTTCCCCTTACGGAATTGCCATATAATGAAGTTAAATAATAAGCACCTCAGACAAAGTTTATGGGTTTGTGTGGTCACATTCTTGTTGGCTATACCTGTCTACAGTCTGAAATCTTCCTTTAATATGTCATTAAAGCATATGTATGCATGTACATATGTATACCTATAAACCTATATGTATACCTAGATGCAGGAGAAGGGGATAAGCAGCATTTGTCAGGCCTTGCTTCCCTGTGTAGTATCATGCTGTAGTGACAGAGCATCTCATCCCTTTCTTAGACCTGGGTTGATCAAGTTATGGACCGTTCATTTTAATCACTGCTCATGGTCTCAAAAACAACGTACATGAAGATAGAAATTCATCTGTTTTCTGGAGAACAGAGGAGATATAGTGAGAAGGTCTAGTTAAAGTGCCCTTGACCCTCAAAACACGCAATTAGACTACAGCAGGAAAAAGAGACACCACCTAATTCAGAATGGAATCCTTTAGTATTTGATCGTGAAGAATGGCATTGTCACATTCCCAGTATGCCTTCAAAAGAAATTTAGTGTAGACTTTTTTTCCATATACCAAATAGAAGCATTCATTGCCCTTCTCCACCTCCAGCTGATCCATTTAGACTTCGAGTGTTATTTACTTTTCAGTTTCCTGAATTTATTTTCTTCTGGTTTAGCAGAAGAGCTGGCAAAATGCCACGATCATATTGATTTATTAAAAAAGAGAAGAAAAAAGAAAATGAACGCAGTTGAGTATCCGGCTCTGCTGGAATTTATTTGTGGTGTCAGTGAACACTTCTTTGTTATAAGATTACAGTTCTTTTAAGATAACACATTTCAGCTATACATTTTTCTCTCCAGCAGCAAAGAATCTTGTTTTCAAAGGGGATAGGAGAAGTACTGGGATTGAGGACTGTGGAGAACATGATATACGTTGTAAAAGGCCTGTAAAACAAATTAATTAGACTGACTGCGTGGAGTTGTTTTTTCTCAGAATGCCTGATCATGCTTTGTGAACATTCTGAACATTCTCTGTGAAGTGTTCATCACTTTGCAAGTTCAGGTCCAAATTTCTGCTATGAAATTTTTCAAAGATCTAGAATGCCTGCTGCTGAACAGGAGGAGCATCTGCAAACAGCTGTATTCTTTCATTTTTCTCCCTGTTACCTGTGCTCCCTCTGTTCCTGAGCCGTGGCTGCTCCTA
This sequence comes from Chroicocephalus ridibundus, assembly GCF_963924245.1. NCBI lineage: Eukaryota > Metazoa > Chordata > Aves > Charadriiformes > Laridae > Chroicocephalus > Chroicocephalus ridibundus. Next base: position 13,082,033 of record NC_086290.1, on the reverse strand, counting down.
CACTTTTCTCTTTACATTCTGTCGCCGTCTAATACTGTTTGTGTCCGCGATGCCTTGCTTGACCTTTCGTTTGCCTTCATCATCCTGCGCGCTGAGTAATTGTCATTCCGTGCCCTGGGGCTTCCCCAGCCCCATCTGTTTAAAGTCTCTAGCACGCTATTACCTGCACTGCGTAACTTCCATCGCAAGGAAACATTGCCAAATCTTCATAATGCGGTTCTCTCTAAAGAGAAAAAGCCAAAGCTTTCCTTTTGCTTCGCTGAGTTCCCCATGTGTGAGCCTGGTGCTCTGCAGCTCCTCTCCCTGGGATGGACTGCTGGTATTTCTCCATCTCATTGATTCTTTATCTTGTTTTGAAATCTTTCTTGGGGAGGAAAAAAGAAATTCTCCTTCAATTTATGGAGTTCTGTTGTCGGGAGCGGTAAAGCACTTGTGGTGGGATTTACGTATCAGAGGCTGGCTGATAACAATGCTGTACCGAAATAAGTCTTTTGATGCTAACATCTGTTCTCGGTTTTGTTTTTCTTCGCCCTCTTGTTTAGAATTTGGAATGGTTTCCCTGATATTTTCCGCAGCGTTGGCCTACTTCCCCTCGCGCCCGCCATTCCCTCCCAGCGTGGCTGCGGCGAGTCAACGGCTCAGCTACAGGAGAAGCTTTTGCAGACTCTTAAGGTGGGTCCTCATTGGGTTTTCCACTTCAAAGCAGATCAGCACCTAAATAAATAAAAACAAGTGTGCTTTAATCTTCTCATTGAGCAAACAAGTTGGTTTGTAGTGCTTTTAAACAAAATAAAATTAAATATTAATGCTGAGACATAAAAGGATGCTAACTGCTAAAAAGCAGACATTAAATTTTAAATCATTGAGTGTATCTCAAGCCTTCATGCCAAAGTCCTTCAGCGCCAACACGGCTTTAGTCATTCTGTCAGCGCAGCTTTTGTTATGCACTGTTTCTGTTACGTCAGGTTATACAAGATTGTTAACAGAGTGCGTACTGCTAGGTGTGAGATAACAATTAACAACACTGGGCATAACTAACTAATAAGCTGCTTTCTTCTATGCTTATTATATTGGAATGAATTTGAGGTTTGCTTGTCATTCAAAGGAGTGTTCAGCTGCTTTCATTCAGCTGTGGAAGCAATGAATGAACTGTCTGAAACCATTATTTGATCTATTAAATCTCATTAATTGTATGTTAAAGTATGAAGTGGGAATAGGAGAAGTGTCTCAAGATGTGTTTCTGGACAGCTTCAAAGGTGAGTTAGTTTCCTTTAAATTTTCGGGGTTCAAAAAAGGGTTACAAAGAAAGTGACATCTCCAGCTTTGCCACTTGGGCTCTTTTGGTAAGACACAGTCCCGTCCCCCCGGTGTTTGTACAGTGTCTTGTGTCGTGGGGGTCTGATCTCAGAGGAACAGCTAAAGCAATATTAATGCTGAATAATTGTGAAGGCCTGTGCCCTGTACGTGATGCTGCACAGATGAGCTTCCTGGGGCAAAGAAGAACCGCTGCCATGGTGCGGAGCGTGGCTGATTTCACTGGGGAACTTCAAACTTTTATGTAATTGTTTCTTGTGGGATGTAGTGATAAGGGCTGAATCTGCGTACAAAGGGTGCTTGAAACTTGGTAATTGTGGAGCTTTAGGCATTTAGTTATTACAGACCTAGCGTGGGCTGTACTTTCCGAAAGTCTATTTAGTATTTAGAGGCAGCAAAAACATCTTATCGCTTGTTGTCATTACTTGCTTTTTTTTTTCTTTTGTTTTTGGAGGCTTTTGTTTGAGTTTGGGGGAGTAAATAGTTGACAAGATGCTTAATCCAGTGTGTTCATCCTGGAGCAGGCTGGCGGTTGGGAGAAGGTGTGAGTACAGCCGGCTGGTTAGTCTGCAAAGTGACCTATTCAGGATGTTAAAAAAATAGCAATTCTCATAAGGACACTTAGCACACATAGCAATGCCGTTACGCATCCAAGCTGGTGTGCAGTGAGACCCTGCCTGAGGGCCGCGTTGTAAAAATGTTGCCGTTGAACAGAAATCCAAACGGCAACTGACTCCGCAGGTGAAATATAAAATTTCTGTTGGCCGTACTTCATTTGGGAGCTTTATAACTACTAGATTGCTTGCTCAAAGTGTTGTAAAAAGTGGACCTGAGATACTGGTAAGGTCAGGAGGTAAGCAGCAAAGTTGGCTTACAATCAATGATACAAGAAAACAAACTGGATGCTTAAATAATGAGCATAGCTTGTAGTGTCTCCAAGAACCAAGAGGTTTTTTAAAATGCAGTCAGGTAGATCGTTATATCTCCCTTCCCTCTGGTCTTTATGCATTCTTACATGCTACCCCTTATCAAAGGCACTTCTTCATTCCTCTGTACATGCAACAATCAACAGTTCATCATTAAACCCACTTATCTTGGGGAGCCTTTCAGCAACAATCCATCAAGCAAGGGGGTTTTATAAAAGAAAAAGGTATCTGCCCTGCTTCAAGAGAAATCCATCATCTGGTTCGTTAGGCTTCTAAGCTCTATTGCCTGCCTAATCTAGGCTTCATAATTCTTGGCACAGAGAGCCTTTCTTTTGACTTAATGGTGTAGACTGAAGGTAATCAGCTGATAAGTACCAGGAAATCATGATTTCCCCTTATTGCAGACTTACCCTCTGGTATAAGTACTGTATGCAAGGCATTTAGGATGTATGTGAGCTGGTGGGCTGACCCAACTATGCACGGAAAAACACTCATGAGAATTGAGATGTTCATCATTTCCCTCTTCTCTCCCCCAGGCTGCAGTTTTATTACTCCAAAATAAAGCTGCGTAGCATAACTTTATCATTGAAGTCATTAACTTTTTTCCTTGGACACCAAAGGGAGCTATCACATCCTTACAACTCCCACACACCTTCCCGCCTTCAGGTCCTTGAGCAGTCATCTTCATGAGCTGCTTCTTGCGGAGTTATATGTATCTTCTTAGGGTCAGCCATCCCCTGTAAGCCGTTTTTGGGGGACTTGCTCAGTCACTTGGTTCTTCCTCCTGGTTTGGAGGATTCCTGCTTCTGACAGATTATAACAATGAGCTGATCTCAAGTTATCTCCTGATACCAACTCTCTGAGCCTGCAGTGGGAGATGACAGATTAGTCATGGTTTGGGAGCTAAGCCCAAATCTTTTAACAGTCTATCACACACTGTGACAAGCACAGTTTGAATTTCCATTAGAAAAAGTACAATGCCCTTTCTCAGTTTCTTGGGTGAAGCAAATATGACTTGTTTTTTTTTTCCCCTCATATTTCAGAATATGCCACAAATTTCCATGGAAAAAAATCTAAGACAAGTAGATACTTGATAAGTCTTAAAATCTGCATTAAGAAAACATGTCGTGATTTTTGCTTTGAAGTAATTAGATGGTTTTAGCCGGTTACGTGCCTTTTATATTTTCAAGGGACTAGGTAAGCAATTTTGAAATTTCATAACGGAGCTTTTGTGCATCTTTATTTCTTTAATGAAACTTGCATGTGACATCACCGTCCAGTGATGGAAGCTGCTCAGAGTGTGCCTGATGTTAATAGGCACTGTCAAAGTTATTCTGAAAATGGTGACTGACTTTGACAGGGCTCTCTTCTGAACCAGCCTGTCTCACAGATTCTAGTGGCGTTAAGTAGGTTTCTGAAAAAAAACAAAAGAAAAAGGCAATTCATATTCCAGCAGAATGGTTTAACAGCGAGGCTAATGCTGATATCCTGTCGTAAGGGCTGATACGATGGAAAACAGTGTGGGTTCACCAACTGATGGTGTGAGAGACAGCACATTTTTCTGTTTTCAGTGGAGCAATTGCAAAATTGCAAAAACAAATACAAGTGACTGGAGCCATGAAAAGCGGAGCTGCTACTCGGGATGTGTGTTTCAAATAGCTTTAGTGCTTCAGGTAGCCAGCCTAGCTATTGCTGGACAAGGGGACAGAATGGCATCTGGTGATCGGTGCCGCATTGTCACTAACGTGCACTTTTTCTCCCAGTCGCCTTCTTTAATCTGGAGACTAGGCAGGGTTGAACCTCTGTTACTGGAGGATGTCACGATGCAGAGCTGGTTCTCTAGGGTTGGCGCTAGGAGTTGGACGTGGCACAGAGCAGCTATCCCACGTGCCAGTCTGTCTTGTTGCTTGAGTTAGAGAAGACAAATACACCACAGGAGATCTCGATCAAATAAGTTACAAAGTACTCACTCCCAGCAAAAGTAGCTCTTTAACGGAGATGGGGTTCAGATACCCAAAGATTCTGAATATTGAGCAAGTGTTATTTCAGAACAGCGCATCCAGACTTCCCTCTTTGCAGTCTACAACATGGCTATATAATGTCCATGCAAAATGGGTACTTCCCCTTTTATTTTATTACACAGGTGTTGAATTAGCTTTTACACGGGTAGCATTAAATAGCATCAGAAAACCTGCCTTAAGAGATGCCAAGATGGTGCAAGATAGACGAAGATGAGAGTATGGCATTCTTAAGAGAGAAAGTAAGTTGTCAGGAAGACAGCAAACGCTTTAGCGTTCAGAGAAATAAAAGCAGCGTGTGGAAGAGCTGAAAGTTTGGGAGTTGTTTTTCTTTGCATTAAAAAAATAAATCTGACATGAATGATATCGAAAGAGGAGGGTATGTTCATGTGGTAGAAATGTGTTATTCAAGAAGAGGATGTGTGAAAAAGAACAGTGCAAAAAAACACAGGCTGGTGTGCTGCGCATGGATCTTCTAGGGGAGTAAAACAGCGTAAGCTGCAAACCTCTGAATGTTTTGGCGAGCATTTGAAGCTTTTTCCCTCCCTCTTGGCTGTCGTAACTGTGTGCTAGCAAATTGCTGCTGTGTGCTGAGGAACTAGTACTGATCAGGATCAATTTTATGTTAATTGTTTGGGAGTGGGGGGAGCCACGTTTTGTGGTTACACAGATATCCCGTGGGATAACCTTGGAACCACCGTAAAATCTCTTCACTTTAAAATATCACTGTTGCAGAGTCCAAGGTATATTTTTCTGGTTTTATTCCAAAATTGAAACATTTTTGAGAAAAAGCTGGATATCTCTTTGCGAAGATTTTGCATTTGCTTTCAGTTACGATGGGTAGGTGGGGGAAATTGGTGCTGGTATTTGTCTGCCAACTCCTGTTTAGCTGTGTACGGTGAAGATGATGACACAGCTTTGACTGCTTCATCTTCACTGAATACTAAAGGTTGAATAGTTTCAATTGGGAGGAAAAAGCAAACACGTTGGCTATTTAGAGCGGAATATTATACTTGTCTCTGTTTTTTGACGATTCAAACTGTCAAAATTTTCCACTCTTGCAACTGTACCCATCTCATTCCCAGAGCTCTCCCTGCTTTTCACCAAAATAAAGAGAAGTAAAACAGTTTAACAAAAAAAAGAGTACAGTTCAAAAAAGTATGAATCTCTGATTGTATTCTTGAAATACACTTTTTGTCATTTAAATTAGTGCCTATTGTTCCTAACATACACTTAGGCTAGGTAGGTTGCCCATGCAAATGCATGGAAGAATTGCTTGTGGAAATGGGAAACACATGAGCCCGGCACGTTACAAAAATCTTTGAACTATGTGGAGAGACTGGCTTTTTTTATTATCACAGTGCTAAAAAAGTAACATCTCAGACACTGGAATTTCAGTGGCATGACTGGATACCTTTCTTGTTTTTCCTGGCTCACTTCTTCTTCACACCTCTGCTATTTTTCTTGACAGGCAAAATATAGATTCTAGGGTGTCAATTGCTCTAGCAGCTAATCTTGGTGTAATTTCTGATATAAGCTGCGGCTAATTGCGTATGTTTTGTCTTCACAGCAATTTCCGCTTCTTGATGATTGCTTTAGCCTATGCTATACCACTGGGTGTTTTCTCTGGCTGGTCTGGTGTTCTGGATTTGATATTAACGCCAGTTCACGTAAGCCAAGTAAGTATCTCCTGACCGGTAACCAGCAGCTTTTTTGTAAGTAAGTGGCATGTTTTTATTTTGCACTAGCATACAGTTTTATCAGGTGTTTATGTTTAAGCTGCTATGAATACACGTGGACCACTTTTCTCCTGAAACTTGCAACAAAATAAACTGTAGCTTTGGCATCCCAAACTATCGCCATTTTCCCTGCTGACTCTCCACCAGCAGTGGGTGTTTTTGGACCGTATGCACCTTTTGACAAGAAGGAAGAGGTACGTAAACAAACAGGAGTATTGTTGGCTGCTGCACCTTTAGTAGAAGAAAAGAATATTTAGCAGGTGGAAATGATGAAGTGGGGAGAAGAGGATTTCTGCGCTTTTGATAGAGCATTATAAAAATCCAGAGGCCATTACTCAGCTTTTATAAAGAGAGGTCACATTTAGGGCATAGGCTGCTTAGTCATACTTTCTTTTAGTGAATTTATTTCCTTTTGAATATCCTAGAAAAAAAAGCCTTGGACTTCCCATTGTTGTCAGGGGCTGTTGCTAGCAGTTTGCAGCTCCTGCACACCATTTGTTTTGGTAGTAACATCGTATCATCTTATTTTCTCAGCTTTAACACGTTTCTCTGTTTTGTTTTGTTTTTTTTCTTGTCAGGTAGATGCAGGCTGGATTGGATTTTGGTCTATAGTTGGAGGTTGTGTGGTTGGCATAGCAATGGCAAGGTAGGAGTAATTACGTGTCCTTCTCCATTTCTTCAACTGGGATTGTCATTTAGCTTATTGTCTTAATAACATAACTTGTTTTCTCTCATCTTCTACGTACTCGAAATGCAAAAAGCATAGTTCTGGGGTTATGATGTATTTCATGTAGAGCAGTGATTTTTACGTGCCACGTTAGTGGTTGCTGGGGGTTGAGAACTCCGCACGCGTGTGCCTCAGTTTGGCAGGCCATACTCCGATTCCTGACAAGTGCTTCCTGTATGCTCCTTTTAAACACAGTTCTTGTGAATTCAGCTGCCTGGTGTGTGGGAGAACCTATTGTAGCACATTTGGAAAGCATTGAGGAAATTAGCCTCTCGTCTCTTTCCATCAGCGCTTTTGGGCATACCGATTCCCGAAGGGATATTGGGAATGTAGCACAAGCAGCCGACCCACAATAATGTTACATTTCTCGATAGAGAAATTAGTCGGAGCCCGTTTTCGCCAGGTTTTTGGATTCCTAGGTGGCCTGACTATTTTTTGCTATGCTGCTATGGGTAGTATGGTTATACCTACACTTTTAAAATATCCAGACACGGTTCTCTCTGGCCATCATGAATGCTGATGACATGGAGAGCGGAAAAGCAAGGAAGGGATTGCCTTTCCAAAAGGCTGCTGCTTCTTTTTCTTCACTGAGGTTCCGTTTTTATATAAAAAAAGCGGGGGAGAAAAAGTCTTTTTGGAGGTACTCTAGCAGTGAGTTTATAAAATTGATTAAAAATAATCACATGTTCCCCTTGCATCTGGTAGATGTCAGGGCATTGTCCTGGCTTCTCTATGTCCACTCTTTAGACTCGAGTTCTGCAAAGAGTTTAGCACAAGTGCAGGGTCTGTCATTATTGCAGTCGTCGTGGGATTGTGGACCCAGAGAGGCATCTTTTTAGGATGGAAATTGAAGCTCTTGGGTTTTTTTCCACTTGCTGTGCATCGTCAGAATACACAATGCATAAAGAAATGTGAAGTTCCTCATCCTGACATTTTGCAGGCTGCCTAGCAACTGCGGTGGAGGGAGAGGAAAAAACTCCTGACCTAGAGAAAAAAAACCAAGCGCTTCCCTCCCGTCTGCTCCAGATGCAGGCCAAAGGACTTAATCTATTGAAACAAAGTTCACACCACGATTTCCTTTAAAAAGAGCTACTTTTGATTAGCCAAGGTCAGATATGAGGGTTTGTCTCTAAGAGAAGTAGATGTTTAAAACCAACTGCTGTAAAGGAGACAGGTGCTGCAGCGGTGACATGCTGAAGCAGGTAGCGTGCCAGTTTCATCCTTTCCACCATGGGTTAATCTCTCGCATAGTTTCGACATTTCAATAGGAGACGGGCACCCTTAGCAGCTCACTTAACTTTGTTAGGAGAGAATCTGCTGACTCGATGCCAACATGCAAGTCTCAGTCTTTATGGTAGATTAATTTATTTAATATACTGCCTGGGTTAAGTTTCAGGAAATGCTGACAGTCTCTTTAACTGCTTTAAAATTGATTTCAAACCTTGTTGCATACCAGTGTTTTGTAGCATTCAGAGCTTTGCTTTTGAGTAAATTAAAAAAAAATTCCAACAGCCAGGCTCCAAATATGTCTAACTTGGGTGATACACAGTTCAAATGGGAGGGTTTGCACACAGAAAGGGAGGGAGGAGGTGATTTGTCACTCCTGATGGATGACTCTCCCTCCTAGGCCCATTCAGCGTTTATCTGTGTAGGGTTGAATCAATGACGAGTCTGACTGTAATCTGCTGAAAGTTGTAATTAGGAAAATTAAGTAATGATTCTTGTCAAGGCTGACAAGTTGATGTATTTCAGTGTCAGAACTGTGATTTGCCAAGCAAGCAGCTCTCTCCCTTAACCATCTCTCAAGAAGCTGTTGGGTTTTGTTTTGGTTTGGGTTTTTTTTCTAATTTTTTTTTTATGCTAATTTATCAGAGTAAAATTGGTGCAGTTTAGGAATTTGCTTCTTCCATTTCTGCCATTTAGAACTGTAACAACCTGAGCCTTGCCCTGGAGCATTTGGTCCCGAACATCACAGTGGGTGTTAAATCATCTATATTGAAAGTAATGCCTCGTTTGGAAATTTGTTTGTCTATCTCATTTTCAAAATGGTGCAAGTTTTCCTCAGCACAATACATAAATCCTCCTGCTCTCCACCCACTCCTGTCCGATAGCCATGAACTTAGATATGTTTAGCTAATTTGTGTGATGCATTTTTATAATTGAAAAGCCTGGGCTATTTTGGGCAGATGGCAGGTGCTGTACCCTTTGCTGGCAGTTTTCAAATGATACTGGTTTGAAGGAAAACAGTGTCAAAGAGTGACGTTCATATTATTGCATGGAAACATAAATCTGTTCCCTTTTCTCAGTTTTTTTGTGGGTTTTTTTGCCTCATTTGCTAATGATCGTAGATACTTCTGAGGTTTTGGCTTCCATGGCTCAGTTTTTCTTCCTGGTTTTACCCTGCAGTGTAGTCAAAATGCTGAAACTTTTTGACACGGTGATAATTTCCTTAGCAACAGCCAGTGCTGTCAGAAATGCAGGTTTGTGATTTGAACTGCAGGATCCAGCCCAGGGCTGGAATTGCTGGGTTGCAGGAGACCATTCCCAGCAGTAGGCTCAGAGGTCTGTGTCTGGGTAAGCATACACCTTCTCTCTTGGACTGCCTACTTTTTTAGCAGCTGCAGACATCCCCTACGCGCTAGATGATGGAGGAGGATTTAGACAGAACAGAGAGTTTTGAAAGCAGATACTGGGGTCAGAGGACAGAAATAATTTCTCTCGTTTTTTGATTGAAACAAGTATTCTGAAGAGTTGACTAGATTTATGGTCGTCTTTATTCTCCTGTAACTAGACAAGAAGCAGAAGTTCCTTGATTACCAAGTTCAGGCTAGTTTGCTATGTGATTTTTTTTTCCCCACTATTTCTGTTGCTGGCTGAATTCAGTAGCTGCATAGACCTTTCAGTTTGTATTTGACGCTTCTGGAGTCCTGTGATGTCTGAGAGCTCCTTGGAGCACACTGATACCACTGATACCCCAACCAGGATCTTTGTGTCAAAAAGAATTGCGGCTGCGCAGTTAAGGTAGATATTTGCTCTGCTTAACTGTCTTTAATGGTTTAGTTGCATGTTGTCCTCCCATCCCCACGTATCTCTGGTGGGAGGATAGAGATGGAGGACCAACCCCCTAGAGATCCATTCCAGGCCTGTTGTCTGTGGATGTCCCTCCCTGAAGGCTGGTATTTCTCACATGGTGTTTCATTAGATGGGATATACGTACCTGCTCTTGCCTGTAAGGAGAGGTGGTGTTTGCCGTCAGGCAAAGCGGGGAGTCTCTGTGGAAGACATGTAAAGTTTGCACTTCGAGATGCTTTGAGAAGCTTTTAAAATTGCTGATTTTGACCCCAGTGATCCCAAAGAATAATTAGAGAAACTGGCAAACCACTGAGAAGAGGTGATCCTGATCGCTGTATTTGGATTGTCAGAAAAAAACAACAGTAGCAGCTAACCTCTGACTGTTGGAGATTAATGCGAAAGCCACTCGAACACTGCAGTCATAAACTTTTAAGATTATATGCAGCATTGATCTTCCTCTACTGCTTATTGAATTACTCACTGCTAAATTCAATGTGGAATGAAAGCACAGGGACAATCAAAATAAGAGGAAAGAAGTGGGGGCGTGTCTTGGTTTTTTGGTGTTGTTTTTTTTTTTTTTTTGATTGCATTATGTGTACATCTCTTATGGTGTATGTAGAGCTAGGCTTCCTGCTTCTTAAAACGTTCGTAGCGTTATCTGTTTTGTCAAGTAAGCTATATGGTATCTGCCTGTAAAGTGATCCTTGGAAGGGGAGAGGAGACAGTTAGCTGACAGCCAGGACAGATTTCGTCAGGGACCAACCTAGGCGGATTGTGCTGCCTAATCGAGGTAGGAGGCTATGAGGGCAGAAGGCGTTCTTTAGACATACATACCTAACCCATCCGGCCCAAAATCACATCTCCTAAGCAGGACATTATAGAAAATTACTAGTGGATAAACGACATTGCCTTTTCTAATATATCTTTTTTAGTAGCTGTGTTGAAATCCCTTCTGAAAAGAGCAGATGCACTGATAATTATACCATGTGAGCTCTGCTCAATGCAGAAAAAGAAAAAAAGATGAAAAAAAGCAGTTGTACCATCAGGTGGTGTAAAGATCATATTTCCCTCTGTGGGACTGTCCTTCCCTACATCGTCAGTGGGGCACGTGTGTAGGAGAGGAGTAGCACCAAGCTCTTGGTTTCTGGAACATTTCAACCCAAAACGGCCACCGGCAGCGAGCGCCTGTGTAAAGAGTTCCTCCTTTGCCTAAGCCACCGAGAGCTTCATCGCCAATGCATCCGAGGGTTCGGAGGCTGTTCCATGTCATCTTCGATCTAGGGATTTCTGGTATTTGGAGGTTTGTCATTTCCCACAGGAATGAATCGTGACGCTTAACTATGTCTTGAATGAAATGCAGCAGCTTCCTCACATGCTAATCGAGCCGCGTGCGTCTGCCAAGGGAGACTGGCAAACGCTGACAAAACAGCGATGTAAGTAGTGGTGTGATGCTGTGTCCAACAAATGCAGCAGGAAAAAAAAAAAACCCAAACCAGCCAAACCCATCCTGTGTACCAAGTGTTTTCAATTGATGCCTTGAGAATTGTTTGGTTGTTATTTTGTGACAGCTAAAAAAATCCGTGGCTCTTCAGCTTGACAGCTAGAAATATCACCATTCTGTACAAATGCGCTTTTTTCTATTTCTGAAAATGAGAAATGGTTTTTAAATTGTTTTTATAGTCTCCAAAATGTTTAATGAGAATATACTGAATTAATTGTCAAGCATCACATTTAAATAATAAGAAAATCAGCATTTGTACTGCTCTGATCTGTGCTTTTATTTTAGGTTTGCAGATTTTATCAGGGGCATGCTGAAGTTTATACTGCTGCTGCTTTTATCTGGAGCAACATTAGCATCAACCTGGTTCACTCTCACCTGTCTAACTAGTGTCACTCATCTGCCTTTAACCACAGGTATCGACAATTATTTTAATTTCTATTATTTATAATTGGTATTGCAGGTAAATATTTGCAGTCAAAAAACCCTATATTATAACCTGGCGTGGTATCTTTTAGAAATACAGTTGTTTTACCAAGACAAGAAGAAAAAAGATTTAGAAAACCTACTGAATCTGAAATCTCTTTACCAGCTTTAAATAACTTCATAAAAAGATTAAAAACTAACAAAACCCAATAAAGGAACCCAGAACATGTATTTAAAATTGATTTTGGGACTGAGTGTTTTTCTGTTTTGAGTGTTTGGAATAACAGACGTGAGAAATAAACCGAGAAAAATCAGATGAATGGGAGTAGCATTGCATATAAGAAACAGTGACATGTCTGGGAATTAAGGGGTCTGAAACTTATATTAATTATTGAAAACGCGTGGTGCAGTTCAAACCAAGGTGACCCGTAGTGTTTTCAGCCATCTAAATCTATCCCTGCGCTGTGCTGCCCTGCATGCAGGTTTAGGGAATTCTTCCAGCCTAAAATTACCTCAGCCTGTGCCTCAAAAAGATGGGAAAAAAAGCTGTTGTCAGGAGTTGGGGAAAAGCTCAGAGGTCCACTCGAGCTGCCAGCGAGCTGTACCCTTAGTTGAAAAGTAGCATTGCTTTGTTCTTAAAAATCTGTCCTTCACCTTACTGTCTGCACCAAAGGATGGATGGATAGACCTGTGAGTCCAAGACCTTCAACAGAGCAATAAGTTACAGTAAAACTTAACCATCGAAATTTAAAAAAATATTTATTTATTAAAGAACTCTGTAAATCCATTTGAAATAAAGTGCCATCTTTGTTATAGGCAAGTTTATGCATTATAGGAGAAATGAAAATTGGTTTATTCCCATTTTTGATAAATAGTTTGGTGTGGAGAGCAGTATATAAAGTACTGTTTTACTTGAATTAACTCTGAGTTTCAGTAAGCGTCCTTGGTGCATTGCATATGTCACAACTGTAAACTATAGTGGGTACAGGAAATCGAAATACATGATCAAATCAGGAGAAACACCATCTGGATGTATAGGTCAAATTTGTGATTTCTCTTGAAATTTCAAATTTTTCAAAAAAATGCTTAAATAGAACATAATTTAATCAATAAATTGAATTTCGTGATGTCTATTGTTGTACTAAATGACTGCATTTTTGCTTTTCATCAGATCTAAAGTAAACGCAGTAAAAGCTTATTTCTTGTGCTTGCCTGCTTCATCACTTCATTACAAGCCTGCAGTAATGTAAATTTTTACAGTAACTCTATCCCCTGAATTGATGCAACAAGCCAAACACATAAACGTCCCTTCAAGTCTATGCATAAGAATGAAGCGGAGGGGTTTCAAGAGGTGAAAGTCATTACGTATGTACTCACCAATGATCCAAAACAAAACTGATGGAGCTCTGTCTCTCATTTTATTTTTTTTTTTTTTCTAAAGAGCTCAGCACGCAACATAGGTTCTAGAAGAATTCTTGTTTGTTTATAGCATGTAGGTGCATTACGGTGGTTTTTTTGGAAAGGTGATCCACTGTCAGAACATAAAAGTACCTAAGGCTTTTGGGGTTTGATATAAAGTATCCTCCACTAACATCCCTTGATAAAAATGAAGGGATTGGGTTGCTTTTATCATGCAGTAATCATTTCTTTTAAAATGGATGATTCCTTAGATTGAGTTGTAAATTCTGGTTTAGAGTTTTCTGTCTGTGCTGTTCTTACAGATGTCACCATAAATGTTGAACCCTTTTCTATAAAACACAAGCTTGTTTTGAATAAAAATGCTAGCAATATGGTGAAGTTCTCTAAAAAAGGCAATCTAAAGCATCAGGCCCTAACCAAATAAGATCTCTTTTTTTCTTCTCTGGCATAGTGTTTAAACTTCACACATAGGTTGTGGGGGTTTCATACCAGCCTTTTCTCATTAAAGTTCATATAAAATAGATGTAATGCGCCTGTTCAATTTAAATTCTTGTACACAGAAAAGCAGTGGTATATCTTCATGAAATACGCTGTTATGGATGAAAACACACAAGCTATTTCAGCTAATTTATAGGACTTCATGCTAGATTATTCCTCGATGTAATGATGCAATATGATGATGACCTCTGCATTCCACAGTAATTGGGAGGAACAGAACATTTGAATTGATTTGGATTAACTTTCTTTTTCTTTTCTTCTTTTTAATTAAAAGTTTGAGATGCAGAGTATATCAGAGTATAAATGTAGAAGGTCAAAGGCAGGCTGTTGGCTGGCAGCTTTGGGAAGTGATTTGGGGTAGCTGGTGAAGGTGGAAGTCACTCTGCACATTCAGTGCACCGGTGTTGACAGTGGGCTTCCAGGTGGCTATCCTCTGTGTGTTTTTGTAGAGCTGGAAGATGTGCAAAACAAAAGCAACCATCATTGTGGTTTTTGGGTTTTTGTAGTAGAGGTCCATGTAACGCTTTGTATCCCGGGGCTACTTTGCAGGCAGCGCTGAGCACCTGCTGCAAAGCAGGGCTTCTTGTGTTATTGTGGGCAACAGGGTTTGGTGTTGCCAGAAGGTTAATAGGCTCCTCCACTTCTTCCTGTCCCATGGCACAGAGCGCAAGTGTTAGGCTCGGCAGTGCTACAGAGACAGTGACGGATCGCGTCCACCTCTAGAGCCTCATTCGAATGCTGAGGCAGAGCAAGCAGGGTTCAAGCTGGCTGGTATGGAAACTTGTGGGGGCGTGCGTTTGATCTTGCAAGGAGGTTTTCCCTTCCAACTGTCTATCTCCCATTTTGCAAGGGGCTTTCCCCTCCTCTTTTGCCCTGCCTCCGATGTTTTTCTCTTGAGTGAGTCTGACTTTGTCCTATAAAACCATAACCAAGTGTTGCCATCTTCAGCAGTACCTGGAAACTGCTAAAATATCCCCATGACCTGGCAGGCTGCTGGTACAGTTAAAAGGGATCTCTTCCATGGGACAGAACGGTCAATTTTGATGAGGAAGCAGGACACCTCAGGGGAGTCTTTGTACTGGCCCAGGTGTGAAGGGCAGGCTTCACCCTAGAGATGAAGGCTGGTTAGAGAACATCATCATCCTCTTCATCTCACCTGACAACTGCTTGATCCACGAATAAAGTTTGCATCCATAGGTAGACCTTGCCAGTGGTTTCCCAGGTCCAAAAAATAGTCTTTTCCTGTAGCGTGTGGATATTGTGTGGCCGACATTCTCCTTCCCCTCTTCTGAAACCCCTCTGCCTGTCTCTCACCTGGTCCGCAGAGAAAGCACTCAGGTGGGTACATTTGCATGGAAGCAGGCTTTTGAAATGCTAAAAAGGTGAGAGAGTGTGGCCAATTATTCACCCTAAAGGGAAGGGAAGAAAATCTCTAAAGATTTGTTTGGAAAGAGCAAACAAACCACCCTCCCTCTTTTAATCAGTATTCTCTGTAGCAGTTCTAGTAGTGTCTGGTTTAAATATTGGGGGAGGAACTGTGTTGGAAAAAATGGTCACAGCAAAATGTTTTTTCCTGCACTTGTTTGTCTGATATTCTCCTAATTCCTTGTAAATAGGCACGACATCATTTAAAGGTATTTCCTACAGAATGTAATTACTTAGAATGGAGACCTTTAATGCAGATATTAAAAATCAATGACTGCTTTGTGTTTTCTTTAAATGACACTGTTTAGCATTGTTTGTATTGTGTAATGCCTGCGTCGCTCTGCATTATCATAACGTGCTCCCTTTTTCCTCCTGCCACAGAGCAAGACAAGTTTTCATTTGCTGACTTCTTAATGTATCTCCAAAAGATTTTATAAAAACTGTATTTGGAGTGATGTGTATGAACTAGTAACTGCTGGTGGGGGGAGGGGGGGGGGAAGAAAGCAAGGCAATAATGATATAGTGCCATCATAGCTACTGTATCATCTGTCTAAAACACCTCTCATCAGCTAATCACAGCTCTTAAAAACCCTTGATTCTGGAATCGGTTTGTATTTTAAGCAAGCTTGAATTTTCTTTTAAGAAATTATTTTAATTTATATTATTTGCATTTTTCAGCAAGTTTCAAAGACGATTTTATGCACACGTTGCGCATGAAAATAGTTTTCTCCATTGAATTCCCAATGCAGCTGCTGATCTGTTTCTCTGTGCCAAGTCCATTGTTAGTTTGCTTTGTACTGAACTTCATTATGTGAATTTATGTACAATGGGATACTTTGACCCAAAATAATTGTGTAAGGCATTGTAATGCCAGTTTCAGTATCTTGCCGCTTTGTATTGCTGGTAGTATCTCTGGATACAAATACTAGTATTTTCCAAAAATTGATATGCAACGCTAGTTGCTCGCAGCTCAGATTGAATGTTTTCAGCATAGCATATCAAGGATATTCTAATATTTATGAGCACATTCAGCAGAATTTTGCTTTACAAAACCTTTTCTAGTGCTGTATGGCATATACTCTGCATCCGGTGGCAACTCCAGGAGTTGATGACTATATTTAGGTTAAGCAGCCTAGGCTTTCTTTTCAGGTTCAACAGATTGAGCGTTATAAACACGTCTGTCTCCCGGTCCTCATCTACAAAGCACAGTACTGAAAAAGAGAGATGTTAATTATTTAATACGGATTGTTTTATTCTTTGAGTTTAATTTCTTTACTCTAAACAAGGCGTGCTTGATAAGTATGAGGCAGGAGGACCCGGAAGATAAAACAGTGGCCTGAAAACATTTCTTTTTCTAGCTTCAGCATTAACCTGCTTATGGCTGTGGGCAAATCATTACCCCCAGTTCTCTTGTGCTTGTCCCACTCATAAGAAGGGAGTAATGACCTTTGTCTTTGTGAAGGCTTCTGTAAATCCACAGATAGAAGAGTGCTTAAAGAAGAACTAATTTAAGGGTTTTATGTAAAACCCCCAGTGTTAAACAGTGCACAATGCTTGAAATTTGGGAGGAGCATTTCAGGGATGAGTATCTATAAACCTGGCCACTTGAAATATCCATTGATAGCAAGCCTCAAATATCGTATGATTTCCACCACCACCACCCCCCTTTTTTCCTTTTCTTTCTTTTTTTTTTTTCTTGAGGCTCACTCAGTCGTTTCTTAACTTTTTAGTTCTCCAAAGTGAATGCTCTGCTTTTGAAGTGAGTTCCACTTGCTTTTCTCTTGGGAAGTATATAGAACAAATCCAATTTGATCAGATTTTTGGTTACTTTCATAACTGTATCATGAGATCAGAATTTGATTAGCATGTGCTGGAATGGAAATCCAGGCAATGAAAATGTTATAAACGCGCACTACAGGGACTTCCTCTTTCTACTGTGTTTTTTGTTCTCGTGAGTGAATTACAGTAAAAATTACTGTCTTACCTTGAGGGAGTCGCATTTCTCATGGAAAAATTAAGGGGGACTTCTTCTGTGACTATTTTTACTGTGGCCAGTAGCAGGAATTAAATTATATGGAAGTTTCATTACACTTTAACAGACTTTTAGAGAATTTGATAGGAACTGAGTTTGATAGGAACTATCTTTGAATTGTTCAAAGTATTCGTGGAGATACTGAAGTACTGAAGTCAATGAAGCGTGCGTCCACATCAGGCATTATCCTTTCATTTTGGCGTTTGGGATGTTGTTTTAATGGGCAATAACAAAACGCTCTAGATCTTTGCAGGCTTCACTTTAAATTGTATGCTACACCCAAAAGAACATGTTCAGTTGTGTTTACTTTCCTGTTTATCCATATGAAATTTGTGGGAGTCTTGGCTCAGTTTGTCTGAGAAGGGAACTGTTAGAAAATGTACAGAGTTCAACAGTTTCTGGCAGAGGACTTTGGAAGAAGATGCTATACCACCTGCTTGTGCTTGATATTGCTCTAGGGTATCTGCATTTCCTTTGTAAATTTATCTGCAAAATACATTTATTTTTTTAAAGAAATTGTAATGTTTCATATTCTTTGTGAAAAATCAGCCAAGGCTTATGTGCCAGTGGGCTTGTCAGTGGAGGTCCTTCCATTAATTTCATTTGGGTTTGGATCAGGCTCCGTAGTTACAAATTTAGTAGTGGTATAATTTAAGAGTAAATTGCTAAACATGTTGCAGAACATCCTGGAAAGTTCTGGGAACTCGTTTGGATGTCAGAGATATTGAGACTCCTTCTGCTGTGTTGCAAGCTCATCTGGGGACAAGTGCACGCCATTGATTAAATCACATCCCTGTTTGAATTACTAATTTTTTTCTGAATTTTTTTTTTTTTTTTTTGGCATAAGCTTTTGCCACAGCTTGTGGCTAGGAGAAAAGAAAATCTCTTTCTGGGATACGGGCATCTATTTGCCATCCTGGAGCTGAAGACCTGCAGGGGAGAAGAAGCCGGGAAGAAATGTAACTTCTTACCACTTTTTCTCCTTTTTGTGCTAAGCCACTGTGTCACCATCAGTCCCTGGGTGGTACCTTGCTTCGTCTAACGGGTAACATCCCTAGCGCTATTATCAAGGGTTTTTTCATTCCTTGCTTCCATCCCGGCCAGGAGAAGGAGGATGAGCACTGAGGGAATAGCATGGGTTGCCTCACACCTCAAGCACGAACATGACACCATGAAGCGGAGCCTGAGCCTCCTGCTGCGGCAGCTCCAGGCCAGTTCTCTGCAGCAGCTGTGCTTTGGGTGGGTGTTTTGCCTTTCCTGCTCTTTTCGCGGTGGCCAACCTGTGAAATAGCTGCTTAATTCACACAAGCATCTTTAAAACGTGACCTTAATCAAAGTGGCTTAAAGAAACGCAGCCCAGTTCCATTATTTATTGATGTCCACAGCTGTCACTGTCTCGGGTACACAACTTTGTGCGTAGCTTCATAGGCAGTTAATTCCTTTTCCTAAGAAAAAGTGATCTTTTTTAGTACTAATAGCATAACACGCTTCCCCAGTGTATGCCTGTCCAACCTTGTTTGTCCTTGTTAGGCTTTAGGACATAATGTTAGCTTCTTGGTAATTCATCTCTTTCCCTTTATTTTTTTTTTTTATCAGCGTTTTCATATCCTTATATTCATTTCCAATGGCTGTCATCAAGATTGTCTTAATTGAAAAAACGTTCGCTGTGACTTTAGCAGCTGTTCTTCTGCATTATAAAATCGTGGTAATTGTTTGTGTTCGTTCAATGCAAGGTCGCTGCAATGGAAAGTAAATGGTCTCCGTTAATAGGTGGTGTTCTCCCTGCTACAGTGTCTTGCTGCCCGTGAGCTGGAATATGAGGTGTGCTACTTAGTGCGTGAAATAAAAGGCAAAAACCACTTTTGAACTCTTCTTTGACTTTTTCACAGAACTTATTTTTCTGAAACTGCCTGTCTTATCTTTGAATTCCTCTCTAGTCGACCAATTGAATTTGTGACTTAATCGAAAGTTAATGAAATAAGCTTATTTGTATAAGCACTCAGGAAGACCCTGGATGATTTACAGAAACGTGAAATAAAAAAAATACTTTCCCATCACTACAGTATGTACCCATTAAGGGAGAACTCTGTAGGCTTTCAGATGTGCACATCTCTGTGTGGCTCGGGCTGGACTGTCCTCAGACCTCCTCCGCTTTCAGAGCGGCTTTTTGAGGTTTACCAGTTAAAGCTGTCATTTCCATTGGGTCGTAGAATTTAAATTGGCATCTACCAGGTGCTATATTCTGCCCGTCCTTGTGCCTTGCCATTGCCTCTTACTGGTTTCCAAATATATGTGTCCATGTACATACACCTTGTTTTATAAGTGTTATCTGTGATCTCAGCGGAGGCTTTGTCGTTGGTATTCAGCTGGCAGTTTTTGGCGTGCACGCGTGGGGCAGGTTGTACTTTGGGGGGAAACAAAGGGTAATGCTCAAGCTGCTTTGCTCATGGCGGTATGGAAGTGAGAGTTGTGTGCCGGTGGGTGTATCTGCTAAATGTACGACTAAAGCAAGCTGTAGCGACAAGGAAATGTAAGGGTGTATTTTCTAAAGTACAGAGTTATTGTGCTTACTTGCTTCTGGTCTGGTCTTGTTGATACCTTTTAGTAAGTGATGAACAACGATGTAATTCAACTAGCGTAAACTATAAAATTTATTTTGAAGGCTTCTGTTTGTTTTATGTAAACTTTTGCATCTCCTGTATTGACTAAAATTTGAAGTCTTGATCTTTTGCATGGCTGCTAATCTCAGATGCATATTTTTGCCTTCACCTCAAGTGAATCTAAGTTTCTGGAAATTACGTGCCTAGAGATCGTCTTTGTTCGGAGGCACACGATGCCCCCCTCCTGGCTGTTGCTGTTTATGGAAGTGGTTTCGTTCTTCCTGCAGAGGTGTTGCTGCTGGTGCTTTCTATATGCAGCTCCGCTTTTGATGGTGCTTTGTGACTTTCAGCAGCTTCACGACTATTTCCACTGTTTGAGTTTCTAACACAGAATTACGGCTGGCTACCACCTTCTTTTCTTTGGGGAAAGTTCTGGAAATTTTCTGTTGAAGTTACAAGTAGTTGTCCACAGATATCTTTAATTGAGTGTAATGAGGGGCAGATGTTCATTTGTATTGAGATATTCTATTTCGTTTATGTGTTGGCTTCTCAAGCCAACAAAAAATTACCATGCTCAGAAATTCAATGCTCGGATTTGCTGGCTACACCTGATAGCAGTTAGAGACATTTAGAGCAATGTGCGGTGCTGTTTGAGGTAAACAGGATTTCAAAGAGAGCTTCATGAAATTTTAAGTACTGTTGAGGACTTGCAGCAAAACTCTATGGATCTTGTAACTACAGAATCACTTCTTCAGTGTAAGCGAGAAGAGCCCATTAGGAGAAGCATCCTAATACTGGTTTGGTTTTTTCCTTTCTCTCTGAGAACTCTTGAACATACCTACCTGACATCCATTTCTTTGACTTTTTTTCTGCAGTTTATAATAAGAGAATTTGAGAGTTTAAAAAGTTATCGTAGCTTATTAGTTTGTTGTTTCTTTCTCCCTTTCTCTCCCTTTCTCTCTCTTTCTCTCTTAGAACATTCTAGTGTGTTTAAAAAAAAAAAAAGGTGGGGGACAGCTGTCCCTCCTGAAGTTGTGCCATCTGTATCATCTTTCTGGCTGAGACTTCTGTCCTCTTTTTCCTGTCCAGGCAAATCCTCTGTAGAGAAAGAAATATGTCTTTGTGCCTTAAGCAAACCACATCAAATGGAAGATCTGATAGATAGCCCTTTCTGCTCCTTGATGCCTTTATCTCTTGTCCATGATTCTTCATATTTTAAGAAACAGTGGGGTTTTGTGTTTTGGGTTTTTTTTTTTAATTTTTTTTTTAAGCTGGAAGTTTTCTGCTTCCTAACAGTTTCTTAATTGAAAAATCGAGCAATTCTTAACAGAGGATGAAGCAGAGCTGTTTCAGTACTCTCCTTTCCAAGACAGAAGAACGTAAATTAAACTGAAAATGCGGTTTCTATTTTATATAAACATATATATCCGTATGGAAAAAAAAATTGTCTAAGCATTTTGTACCATACTGCAGTGACAAGATGCTATAAATAATTTCCCTGTGACTTGGTAACACTTCTGCATCTGAAAAAATTTTCTTCAAGTTTTCTTGTAATTTTGGTAGAAACTTGAGAGAATATTCCAGACTTCTCTGTTTTTTTCCAGGCCTTCTACTGGTATCCTTATACTTTTTACTTGATCACTAGCCTCAAGTTATTGAGGCTGCAGGTCAGCAAATCTCCCCCTTCCCAAGACAGCACTTAGCAAAGATGTATTTACATTTCTAAATAGCTAATTAATTCTTCTGAAGTTTTCTTTTTTTTTTTTTTCTCAGAAATAGATATAATAGGTTTGTTAATAGATAATATAGGCATATTAAGCATCGCTATTAAGCACTGCAAAGTATTTGGCAGTGTCAGAAATTGTAAAACGAAATATCTGAGGCCACTGCCGAAATGCCTGTATTCTTCTGTGGATTCGTCCAAGAAAAATAACTTGTTGTACAGCGGTGAATAATCTGCGTTATCAAATATGTCCTGTTCCTGCCTGGCGCTGGGTGCCCTTCATTTCCTTTTGCAGCCAAAAGGGATCCAACATGTTGCAGCTCAGGCTGTGATGAATACTAATGTCTTGATATCCGGTAGATCATTAGTTTTTATTTGTAAAATGGACGCAAAATTAGTTTTGACCTTTAAAGCTAAGTCAAAAGGTCAATCCATGTCCTTTTCTGATTTGGTGCATTAGTTGCTCCCTGTCCCAGTTGTGTATAGGACAATAGTTTCTGTTCATTTCAGAGGTAAATTAAACTGTAGGTGATGCTTTGCATTCAAAACTTTGTTCTGTTTGTTTTATTTACAAGTGAATTTCAGATCACTGAATGTATCTTCATGGGTTCTGTTTAAAAAAAAAATAAAAAATCAGTATCTCTGTTGTTTTTTTTTTTATTATTCAAATCAATGCATGCATGCTACCTAAAACTATCAGGATGTGATATGCTTTAGGATACACAGAGGATAAAAATATAAGTTTATGCATTTTTCAGTTACTCAAGTATTAGTATTCTTGGCAGCTCTGAATCGGGGGGATAAAATGCCAGCGTGAAATTAATAACTGTTTTTGTTTCTGTTACAGCTACACTGTACACATCCTGCATCTTGTTGGGTATATTCCTCAACAGCAGCGTACCAATATTCTTTGAGCTCTTTGTGGAAACAGTCTACCCTGTTCCAGAAGGAATTACCTGTGGAGTTGTCACCTTTTTGAGTAACGTGTTTATGGGAGTGCTTTTGTTTTTCCTCACGTTTTACCATACAGGTAAGAAATAAAAGCTACTTTGAAAATATAGTTCTCCATGAAGACATACTATTGTCAGTAAAGGGAGGATTTGTACATGCAATTTCCGTTAATAATCAGATGTTTGAATCTACCTGTGTAGATTCTTCAAGTTAGAAGAACTTTAATTGTTCTTTTCTCTATGCGTGCTAATAAAAAGGAAACGCTTTAGTGCAAGATGTATGTAGTCATAATCCACTTAGAATTTGCTGTAGCCAGAACCCATCAAGATACACGCTGTCGTCATATTTCTCTGAAGGCCTGGGTAATGTGGCCATTACTACTGGTTGTATCTGTGGGCGTTCAAAGCCACAGTAAAGCTCATCCCCTCTCGTGCCTCGGGGTAAATCTGCATTGCCCAGGAGGGGCAGAGCAGAAACGCCCCGTTTACGGTCAGCTCCCATCGGTGGCTTGGAAATACCATTGCGGGGGAGAGAGCGTCTCGGGACCGCTGCTCAGAGACAAAATATTCATTTCTTTGGATTAATCCGGTGGCCTCATCAGGCACAACAGTGTTTTGCTTGATATTTTCCTCAACTTCTTCAGACTTTCTCATCTCTCGAGTATTATGTGTTTCCTCATAACTCATAATTGTAACTTTCAACTTGCTATTTAGTAGACTATAATATATATTATTACTCTAAGCTGTAAAGTAAGAACCCATCTTGCTTTAAAAGGGAAAATGGTCTTTACTAATGGTTTTTCAAAGATGCAGTTTTTTGATTTTTATTGTTGTGGTAAATGTTTGCTTCAAGCTGCAAGATTTGTAGAGCAATGTTTTACTTTGGAAGCATTAGAAATTCTGAGCTTTTATATATTATCATGAGTGCATGAGTGGATTACTTCTTAACATGGTGTGTTTTATAACCAAGAGGAGACTGACAAATTTCAGAACGAATTGTGCTTGAAATCATGAAGGTTACAGCCCGGCACAAATTTTCGGCATGGTGTGTGTGTGTCTTTATGCCAGGGAATTGCAAACAGATTGACAACCCTATTCCAAATTGTGGTCTGTGAACACAAACTGAGAGAAATGATTAATTTTTCTTAGGTTTGGTTTTGGTTTATTTTTTTAATACTGACACTGAACTGCGTCATTGTAAAATCTGAGTTCCATCCCTGCTAGCCTCGAGTGGCATGATACTTAGTCTTTACATTTTAAAGAATGCTTTTATGATTAATATTGATTGGTGTGAACTCTGTTCGCATATGCTATTATTTTGAACGTTTACACCTGAGCCGAAAAGATTATACAGAGTATTGAGACATTTTTCAACATTTTTCAGAGTAACAATGCAGTGTTCAGAATTACTTAATAATTGAGGATGGGGATACAGTGTCTCACTTCTGACTGAAGAATTATGATAAAGTGAGCTCATTCCCTCATAAATAGGGTATTTGCATCCCTTTTTTGTCTCCAGTATTTCTTTCCCTAGCAGGTATCCGTAAATCCAGGTAAGGATAAACCTGAAATTAGTATATCCATGCACTTGGAATATTTTCCCTGATTCTACAAAGGAAAAAAAAAAAAAAAGTAGTAATTTGTGCTTAGGATGATCCATTCTCTGTGATGCAGTTTCACAAATGATGAAAAGTAGAAGAGCGCCTGTGGTCGCAGCGGGGAGGGATCAGTTCCAGTGGGTGCTATTGGCTCCTTTGATAAAAAAAAAAATCATTCAGAAGGTAGATAACGATCTTAAACGTTTGTCTTACATTTGATTCAAATACATCCTCTAATGGCATTTAAGAAGCTTACGGATAAAGCGGACCTCAGTCGAATTCATCTTGATCCCTCAGTCTTGCCTTTGAGGCCAAATAATCTGTAGTAGTTTTAATTCGGATTTCTCTCTTTTTCTCCTCATACTCTGATACTGCAAAGGCCGTGAAAGAGCCAAGCCCTGGAAACCTTCCAGTCCATTGAAGATTTTGCTCCAGCTAGAGCTGTGGAGATGCAATTTTTTGCATCTTTTGTCCTTTGCATTGTGTTAATATAAATTGTGCTTTTTCTTTTAGCAATATAAATTACAGATTTAAGAAAGCAGAAGTGCCAAAGTCTTGATTTTGATTAACTCAGGCCTTGAGGAAGAGTTTAAAAATAAATAAATAATAATAATAAAGGAAATTTAAAAAAAAAAAAACAAACAACAACAAAACCCCAAAAAAACCCAAAACAAAACAAAAACAAATATACCCCACCATCTCCAGTAAAATGAATGTTTCTTCAGTAAGTTTACAGATTTACAAAAAAAGAAATTGTGGTGCACTTGTTTTTTAAAAAAAAAAAAAAAAAAAAAAAACCACAACAAAAAAAAACAAAAAAAACCCCCCAGACTATAACTGCTAATTAGTAGTCAAATATCAGGCGATAGGATTTCTTGAATGTGGAACACAAGCTTTTAAGAGCAGTACATTATGTCTACTAACAGCTAAAAAGAGGCTTCTGAGGAAGCCGTTTGTGCAACTAGTTTCAAATTGAATTGATCGTACGGCTCACAAGTTTCTTCTGAGGAATTGGTTTTCCCTTCTCAAAACCGTGCGGCAGGTTTGATTCAAAATCAAATCCTGCTTCTTCTTACACTTTTAATTTGTTTTCATTTTCACTCCATAGAAATCAAAGAACTAATGAGTAGAGTCTTCAGAAGTGGTTTATTCTCCATTAGCAACGATAGATTTATTTTTTTTCCTGACGTTTTCTCCATTGACAGGTTGAATAAGGAGGTTTAACATTAGCTGGAGGCGTTGGTGTTTTATTTATATATATATATATATATATATATATTAAAAGAACACTTTATATGTACATAAGGCATCCACGGAGAAGTCTCATGGACCACGTTAACCATCTGTATCGATCGAGAGCTGTCAGGATTTTGTTCAGAACCCAGTAATTTCCTTCGAACCCGCCATCAATCAAAGTTTTGGCCTCTTTGAACATGGAGCACGTTTGATAACTCTGAGGTTGGGTCTGTTTTCTGCTTTACAGAGTTTTCCTGGTTCAACTGGTGCCTGCCGGGATCGTGTCTGCTCAGCCTGCTCCTCATCCTCTGCTTCCGCGAGTCCTACGACAGACTCTATCTCGATGTCGTCGTCTCTGTGTGATAACGCCGGGGTGGTGAGAGGTTGGGAGAGACTGGAAGTCAGCTTTGCAGGCTGCACATCTGCCTGGATTTGCACGGCTGAACAGCGGAAAAACAAAGAAATTACAAGACTTAATCGTGGCTTTATTAGGGAGGGTGAGGGACAGGCTGTTCTTACGCTCAAGACCACCTTGATTTGCGATAAACGTGGAACTTGAGTGGTGATAATGATGCCGAAATGCACAAAGAGGGTATATCTGGTGTACAGGTCCCGGTGCCAGAGCTGGGACTCTCTATTTAAAAGGCTGTCGATGTAGCAGTGAGGTGTACAGTTGTGTGAGTGTGTGTGTGTGTGTGTGTGTGTGAACTCAAGGTTGTACACACCGGGGTACCAGTAATCTTCAGTCTTCTATCAGAATAGAAATAGTGAATAATCTTAACAAAAGGAAAAAAAAAAAAAGATAAAAGAAAATCTTTTTTTAAAAAAATCTCTCTTTTAAATCGCTAGTCATTTATATAATGAATGTCCATTAAACAGTTAAGCTAAAACGATTTGGTGCTTGTACACTACATTTACATTCTAATAAAGTGATTTCTGATATAAGACGCTGGTACCAGGGTTTTTAGCCATACTAAATATCCCAAACAGTCCTTGGAGTGTTGTTAGAGGTGTTTGTTGTCACCCTGGAGCACACGATAGCTTTAGCTGCCACTGAAACCCAACTTGCACCCACAGTCACCTCTGAAATACCACCGTGGTCCTGTATCTCCTGCACACGGAGCATCCGTGGTATCTCAGAAGTTTACTGGAGCCTCACTCTTGGTAAATGTTGCTGTTTTAAAGGCCACCACTGTGTCACCTTTTCATCCCCCGTCTCCAGTACGGCCTTTTTTAATGTGACGACCTGTTTGTGCCACTGAATAATGTGGGTGTGGATGTCCAAGTCCCACTAGTTCTCTTCTGATACAATAAGGTGTGCGTGGTTTTTAGGATTAGTTTATGATTGAGGGTGCCTAAACAAGATTGTTTGTTAACTCAAGTCTTTAAAATCACCGTTTCCTAAAAAAAAAAAATCTTTCTAGTTGATGAGGTGCCCTGATGGCGAAATGACAATGAGTTTGGCAATGAGAAATAACTCATGAGTTTTGGCATAATATGGGAAATATAACGCCAGCTCTTTTTATCAGTACTAATCGGTGGTCGTTCTGGCCCTTACTTGAACATAAATATTAAAGACACTTTGAATAATTTTTTAACTCAATTTTAAACCTGCTAATAATTTCTTAATTATATTTTTTAGATTTCAGTTCAGCATTATTTACAGTATTTCTGTGTGTGTGTTCTGTGCTTTGTGTTAGGGGCGTGTGTTTGTGTGCCTGCGTGCGTATTTATATCTATGTATACACAAATAAAACTTATATATATATATCTTTTATATATAAGTTATATAAGGGTATGTGTTTACATAGGTTTATTTTAGGCAATCCTGTCTCTGGACGGTGGTATGCCACTGTTTGTAACTAAACCATTCACTGCTGGGAATGGAAGCGCATACATACGCTGTCTGTGACATGAATGTTTTTTTCGGGGGGTGAGTGATTTCCCACCGTGGCGGTTCCACGGCAGGGGTTGTGGTGCGGTCGCGTGTCGGAGGCGGACGGTGTTGCAGGGTTGTGCGTCCGTAGGAGTCTGAATCAACGGCCCTTTGCTCCCCTGGGGGGCTCTTCGCCGCCGCCCCGGGGTGACACCGGCACTGGAAACTCACTGGAATAAACCCTGAACTGAGCGCTGCCTCAGACACGGATCCCTTCGTTCTGCCCGCTCTCCTTCCCCGGAGAGAATCTGCCACCAGTACCTTCCGCTCAGGAGTGTATCTGTGCAGTAAAATAAAACAAGCTGTTCCCTGCTTTTATGTTTTCAGAGCAATGGATGTACTTACTGTTGTAACAGAAAATTGACTTCGCTCATTGCCTATATCGGCTACTAAATGATTTTTTTCTGTCTTGAAACAGGCTCTTTGTAGAAGTGGAGCTAACCTACGCTGGGATAACTAAATCAATCTAAGCAGCGCATTCAGAACCGCTGGCATCATCCTCTTACCGTTTTTCAGATGAATGGTATTAACTGTCCAACTTCTTTTTACTATGTTTTAGTGCCTGGAATGGTTTCAGTATCCAGTAGCTGCTGCTACCTATTGTCTTCTGAAACCAAGGATCACTTGCCAAGAGTCTGATTGGAGTTGCATTGTCATGGCAGAATTGCAAGCTCAGATGGCTCTTCGGAGCTCTGCTTCTGCAATTTACTGTAGCTATATTAAGATTAAAATTGCATCGTTCAGGCACTGTCCCGAGTGACAGAGATTTCTAATCCTTTCACTGTCCTATTTTAAGGTGGAGAAGCTCTTCAGGCAGTGTTCAGACTATAACCTATTCTGCCTCTGTTCCAGAAAGCACCAAACAATTCAAAATATTTGTCAGTGCTGCCAGATTCAGGCTCTCCCCGCAGCCGGGAGAAGAGAGAACGTCCTGGTTTAATCCCCGTTGATTGTTTTTCTGCGTCGGTGTGAATTGCTCGCTGCTGTCTTGAACTTTGAGGCTTTGGTAAAAGCTTCTGCGTCCGTCTTGGGCGCTGTAGTGTGTGCTCTTAATGACAGCCCTCGACGCCTCTGCACCAAAACAGAGGCGTTACCCGGCTCTGCTGGACACCTGCGCCGGGGTGGAGACACTTGGGGCTCAACCAGAGTTCCCAGCACGACTGATGGAAATCTGCCTGAGCGAAAACCAAAGGATGGCTCCCCAATTACTTGGAGTTGGGCGGGACGCTGCTGCATTCCACACACGCCATGTTCAGGCTTTAGGATTTTATTAGATTAACCAGTCTGGCTCATGATGGAGGTGGGGGGTTGCAGATGTGCTTGCTGAGATCTCCGAAAAATACTTTATCCTCTGGGCCCAGCAGCAGCAGAATCCTTCTCCGGAGGAGCAGTCCGCTTCATGCCAGTAACCCAGCTGAACCTGTGGGAATATTTTTGGGATATGGGTTATTGCTAGGTCCACCTTTGGATTTCCCGAGGGTCCGAGCTGCCATGATAACCGCGCTTTATTGGAAGGTAGGCTTTGAGGCTGCGGGGAGAGCTCTAAGCAACGCTGATGCGATTAGCAGTAGTGCAGAACAGGCTCAAAACGGTTAATATTTCTCTTATTAATTACTTAAAGTTCTAAGTCTCTCTGTAACTTCTGAGCCATCAGCAACGGGGTTTTTTATCTAAATGAGGCATTACCTTGCTCTGCCGCAGAGTAGCTGGTGTTGGCTGCTGCTTGGGCTTTGACTTGCAAGCAGAGGAACGTGCCCTGGGAAGCTGTACTATTTTCATGGCTCATAAGCTCACGGCTCTGAAGAACGTTGTTTTTGTTTTTGTTTTTTTCCCAGCAGTGCGGAGTCCCCTAAAATACAAATGATTGTGCTAAGTTTTATATTGAAAATGCCGGGAAGGATGCTCTGTAGTGACGGCTCTCTCTTAATAGTTCTTCGTTGTAAGCATGGGCTGCTCCTCAGGTTTCTGCTTGGCTCAGAAGGCTGGCTGCTTGCGAGCTGTGCGGCTGTGCTGGCTTTTGTGCTGCTGATGAGAAGCTCGGGGTTAGTAGACGTAAGGCTCCTCTTACGGCAGTGTTTACGGTCTCTCTGCGCTGCATTGATTTCCGTTTGATTCCTTTGCCTTCCCGCGTGGCCGCCTGCTCCCCTGAGTCCATGCAGGAGGTACGGAGAAGAGCTTCCGTGCTCCCAAGCTGATTGTAGAGGGATGGGTTGGTCGACCATCTACTTAATAGGCATTAAAATAGCATTTTTTTAGGAAATTGTGCAAGCTGAAGGAAAGTGCAGCCCCAAAGGATTTTGTACATGTGTGAGCGGACAGTCTGTTATGAGCAGGCTATAATTTGCCTGAAACTTATCCTTTTAGCCCCCACACCTAGAGACCCAAGCTGCTGATACCTGATGTTAGGTATTCCGGTTCACGGCATCATGGAGTTATTCCCAACCATCTGACGGAGCCGCAATGAACGGGAGTGGGACAGTGGGGCGTCGTTAATCTTGGAGTGGGGTTGGAAAACCCCAGGCTGCGTCAGTGTTTGCCCTGGTCACCCGGGGGGGTGCTGGGCTGGTGGATCGAGTGAGGGGAGCGAAATGCGGGCTCCAGGGGGCATTTCGACACTGAAATACTGCGCTGAGTTCGTCAAATCCATATAAAATGGAAAGCTTTGGGATGACAGGGATGTTAGTGCCTGGCTTGTTCTATGGTAAAACTTAGCAAGGGAGTGCGTAGCCTTACGCTGTAATAGAAACAAGCGGAATGGATTGATTTGTGTATATTGGCTGGTACTAGAAAGGGAAGTGCTGTTTAATTGCGAGGATTGAGTGAAATATGAATTGGAATTATACAGCTTGCGCAGTGGATATTACTGTCCTATAACGCTATGACGGCAGGGTTTTAATTTTTCATCTTCATTTCTTCTGTTGGGTCAAATATTAATAATTTTCTATGACAACGGCGTTTTTATGTTTCGTTAGTTTTTGGGGGGCTCCTTTTTAGCCTGAGTTTGGATCACCGGGATAATTCGGCAAGACAGCTGCTGCGCTGGCGTGAGAGCGTACGGGGAGATTTGGTACCGGTTTGGTGTTTGACAGTGGTGCCGCGGTTCCCGGTGATGTTGAAGCGCGGGGCCGGGCGAGCGGGGCTGGGGCGGGGGGCGGGGGGGCGGCAGCGGTGCGAGGGCAGGTGCTGACCCTGCCAAAACGAACACGAGCTGCTTCACCGCCTTCCGTGGGTCCGGGATGTGGGTCCCAGCGGCGGGGCTGGGAGGAGGAAGGGAGCCCATGTAGCGGGGGAAAAGCCTTGTTGTGGTTGCCGCCTCCCTTCCGAGAGGGCGAAAACCTCCGGGCTGTTACTGCTCCAGCTGTGAGAGACCGTGAGCACCGACACAGGCTTCGCTCCGTCCCTGCAGCCGTTGCCGCCGCGAGGTGGGTGGTTGGTGGCTCAGGAGTATCTGCTTCGCTTCCTCCAGGAGCATCGTGGCAGGCGGCGGCGGAGAATGGCCGCGGAGCAGGCGGCAGCCCCGGGGGAGTCAGAAGATGGCGTCAATCTGCTTATGATTTTTGCAGTTTATGTTTCAAGACAGATGAAACTAATAAATAGAGGAAGAAACGTAATGCTGTCCAAAGTTTTGACAAGCAAAAGCAAATATTTGCACAGATGCGCTGGCTCCTGCCTTTTACTTGGGATGGCAATGTGTTTGGATCAATTGGTGTGTGTCCCCCCCGCCCCCGCCCCCCATAGTGTGGACCCCCTCCCGCAGCCCCGGGAAGCTCCGTGCCCGGGCCGGGGTACAGCGATGGGGATGGGGGGAGAAGGGAGGCGTCCAGCCAGGGTGCCCAGAAGGTGTGATGCTGGCGGGCGCCTGGGTTATTTGTGCAGGAGGGATGTCTTCTACGGACCAGTTTTAGCAGGATCTCATTTTTTGCTTTCTGAAGGATGAGGTTCTGACCTCTGTTTTATCTTTGTGCTGCCGCTCGTGCCGCAGGAACAGCGGTGGCTGTGGCACACGGCGTAGAGGCGCTGGCTCCTCCAGGTGCGGCAGAGAAGGCAGGTGGGACTTTGTGATAAAAGCTTTTCCTTCCACGGTCTCTCACCCCACCAGCTTCCCCCATGCGACTTCGCCACTCGTTAGATCTGGACAGACTCATTGTGCTCACTTTGCGTTGCTACGTGATGAAAATACCATGGGCAAATCCTGTTTGTCTCTATGGGGAGCGTTTCCCTTCAGGCTCAGGCCACTTCTCTGGCCTCAGTCTGTCTGTCTGTCTGTAAAAGCCAAAAAAAAGTCCCCAAACGCCATGTTTTCCTTTGCAGAGCAGCTGGGCAGGTTTGTGTGATGCTGGGAGGGGTAGGGAGAGCCTGGGCTCAGTCACGGAGCTGCTCGGGGGCTTGGGGAAGGGTTGCTGGTGCATGGGGTGCTTCACTCTCCCCAGCTGTGAAAGGGGAGGGGGACACCCCGCGTACCTCCCCGGGCAGGGACGCTGCGGCCGGGGCTGGGAAGTGCTGGGGGATCCCCTGAGGGATGGGCTGGAGCAAGGCCTGGGAAATGCCCTGTTTTAATGGGATGCGTCCATTGGGTCCTCAAGGACCTCTCTCAAGGTCCTCAGCCTTGAGAGCGCTGTGGGGGGCACAGACGCTGGCTTTCTGTGCCCGGCCAGTGTAATCTGTAAGGCATAGACAGTATGTGCTCTATAGAAAGAAAACCCCTCTGGCAGGACGGGTTGTGTTAACAAACTGGGGGAAAATGGTTGTGTTCAGGGACGGGATGCTCGGAGCGCTGGTCTGCCCAGGGCAGTGGAGGGTATGCGGTGATGCCGGGCTGTATCCAGCTCTCTCCAGACGCTCTGGATGTGCAATCACAGCCAAAAACTGAGCTGGCTCCCTCTTCCCAGGCCCTGCCTGCCCCTCTCCTGGCTGCCCCCATCCTTCTGCTCCCACCCGTCCCCTGGGTTGACCAAGCCCCGCAGAGCCGCAGGGTATCCCCACGGGCTGGTGGGCGGCCACCGGCTGCTGCCCCCCCTCCCAGGGCAACGATGTATTTTCCACATGTATTTATTTTCTCTGCCCATGATACTTGCAAGATTTAAAAACCCTTTTTCCTCTACCAAGTTCAACGTCTTCCGCTGTGCATTTTAGAAACATGTACTTGATATGGTGGAAAAAAATGGCTTTTAATTATGTGACGCACCCAGCGGTTGGGGTCTTTTGAACTGCATGAGCGTATGGAGCAGGAAGAGGGATTTACGTGTTGGAGAGCGTCTTTGTAAACTATCCTCGACCTGTAAGACTGTTCAATTTTACTGGAGTTTGTATGCATTTTACTTTTGTAATTTTTTTAATGATTTGATAGAATTTTATTTTAGGGCAAATTCTACTTTTTGTATGCGATATTCGGATGTGCTGTATTTTTATTTTTAAGAAAATAATGTGGAAACCACTATATACTTGTCAATGTAACACATCCACCGGGTCATTTCTTTTTAAAACTGGAACCTTACCATGAAGTGCGTGTTACTTTACGTACTGGTTGTTGCACATTAAAGAGGTTACTCAGATGTGCTGCCGTCGCTGTTCGTTAATTAAAAAAAAAAAAATACTGGGGAATAATTTATTTCTGGTATAATGCTGCCAAAACCTCACTGGAGATACTGCTACGAAACGGGGAATGCTTGCTCTAAACGAGCGTAGCCTCACCTAAAGCCCAGCCCACCCAACGGAGCCCACCCAACGGAAGAATTCCCATCGCTTTCAGTGGGCTTTTAGGGTGGGGGCTGGCACTGCTGCCGGTCCCCGCAGACCAAGAGACGTGGGGCGGGGGCCGGGGCAGAGGGAGGGAGGGAGGGGACGGTGCTGGCGGCGGTGGCAGCCCCCGCTGCCCCATCCCACTGTCCCGGCTCTGATTTCACATCCCGCCTCATCCGGGCTCCCGGCTGAGGAAGCTGCAAGCCCGCTGATGTTGCTGGTTCCCATCATTAACATCTCTGTTCATGTTTTCGGAGAGGGCACCCTTCGTAATAACCTTCCTTGTGTTTATTCTGCATCCACTTGAAACGGACCCAACCCGGGATCTCTTGATCCATGTTTATTTTCTAGGACCAGCTTTTCAATAACGCCCTGACTACTTACCAGGGCAAGTTTAAAATAGCCTCACGTCCTATTAGTTCTGGGAAGAAATCTGTCAACTCTCATATCGTGGAATATCTGGGCCCCACTATTCTTAGCAACAGTCTCTTTCCAGTCTATATATGGGAGCTTAAGGCTCCTCTAATGATACAGTTCCTGGTTGTATTTATCTTTGCAGTGTTACAGAAATCTCCATCCTTTTGGGGGGATGAGAGCTGATCCATCTCCATCTCAGATCCCTGCCGTAGTTCTGTGTATTGGTGAACCCGCTATGCTCGTTCTTTCTCACAGGGTTTCTATTTTTTTTTTAGCTGGTTTCTATTTTATCTTTGCTGCTGGTGAAAACTGCTCTTTCCCTGGCATGTAAATAACATTTGTTCTCTCCTTCCCAGTGGACACATCCTTGCTGGGGGCTCGCTGGTGGCTCCCTCCCCGACCACGTTGGAGTTGCCTGTGGGCAGAGGGACCTGCGGGAGCAGCCGGGCTGGGGGCCGGGGTGCGTGCAGGCACTCAGTGACGTGCCCAGATGTGCCCAGATGTGGGGGAGCCGCTCACAGATACCTCACGTCTAACGGCCGTGGGACAAACAGAGGCTGGGGAAAAAACTCAGGGCCCCTTGGAAATGCCGGGCGTGGGGGTTCTGCCATCTCTGGGCTGCAGCCGGGGGATGCTGGTGCTGGGGAAGGGCAGCAGCAGCACCCAAATGCGGGTGGACCAGCCTTTTCTCTCCTGCCGGGGGTCATGAGGGCCGAGGGGCCGCGGCGTGACCTGCCCCAGGGGCATGGTTTGGGCTGCAGCTGGGGAGTTTGTCGGGACTCAGGGCACCGGCCTTTACCTGACACACGCCACTGACGTTACTCTGCACCCACCGCCATATCAACACGAATTTACAACCAGGGGATTGTTTTGTTTTGTTTTTTGTTACAACTCGGGCTTGAGCAGGCGGAGGGGAACCCCAAGAGCGTGCACCATGCCAGGACTCCTCACGCGAGCTGCCAGGACCGGCGCGCTCCCCGCTCTGGGAACAGCCAGTCACCCAGTGAAGTCATCCTTGAATGAGGGCTGCAAAAACCACCTTAACTCTTCCAGAGCCAAAGGAGCACAGGCAGACGGCCGGGGCAGAGCCAGGTCACCCTGGACTCTCAGCAGGTTCCGTGGCCACAGCGAGGTTCCTCTTCGGGAGCTTTCCGCTTTGCTCCGTGCCTGCAGGCGCATCCCGGGGCTGGAGGGGCTCAGACGCTGGCGCCGGGATGGGGCGGACCCCTTCCCCGGCAGCTGCTGGGCCGTGGGTGAGCCCGTCCATCCCTCCGTCTGCTGGGCTCCAGACCCACAGCCACGATAGGTACCCGGCTCAGGCACTAAAAGGCAGTGGCCAGGGGGTGCCAGCCTCCCCCCAGGCAGCACATGGGGATCCGTAGCCTCAGTGGGACCCCGGCGCGGGGGGCTGGGGCGGGCGCAGGCAGAGGGAACACCAGCGGCTGAGGAACCGACCCCACCGTGTCCCGAACCTCAGCCTCTCCCCGGGGCTCTCCTAAACCTGCCTTTGACTGCAGAGCCGAGGGCCGGGATTGCGGATGCAGCTTCGCGGTTGAGTTCTGGCGCTGCAAGAGCGTCGCTGGTGGGCAAAGGAAAGGGCAGCCCTGAGGGGTTTGTGGTGAGTGGACGAGCAGCAAAAGTGCGTATTAAAACAGCACAGCTTCACACAGAAGCGACTTCAACTGCCACTGAAGTGCAGAAAACACTGTTTTGAGAGAGATTTTCCAGAACAGGCCTTAGCATACGCTAAAGCATGGCAGCTCGTCCCACCCTGTGCCCTCACGTGGTACCTAGAGGTTGTTTTATCCTGGCTGGGGCAGGACTGCGGGTCTCGGGGCCGGCCGCAGAGGCGATGCTCGGGGAGCGAGTCCGTCCCTGTCAGCTCCAGCCCCTCTTGGGCCGCGCCGGTGCCCAGGACGGAGGGGCCTGCCAGGGACCGAGCAGCTCGCCGCGATGGGCGGCCTCCCCCAGCTTCGTCTCTCCCAGCGCCAGAGGAGCCATGGATCAGCAGAAGACAGCGGTAATTGCCAGGAGGCTGTCAGGCAGAAAGCAAGGCTCTCGCTCGTGGACAGGCTGATGTAAGTCAGCATGTAAATTGGGTACAACAGAAAAATAATTTCAGCCGAGCTCCTACGAAGAAACCCTTGACCAAAAAAACGTTGTTGCTAAGAAATGTGGAAACAGAAAACAATAATGTGGCTCCTGCCAGGGTAATAAAAGTGTATCAGCGTTCTGCCTGCTCTCTCCTACAGATCACTTGCTCGTGACAGTAAATTAAGTACTGCAAAAATGGGTACAGCTTTCTCTGTGGCCATTGATGCTTCACATCATGGAAATATCAAATGGCTCTGATGGCTGTTCATTACCCTGCGCTTGAGAGGGGAGCAATCCATTGCCGGCTCCATTATTTCCACGACAGCAAGGAAATGACTATGGGAAGTTTAAAAATGAAAAAACACAGCAAGGTGAGATGGATCGAACCTCCACAGCCTGTTGCTGTTCGCCGTGGTCAACGCTAAGCCCAGGTCTGGGGGACACCACACCGTCTACGGAGTGATGGAAAACTAGGACTACTTTTTGCTTCCAGTTAATTGCCAGGTCATAAACTGCAAAGTTTGACCTTGAAAATCTCCAAAAGGCTCAAAAAACTTTTGGAAATCTCTGAAAAACTAAAAAAAATTTTGGAAATCTCAAAAAAAAGAAACTTGAAAAAATTTTGAAGCGTGACAGTGGTACGGCACAGCTCCTCGGCCAGGAGACGCCTCTGCCCCGCAGCCAGAAGGAGCTTTAAATATTTGCTGGGTACCAGACCTGCTGCAGCTGGTGCAAAGATCTGCTGAGTTGAATCTTCTGTGTTCAGTAGAGACACACACCGTGGAGGTGAGGGGTGGACGCGGCCAGTGTCCGAGTACAGCACGTTAGTGTTTCCTTGTTGTCTTTATAGTTTTAAAAGTATAAAGAGCAAACTAATCTTACACGTGCTTCAGCTGATGCGATGAGATGGTCAACGTAGGGTTGGTCACAGCAAAAAAGAGGGTGATAAAACTCGGGGTCACAATATAAACCTGCCCTAGAGCACACCACAGCAAAGCAGGAGAAGGCGAGAGTTTACCCAGCCCCATCAGCCCACTGCGACCCAGCTTCACTTTTTTATCTCGGCAAAGAAAATGACTTTAGCCCCATCCAGTCCTTTCTCCAGAAGAAAACAGATTGGTTTGGGGAAGTCGTAGCCTGAAGTGTTGAAATGTGACCGAAAATGGGCTCTGTGTGTGGAGGAAATGGGAAATGGGCTGATGTCTTGCCCTCGTAGCCTGATTCTCGTTGTTCCTGACGACGTAAGGAATTTATTGCCTGTCCTACCTCACACGCTGGGAGGACAGAGTGTGTGTGTGTGAGTGTGTGAGTATGTGTGAGAGTGTGTGTGTGTGTGAGAGAGAGTGCGTGTGTGTTGGGTTTTTTTCTTTTGGAAACAGGCTCGGGCAGCGCTGAACTCTGCCTTCATCTTGGTTAATTCGAAAGTCAGCTTTTTAAACAGGACGCGCAATGACAACTCCACGAGTGGCTTTTTATGAATGAGCAAAACAAACCACGTCAAAATACATTTCAACTATTAGCAAAACAGCATTTTTAATGAATCTCCAAAGCTTTTGGCAATTGAGCTGTGTGTTTGAGAGCGTGCGGTCCCTCGGCTCCGTGCTCGAGGGGAAAAAGCACACGAGAGAGCGTGGGAAGTGATGGTTTTGCCGGAGGGCGTTGACTCTCGTGCACATTGAGGTGGTCCTTGCTCGGTGCTGAGCTCAGCACCGCGGTGGCTGCACTGAGCTGATTTAAGCTGACTCAGGGACTGTCCTGGAGCTTGGGGACTGTCCCTTGCCTGGTCACAGCAGCACGGTGACGTGGGCTCTCATAGCTCAGTGAAACGCCTGTGCCGGCCGGGTGAAATTCAGGGGTCGGAGCCAGGGCTTGTGATCACATCATGCTGGGGGCACTGGTGGTGCTGGGCAGACTGGTGGGGACACTGGCATGGCAGTAGGACACCCACTTGGCACGCCTTTCCATCGCGGCAGCTTGAGTGCTTTCCGAGGAGGGCATCTG
This sequence comes from Chroicocephalus ridibundus, assembly GCF_963924245.1. Taxonomy (NCBI): domain Eukaryota; kingdom Metazoa; phylum Chordata; class Aves; order Charadriiformes; family Laridae; genus Chroicocephalus; species Chroicocephalus ridibundus. The sequence continues at coordinate 13,044,645 of NC_086290.1, read as the reverse complement.
CCCGGCCACAGCTCCCGGCAGCATATGAAGATGGTGCATGAGAGAGTGGAAAGCCTCCCTAAAAATCCCGCTGCAGGTTATTTCTCATTTCTGCACTATCTGCAGCACTTGACGTCCGTTCAGAGGAAATTAACTCGGTCTGACACGTCTCGCTCTTGGTAATGCCCTGGTGCAACACGCAGCTGCTCAGCCGCTCTGCGGTGGTTACAGCTCGTTCCTCCCAGTCCCTGCTCTGGCGTTTTCATGAGCACTGGTGTTAACTGGGCCGGGCTGCAGTTCCCTGCCACTGCTTTCCTCCATAACGCCCAGCCTTGGCTGTACCCTTGCCCAGGCAAGTGCCCCGCTGGCCACGGATGTTTCCAGCTGTTGATGGAAAAGAACAGCCCAGCAGAAGGGACTGACATGGATGTACAGGGCTACAGCAGGTTCGTCACTGCAACATCTGGCTCAGGGCATCCCTAAAGCATTTATTGCAGGGAGCCGGGAGGAAAGAAGTAGACATGAATCACAAGGAACCTTCTGCTTTTTAATTTTCCTCCGTTCCTCATACTCACCCCCCGAGCGATGCCGGAAGCGGGCTGGAGGGGCCCGTGGTCCCCGCAGAGGGCTCTGCATCCCGGACCAGGGGCCCGCCTTTGCCTGTTTTTGCCTCCCCGGCAAAGCCCGTGGGCAGCGGGTGCTGCTCAGCCCCATCGCCCACAGCACAGCCCTAAGGCTTCGGCTTCACAAAATGCCGATGGGCAACCTGCAAGGTAACGAAGTTTTTGCTGTTTACTACACACAGTTAAGAATCGAAGAGGAAAAGGCACCAGCTGGTATGGATAGTGAAGGTGAGAGGACAAAACACACTGGGGCTAAAAGGGAAACTGTTATGTTAATGAATCAAATTACCAACTAGAAAAAAAAGGCTGTGTTGTGGTAGACAGCTTTTAAGGAAAATGGAAATAGGTTCCAATGTGATGCTTTGCTCTAATTGTGTGCAGAGGTGTCTTGATGCAAAACAAAACCATTCGGAAACGGCCTCCCTGTGTTACCGTGCAAACTAACTGGGGAAAAAAAAATCCATCTTATTCACAGCAAGTTTGTTTTTACTGATCTTGTGCCTCTCAATTACTTTTTAATGGTCTGCATTGAAAAGAAATTCCTGTATGCACACTTGAGAATATGAAAACACCCAAATGATAGCTTATGATTTAGTAGGATTAAAGTATTATGTATGCAGGTGTAGCACGTTTCAGGTTATTAGTAATCCAATCTATTTTTTACGACATTATGGTGTAATTTTCTGTATGAAACTTCAATATAAGTCTTGAGCTGTATCGGAACATAAACTAAAATGTTCCTGACTCTGTCACTTTTCATGGTCTTTACTTTGATTAATAAATGCAACAGGAGCTATAATGTTCTTCAGTACGAGGCTACGATCATCCTTCAATCAAAACGCATCCCTCAGCTTTTTATAACTTTTCGCAGCAATTCGTAGGGCTTGAGAAGGAGCAGCCATAGGCTCCCAGTGCAGCTGTGTGCGTACGCCTGAAAGGCCCTGCAGCAGACGGGCGTATTTTCGCTCGCTGCGTCCAGCCAGGCTCCTTGGCACCGTCGGCAGCCGCGGCCTCCGAGACTCGGTGTGCTGTGCCGGGGAGAGGAGGGGAGACTGCAGAACCGGACGTGGCTTTGGCATCCCCAATTTCAGGCAGATTTGATCTTACCCCATTGGGCACCTTACTTGGAAATACCATTTTTTTTCCAACGCACCCAAAGTCTGGTGCGGAGCCACACTCCTGCACTCAGGTTTGCGTGGGAGGGGAGTCGAATTGCAGGGACAGACTTTGGCGTTATACTCAGGAACACAATTTTGTAAGCACGTAGTCTACAACTCCTGACAAATATAATCCAAACCGGGGCCTCGGGATGCAGCCGGAGCGCAGACAGGTGTATGCTGTAATTCCCCATCCCCACTGAGTGAATTTTGCATTGCCCTTGGCCCCCACCGTCAGGAGGAATCTCCTCCACGTCCCCTCAGGGGCCCCGGCCCCACCGTGCATCGCCCACAGAGGGGAAATAACTCAGAGGCTTGCCAGGTTGGTCTGTTTTATTTCTGAATTATTCTTTACATTGTACAATATATAAAAATACAGAGTACCCAAAAAAAATTCACAGTGTCTAAAGGCAGTGATTACAGTCTAGGTCACCTTTATACTAAAGTACCATCAAGTTCAATTGCATAGGAAGGGTGATGTGCCTTTACAACAGAGTCCAATAATACTCTCCAGGTTTTGCTGTTTTGGGGCAAGCATTCCGTGTTTGCGCAATAACTTCCCATGTATCCGAGATCCAGTATCGCATCTGTCACTCTCCCACCTCAATTACAAGCTAAATCCTATCGTTTCCATCTCACATACGGTTCATCCTCCCTAAACCTTCCTCTGTGGGAATGCTCCTAATTAACCGCACCGCTTTTAAGTATGCGCAGGTTTGGATGTTATCTAAGGGGGGTGTGCGGATGGAAACCCCACTGTCATGCAGCTGGCTGGCTTTTACATTGTTTGACATTTTGGTATTAAATCATTTTTCCTTCAGTTATTAATGGCCCATCCACGCCGACCTCTGCTTGACTCCGTGGCACGTGAATTAAGCGCACCCCGCTCACGGAGGTTTCAGAGTTACTGGAGAGCAGCGTTAATATTTTTCACAATCAGATTTGTTTAAAACCAAAGCGTGGCTGGGACTTGGCGCGAGCCAGATGCTGCTCTTGCGGCACGGAGCCCTCGCGAATAGCCGGGGTGAATTTGCAGCTGAGGCTGGAGGCAGAACAGAAAAAAATCAAGTCCAAGACTCAAACTTTTGTTGAATGCTATAGAGCACTTATATTTGTGGCTGTCTAAATAGTAGGTCGCTGGTTTTGCTCCTCCAGCCAGGACTAATGCAGACACTGAAATTTCCCAAAGGGCCCAAAGGAGGAATTTCCAGGCAGAATGGCCAAGACTGGACAAGCTCCACAAGGACCCAGCTCCAGAGAGGTTTCTGTCCAGTTTGGAAGGCTCTGGCAATCAGGCAGCACCAAAATTTGTGGATTTGCTCACCTACCCCAAATCTGTTCTTGAAGCCGCCTGAAGTTTTTTTCCTAAGAAGCTTAAGGGGAACAGTCACTGGGCTTTGGTCACCAGGGCTTTAAAGGGATCTGGTGAAAAAAAATAAATCCTTCCAACCCAAATTACTGGGTATTTCTCTTGTGCCTGACAGCTCCAAGGGGTGCCGTGCCCTGCCGAGCTGCTGGCTGGCTGGCGGGAGCGACGGGCGAGGAATAGACGCAGAGCCTGGGCCACAAACGCCGGAAGCTCCAGGGACACCCAGGGCACCCGGCGCCTGACTGCCATGGCCTGGTGGCTTTTTTTGGACCCCTCTGAAAACCAAAAGCCATGAGGTTGCAGGGTTTCTCTTCCCTAAATTTAAATTTTGTACTAAAACCTCCTAGTGTGACTCTAAGGCAAGGCTTACAGTGGCGATCAATAACTCAGAAAGCAGTTGCTAACTCCTTTAACATGGGAGATGACACTTTTCACGTTCTAATAGATGATGTCTTTTCCTCTAATGGTACAATATTTGTTACTCCTACTTGCTATTTTAATTTTCTTTGCACAATTACTCCCTACTTGTAATTACAAAAACAATAGAGTGACACACATGAGAGACTTGGGAGGCTTATTCAGAAAATATAAGCGGTAACAATAATCTTTTTCTTAATCATCCCTAATCAGAATGATTTAGGGGAGAATCAGCACTTCTAACTAGAAAAATCAATTTGCTTTTCAATTAAAAAATTATATTATTTCATTTACCTCAAAAGTGTTTTTTTAAACCTAACGGAAAGGTTACTAGATTTTTACAGGTTTTTTTTCTTCACTTTGTCCCCGTGGAATTTGAATACCAGCACTGCCTTTCTTATTCTAAGTTTCCTCTGCAGGCATTTTGCTAAATATATATATTGTGTGTGTATATATTATAAATATATACTGTATCTATCCACTGATAGATGTATACACTATTAGAAAAAAAAAAAGTTGTTACACAAACTTTACATTTACATTTTTTTATATATATATATATATTTATATATATATAACTCTTCCCCCACTACATTTGGTACAAAGAATAAATCAGTCTCGGTGGACAGCAATTTCCTCTCCAGGTGGGCTCAACATCAGATTCACACCGGGGGCGTCAAATTGTCTGCATCAGACGTGGGCTCCACTCCTGCTCTCTGCTGATGTCAAACCAACCGGCTCAATTTCTGAACGTAAGGCATTAAGAACAGTGGTGGTAAGACAACACGCGTTCTTCTCCTATAGTAGCTGTACGGTTCACGTATTTAAGAACAGCCCTGGCTCGTACGCTGAACATTCCAGTGCACCTTTACAGCATCAGCACCTCCTACACCGTGGTTTAATCATCAAGTGGTTTGCCTGTTAGCGAGCTGCGCAAGTTATTTCTGCTGGGTGATTGCTCGCTGATCAAGTAAAGCCCGACAGCAACAGCACAAGACAGCCTGGATAACAGCGTAACGCACACCCCTTCTGGAGGGAGAAAGGCAGCCACTTCCATGGGAAAAGAAAGAAGGACAGCCTAATGAAAGACGCCTCCGCTACGTACTTGGCTGTAAGATTTCCATCATATTTTACATACAATATACCTGAATCCTACCCAAAGGGTTTGCAGAGAATGAGCGTCTCTAGACCGACACAGGAACTGCGCAGGGTTCTCCTTCTCCATCTTAGACGTGAAAGAAAAAAACTATAGATATGTCTCAACATCAATCTTTTAGAAATCAGTGCTCCCGAAACTAACTGCATTTCCAGTGTACTGTAAGATGGCCTTAGGAATAGGAAATTTTAGGAAGTTTAACGTCCAGCTGCAGGAGCAATTCAAGCTGCTACAGGTATCACAGAGCTGATGATCAAGCTGCCGAATTACCTGGATCACAAGAATATCACTGTACATGGTGTCATTAACCTGCCACGCTTTAGAGAGCTCATAAAAAAATGCAACCCTCAGCCCGCATTAACATTGTCCTTAAAGAACTGCACTCTCACGCAAACATTAATTGAGTAATAAGCGTTTTGATTTCTTTCTTTCGCGCTGTCTTGCTCTCTCCTGGATTTTACTTTCTGCTCGAATGGAGCCTACAGACCCTTGCTGTGATTGCCAATTATGTGAAAAAGGGCTGAATCCATTTGGATGGTTGGTAAGAAGGAATGTCTTGATGAAACTATAACCACATGCACCACCCTCGAAGCATCTGCCCTCCAATCGCCTACGAAATATCCACCTCCTGAGCGCAATGGCAGTAATGATCTATCTCGGTGAGCTGAACATTTAAATAATTTCAGCTGCTATGTAGCACTTTGGGGAAAAAAAAAAAAATCAATTTACATCGCATTATTCTGCGAAACTGAAAATGGAAAAATGTTAAAGGAGGAAAAAAAAAAGAAAGGTTGAAAATTAAAATAATTGCAAGGTTTGACTCGCTTGCATCCCCCCCACACTCCAGCTGCAATCCTGCCACGTGCACGGTAATTGCACAATGTGTCGATACAGGGAATGTTCTGAAGGGGAAGCTCGGAGATGGTTTTAATAGCTAGAGTGATCTTGGGAGCCAATGTTTTCTTCTGACACACATAAATTAAAGCTGGGAAATCCCATCCTGATAGTGTAATGTAATAATTTCCAACCCCTGGGCTACGTACTTGCTAGAACTACTTTAAGTCAGGATTTTCAATGTTGCTGAGGGGGACCGCGGAAATGCAGTGAAACAGGGGTGAACTCGTTACGGCACAAGGCACGAAGGCATCACTCCTCTAATGGGGTTTAGGGCCCCCCTGCAGGCGCTGGTACCCAGACCAGTGCTCTCCTGCTTCCCTGGCCATCCTGCTTCCCTCCCGCCGCTCTCGCCCTGGCCGCGCTGCCAGGGGCGTTAGGGCCATCGAGCCGCTGTGCCTGCTTGGAGGGTTGCATCAGGTTGCTTCAGACAGAGCTTCGAGGACTGCATCAGCTCCTGACCCCGCTGCTTCAAATGTCAGTGTATCTATTCAAGGGCACCTCTCCCTCTCTCTTCCTCTGTTCCCTCTGTTTCACCTGGTGAGACCAGAGCAGAAGCAGGATGAGCTGCTAAATTAGAAAAACAGCTGCTGGAAATGATGGGCACCACTGAGCCTAAGGCATCCTCACGGCAGTGCTAATGACCCCACTTTATTACAAATATCCCTACAGCCTTCAATCACTGCAAACTGAAGTCGACCAAAGTAATTTAAAAATGGGAGGCTACTTTATTCTTGCCTTCTGGTCAAACCACCATAACACAGGCTTACAGAGCCATGTTGGCTTTTCCTCGCAGGAAAAGCAATATACTTGTCACAAGCAACACAGTCTTTCTTCATCTCCTACCGGCTGCCTACGTGAAAGAGCTGAGCACACAGCCCAAGCTGGGCTTCCAAACAAGCAAAGGAACAGCACTGAGAAATGACCAGCGTCGGCTTACAGCGAAATCTGAAATAAAGCGAAGACAAACGGGACCGCTGGGAACACGGCCGAGTCAATGGCCAAGCACGGGCATGGCAATTGCTCGAGTAAGATGCAGACGACAAAGCCAAGCTCGGGACAACGTGGAGCTCATGCGCGTTTCGGGGTGTACTTTTATCTCATGCTCGGTATTGCGACATTCTAAAATCCTTAGCATCAGGAGTTCATCATAAATATTTAGAAACACTGAATGATAACAGCGGTGAACTTGTTCACGTTGCTAACACATTGGATGTAATTGTACATTAAGCACCAGCAATAAGTTTCCTTTTTGCCAAACAATTATGTCAGACAAACATCTGGTTGTAGACAACATGGCTTCTGCATCAAACTAATACAGTTCTCATAGACACAGTCACACACATACACAAAATTACATTTCAAGGCTGGATATACTGTTTAATAATGCTACCGCCCCAATTTACTTCCGTAGCTGCAGCAGCATTTGTTTGTTGGGTTGGTTTTGTTCAGAAAAATTAAAGAAATATTGGCAAACAACGTACATTACTCAGCTGTGTTACTATTTCATAGAGTACTGACTGGAAGACGCTATAAGAATGTGCAGCAGACTTTCTGGGTCATGTCAGACCACGGAAACGTTCCTTACAAAAATACCCTCCCCCTGCAAAGTCAGAATTATTCACTCTTTGAAAGTAAATGAACTAAAAACGAACAATAAAACAAGAGGAAAAATTAGCCCAAAGCATGGTGATTTCCAACAAGAAGAGCATGGCCTCTAAAGTTGCCTTTCCTGGCAGACGCCATCAGGATCAAAGCTAGAACAAAAAGAGTTAACGCTGTCTCAGAAAAAATAAGAACAAGAAAGAAAGCAAAAAAGCCCATGGCTCTTGTGCGGCAATCATCACATCTTTTTTTTCCAGTGATATAAACATTTTTGTTTGTTAGGCACTCCAAGTTCATGTGTCCGATGTTATTCCAACATTTACTCTTCTCAGTGTCTCACTGCCTGTATAATTTTCTTTTAATTAAGACTGGAAACATTCTAGAAAGCTTCTTTGGGTAATGCACTTTGTTTGTGTGTTGTTTCTCATCAGCTGAACTGCATATTACCAAAGAAGGCTGCGGAGAGTATTTCCTGTAATATGAAAAGATTCTGTTGAAGATACAGGGAACACTGCCCTAGAAAGTCACTTTTTTTTTTTTTTGCAGAAACAGAAAAAAAATTAAAAATAAAAAAAGGAAAAGAAAGAAAAAAACGTTCTTCAAGTTGTTGGCACGATGGAGTCCCACTTGGCCTGTCTCATGAGCTGCGTGTCATCCAGTGCACTATTGCTATCCTGTCTCAGGAAGGATGCTCTTCACGAGACAGACGCCCTTGGTGGCCCCTTGCCCCAGGAGGCCACCTCTTGCCTTGCTCAGAGTGCACCCATGTGTCGCGTGCTGCAGCACGGTGGCCACTGAGCCCAGACACAGCCACCTCCTTGACAACGTCGGCCTTGGACAGCAACGCTGATCTTCCAGCCATAAACACTTGCAGTAGTAAGTGCCATCTCCAGCCAAATGTCCACAAAAGCTCTGCAGAACAGTCCATATGCATTTTTGTCCTTGTAAGGAGATGTGCTGTTTACAAGAAATACAATTAACCAAAGGAAAAAAAAAAAAAGACCCTACTGTACAATATTTACATCTAAAGGCTGGGCCAGTATTTGGTCCATAAAATCAATTAAAAAAAAATTCATATAGGAAGTGATCCAGTCCTGTAGGATCTGTCCATCATCAGCTGTTGGTAAAGGTCCTTCCAGGGGAGGCCTCGGGCCTGTAGTCATATTTATTCAGTGTACTGGGATAATAGGTTGTCGTGTACACATTGGTTTGCTGCAACGGGTAGAAGTTGGTCCTGTCATCTGGTATCAAATTGTTCTTGTTAAGTGTCTGTAAAAGAGAAGAGGAAATGACAGGCATGGTACTGGTGCCACATAATTACTCTTATCTACCTGCAGACACCTCCCTCTCACCTGCCTTCTCCATCACGGTCTCTGCTGCAGCCACCACCACCTTCCCTCCGGCTGGGAGAGTAAGACGGTACATCGTACTCGCGATGGGGCTAGTCTGCGGGGGACCACGGCTCCTGCCAGGTCTCCTTTGGTGGACCTGTGCTCAGCTACTGCTAGGGCCAGAACACAGAGCCTTCTCCAGGGACACGGAGTCTCCTGGTAGCTGGCGTGTTGTCTGAACATCATTGTCACACAAAACCATGCTGGGCCTACAAGGAACTTGGTGATTAATGGCAGCACTCAATCTAATCTCTTCCAAAATGCTTGTGTTACAGTCTGCATCTCCCTCTCAAACCACTTGCCAAATGGCAGCTTTTTCTCTTTGGAAGAGCAGGTGTGCATTTACCTGATCTCCATCTCCATTGGTAGATATCCAGGTTTGGACCCCCCGATATTAAGTGTGTCACTTCTGTAAGCTACAGTATAAGTAACAAATCATGGTCACTTTTGGAAAAACTAAAATGACTTAAAAAAAATTTAACAACCATGTAACAATTGTTGGCAACAGCAACATAAAAAATGAGAACCACAAATGCCCCTTTTACCATAAAAATTTAGAAATAGGGTTTTTCTCCCTCCCCTCTTCCCCCCGCCCCCGCTTCTTTGATTTTTGCAAGAATTGCTATTACTCTTCCCACCAGCAAGCGCATGTCCCCCTTCCCCCCAGGAGAACGCCCACCGCTATGCCAGCTGTTACCTATGCACAAGGATAAAATCCCATTTTGGAAGGGGATGCAATAACTCTATGAAGCTTTCTCCATTATTTTTATAGTCATCTGATTTCTGTGAATTTGGCTGAGGAACATTTGTGACAGGTTTTTCAACTAGCCCCTGGCTTAGATTTCTTTCCAGTAGCAGACACTAGGCGTGTTTGCTACAGCATCCTCACGCTCGGGGCACAGCACCTTTAAAAGGGCATGAGCGTCTCTCCTGTCTGGAGCAGAGAGATGGAGAGGTCTAAGGGGGCAACAAGTCCTGGGACCTAGCGGTTGTTCTGCCACAATCCAACGCTCCTGGGGGAACCACTTCACCTCAGTTCCCACTTGAGACAAACAGGTCATACCTGACCCAGCTCAGGGCAAGATGAAATTCAATTAATCAGTGCTCAAGCCCATGAAATACCCAGTTCCGTCAGCTTTACTCGACCCATCTAACTTCAGCCACCTAAACTTCAGGCATTGGGGCTCTGTCGGCAAGGCGAGGAGAAGCCTCCTTCCTGCGTGAAGGCAGGTGCAGATGAAAATTGCCTTCTGGGGGAGCCCCTGTCCCCCCAGCCCTGGCAGCCAGCGGGGTGACCTGCTGACAGTGGGTGCCCGACTTTTAGGAGGCTACAGTTATGCGAGGGGGGTCTCGCCTTGTCCATGTGCCCGTGGCACAGTCAGGGCTTAGCTGTACCCCAACTGTGACCGTCGAAATGATCAGAGCTACCCTTAGGCGCAAAGACAAGACCACAGGCAGTACATTTATCTCCCAATTTGTTTGTAATTTTACTGCATGGGGAGGGGGAGAGGAGGAGGAAGAAAAGAAAATGCTTTCTTCTAATCCGATCACAGGCTCACAGCTGGGAGCGGCAACTCATACAAACTTCATACAAGACATTAGGAGGAAAGGCTTTCCTATAGCAAAAGTACCCTGACAAAGAAATTTCCCAGTTGCTGAAGTAGCGAATGACATTTTTTGGAAATGAGCACTACCTGAAACATATACATGAAAACTGGAGGAGTCCCAGCCTCCTCCGGGTCTGACTGCCATCCCTCCCTGCCTGGACTCTCTAAATTGAGCTCACAGCACGTCACTCGTAGGAACCAAGGAGAGAATTTGTATAGGCACACTCAAAGCGACAAATATTTCCAAGGAACGAGAATTTGTTCCCTTCGATATGGAAGGAAGAAAAGAAATATCATGCTTTGCTCCCAGTCACCCAAAGAAATATTAAACTAGTGTGGGGAACAGACTGCCGCTTGGTGCTGGAGGCTGGGAAACAAGGAAGCCAGGCTCAGTCCTCCGCTGCTTGCTATGCTTCCTTGGGAAATCCAATTAACTGCTCTCTGCTTCAGTGTCTTCTGACCCAGCTTGATAAAAACGATTGAGATCCCCTGTAAAAATGCACTGTGCTGGGTACTACCAGCGAGTGTCTGGGGGAACTGCTCTCTGGTGAACAATGCAGGTCCTCGTACTGGCTGTGCACGATGACTGCCATGTCCTATCGGCGTCTCTAGCCCAGGGCACCCACTGCAGGCAGCGTAACCCCACGGCCACGGGCTGCCACAGCAGGAGGAAGAGGCTGGTTCCCGCTCACACACTCCCTGGGCTCTCTTGAAGGTGATCCAGCATCCAAGTCACTTTTTGGGATGGTTAAGGTCCACAACATGCCAGATTACCACAGCTGAAACTTGGTGACATCAAAATCCTGACTTTGGATGGCTCAGGACCATCTCAGTCTGAGGACAAGAGCCTCAGGGCTCTACTTTTTTGGCTTTCAGTTAAAAATCTGAGTTTCAACATGTCCCACGGTATTTAAAACTAGCCCCTTACAGCAGACTTAGCATTTAATTAACATGATTTGCATTTTTTTCTCTCTGTCTTGTCTTACTTTCATATAACATTTAATTAGGAAAAAAAACCCACAACTGCTCCTTTGCTCTTCTTGGTTTTATTTTCAATGGAGGGCTTATATCTTAGGGAAATACCTTATGAAAATGGTTTAGTGGAATTTATAATGCAATTAGCTCCAAAGAATTTGTCTCCAGAAATGCTGCAATGGCAGTACAGTCCTAAATCAGCATGATCAATGTGCACTGCCTTAACATTTCCCCACACAAACTTATTGTCTGTCTCATTTTAATAAATAGATTATTAGGTTCCTTGGCACTAGAAATTGGTTGATATTTTGAAGAAGGGAAATTAGGCAGCAGTGAATTTTAGAGATGTATACGTATTCATGCATGCACTGCAGGAGAAGAGGTGCACGGTTACCTCTCTCTGGGCGGGCTCCCATGCTGTTTTACTGAGTTTTAACCGTTGCTCTCGTTCTGCAGTTCTTTGCTGTGACCATACAGAGATGGCCAATGACTGTCCCTTTGGAAGATATTCCCCCAACGCTATATGGGTTATGCCGTCAAGGTCAGAGCCTCCTGACAACTTGAACTCACTGGAGCTATTGTGGGGATGAAAACAGCCTGCTGTGCCCATAGGCATTTCCACCAATATTTATCAGTCCCAACGGGAAAGGCCAAGAGTCGTCACCACCACACAACTACAGTCGATCACAAAAACTGATACAGACCCAGCCCTTGCTCACAGCCCGATTCCTACAAGGGCCTCTTCACCTCAGCCACCTCTGAGCCAAGTCCCCAGTACTGCAGTGGCCGAGAAGTGGTTGCTGAAGACAATGCCCAGTAAGTCCTCGTAGAAGGGACAATCCTTTGGTGTTTTTGCAGAGACTTACCTGTGGCTACACTAACTAAGCTGACTAGAGCAGCACAGTGAGCACTAGAGCTCAGGCTGTCCTCAGCAGAGGTTTCAGAGAAGGAAGAAAAACCTGCCTTTGCTGCCTAAGCCCTTCTGCATGACCATCCTGCACCCTTCAGGGAGATGTGTTTGTCGTCTGAGTACTCATCAGACCCTACTGATGACAATTTTCCTGATACTCAACACGAATTTTCCCCTTCTTGTTGTCTGCGTCCTCCCATATCAAACACTAATGCTTCCTCCTGCCTGCAGCTACAACCTCTTAGGACTGGTTGCTGGGTAAGCAGGATCAGAAAAGACCAAAAGTCTGATCAGCGTCTACTGCTGAAACATCACTTGGTGCAACATCTCTGTGCCATATACATGATGTATTTCAAACACTGAGGGAAACATATTTCAGGCCCTCATTTTGGTCCCATCCTGCCTTGAGAAGAAAGAAGCATAATATTCCCCATGCAAAAGTGAGGCCAGACCCATATCTATTACGAACACTTGCAGATGTGCTTAGAAAAAGTGCTCCATTCAACTAATAACTAGAAACTCAACAGGTGTCAATGAAATACTTTTACCCACTTCCTCCCTTCCAGTGTGAGCCATGCCATCCTGGCATATTTGATATCATTTGTTTCTTCTGGTCTGTTCACCACTAACCTCAATACAAGAACCTGTTAGCAGAAGGTAAGCCAACCACACGCGCTAACCCAACCAAGTGGATCACACAAAAGCAGGCACAACTTCAACTGCTTTCTTTAAAAGACCCTTTGTTATGTTGCATTAGCATATGACTAATATGTAAAAAAAACTTCTCTGACCCAGGAGCTCTGCTTTGTCAAGCAGGGATGTTTTCAGGCGGGCTAAGACGGATATGGTTTTAAGAGCATGTAAAACAGCATCAGCTTTCTCCATTACATGTGATCTGTCAACTAATCACAAGGCCCAGTCTTGTTGCCAGTAAATTGCATGTCTATGCCAAGCACGAGAGAATACGGAGCATTTCAATATTTATAGAAATAGACAAACAAATTGTTGTCTCTCTTGCTATTGTATTAGTTAGAACTGGAAGCGTCTGAGGGGAAAGTTGACAGCAATCCCCCCTTGTGTGCTGCTCTGTTCCCTGGTACTCACACTGGAGGCAAAATACTGATGTACACTCGCAGGCTGTTTCTCCCAAGGTAGAGCCAAGCGTCGGATGTGTTAAACATGACTGCGTTGTGCCGTATGCATACATTTAATTTCGTTCAGCTTGCTCCATTGATATTTTTAGCCTAAGTCATCATCCAGATTTTCCATTTGTTACTTTTTCTCCAGCAATGCCTTGCCACTACTCCCCCAAATCCTGCCTCTGCTCCAAATCATGAAGTCATCATCCACTGACCTACTTGCTTACATTCTCTCAGATGTATCAAAACATCTTCATGTGTAACAGTATGGGACTTTCAGTACTACTCCCATCCTACAGCCGCATGTACAAGCTGTATAAACATTTCTTACACACATAAACAGATCAAATGTTTCAATATTCAATAAACAATCACGAAAATTTCAAAACTCAATTTTAAAAGGGGACGAACATCTCCACACCCCCTAATTAAAAGGAATTCCATGTAGTTTCTGAGAAGCTAAAGTGAAAAGGATGCTTCTAAAAGCACCTGATACACATAGAACTAATACCAAAATAAAGGCCATAAAATAGTTCCCAGAGGATGACATGCAAAGGCAATGGCAAGAGTTCCTGAATCTTCTCACGCAGCAAGCACACAGCGTTCTCTTTGAGCTCCAGCTCTTCTTTTCTGTTTTGGGGGTGGTGGGGGGAGAACAGTTGACAAGTTTCCCAAGACTTTTGTGGCTTAATCTTCCCCAGCTACGCAGCACCACAGTCCCCGTGAAGTCAGCGAGCAAGGACAGTTTCCCCCAACCTCACAGTTTCTCTGTTATTTCTCTGTCGGCAGGAGTTATTGCAGTTCTTCCCCTCCCACCCACGACACTTTCCTCTTTTAAAGGGTAAAAAGAAGAAAGGAAAAGTTGGGTGACCTTCCTGGGCAGCTTCCAACCACCCTTGTCTAGCATTTATGTTTAAGTTCTCACCCCTTTAACCTCTGAAGAGGCTGAACAACGCAGTGCGCACCTTTCCAATGGCCATGAATCATCAGAGATGTGTCGCCTGTGCCAGGACCGACTGCACCGTTGGAAGTTTCCATCTTGCAAGTTTGTTTGTAATGTTGAGCACCCCAGTGTACTAGAAAGACAAACTTCCCCTTTCCTTTGTCACAGAGTGAGCGCAGGCACTAAGGAACCAAGGGTGACAACTCCAATCACCGCTAACCCTGGTCACCCACTGTGGACATAGGCAAAGGTCTAAAATTAGGGTCCTCGTAGCAGCTGGCAACTTTGTAGTCAACCCATTCCCCTTAGCAATATCCAAATGAAGGCCCTGTGCATCCTGTGTCCTGCCCCTGCAAAAATCAGGGACAAAATTCCCACTGAACTCAGTTGCACAATTAGCCCTAAAAGAGTTAAAGTAGGGTTTCCAGTTTTCCTTGGAACAGCATCCAACAGACTTCCTGTAGCAACAGTGGGATGGCGATTACTCCCCCTCATCCCCCAGGAAAACGGTGGGATAAGGGAATTGTGCAATGATGTAAGGAAGTCAAGATCCAACATTTAGCAGCTTTTGTCCTCCTTTTAAGTAGTTTGTTTCATGCAGTGAAATCACATTGAGCAAAATGCCTTTTCGATGCAGATGAGCTGTTTTATGGAGCTAGCCATGCCTTCTTGTTAAGGGATGTTACTTTTTGTGTTCTAGGAACATCAGCCAAATGAGTGGGGTTGTGGAAATATATTAATATTATGAAATATTTCCCACAGCTTGTACACCTCTGGAAGTACCAAGGCAGAGATCTCGGAATTATAATTAATGAGTAAATTTGGAAATAATTAGCATAATCATTACATTTCCACAAAATAAAGCATACAACTGAAATAACCTCTTTTGGCATTAATTGACACCAGGAAAATAAATGACGTCTGGCCCACCCACATACTCCCTTTCTTCTGATCCACTGGATGCCGCAACACCGCTGTGCCTCTCGAGCTATACATTGCAAATGACCCTGGAAAGACGGAAAGTTGCCAGAAAGACCTTATGAGACCCATGTAGTTACTGCAAGCTACAAGTGATTTTTAAGACTTTAATGATCCTTCTTTCCACTCTTTCTTAAAAATTTGCTTAGTGTCTTACAGCAAAGAAACTATCTCACTTGATGCTTTTATAAAATCTCTTGAGCTCTGCCTGCACTGAAGTCAAAGGCAGCAGTGGCCAGGGTTTACGTATTAAGTTTTTTCTGATGAATTCAATAAGGCTGTTTGCAGGATTTACAGTGAAGTGTCGATGTACAGATGAGGAACCCATTTTCTATATAATAAGGTTTTTCCTCTCAAAAAGAGATACAAAAAAAAAATCCCACTGGGACACTAAACTTATGATTGCATGTTCTTTTTGGATGGAAGCTTACCATATTTTTAGACTGGAAATTCTTTGTTCACTGTTATTGGTAAATAAATTACAGAACCCTCAAATGATGGCATCATCTGTAGATGTGCTCAGGTTAACAATGGAACTATCATTCAATTATAAGAAAATGAATAGCTACAGTTTTCTACAGCTGTTTGAAAATAGCTATTTTATCCTTATACTTAGGAGGGAGTGAGGTTATATTACTGCCGTTTAAAACTTATAAAAACCTTCAGAGTTGGCAACATAAAGGACCATTGTCAGAAAGATGCTTTGGCACATCTCTGACTTTAAGCACATGCGTAAGATGACAAAACAAACTGTATGTAAGAGTAAGACAAACTGAAGCGAGTCCTTGCTTAGAGCTAAATCCAGGTTTAAGTATTTTTCTGAACTGAAAACTGGAGTCCGAGGAGTCAATGGAAATCTTCCCACTGGCAACTGCAGGTGTCTAGCCTAGAGCCTGCTATTTATCCCTGGCTTGCCAGTAATTTGGTGGTGGCAACACCCATGACGTGGCGTCCAGACACAAAGGAGGAATTCAGGGCTGCCCCAAGCCGCTTCCCAATATAGCTGGTGCACAGGATACGGCAGACATGATCTCAGCTGTGTGGGAAGGTGTAAGCTGTCTCCTTGCCGCACTACTATGCTTTGGTCTACATCCTTCCTCCCCCCTTCCTGGGTCCCTCATGTGTACCATAGTGTTACTACGGAGGCTCATCAGTTGAGCTACGGCACCTGCCCTCGTGCATGCTCTAGCACTCAGACTAACTTACCAGAGGTATAATCACTGCCTTCTAAAACTAAGTTTCCCAGTTCACGTTGGCTGCAGATGATCATGTAGAGCGCCTGGGCTAGACAGGGCTTCAGCTGATGGTAACTAGTAAAGCCACAGCGGCCGGCTGTAGGTCTGTCCGGGGAAGGCAAGTTCTCACTCTCTCATTGCAGTTATATTGGAATAAGCAGCCCTGAGGCTTCAGATGGTCTCGGAGCTGCTTATTCCGGTGAATTACCAACACAAGTCATGCAGTCTGGTGCCAGCCCACTGCGCTACGTTTAGACTGAGAATTGCAAAGGTGTAACTGCAGTGGTGGAAAAAAAAGAAAAAAAACCCTAGTAAAAATAGAAATAAAAGTAAAAACTGGCCTAATTTGCCATCTGCTAACTCGTTCAGTCTTTTATAGTCTTACTGCTTTCCAAGTATCTCCCACCCTCTAAATAGCTGCTTTTTGATTATTTTCCTCAAGATTGCTTTGTTTTCTCCCCGCGCCGCATCTCACCTTGTTATTTCCTCTCTACATTTATAACCTCCCCAGGTCATTTTCCATTATTTCTATAGCAATGGCTGGGTTTTTGACACACCTCCCAATTTAATATCTTCTGCTTGTTTAATTAACACACTGACTGCACCCTCTCCGAGCTCATTAATGAAGATATTAAATAAAGCCAAACCTTGCATTACTGCTTGCAGTGCCCCAAACAACTCCTCCCTGTAGCCCCGTATGTTCCCATTAACGATTGCCCGATGTTCACAGTCCATTAGCCAGGTTTCAATCTCTGCAGCAGCATTCCTGTCCAAGCCAATTTCTACTTACACGTCACAAGATTATTTAAGACACCAACATCATCCTCTTTTCTTTAGCTGTGTGGACCAGTGAAGCTACATTTTCAACCAGCTGAGAATTTGCCCTTATGTGGCTCAGTCTCGTGCTTTCCCTTCATCCTTTAATGCTGAAAGTCTGTGCAAAAAGTGATCGTGTTTGATTTCTTCCTGCTCAGCATTACAGTCCCAGCTCAGCTGTCAGTTCAGCCCAACCACCTTTCATTTCATCAAGGTATGTGACATGTTGCCTCTCAAATATTAATTCAGATTTGCCTGTATATTAATACTGACACAGATTTGTTTCAGTGAGTTTCCATCGCTGTAACTGAGAGCACGGTTGAGTCAATCCCATTTGTTTCTCCTGGTTTCACTCTCAAGTATGGCCCAAACTCTGCCAAATTTTAAAGACCAAGCGGGATTTAACACCCTGTTGATATTCTTTGTTGAATGGGGAAGGTCCAGGCATACTCTATTGATTGTGGGCCTGTGTGATTACGGATAGTTTCCCTTATCCCCAAATCCAACTGGCATTTCCCACACAGACTCACTGGAGCTACTTGTGTGACTTTAGTGCATTGGACTTTGGTAGCTTAACAGTGACTCAATTAGCGGGGAGGAAATTGGCCTGCTTTCTTACAAACGCTTTTGTATTACCTTTGCGTTTCGTGGCACTGGGGGTTTGCCCAAGATCCATGATATTTATAAAGGTAATTGGAGTTGTTCATTAGCTGGTTCTCACAGATGCTGGGATACGGTCCATCTAGATTCCTTCATCCGCAGATTTTCAGTTCTTTCCTTTATTCACATGCTTTGTGCCAAATCTCAGGACGGTGTTAGAGCTGACTTAATGAGGATTCCCCCAGCTATAGGGGAATGCAGGCAGAGCTACTCCTGCTTACCCTACACCAAACCTATTGTGCGTATAGAAATGATGAACTAGGGAATGGTGGCAATGGATGTAGCGTTGCTGCAGCCTGTGCCGTGGCAGCAGCCAGCACATCCTGAGCAGCCCTGAGCTCTCAATTGCTCTTTAGGACAGGGCGGTCATGGTTCAGGAAAAAAACAGCTCAGGTATTTTGGCTGTCATCTCTCAGAGCTGCCAAACACATTCTGGACATTGAGTTCTAGTTCTGCGTACCGACACAGCTATCTTTATTTTATATGTATGCAGCTCCATTTTTTTTATAATTCAACTTAAAAATCCATTATTTGCTAATGGAACTATTCCAGATGAATAGTAAGGCAGCTCCCCTCCAAGTGTACTACACAGGTTATAGGTCTTCTGGTATTTACGGTTTGTCTAATATTATCCTCTCCCTTTACTTTAGCTCCCTGGCTCTTTCATGGCTCCCTTTAAACTCTTCTGCAAACACACAATTAATTCCTCCTGCATATCTTGGAGGCACTGAGGATTTCCCGGTCCTGCTAATGCACATAACACTGCCAGCCAGAGCTTCATGGAGAGAAGGAGTGAAGAACCACTTCAAGCACCTGGACCAAGGGAGAACCATTAACTTTTAGCAAATGAGGCTAGGGTATATTTGAAATATTCCTCTTCTGACCAGTAGAGGGAAGTCATGTAAACACACAGCAGTCAGTGCGGTGGGGTTTTGTTATTCCTGTTCCTGCAGTCCTTCATTTAATTCTCCTTCTCCAGCTGCCTTCTCCAGCACAGGTGGGTGGGCATGGACCAATACGTGTCAACCTCAGAGAAATTAGGAATGGCAAAAATTGCAAGAAAAAGGTAATATCAATTATTAGATAAATTAGTGTAGCTGGAAAAATCAGATAAACTTTTGAACACATCTGTCTGTCTGCAGGTCCGAAATAGCAGTTCACATGTTCAAAAACCCGCCAGCTTTTTCCAGCTATCCTCATTGATCTAATTAAAACCCAAACCAAACAAAACTTGTCTGCCTGTCTTGCCTGCACCCACAGACTATCACAGCTGCACTAATACAACCCCAAAGAAAGGCTAGTGTGAGCATCCATGATAAGTAGCCTAGCCTGTAAGAAGGCAGAGTGTGGACCATATATATCCCTGACCTGGGTTTAGAGGAGATACATCTGGTCATACAAGAAGGAGAGAAGGCTCAGTCAATAGAGGATAACATGACAGGATGAATATGGAGCATCTAACCCCAGTGTCACTTAAAACTTCTCAATATGGCTTAAAGAGGAAAACAAAAAGTCATCCCAAAAGCTGGACTCTCAAAACGGTGGGGGAGGAGGAACAATGTGGATTCCCACCCCACAGTGAGCAGCAACAGCCCTGTGAAGTCTGAAGGGTTTGCATGAAAAGTGAATGGAGTGGGGACCAATTTCCATTGGGGGACCATTGTGAGCAGTTGCTTAGCATCCTGGAGGGAGCAGGAGCAAGGAAACATTCAGATCCAAACTGGCAGTTTCCCCTACTCTTAAATAATGTATCTATGAGAGGGAGATATCTGTGACTTGCACACAGCAACCCGCTGAGCTGCTGCTGCCATGGGGCGAGGACACCTCCAAGAGATGCACATCACTCTACAGGCACAATCACCCTGGGACAGCCGCACCTCCAGGCATGCTTGACTGCTTAATTTGACTCGACCCAATGATATAAAGAGGAGAAAAGACACTAACAGATTTTGACTGAGATGCACCACTTAATCCTTTTTTCCCCATCAGTAAGCTCTCTAGCCTTCCCTTCCTAGCAGGCATTATGTAAATTGAGAGTCCCCTGAAGTGAGATTTGCAACTGCAGGATCATACAAGAAAGGGCACAATGCTCCTTTGCCAATACAACCCCCTGCCCCTACTATTCTTTTTCAAATAATACCATACTCATGGTAAGTACTAAAAATATGTACTCTACCATTCAAGCACTTAATGTTCTTAAATGCCACTTTGTTCAGGGGAAATAGTCTTTGTCAAACATGAAATTCAGTGGTAACAAAATTTATGTTTCAATGTGATTTACTATATTTGTGTGTGTATATATATATGTGTGTGTGTGTATTTATTTTTTCCAGCTGATTACATCAGCTAAATCTCCCTCTAAAATGCCACGTTGCTAAAGCAAATACTTAAGGGAGGCTGTTGATAACTTATTGATGATGTTGGGTATCATCAACTGCTGGCTTATGTCTGAACTTTACAGCCACTTCCTGGGGCTTAAATGATGCACAGTGAAAGGGTCACCGGGAAAAGAAAAAAGTTTATATCACAGTGCTATCAGTGTATGTGCTGTGATCACTAGAAATAAATGGGCTAGCCAATTTTAGTTGAAGTAGCAACATATCAAATTAAGCGACAGGACACCGAAGCCCTAAGTTTTCCATGGCAGAGAGAAACAAACACCCTCAGAAACCAAGGATGACTTAGACGAACATTCCTCTAGGGCACCTGACAGCAGTTAAAGCTCATTTAAACTTGAACCACTGGCTGTCTCCCCGCTATAAAAAGGCATGATTTTCACTGACAGTGAAAATGACCATCACCAAGAGAGAGACATTTAAAATCCATACAGGGATCCACTTTCCTATACCCTGAGCTTTATTTCTTTTTGCAATGTTGGAAGCCACACCAAACACACAGCCTGTCGTTTTATTCAGAAGGATTCTTCTTCCAAAGACAGAATTGGTTTCTGTTTCATAACCCTCCATGTTGATGTTTCATTGCTATGAAGTATTTGGGATTAGTAATGAAATGTGGATCACAGAGTCCAGAGTCCTTCGCAGAAGGTGTCTGCTCTGCACTGTTATTTGATTCTCAACAGCATTGTCTCATTTTATTAAAAATATTCATTGTAGCTTCTAATTTATACAGAGTCCCAAGTGATCTACTGAATATTCCTCCCATTTTCTGGTAGTGGCATTTGTATTTGCTGCATAATTTTGAGCAAGTGCAGGACTCAGAATCCTGCTCAAGTTAATGTGTGTTGTTCTGGTGTTCTCCTAGAAACCTCAGGCATCAGGTGATACATCAATATATAGTTCCCCTCTTTCAATGCCATAGCCTGCGATCTCACTCAGTTCTCACCTCATTTTCCCTCACAATAAATTTGCTCATTGACATAAACAATTGTTTTGCTTGAGCACAACTTTAGAGTTTGGCCTTTAGCTTCTACAAGAGCAGCAGTGATGCCCAGAGCAGATGGAAAGCTCCAGTGCTTCCCTAGCTTATTTGAAGCATTGGTACAGGAGGAGTTTGATTGTGTGACTCATAACTAAAGCTGTGTTTAAGGAAGGAAGGACAGAGGGAGGTCTGTCCAGCACAATTGAGAAGAAAATCTGCAGAATCATCATCACAACCATCCTGCAAACTTACATTTCTCACTGATCCCATCTGGCCTGATCCAAAGGCCACTGGATTTTGGATTTGGACCAGTGTGCAGACGCCTTTGCCTATGCAAATCCCGCGTAGAATAAAAAGTTGGCTCTCTCTATTGGCAGAGAATTTAGCAATAGGAAGAAGTTCAGTCCAAATCCTTTCTCCATGTGTGGCTCTTCCAAGAGCTCCTAATTCACAAGGGCTCAACCTTGACCCTACATCCTCCCACTTCTGCTGCAGGATGATCATCTCGCTTCCCATCAGCACGATGCTAATGAGTAACTCATATGAGTAAGTGGCTGAGTAGTTGAAACAAGACATTTAAAAAGAGGATCCCCTCTCTGCTTTGATAGCCGGTTATTAACTAATCGGCGTGGCAGTACTGGGAAGGTTGTAGGTGGTTCTGTAACCCATCATGCCAAAATGTGAAGAGCAGGTAATTTTTATTTCATTATGCTCTTGTTCTGCACAGTCTTCAATATTGTCAGAGTGCTGTATGAACTTTAACCAATTAATGAAACATGAACTGCTTATTAGGTGACCCAAAAGGTCTCTCCCCTATGATCTGTGAATAACAAATCAAAATCAACGTGCTGCTGGTAAATGTATATGCATGAAATCTTTGAAGACATCACAGCTAAAATAGCTAATAATAAACCTCGCAGCATTCCTGAGAAAGCAAAACAGGAAGGGAAAATAAGCCAGCAAAAATACAACATTCTTCTGCCAAACACTGCCTAAGCAAGTTAGCATCAGCTAAATGATCAATAGGTCACCATTATGTATGATATTTACATCTGATCTGCATTACTGCATTGCTGTGCTGAAATGTCCAACAAGGCTCCTATCAGCTAGCACTTCCTTCATTAAAATCTGCCTTCATATAAAATTCACCTTGATTTATGAGTTTGCATTCAGTGCTGTACATTTGAATGTAACAGTGCCAAACTTTCTACTGTGTTCACCTGCTGGTTGGAGAGCAGAGATATTTCAAGATGAAAACAAACTAAAGATGGTTGCAGAAGGCTTATTATTATCAAAGAATGGAAAATAATAGACTTGTGCATATGCTCAGCCTTCTGCTACCATCATGTCACTGTGTATTATCATTTTCTGTTACTGAAAAGTAGTCTACACACCATGTATTTCCTTAATCATGGCTTTATTAACTCTTTCACACACACACACACACTCCCAAATCTACAATGATTTTGCTGTCACTACATAAAAAATATTGAGGAAAGTTTCCTTGGTATCTGCTGAATAGAAACTTACTTGGGTTTAGAATCCGTAATTTCAGGTGTTTTCACTTTCTTTCATACATACACATTTTAAATTCAGGTGGGCCCATATCCAAGCTCAGTCCAACCCTTATTTTCCAGTAGGTGAATTTCAGTTCCTCCGTCATTTGAATGTTAATTGTGTAGCGTCACAATAAAACAACACATGCTCCTTGAAGGCATGAAAAACTCCCTCCTGACCCTTAGAAAAATCTGCCATTTATTCCTAAATATAAAGCTGGCTAATAACAAGTTCTGTAAGTAATTACACAGCACAGAGCACACAGAGCCTTCCTCTTACTGCACTAATGCTATATTCTTCAAGGGAACACTGAGAAATGGCAAATTTGTAGTATTAAATGAGACATTTTCAGGCAAGAGTTTAAGAAAGGAGGGCCAACAGAAAAGATGAACATAAGGAAATATTCAACCAGAACAGAGAAAAGGGGCTTCACTTCATAAACAGATTTTACCCTTTCTGTAAATCTCTTTGCCTCATTCACCACTCTGAAAGAGTATGACTTTGTGTTCTTCTCAGTAAGCAGCCCCTTGCTCCTAAACATTTAGTTTTGGTCTGTCCAATGACTGCAGATTTATGCACTTGAACTCTTTCACTTCCTAACATTCTATAAATAAGTCCCATCTGGTCTATCTCTCCTTGTGTCCAGGTCCCTTCTCCCCCCAGCCTAAGTCATGCAGTCTGGGTTAGCTAATGCCTTCCTTTAAATAAACGAGACTTTTCAAAACTTGATCTAATGCCTAGGCTCTTTATGTCCCTCAAAAGAAGACTCTAACAGCTGCTCACTGTTACTACACACTAGATCAAGTATTCAGAGATGCATCTATCAAAGAGGTCAGCTCCCTCCTGATAGTACATTAACTAATCTACTGCTATTTTAAACTTTGCTTAGCTTTGTTACTACTTCTACTCCACTCCACCACTCGGCATAGACGTATTGCATTGCATAATCCATTTACCCATATGATCAAGATCATTCCGCGAACAACTTCATCCTTCTAAATTTTAACCATTCTTCCTATTTTAGCATTGTCTGACAACATATGATAGCACAATATAAATCATGAAGAAAATGTTAACACAAAGCCAACCCTGTAACTACCTGCTTTCGGCCACAAAAATAAATTTGTCTCTTTTCTTCATTGTTTGCTATGTAAGAAACGAGGGGATACTCTTGCTCATCTCTTTATTTCTGCAAGCTTTTCTCATCTGGGTCTTCCTATTGACTTTGCCATAACTACTCACATAACGGAAAGGATTACTCTCATAGTTTGAAGCTTTCAGAATCAGGTCCCAGTTCTTTACCTGTCTTAATAATTTATTACCTAACCCGTATATGCAGAGTGTGTAGAATAATACATCCTGTGAAACTTTGTTAAAAGCTTCTGCAAAATCCCAATATGTCTGCTGCTTCCCTCCTATCTAGATCAATATTTATTTAATTTAAAAAAGGAATCCAATTTGCTTGACGTGATTTACTTTCCACAAATCCATGCTGACTCGCATTATGATGCTGCACCCTTATTAAACTTTATGCAACGGTAGCCTTATGCTGCTAGGAAATGTATTTTTGAGACTGCATTTATAGGCAGCGGGATCCTCTGAGGAGCTGCAATGCCCAACACAAGGAATTCAGCACATGCTTATTGCCAAACTGGTCTGTTATTTTCCAGCTCAAACTGTTTTCCCTTAAAACACCAAACTGACATTGACTCATTTCAAATGATTTGATGCAAGCTCTTAGTTCTCATGCATATTCACATTGCAAATCATGGCCACGTATCAGGAGTTGTCCTGTGCCCAGAATTATAAAATCCCTGCGTAGAAGCAGTCCCCCACACCCAGGACTATGGCTACGGTCCCACCGTTGATCTTATTGTTGGGTCTCAGTGAGAAGCCAGGCCAGATCAGCAGAAACAGACAATCAAAATGTCAACAGCACAAGACACAGCTATAGGAAGGAACAAGCAGCTGCAAGGCTTCCTTCTGTTTTGTGTTCATGTCCCAAATAATGCTCCACCCTGTTCAAGTGACCTTAGGCAGGCTGCTCCTGCTGTGGTGACATGAAGCCCCTTCACCCATCCCACTGCTCACTTCTCTGATCCCACACTTCGCCTGGAGACTGATGCTCAAATACAACAATGTGCTACTGTCTCAGCATATTGTCTCTTGCACCCTTGGTCCTATCTTCTCTAATGTTCTCTTTAGCAAGCAGACATGCCAACAGAGCATGCCACTTCGACACTCAGCTTCTCCTAAGGCTTCAGCTCCCAGTTCCGCTGTTACCATTGAATTCTGCATGGCTGCCTGGGCTAAGTTCTGTCCAGTACTGATAGCGGGGGCAGAACCCTTTCTGCTTTCTCATTCTCTCCAATTTGGCAGTTCCCAAAGCATTTTCAGAATCTCATCCTACCAATAAGCATTTTCCCAGCTATTTGTCTAATGAAGTTTCCATTTTTATTCTTCCTCCCCTCCGTTTCCTCTTACCACGCGCTACCAATGCACTGAACTGAGCTCTTACTGATTTCTTAGAGGACAATTTGTATACATACAATAGTCAGAATGGGCTGGAGTATCTTGGTATGTACTTGCCAGACTGGCATTCATCAGGACCGTGAAACAGAACAAAACCCCATTGCAGTAATGGGACTTTTTAACCCCTCTGCGACAGTACAGCTAAATGCCCCTTCAACCCCCCCGGATAAGGCCAACAGCTGGGCACAGAATCACAAACCTACCCAATTCCAACCCTGACATTAAGACAAAATTTGTTCGGTAATAGCAAGCTGTTTGTGGTATTTCTCATCAACTACCCTACCTTGAACTCCATAGGGGTGTACTTCTCGTTCTTGGGGGTTGTGTTGCCCTTGTAATGGAGATGGTTGGGAGTGGTTGGGTGGATAACAGTCGACTCCTGGGACTGCCTCTGACAGCGCTGGCAGTACACGTAAATCACAAACGTTAAGAGGCTAGAGCCGAAGAAACAGGAGACCCCAGTGGCAATCAGATGGATGAGACTAAAACCTGCAAGGGAAATGACAAGAGATGCTATTTTTAAAGAACAGCCTTTTTTCCTCTCCCGACAAGACCACAGGTGCAAATCAGAGCTATGACATCTCGGGATCAACATTAATAAGCTGTTGAAGCCAGAGTCTTACGTTCTAACATAAACTGACATAATCTCCCTGCAAATCGGTCTCCCCACTGCAGCTCTGCCTTGTGCAGTTTAACAGGTTCATGCATTGTTTTCTCAAAGCTCCCTCCCTGTCTCTCTTCTCGCCCCTCTATTGATATTGAAACTAAACATTATGTTAAGCTGACAGCTAAAGAAATGAGCCGTACAAACAATGCACATTAATGGATTCCAAAGCATGTGTGTGTGTCATGGAAATAAGGGGATAAAACTGCTCAGTGTTTCTCTGAAGGGGAAGGAAGGGAGAGGAAAGCCCTTTTTGTTGGCTGTCCAAAATGCCTACGGGACTGTGTGTGGGGTGGGGGAGATACACATTCCTCCCCCATGTAATCCAAGTGTGCTCAGCATTCTTGCTTATTCACAGGGCAGCATTGCCTTGGTCATGTCTGCACTACCTCTGAGGTGTGTGTTTGTACCGCTAACAGTGAAACGGGGATCCTCAGGGGAGTGGGAAAGATAAGACGGAAAAGGAAAGGGGGGAACTGCTTGAAAAACACTTCTTTGTTGGCTTTCTCCACAAACTGCAAAGATAGGAAGCCAGTTGCAGGCAGGTGCCGGCAGGGTAGCTACAGTGCAAATATTTCAAACAGAAAAGCTCTTGGACTATAAAAGCCTCCTACAGAGTTCTCTCCACGTGGGATTGCAGCAGCACCCTCCAAGCACAGCGCTGACCTCTGGAAGGAGCTGTAGTTGTGCATCCCACGCGCTGGGAAGTACTTAACTCACAACTCCGGCTGGTGGGGGGAAGACAAAGTCAAATACTGCTCCTCATTCCTCCCTCACACCAGAGACTCTCAAACCCCATGGCAAAACCAACCACCAACAGATCTCCAGTGACAAGAGAACAAACAGTAGCGATCTTTACAGCCATCAAGTTAACGAAGCAACCAGAGGCAATCTTGGGTGGCAAAACTTTACGACCCTGCTCTCTTGCTATGTGCAGGGGAGGGATTTACAGAAAAAGAATCAGCAATGATGAGTCCAAACGCTATTACCTTTCCTCTGCCTTTGCTTTGTCAACTTTCAAACAGGAGTGACAGGGGTCCTAGTGCCGGGGAGAGGGACCCCTGACTGCTGGCCCCCCAGGGCAGCTGTCCCAGGGGGCAGCCACACGGGCTCGGCGGGGATTGTAGGGGTAAAATTCTCATAATACTTAAAAAGCCAATTCATTTGGACAGACTGCTGTGTTGACTTGACTGTGTGCAGGCAAATGGAAGGGACTGCTCAGAGAGTGGCTTTAAATGAGGTTCATTCTTAGTCTGATCACAGCGTGCAATTTTTTGGTGCCATCTTACATTTTAACTGATATGCTTTTCAAATAGAGAATTCTGCCCATTAGTCTACTGCTCTCCTCTAATCTTTAGTTAAAGCACATCCTCCTGAGTTTAAAAAGAACAAAACCAATAGAGTTCTACAACAAAGTAATGGGCTTCAGTCATAATTACAGTAAGGAACATAGAGAATTTATTGGACTGAAGAGCTACATTTATTTTTTAAACCACACTATAAAATTCTATTGCAAGATTACCACTTTCTGTTGTGTTTTGGATGATGGTCCAAAAAAGCAGCAGAAAGATGCTAATTTCCTACTAAATGTTACAAGACTTTTCCCAAAAGACATTTCTTTTCTAAAAAACTCTGCCTGCTTTATGTCACTCATGAGAGCTAAAACACAGAATATGCAACAGTGCCCAGTAAAGCCACATGACACTGTCACATTCTCCTCATACCCAGCTTTGCTTATATTTCAGTGAATATTTAATTTCACTGCTACATTTGCAAGTCACTACAGTAGGAAATCCTTTCTAAAACATAAAGCTCTCTTACATTTCACTTTTGAAAGACCATCTGATTTTTCAGGTGATTTTTAGCTGTATCTTAGGGAAAAACCAAATTACTTTGTTTGCAGCATGTGAGTCCCCAGAGGGGAAGCTTTCTGGTTCATCATGAAAATATAGATTTTCTGAGATGCGTCAACAGAAATTCTATTGATTGGCTTCTTTGCCAAACATTGTAGAACACTAAGTAATAAATAATATTAGCTATGGTAAAATGTAGATTGCACCAGCAGATACAATGGTGGTGGTAAAAGAAGGAAACGTGGATGCAGTGCACAACAGCAGGGTGCAGGCCGTAGCAAGGAGTCCTGGAACTGAAGCAGATCCGAGGCACCCTCTGGGGGAGGAGTGACGCAGAAAGCCAACTGTTACATTGCAGGTGCTGAAATCTCAATTCCATTGATTGTCCCCGCAGTCACAAACCGAGAGGCCACATTTTCGTGCCACAGGTGGCATGCCTGTTTTTTGCCATGATCTCCACAGGGAGAAGAGATTTTGGCAGCCTGCAGATCATCTAGATTCCAGGAGAGCAGGGATGTGACATGGTCATTAGTGTGAAACTAGTGTTTTAAAATGTTGAAGGAACCTGCCATTTTCTTCAGTCTGCATTTTTATCATAAGGGCTCCTAGGGCAGTGGAAAAGTGACACTAATGACTGGATCTTTCCAAGTTACATGCAGAAAGGAGACACGACTTCTGTGAGAGGTGAGGACTTGAATGAAAGGAAGTGCTTGGAGAACAAGTATAAACTCTAATCTCATCCTCTATCAGCAAAGAATCTAAGAGACCCCGTTCACTGGAAGCTTTATAGATTGTTTAAAAACACCTGCCTCCAAACAGCTGGAGGCTTACAGTGGTGGGATGAGGAATCCCTTCCTTTCTCCTGAACATTTACCCTGCAGGGAGAGAGGACAAGCAATGTGCTCTCTGGTAATTAATGACCCTCAGTGGCCGACCCAAACCCCGAAATAAATAAAAATCTTGGAACTGACAAGTGGACATGCGATACATTCCTCCAGTCTGACTCAGACAGCAAGACTCCAGTGGAATTAAGGCTATCAGTGGGATATGAGCTGTACAGATTAATGGTTTGGTTGATACTGCACAGGGAGAAAAGAAGCCAGGTTAAGATAAAAATAAGACACATAGTTAGTGGTACCCTACCTCCACAGTTCGTGCTCTCATCAATGCTGGAGGCAGGCAGGATCACTAAACAAAGAGAAGAGGATTGGAGAAAGTTGTCATTTTGCCATCACTTTCCTTCTTTAAGTAATTAAACCCCCTGTGTTCCAGACACGAGAAGCTGCTCATGTGTTCTGCAGCAAGCTGAGAGTCTCTCTAAATTGAATGACAAACTCAGAGCGCGAAACACATGCAGCAAAACCTCTCCAAAGACCTGACGATTCCAGTATTGTTACCTGATCACTGTTCAGCTTCTTCGATTTAGAGGAAAGAAGACAGCTGAGAAAACCATGAAAAAGAAGAGTACCATTGCCTAGAGCTCTCAGATTTTTAAGTCAGGGCACTGTAATCCAGAAAATAACATGCAGAAAGGGGTTATTCAGTCTAGACCCATATGAAATATTTGCTTGGGAGATTCAATTTCCACAAAACACAGGGTGGAAGATGTTGATGACCATCTGTCCATCAGCAGTATCGCTCTGTCAGACCCTTGATTAATCTCCCCACTTCACACACCACTTTTCTCGATCTGCCCCTCCTAATTTCTTTGTTCTTTTGGGATGCTTCTTTTGATACCTGAACTCAAGGACCTTCTGTTGCCTTTATCCATACTGAGAACAGAGATAATTTTTATAGTCCAGCCTGAGATGAACTATGCAAAGTTAAAAGCTTCAACTCAGGTGAAGCAATACCAGTTATTTACTACAGAGCTAAGTAACTCTGTTTTAAAGAAAAGCTAAGCTGCCTTAAAGGATTGTCAGTTACCCTGTGCCTGCCACAAAGGAGTTTATAACGTTTGTTTGTTTGCTTGTTTTTCTAGAAGTATCCAAACCCAATTTATAGTAGGGAAAATCTCAGTTTAGCTTGACAGTCTGGGCACGAGCTGTCCTCCTGCATTGGCCCACCCTCTCCCTCCTCGATGACACTGTACATACCAGGAATTTCATTATACAGGCACTCTTGGTACTGTGTGCTGTTTCCGACGCACTGAGAAGAGTCTGGGCTGTGTACTTCGCAGTAACGGCTGCGGTATTGGATGCCCTCTTCATTACACAGGCTCCACTCTGACCACTCTGACCAGCCACCTGAAATCCAAGATCAGGAAAACACACAGACAATGTCACCAAGAAGGAAAAGGATCCCTTAGAGATACCAAACTTCTCCCATCCTGAAGGATGTCTAGATCCTGGCCTGGCCCTCTCTGTCACATCTAATCCAGGGGCCCTAGTGGATTTACTATTCTCAATACAAATAACAGTGCAAGCATCATACCCTACTTGTCAGGTTGTAGTTTTCCCAGTACGGACTGAACCAACCCTTGGTGGAGCACTGCGCAGCACGGAGTTGTCTTAACAGCTCCTATATCACCTCTCTGGTTAAAGGCATACAAGGAGTTGGATGGGGCAATGTTGCACCAGGACCTCCAAGCTTTGAGGTTGCCTCCCAGGGATACCTCAAGCCGCCAGGACGAGTTACAGCAGGTAGAAAGTCTTGCTGAGTTTCCTAAGGACAGGAGTCAGCCAGCACTGGATCAGAAATACACAAAGGTGGTTCAAAAGCAGCACAGACCTAAACCCTGCTCTCTGCGTTGTAGCACATGCTCATCTGCCTGTCTGTGTAAGAAAAAGGAAGAATTGGAAGCAACTTCAGCAACTGTACAGATTGATGCTTCATGACTCCTTTTGTTTGTCTTGTAAGCTTCCACATTGAAGAATCAAGCTCCTGCTTTTTCAATTACTTTAAATGGATTGGCTGTTAACAAGATTTCGCCTGTCCGGCACCAGAATGCCAGAGCATGGGCTAGTGAACAGGTAAAGAGAAAGGTGATGCATTGCAGTTGAACCACTGGGACGTCTCCTTTCTCCCTGGTTCAATAGACATTTACTGAATGGACAGAAAAGCTTTTAACTGGTGGTGTTTCCGATTTATTTTTTAAACATTTTGCAGATGTGTCTTGCTCCTACCACCACTCAAGCCAGTTGGAGCAGGGACAGAAACTGGCTACCTTCACATGGGTGCGTGTTGCAAAGGGCCTCCTCGGTGTGCAGCCCAATGCAGATATCCTCTCCACTAGACGGAGCTGGATTGGTGCAAGTCCGCGTGCGCTGGTAGTGTCCTCCTCCACAGGTCGCTGAGCAGTGAGACCAAGGAGTCCAGCAAGACCATGAACCTTTCACTGAAGGACATTGAAAAGCAAGGAGAGAGAGGTAGGTGCCATTGGTTACTCCTCTCACTGTGACAAAGCCGGAGAGCCCCAGTATCTCGCCTTCCAGATCCACCCTGCCCAGACTAGCTAGCAGTTTCTTGTACCCCAGGACATTTGGGCCTTACAACAAGAACTTCATATCAAGAGAGGGTACAAATGTGCTGCAATCTGCAGATGCAGAATGAAGTCTATGCACAAAAAGACTCTACATCATGAAGTGCCAAAATAGAAACTATTCCTTAGGGTAAGTCACTGAAATATTCTATTGTATTCTAGTCTAGTCTAGTCTACAACTTTTTATAATACAGCATTGTTACTATATTGTCTCCTGATGCTTCACCTACAGCAACAACAGATTTACTTGGAAAAAAAGTGCTTTACTACCTAAGTGGAGCTTATATGGCACCTTTCTGTGGGGGCCCCGAGTCCTCTACTTCCAACCTTCAGTAAACAGAAATTCAGAGGCTTTATTTATTGTCCCTGCTGATTGCAGGTGGGTTGGACTAGATGACCTTTAAAGGTCCCTTCCAACCCAAACCACTCTGTGATTCTATGATGTGAGCACAGCCCCATAACAGATTAATAATGAAACTAGGGAGGGACTTAAGATCCCTGATTCCCACCCGCCCCTTGTCAGGCAACTAGACTGCCTGATTTGCAGGTTCACATGCCATTAATTCAGAAGATAATAACCTGATGACGTAGTGCAAGATAAACCCAGGATTTGGGTATACACATTGAGTGAGGCAGGGAAGGAGGGAGACACAGAGAAATAGTAATCATGCACTCAGAACAGATTGTAAAACATCATAGTGTCCAAGGGGAGAAAACAGCACAGAAGAAGGGCACAGACATTAGTGAAAAGCCACTGAGAGCTTCCAAAATAGTACTAATAGCTGCCTTTATAGTGCTAGAGTTATTTTCTTTTTATAGGCCATAGAGTGCAATATTTGACACTCCTGCTACGCTCTTGCTGCACATTCTGATTATATCTGCATTGGAATTTTATCTTTGTATTGAATTTTAGAATCATAATAATACTATTATAACATTTTCAAGTGTAGGCCACAAACTATATCGCCAGAAGTAGATACTTGCTAGAACTGCAAAGAGGCAAGGTAATTTGTGTAAAATTGCTTAAATTTAGTTTAGATAGTTATTACAGAGCAAGAAGGATAAGTGAGAGAGAATACAGTAGTCAATGGTCTATTATTACTATTCTGGATCAGGAGTGCAACATAAACATGAGGACAAACTCGAAAACCAGGAAACCAGGCAAGAATACTCCCTGCTGGCTGTGCAGGAAATGGTAACTGATGCCAAGAGTAGATGCCCATCGCAAGAACAATACGTAAGCAGGAGAGGGGGAAGAAACAAGTGTTCACAAGAAGAACCGCCACATCAAGCATCTCTACACAGTATTAAGCCACATTTATTAAGCCTGTATCCTCATCAAGGTGCAGATGCACCGTGATGCCCTCCACTGGATGGAATATCAAACCTTCTTGAAGCAAAAACTTGCTAGACAAGCCACGGTACTACTTCCTCTAGAGGATGTGGCTGTGTTACCCTCTGAGCCGAGGTGAAACATAAGTCATAGCACTCAAGATCACATACATGGGTCATTCCAATAGCTTTTAAAAACATTAAGGAAAAATCCCCCAAATTAAAAAAAAAAAAAAAGCAGCTTGGAAATACTGATTTTATTTTTCTTTGTGGATCTACTATTAAGATGGGGAAGAACACCTCTGAATTGCATGCAGGAAGATGATCATGGTTACCTGGGCAGGGATGAGGATTGCAGTCTTGGTACTCCATCGCTGACCCCACGCAGGGCAGGCCACCATTTTTAGGCTCAGGGTTTGTGCATGTTCTCTTCCTGATCCTAAAGCCCAACTCACAGTCCCTGGAACAGGAAGACCAGGCCCCCCAAAAGGACCAGCCCCCATTGATAATCCGTGCAGAGGTCTTACCAGTCTTGAGGAGGTCATCAACAAGAGCTTCAAGGAAAACAAACAAAACACCACAAGATCACAAATTAATCAGCTGTTCGGCTTTTAAAAAGGGCTTCAGCTCATGAATAAAATCAGGATTGATGTGCCCTGGGGAAGAGTTTGTGTTGAAGGCCCTTAGCAAGAGTTTTGTTACACAGGGTTACAGCTAAACTAGAGACAAAATGAAATCTGCACACACACAAACTGAGTCTACTGATAACCTTGATAAATGGCCTTTCTGGGCAGCAAACTGTGGCAGTCGAGGCTGTGCCCTCAGGACACTGCCTTGCATCACAACAGTACCGAAGGGAATAACCCCAGAGGCAGGGCACAAGAGAGCCTCCAGAGAGAAAGAATAAAGACATACTGTCCTGTAGAATGGCTGCTCTCTTCTTCTCTATACCCTCATTACTTGCCTGTTCTCCTTGGGGCAGCCTGATAGTAGCAAGAACAAATCTATACAATGCCATAAGCACAGAGCACACAATTGTATTGATCTCTAAATCAGAGGGCTCTCTCCATCCCTGCCTTCTGCAGTGACACCGGTCATACATGGCGAGACTTATGTAGACACAATCAGGTTCTTGTTCTGAGAGGGTCCCCCTTCCACCACCAAATCTAGGCTTGCCCTATGGTCCCCCAGAGCTGGCAAGACGTACAGTCAGTATCACACACTGCTGAGCCATCATTGGGGCAGAATCGACTCTCAGTTTTCTTCCTCCCAAACTGCAGCTCATGAGGATCGGACAGCTGGGCACGACACGTGTAGCGGAAGCGCTGCTCCTGGCGGGCACCGTTCTGGGTGACGTTGACAGGCATCCAAGGGGTCCAGGGTGTGTTCCTGCGCACCTCTGGGCAGCTCTCTGGGTTGCAGGTCTTATATTCCTGCCAAGAAGGAAAACCACTCTCTCCTTACTTACTTAAATAGCAGCAGCCTAACTGACAGAGATTTATTTCCACTCCAGAAAATAAGGGGGTACCGCCTGGATCTAAAACAACCTCCATCCACCTTATCTGACCTCACAGACACAAGCCAGTGCTGGGCACGGCACAAAATGTGGTGACTGTGAAGGCAGTGATGGTGCATAGCTTCAGGTGGACCTCAAGGATGAACTATGCTTGCTATTTCTATGTCTCCCTCAGGTTTGTGTTTCTTTGCTGACTCAAAGGCCTGTGAGGCTTCAAAAACTTGGTACATTATGGGCAGGAGAATAATTCAGGCAATAGATAATAATAACAGCAAAAAAATTTCTGCTGTGACCCTGAGGTGCTGCTCTCAGGTCAGCCTAGAGGAGCCCCATAAGAACAATATGTTAGTAAGGTTTATTCCTTGAAAAGTTTATTGTTTTCTTTTTAAGATGGGTTTAGATTATCTTTTTACAGCTATTTTTGTTTGGTTGGCTTTTTGAACTCTCTAGTGAGGACTATGAACCATTTGCCATCTTTGGTGAGGAGATGAGCATCCACTGAGCACAGACAACGTTCTGGCTGGATGGGAATGGGGTGATTTAGGGCCTTTACAATTCTTGCCACTAGTGGGAGGAATTCCAGTGACAAACATTGTGCTCTTGTTTAAAGATAAATAAATAAACAAACCAGTCTTTTCTGGCAGAGGGAAAGAAACGTAATGCTTCAGGACTTTATGATTCTAGAGTAAATGCCAAACAGCTTGTGAACAGATGGGAGGTTCCAGATCAAATCTGCTTACACTGAAAGAAAACTCTCCATAAAACTAATTAAAACAGCTGCATGAAACAGCTGCCGGAATAGGAACGGGAAAATAGAGAGAGCAAATAGGTAGCCATCGCCTCACTGATGGGTTAACTAGGTTTTTGACCAGTTGTTTACTCAAGTATGGCAATAAGACTCATTTCTGATATATTAGGGCCTCCTTGACTCAATGGGAGTGGGATAGAAGAAAAGAAAATGTATAATGCTTTCAGGTACAGGACTTGATACCTGATCCCACAGAGGCCTGAGGAAGTCCTCTGTACACCAGTCTGTCCTTACCTTTAGGTAAACACACACACACAGACTGACACATACACACTTTCACACCAACTTCACTGACTTGGGAATTTGCCACCTCTCTGCTTCCCAGTTCATTTCAGCATCCTTTCCAGCAAAAGCTGAGGATAGCGGCTTTTTCTAGCTTAAGAAATAAAACCAAGATGGAGAGAGGAGTTAAATACCAAGTTCCTAGATGCTAGATGCCAAGAGGTGCCCCTTACGCAATGTCAGTAAAAAATACATACCACAGCACAGCCTGGACATGTATTTCCATTTTCACAGGACCTCTGCCTTGAATGAATCCCTCCACCACAATTCACACTACATTTATTCCAAGGACCCCACGAAGACCAAAAAATTGGTAATGGACATGGACTGTTCTCATTACAGAATCTGAAATAAGAAAGCGCATTGCTCAAAACACATCCATGTCAGCACATCCAAGGGACAAAATGGTGATGGATACAAGACTAAACACTGCATTTGGGTGCAATTCATGCAGGCACAGAAAGCCAGCGGAAGGCTGACACAACAGCCAGATTAGCAACGTTCCTGTTCATCGAACTGTACCCTTTGTTCAGAACAGGGGGAGCGGTTAACCAGGCTGAGCTCACTGAGACAGCTGGAATAAATGGTCAAGATCAAGTTTTTGAAAGTGCTCTAAGCTCCTAACTTTTATGCACTGAATTCACAAAAGAGCTCATAAGTTGAACCCATGTGTCATAAAGAGAGACAGTGGATGGTAAATATTTTCAATGGGATGACTACTGGCAGGTCAACTCAACAGTGACCTGTCACTAATGGCAGGTGCTAAAGGCTTGACAATCTTCCCTTCCCATGATCTGGCCCTGACTACTGCTTGGACCCTAAAAAACTAGTGTTTGCAACTGGAGCTGAACTAGATGCTATAAGCATCTAAAAGCAGGCCCTAAAGTAATGCTATTTCATGTTCCCTTTTCAAAAGGTAACTTTAATTTTGTTCAGCTTTTTAATCAATATTGTTCTCAAATTGAATCACACAGGACTGCAATTGACTCGGATGTAGTCTTTAAAACCCAAAAAGGACCATTCTGAATGGCCACAAATCAAACCAAACATTAAAATGTCCTGAATCAAGGAAGTTAAATGAATTGCCCTTTGTATTCTGAGAAATGCAGAGAGATCTGTCTTAAGTGACCACTCAAGGGACAAGCAACAGCCTACTGCCAAGCAGAGGTCGCCTTTAATGAAATGTCAAATCTGGAAACCAAATTGGGATGCCTTGAAGCATGCGTTTAATGAGGGGCCGGGCTCGAAGAAGTGTAATAGTGCAGATGGCTCCGTAGGTTCAAAAAGTATTGTCTCTTATTGATTTTGCATGAAATTTGCTTAGGTCAGAGGGAAAAAAAGATGTTTTTTTGATGCCAACCCCTGCAAAAACTCAACCCTGACTCCGTGAGTCCAGCTGTATTTTGTTTTGAACTTCTCTTGGTGCATCAGCACAATTAATAGCGACTTAGGAATGGTGCAATTGGCAATGGAAGCTGCACGTACTCAACTGCCTCCTCAGGGACGGATCAGAACAATGTAACTGTATCACTAAACTCTACACTGCTGACAGCAGGCACAGCTTCTCCTTTCATTGAGGGGGTCAGACCTCTGTTTGGGAGACGGGAATACTTGTGAAGGTCTCAAACGTCCTGCTTGAGAGGGGAGGCAGAACTGAAGTCTCTGATGGCCAAAGGCTCATTGAAAGACAGTGGCCATGCATGTGAGAAACCTCATCTCTCTGGAATTTCTTCCATTTTGTGCATTCAGCCAAAGAGCCTTAATCTGCATTCATACAAGAGCCACCACTTCCAACCGCCAACATTATAACCACAGAAGTGAACACATGGTGTTGTGGACAGCTCTTACCTTTCTTCCCTGCTTTGTCCAACGCAGACCCTGCCCCCGTACCGTGGAGAGGGGTTGCTGCAGGATCGCTGGCGGACTTGAAAGCCAATCCCACAGGAGGTGCTACACGGGGCCCAGGAAGACCAGGGTGTCCAAGCGCCATTTCTAACAAAGGAGGTGGGAGAGAACGGAGTGTGGTGGTGACCTAACGGTCTGCCCACATCATGCTGTACTCAGCAACAAAACACATAAGGCACTGATGGGGGAATGGTTCAACTCATTGGATAAGAGATTATTCATTTCAACCAGACTTTACATCAGCAGAGATCTAGAAAAGGGAGTTTCAAAAGTGCTTAGCTTTGGCCTAACTTTCCTCCCATTGAAGTCTTTAAGAACTGGAAAGGAAGAGAATGAAGCCAATGCTGAAGGATTTTCAAAATGCCTCCTAGGATTTGCTGGGCAACAGTGTGGTTGCTGTAACTCTCACTGTTTCCCCATTACCTCCCCCATGCCTCATAACCTCCCCTTTCTGATCCAATGGTGGATCCCCAAGTTGTATGTCCTGGACTCTCCTGCACAAAAAGTGGAGGGTTTGAGGCTCACGAATGCCAGTTGTGCCAAAGGATGCAAAAAAACCTACCCTCTGCTAGTTCAGTAGGTACTGATGCTTTAAATCTCTTACCGCAATACTACTGCCAGCTCCCACGGTTTTATCACAAACTTCATAATATTTGGTGTTTTTCTAAAGCCTTTAGCATTGAATCCTATTAAGTGGAAATCTCAAATTTCATTAAAAATAACAATAATTGCTTCTAGCTTTCATGGCTGCCTGCAGACGTCACTGTAGTGTGACCTTAAATCTGTAGAAACCAGAAGGCAATTAAGAGCTCAGAGGCAGGATCAAGTTTCACGGTTTAATGAGTGATCACATCTCTGGTAACTTAGCCTGAAGCGAATGTGATGTAAAACCTCTTCGCTCACACCTCAGCGACAGAGATGTCGCAAAGGCTCTGCGCCTCGCTCCTGCGACGGGCTGAGCACGTGCAGGCGGCCGGCTCCTGCGAGGTTGCTGCCACACGGTAACCCAACCGCGTGCTTACACAGAAGCCAACATTTTCATCTTGAAAACCTTGCATTTATTAAAGCTCACCTTCCTCTGATTTGGCAACACTACTGAACCTTGGAGCAGGAGAGGAGGAACCGTATCTCATCTCTTCCGCACCGCAGGTTTCATTTTGAATAGAGCTGGTGGCAATGCTCTGTCTTACAGAACTGCCTAATCTTGACACTTCACTGCCTTAAGCCAAAAAATCTCATTTCTTTTGGTTTTTGTTTTTTTTTTTTTTAACAAGGAAAAACTTTTCTAAAAAATCTAGTCAAAAAACAACTCAGGTGCTCTCTGGTTCTTGAAAGCTAAGCTTGAAAACAGATGTTAATTTTCAAAGCATTTACTGAACTAATAACACTGCTGGCAAGAAATATTTTCTGGCATAGCACCAATCAGGGCAGAGGATGAAAGTTAAAACCCACATTGCCCTTCACACTTTTTGTATTTGTTATCAACTCTTGCCTGTTCTTGGCAGCCTTATTTCAGAACCCTGTTAGATGTTTCTCTCCTCCTCCTCTTGTTCTCTCATCCCTCTCCCTCCTTCCCTTCCCCTCTCCCGCCCCAAACAAGGTCAAAGAACAAGAAACTCACTTATATAAAAATCCTGCTATTCCATCTTATTCTGCCACGTTTTAACCCACCTACTACCTCCCCACTTCTTAACGCAAAAGAAAGACTATATGTAAAATCACAAAAATTTTGTTGCTCTTATTGCAACAAAAAAGGGAAAGTAATTTCTAGTAAAAACTCCGGAAAACCCCAACAATTCTCAGCATCTATTTATGTTTCAGGATTTTTAACACAAATAAAGACCCCTTCCATTTTCTAATCTCCAGCTTTCTAATAGAACTCATCTTTAAGCATCCTGCTCCCTCTGCAAAAAGAAATCTCAATGCCAGATGAAGTCAATTAAAGGAAATTTGAGGGCTGAGGCGGATGTAGGATGACCAGATGTCCCTATTTTTCAAACCGCGCTGTTTTCCTGTGTCTTAAGATTGAATAATCTATTTTTCATCCCCTTCTTAGGAGCTGTTCCTGCCTCTTTTGCCATCAGAGCAGTGCTGAGAAACCCTTCCCACTGGCACGCTTTCCATTTGCCACTGACATAAAAAGCCTGCCTGGGGAAGGCTCCGCTCCGCTCAGCCCACGGTGGCAGCACAGGGGCAGGAATGACTGCGCGCCTTTTGGGCAGCACAGCCCACAACTGGAAGGAGAGATGCCAATTAAAACATGAGTATTGCTGAATTTTTAATGCCAAGACCAGCACTGATCTCCAGGGAGGCATCAAGAGACAGCTGTCCTTAACGGCATGAACATTTATGGAGCAGATAAAGTAGATAAAAACTGTATTGACCCAATATTTACCAGAATATTGGCTGATCCCACCCTGGTTAAGTAGTGCTTACACTATTGCATCGTCTCTCCTTGAGTCATGACATGATGTAGTCTGAGGGCGGAGGGGTAACATGGACACAAACACTGCGGCTGTGCTGGGGCACCTGACCGGAGGATATTTAGCTTCCATACTGCTCAAACACGAGCTTCAGGCTTCCCTGGAAAGGCAACACTTTGACACAAGCCGAGCTGCATGCATTGTTTAAGTGCTGTCCCCGGCAGGCATGCCTCCTAAGCACCGCCAGACGATGAGCTGTTGCTTTCACCTAGCCAGCGTGCTGCAGACAGTTCACAGACTGGCAGAACAAGGCAAACAAGCCTTGCTCGGAGCTAGGCTAGGCCCTGTCTTTACAAGCTTTGCTCTGAAGGAGCTCTGCTCACTTTTGGCAATGCAACCTCGGAATCCAAACTCCAAAAAATGATGAGCTTACTGGATTTCTCTAGCTTATTGCTGTTCAGTTGGCTAACAACTACTTCTGTCTTACTCGCCTCCTCCTGATGGGTCACCACTCACCGTACAGTTGAGGGAAACCGAGGCACAGTGTAGGGAAACGTTAATGTGTACACTAATTTGGGGTGCTCATCTTCCAAGAGCTCTGGCTGAAGGCCCATCTCTCAGAGCCCTTGGGCTCCTTCATTTTTCACTAGCTTCAAGCTGGACCTCACATACCTCAGTTTGGCTGGGATACAACAAGAAACATGTCACAGAAACATAAGGAAGGAGCTAAGCTGTGGACAGGCACAACTCTTGCTCCCTTCCTAACAAGCACAAAGATGCTGAGGTACCTTGAGCAATTTGCAACTTCAATCCTGGCTCCTTCGCAGCCACGACCTCCGCAGCGAGGACGAGGGCTGTCACACGAACGTGACCTACACATACAGGAGCCTGTGCTGTCCCCATCCGAATGCTCACAGAGTTGCCATGGGGACCAAGGCCCCAGCCTTCCATTTGTTGTCAGGTTTTTCACCTAATTTTAAAAGAAAAAAGGTCATTAATAGCAAGTTTACATTTCTGGAGACAGCCCCACAATAGAAATGCCAAACAAAGCTGCCGGGGGGATTAGGATGCAGCTTAGATGGGAGCTGTCTGTGCTTGTGAGCAGGATTCAAAACAGAGGGTTGTTTTCAGACAATGCCGCATCAATATTTACCCTCTAAATTCCACCCCGCATACCTAACATGTGCGCACAGGCACCCGAGCCGGCCCAGCCAGCACCACACCAGGCACAAGCATCCATCTGCCACGCCACAAAACCATCGCACTCCCACGTCCCACGCTGCACAGCTTCAGTCTAAATGGCTAAGCTGGGTGAAGGACAGACAGTGAAGGAGATGGTGGTGACCAGAATTAATGCTGAGGATCACACAGTGGGCTAAAGAGCAAGAATTCATCTCAAGGCAATTTATAGACCAGATCCCACGGCTGTTTCCTCAGCATTTTGCTTCATGCCTGTACAGCCCCAAACAGGCTGGGGCTTGAGCTTCCTGTGCGCTTCGATGAAGAAGTAAAAATATGGTAGTCCTGGCAGAGCAAAAGAATGAGAATCAGAACTATTTCAGCCCAGCGTTGGTGAAGATCTTCCAGGAGATGGGGTGTCAGAGCTTGCTCCCCTGTGCCTTGTTTTAACCAGTGCCGCTAGGTGAGCCCCAAGCGGAGGGCTGGGGGAGCAGGTCCTAGGGCCCTCGCAACCCAGGCTGACTTCGAGAAGATGAGTGCTGCCTGCTCCTCTTGGGATCGCTCCCAGGCCACCGCTGCCTTCTCATGCCCACTCCACCACTACTGCAAAATCCAGCAACTCCAGGGCCATGCCTGGCAGGCTGCCCTGAATGCCCCTGCCCTGCCTTCCCCTCTGCTCCCGACTTCAGAACATCCCTGCCCTGCCTATATACAGCAATTTCCTTGCTACAGCGCAGCACCATGGTGTTATCTCCCCCCTGTGGCTCCCTCCATCCTCCTCATTCCATGTCCCAAAGCGCTGGGCCTCGCAGGCAGGATGGCACGGATGGCAGCTGGCTGCGAGTGGCTCGTCCCCACTGATGTTGCCCATGGGGTGGTGGGATGCTCAGCAGCTTTGGTAAAACTGCTGGCAAAGGCAGCACTCGACTTGGCCTCAGTGTCGCATGCCACAAAGGGTGAAGAAAGGAAGAGGCTGGGGCCCTGGCGAGCAGCCCTGGCCCCAAATCCGAGCCAGCTACCGCTGACAATCCCCACTGTGCCATGTTTCACTGAGCTCTGCCGTCAGCAGGATGAGTCCCCTGGGCCACCCCATAGGGAAAATAATTTCTCCTGCTCTACAGACAAGGAAACCGAGGCACAGGGAGGCTGTGAGCCTGCTCAAGAGCCACGCGAGGAGCCAACCACAGCCACAGGAGTAGTGCTTTCAAACACTCATCCTCTGAAACACGCTGCTCTGCTTATTCTCCAAGTCTGGCACTATGTTAAACACTCACAATGCACCTCTGGTAGGCTGTCATCTTCCCCTCTCACCCATCTACAGCAGCATCAAAAATATGCAGCAGTGGCATGGAAGTAGTTTAGATCTGTTACTGTGCTCGTCAGGCTGTAGTCGGGGGGGGTTCAAGCATCTGTTGCAAACCTTTGTTTAAAATAGATTATCATGTCGTCGTAAAAATTTGCTCGGGGTTGCAGGTTACAAGGCACGATGCCCAGAGAAGAGAACATCGAGTTTTGTTGTTGTTGTCGAATTTGTTGTTTTAAACATGCATGCAGTCAAAAATCAATACAGTTGGGTTGCTAAAAGTCAGGAGGGAAAAAAAAAATCAAAAGAACTACTTTGAGATAGTTAATACTAGATTTTTATCTCCTTTTTCCTCCTGCCTTACAAAAGTCATAATCCAAGTATTGGATCATTTCTATTCATTTTTGAGCCAGAAAGCCTTGCTGATTCCAGCAGGGAGTTCTGTTCAGAAATCAATGGTATAATATGGCCCGTGGCTTCAATTAAAAAAAAAAAAAGCTGACAAATAATTATTGGCTCATAAGTGATACTGGGAAGCAACCCAAAAATTAAACAAACAAGCAGCCATAACCAAAATCTGAGATTTATAAACACGTCACGTTGTGAGTGTGGGAAGTTTTTATACTTAAGAAATTATATATGAATTTAAAGATGGAACAATAATCCATAAAAACATCTTCAAAAGAGCAAAGTTGGGATGTGGGATAAAAACCCATATGCATTGATGTTTTTCAGGAATGTCTTTACAAGGCAAATCCTTTGTAGCCAACACAGCGCCCATCAGACAGAGAGGACATCTTTAAAAACATCCGTGATCGAAGGCTCTTCTCTCACCTGACATTATTACCGATTCCAGAGTTCTCATATTTTGTAAGCTGCCATACTCCACCCAAAGGCATCGCCTTTTCATTTCTTCCTTGTACCATCTAAAGGCTCAAGTGCAGGATCTAAAAATTCAGACTGACCATTCCTATGCCCAGCTGCCAGGATATTTTCAATGTTTATTCTGATAGTACAGATAAGGCTGGAAGCATTCCTTGTTCTTTTGATTCATCTATGCTTCCTCTTAGGATTTAGATGTCAACTGCTTATAACTTTGCCAAGCTTCAATTATTTCAGCTGGAAGTTTCCACATTGGCTGTCTGATAGAAGCTGAAAATTCTTGCAAAGTTTCAGTCAAAATATTTCAAACATTTCTAAAATCCAATCTAGGGGAAAAGAACGTCCATAAGCAGCAACCTTTTCCTTGAAACAAGCTAGTGTTCAAGGCAAGGAACTGAACTTTATGTCATTGTACCACCTTTTCATGATTTCCATGAAAAGTGATTCAGATCTGTCTGGGGTATAAAATCCTTGAGAAGCGAGGAGGAAAATTTTTCCGGACTCGCAGATTTTGATCGTAGCACCTGGAGTCCTCTCTGGGTCCTGGGCATGCTCCAGTGTGGGCCGGAGCAGGATTATCCCAGGCACTGCAGCTCTGAGTGGCTGAGCCCACAGGAATCGAGAGCAGGGTACAAGTCTGCTAGACACCCCAAAAAAAGGAGTGGGGAGACGGGCACTGATTAGCAAGAAAATGGAGTGGCAAGGAGCACATGCCAGATGGCTGAGACAGGGGTTTGCTGGATGCACAGAGTGGGACTGGGATGAAAACCTGTGAGGAAGAGCATCATCTGGCTCAGGATAAGGAGCACTGTACATTTCATTGGGAATACTCAACTCCTGACTTGCCAACCACCACCAACAGTGACCCCATGAACTTGACTAACAGAGTTTGTTAGCCAAATCTAAAGTTCCTTTCCTGCTGGTGGCTCATGTTGGCATCAGTAAGATATTATAAAGTAGGATGTGCCTTTTTTCAGTTTTCCTAAAACCAAAAGGCACCTCACTCTCTTCTCCCAAGCCTAAGAAGAAACAGCATGCAATCATATATTCGGGACTCCCTGATACGACACATGCACAAACAGGGAAAAGAGCAGCAGCATGTGCAATTTGTGTCTTCCCACTTCTTAATATTAAAACGTTTGACATTGCAACCTTAGCAACAAACCTTTAGGAGGTTCTGGGCGTTACCTGCTAATAACATATATTAACCATTGC
Organism: Chroicocephalus ridibundus; assembly: GCF_963924245.1. NCBI lineage: Eukaryota > Metazoa > Chordata > Aves > Charadriiformes > Laridae > Chroicocephalus > Chroicocephalus ridibundus. Next base: position 13,000,481 of record NC_086290.1, on the reverse strand, counting down.
CCAAGGTACTATGTTAACAGTGAATAATTAACCCTTTATCTAAGGTCCCTTACTATTAAAGCTGGAGAGCGGGCATCTGTGGTACAATGTAGTGCTATACAAAGCTGTTCAGACCAGCTCTGAACGAGCATGTTTGCACAAGAGCAGCAGTCAAGTTGTGTTAGTGTTGTGGTTGACTCACACAAATGCCTGGCCCCTGTAGGATATAATTCAATAATATGCCAGTTCTGGCTTTAAAAGTTGCTGCGTGCCAGTCCCTTCGGCTGTGCCAGGACATCTGTTTGTGGGCTAGGCTGCAGAAGAACTCACTGACACTATCTGGGTTAGGAAAAGTTTATTTGGGAGGGGTGCTTTTAATCTATGCCATGTCACACTTGAGTGTGATCTCACATACAGCTGTACCAGCACAGCTGAACGCCTGGTGCTCAGCCCAGGAAAGTGGGGTGAGAAAAGCCAGGACTTCTTAAGACAGTAACTCATCCAACTAAACTCCCAGACAGGCCTTTTTCAGCAGCGAAATCTGACATTGGGTCACTGCATTCCCCTACCTTTCCAGTGGTTATTTGCACATGCTGCCCCAGACTCTTGCCTCTATTGACCACAACCTTTATCCTGCACTGAACACAAGGAAATACTTGGATATTGCTGATGTAGGTGCTTAAATGAGCCATCCCACTCCATGCCAGAGGTGAATTCATTTCAGCAAGGAGCAGAGGAGAAAGAATTCACTCGCATGTGGATTTTAAACAGCTTGGCAGCCCATCAGTTGAAGAGCACAAGGCTGATGTATGTGCCAGAATCAGAGCACCTAAACGGAAAATAATCTACAATGGAAATGCTAAAACAAATGTAAAACTAGCATCCCAAGAACCGCCAAAGCTCCTGAATATTCTGCGCTGGATTTTTATGACCTTGAAACAATGATCTGGAGTAGCCTGTTCCCTAGTGTGCACTACAGCAGACATGTTCAAACTAGAGGATTAACACCTCACACACCTATCAACAGACACAGGCATTAAGCAGGACGAGATAACAGCATGGTCAATCAAGAAGCACTGCATCCCAGTTCAACACAGGAGGGTTATAAACACACAAGCCTCTGAATCCAGCAGTGAAAAACTTAAGCCTGCCAAGCTGAGGATGGATTGAAGTAATGACTAATATTTCCTGGGAAAATATCTGAGAAGTAAGGAAGATAAGGGGAATAAACATCGCAGCACCTCCAGACAGAAATAGCATACTGAAGATATAAACCATCCAGTCTTCTCTCTCTATCTACTGGACTTAGCAGTATTAACATGCTAATTGACGTTAGATAATAACGACGGACATTAATGAGAATTTCTCCTCCACCGCTATTTTTTTAACAAGCCTGGTTTTCCTCCCCAGCCACCTTGCAGGTACAGTTCAAGCAGCAGGAATTAAATTTGGCCAGACGGCTTCTGGGGATCACAGCCAGGAACTGGATAGTGTCGTCAGAGGAGGTTGGGTGGGCTGGAAGGGAGCTGGAGAGCCAACTCAAACTGACTCAAGCAGTGACACTTATTTTTAGCTGATGCATCTCATGGAGACCAGGGCAAGGAAAGAAGACCATCTCCTTGAAATATCCCATAGACTTTGTTTAGAGCACAGAGACCCTAAATCTACTTGTTTGCTCCAGAAGGGGCATCCCAAAGCAAGCATTCAGTCGTCCTCATGCCCACCGATGCTTTGGTTTGCTAAATTAAGGTTAGAACTGAACAGTCTTCTTCTCACGCTCCCTCTCTTGGATACACTCTCCCCTTCCCTCTTGTTCTCTAGTACATACTGCATCTTTTTGTTCCCTCTGCAAACCATCCATACATGCCCTGTTTCTCTGCTGCTCCCTAGATGCCTCTTCCTGGAGCGCAACACTTCTTCACCAGCATTGTCTCCTGGGCATGGCTCAGGGATCCAAGAAGAAAATGAACTGGATGCTGCCCGAGGGCGCTGTACATCAGCTATTCTGACTTCCCCAAGCTGCAGGGAAGCCAAGGAAATGGTGCAGACAGTGGAGCAGCCCCGAGAAAGCTTACGTTTCATCTGGGGCTTACACGCTTCTCAGCAATAACCCAACAGCATGATCCAATCTTCTTAAGGCATGGGTGGGCATGAGGAGGACTGAATGCTTACTTTAGGATCCCCTTTTGGAGCAAACAAATAAATTTGGGGTCTCTGTGCTCTAAACAAGTGGCTGTGCACAGATAATAGGCTCTCCATGTTCTCCTAACAGCCGGACCCCATCAGGCTGGCACACACTCACTTTCTCTCTCCCTTCTACACATACGCACACACTCACACACCAACATATATAAACTATTTCCACTCCTTCCGCTTACTGGGCACTCTGTAATATTTTGAGTCCACAGGCTCATGTTGGAGCTATCCTCAATGGTGGTGCATCGCTTCTGCTTGCTATCCCAGCCGCAATAGGGGTCTCTGGCTCCTAGGCATTCCCTGCATGTACAAAGAGAAAAGATTAAAGCTCTTTAAGACTGTCTAGCTCTAAAGACACGTATTCAAGTATAGTGCTTGTATATGACAGCTGTCAACTGCACCGAGGCTCAGCAGAAGAAACAATTTCTTCTAAGCAGAGGTTTACCTGCTTGGAAGGGAAGAATGGCTGAGTAGAAGGGTGATAGAACACAAAGCAAATATCACTCATAGAAGCTGCAGATTAAAAATCAGTTCACTCCTCTCCAAGGCCTAGGGAAAGAAAATGACTTTACAAATTTTAGTCAAAGAACATTTGTCATTGAGATATCTTTGTGCCCCCATGTAATCACTCAGCAGGCCAAATCTCACACAAAGCAACCTCTGTGAGTATGTTTTCTGACACTGTGTCCATCCAAAGGGGTTAGACAAGCACAATTAGCCAATGGACCAGTAATAAAGGCTTTCTATTAGTCTTGGCCTTTGCTGGAACAATGGTTTCATTTATAATCCCAGCATCAAGATGTCAGTTTGGAAAAGTCACAGCAGAACATTATTTCTAAGCTTTTGGCTGCTTTGAACACTGCTGTATTCATTTTCCTCCTGAATCCATATTTACAGGCTAAGTGTGTGTTCCCAACATGTGAGCTGCTAAAGAAAAATAACTAGGTTAGTACTGCCGCTAAACAGAGAAGGTCAGTCACAGAATTAGTCTGTACCGATAAAATTCAGCTGCATTGGTTGTTCCCATGAGTTGCTTTCAAATTGTTAATTTTCATTAAGAAAACATAACAGTACAAGCTACATCATGCATGTATTACTGAAAGACAAAGAAGAGAGGACTAAACCTAAAAAGATTCGCAACATGATTTTTTATTCCGATGATCCATTCTCTTCTGTCACACAAAAGGCTGATAGGATCTTTCCAAAAGTCCCAAATGATTTGAAAACTGCCAATTAGACAGCAGCAAGGGGGAAAAATTCAGTTCAAGAAGCTAAACAGGAGAGTAATAAAATTTATTCTAAGGGTAGGTATCAGTATGATAAATGAAACATCAAAAAAAAAAAAATCAAATGCAATGAGATGTGAACTGTTCCCTCCCAGAAATCTTTGAAATCTTATTAGCCTGTAATCAGCTGCAAATGAAAAAGCAAGTCCCTTAAGCACAGCTGAAAACACTCTATCAGTCTGTACCGACTCCACAGCAATTTGCCCCAAAGCAAACCCTAGATGGTTTTGCTGTCTGGGACCGATTGCTTTACATGTATATGTGTGTGTGCGTGTGTGTGTGTAATACACACACACAGAGACACATGTGTATATATTTATATTTTAATTATGAGTTTCCAGTTTGCTTCCACATGGCAGCTCCTACATTTCCTCGACTAAAGATTTCACACACGGAGCTGTTAGGAACATGACTTAATCTTTCATGCTTTAGGAAGGTAGTTACAATGACTGTCTCTACTACATTTTTCCTTCAGCTGCTTCAACACATCCAAGGAAAAGGCAGAGATGATTTTGTCCCAGCCCCAGGCAACAGAACATCAAATATTTGCCTAGAAAAGACTTGGGATCCTCAGTACAAGGACACAGAAGGGACGTGTCCTGCTTTGCTCATTATTCTCGCTAAGGACTCCTATGCTGTTTTGGCAGCCCACACCACCCTCATCCATGAAGTGGGGCTGACTCCACGTCCAGAGCTGCCCTTGCCATCCAGGGCAGCCCTCAGCTGGGGCAGCACCCAGTTAATCACAGAGCAGACACTGGGGCATCTGCCCAGCCTCTTGGCAGCTCAGCCCTTCAGGAGGGAACTGGGCCGTTTCTAGAGAGAAGAATAAGAATGAGAGAAGCAACAGGGGGGAGGGGGAAGAAAAAAATCCCTGCTTTTAGTCAGAGAGCCTTTTGGTCAGGCTTTCAGACCCTGAAAAGTACATGCTATTGTTTCCAACTGCATGAAGCCATTTCGCTGGGCACCCAGCGAGCTGAGAGAGGTCATTGTAATTCATAACAGGGAAGGCTGTTGTGAGCATCACCCTATTATGATACACATTTTCCCTGAATTTAATTTATAGGAAAACATGTGCTGCATAAATTCAGGAAATAATCTCCATATGTTCTGTGCTGCAGCCCTCAGCCACTCCGCAGGCTGCAATATATCCCGGTTAGGCACTGACCACTTTGCTGGCACTATCATAATGTATGTCATGTAGCTAATGTGCTGCTCTTGGCTGAGAGCGGCGAGCTACAGATCCCTAACGGTGCACTCAATGGATCACAGCCTGCCATCCCCCGCCGCCGCCACTGACCCCCAGCTGACGGGCCATCAGTAACCGAGCCGCAGAGCCGCCAGAAGGCCACCATGACAGGCCCCAGCAAAAGCCCGGTGTGGTGCTTGTTGGTAGGGAGCTACGGCCATCCCGCACCAGCCCCGTGCTCTGCATCCTGGGTGCAGTGAATTCCTACCTAGCCCGAGCTCCGCTGGGTTGTCAAAACGAGCACTCCATAATTTAACAACCATCAAAGCCTGGGACTTCTCCTCATCTGACGGCAGGCCCTCAAAACCATATGAAATCTAAAAACAAAATAGCTATGCTGTCTGCCTCCCTTCAGGATTTGGAGCCCACTCGTCTGCCTCAACTCTGGTAAGAAACCTATTATATCAGCTGACAGCGATACATTTAAGGGTGTATTTACTCACACACAATTTGCTGCGTTTTTTTCCCTTTTGTAAGCACGAAAAAGCATTACAATGTGCATTAATGCAAGAGAACAACATTTCTGGCAAATACTTTAAGTGAACACTTCAAAGTCCACCCTAATTTATATCCTTACAATATCTTTAGAATATATGTCCTTATTTATGTCATTAAAAGATAAAACCACACCAGCAAACACACACCAAAAGACAAATATATGTATGCATACATGCACGCACAGATCAAAATGCTTCAGAAATATGCTGTCATTCTTAGTAGATCAGGCACCATGGTGTGGAAAATATAAAGATATTGTAGCATTTCCCTATTCTGAGAATACAAAATAAATTGGAATGTTTACATATAAAGACCATTTCGTATTATGATACCACTGAAAAATCTCACACAGGCCGGGGGACCCAAAGTCTCGCAGGGCACTATGTAAATACTGTGAAATAAGATACAAAGGAGTTTACATGATATAATGAAATTCTGATGTTTCAAAGGCAATGGGACTTCTGCCACTGGCTCAGTGGGGCCAGATTTCGTACCATACACACAGGGAACACCACACTTGGGTCTCCCAAGTGGCAGGCTGGGAATGCCTCAAGGAACTAATGACACACTATTGTCTCCCATCATAATTCACACAGGTAGAGGGAACCCATTATCCCAGAAGATTACCCAAGCATAGCAGGTTAACACTGGCTATATTAATGCTAATGACTTAGTTAATGAAATCCTACAAAGCGGGATACTTCTGGAAGTAAGATGGTGGTGATACCGCATGGTTCATGCTCCCAGTTCCCCTCTGGCCGTAGAGCATTCAGTGAGGACTCGGGAGAATACCTCTTGACGGATATCTGAGAGGTTGGATTTATTAAGACAGGGCATTACTATCAATAGCAATTCACTTTAATTCATTGCCTCACAATAAATGTCTTATCTGAGGCATAAAGGCATATACACTGACAACACTCAATTGAAAAACAATTCCATTTGTATCTCCTATTCAAGGTATTTTTCTCTCCGGTTCCTTATTCTCACTTACCAAGGACATTTGCATGAAAATAAGATCTTACTCATACGAGCTCACCTGCTGCCTGCTGTTTGGGAGCTGTAAGCCTCTCTGTTGTTGGCTGTTGCAATCATTTCTACAGCAGTGATCTGGGATAACATAAAGGATTAAGACTGTGCAAGTGGAGCGCTATCCCCAGCCCACTGAAGTCAATGGAAACTCTTACCTACGACTCAAAAGAGTTTTTACAGGGCCTTTGAAGCCTGGCGGTGCTGAGCCTTCATGAATAGCATGTGCTGTAAAAAGGCTTCTGCTTCCAAGATGCCGGTCCTGCCCAAGATCTCCTTTTTTTGTAATAGCCTGAATTAAGTCTTCTCTCAGAATCTTCATTAAAGCTTAAACGTAGTTCAAAATTTTTTCATATCCACTTTAATTTGCTCTGGGTCCAAATAACTTAATCTTTTGGTCATTTTCCCCAGAGAGTTAAAAATCTTTAGACTGTTTAATAAATGGATCACCAAATCAATAGAACCAGACCCATGATATCAGGCTTTGAGAGACGAAAGGAAAGAAAGAATTACTAGAGCTTCTTCCCATTCTTACTATCAGACAGAAGACACAAAACCATGCCATTTTTTACAAAAGCCACAAAACTGTCATCCAGAGCATTCACACTGAAGGACTCCTTTCATCTGCCAGGATGCGCTTACTCTCCCAGTTTTCATTCCCTCTCTTTTCATTTACCTCTTTCTCACTCCTTTTGGATGACTAAAAGCAAGTGGCAATGGAATGACAGGATGTGATGATCTGCAGAGGCAGGGCTCTAGACCCAAAGACTGAGAATCTCTCATCCCAAACTGCTCTTGCTAACAAAACCCTGCCGCTCTGCCAGAAGAGGGTTCTGCAATTTTGGCGATGAGTTTGGAACCTGCAATGAACATCACATTCACCAGGGAAACATAACAGCTGTCATAGCACCTGGTCCTTTAAACCCCCATGGGCATCACCAGTTAGTTCATTAGAGGCAGAGAGACCACACTGCTATCAACTGGTGCGGGGCAAACATTTATAAGCCTGATCCTGCAAAAGGCGCTGAGCAACCTACGCTCATCTGTGCTCAGATCTCGAGAGCACAGGCGGCACAAGAGTTCACCTTGCTCTTTTTGGGGAATAAGATCTGAGAATTTCGCACTCAATGAAATTTGTTGTACTCCTCGAGCAGGTAACCCCAAGGGAACAGCCCTTTTCAAGCAATAAGGGGGTTTTTAGCTGTGTCTGCTAGTTGCAAGCACGAGGCTGTGTTTGGCAGACAGACATGTCCTGACAAGGTTAGCTTACTGTCCCATTGCTATCAACCTGCGGAGGGGATGAACTAAACAAATAATCATATTAGCTTCCAGCCAACCAAATCACAATTACTGACAACTTCAATAGCCCATGCAAGGAAGAGCGGACTTCTGTCTTCCCTAAAGCCAGATGGCATGAAAAGAGAAGAACACGAATCAAAAGGATGTTCGTGGCTTAAGAAAATAAGATTAGAAAGGGGAAAAAAGCACCAGACCTTCAAACAATCCCTCCAATTTTGATACCTTTAAAAATTCAAACTGCAGAGATGAGTTAGTGATCTGTACAAATCCATTATCTTTCCCCACTGAGAAGAGAAGCCAAGTGGAACTGAGCTGCTTTAGTCAGACGCTGGTCAAGTAGCAGCTTCATTTCTCAGCTGGTGAATACAACGTATTGCATGCCAGATGCTACTGCCCTTTCCTCAAGACGAGTAGCCATGTATTTCATAAGCAATTAATGCGGCTATTTGTGGAGCAGGGCACTACTCGGGAAGAGCATACTACAGCTCACAGGTACCACCACTGTGAGGGCTACAGTTGATGGTAATCTGGACAGACAAGGTTTGGTATTTTGGCATTTGATATTGGGTGCAGAGGCGGAGAAGCTCAACTGTGCGTGTGTTGTGTGTGTGTGTAATTTATCACCCCCACACGCTTAGCATCAGTGATTGCTGCTCTGCACATGATCTGTTTTGAATGAATAAATTAAAGCCATGGTATAAAACAACCTCTAAAACTGAAGTCCATTGATGAGCCAATTGTGTTTTATAGATTATGGCCTTGCACAATCTACGCAACAAACTATTCCAATTCTTACTTTCTGACATCCCATTCCATCATCTTTTAGCAACAGCGACTTCTGTATTGGATAGGTGTTTATTTTTATTTTTAAAGCTGTGAAATAAAACAACATTGCATTTATTCAAATATGAAGATTAATGCCATCCCAAGAAAAACTCTGATTAAATCTGGATTTATGTTTGCATCAGTAAAGCAGGTTATTAAAAAAAATGAATGTGTTGTTCCACAAACATTATTAGAAACTCTTGTCACTGTGCCAAACAAAACTGACCTCTAATAAAAACAGAAGTACAGAGGGCCTCTGACTACCAGGGATGGGATCAGTCATCCACAAGAAACTCGGATACTATTAAAGTCCTAATGAAAGGAATAGCCAGAAGGAATTCCTGAACGCGAGGCATGTTTGTCTGGATTTCGAAGCACAACCATTTCCTAGCCTCAGCAGGCTTTTGAGCCTTAAGAAAACATGCCCTCCAGGGCTGCCATATGGAAAGAGGCAGAGGGGACTAGACAGCCTTTTGGAAAGGCAGCTTGGGCAAATCAGCGCACTCAAGTGTTATTGCCTGTCTCTGCCCTGTGTCAGTCAGTGTCTGGAGGCGGCTGTCAGATTAAGATGTGCTCTGCTCCTGCATTTCTGCTCTGTGGTTGCAGATCTGAGACTTCTGTGTGAACATGGCAAACTCCTGTAGTCTGGTGGCGTAGGTGGGTACGGGGAAAAGGGTGGTTTAGGCAAGAGCAAACCCACTGCAAGGGACACAGACAGGTGCTTTACGTAGCCTCTGCAAGATGCTGACGATTTAAGAACACAAATTATGCTAAAATGGGTACTTAGGAAGGGAATGAAAACTGCAAAGGCAGAAAACTTAAAAAGAAATGTGAGTGATGATAAAGAAACCTGAAAACAGTCTACAGTTGTCACCCAGGCTGCACAAAGTAATCCATATTCAGGCAGCTCCTTTGTGAAAGCTGGATTTTGTTAAGCTCTAGGTAATTATTTTCTGCTCAACAAGATGTAGATTCAACTAGACAGAACCTTTGTAGATTAATGTGTGTTGGAAAAGGCAAATAAATATTAGACCACCTACTACACCCTGAGGATCTAACACGTCTCTTGTCCAATGCAGGGCTATTTTAACAATGTATAAGGGGCAAAATGGTCCCGCCAACATATTCCCCACTGCTTTTTCCCACGTAGCTATAAAAACAGCATCAAAAAATGTCAATTCCACTTTTTAACAAGAGACAACATCACTTAACTAAATGGATATTCTTGAAATCCAGCCCTATCCCTTTGCAGACTGGAGTGTTCCCATAGATCTACAGTACTTAGGTATTTTGACACGTAAAAGACACCGGACGGTACAATATTATGTTTTTCTACAACCCATACATATTTTATGTAGTTATATATACTTAAATTTAAACTTAAACCAACAATAACAAATTTGCTCTGGCTCCAGACACTTCCTCCTCCCCAAACAGGTAAAACAGCACAACTCCTAATAAAAAGTTAATGATGCATCTGCAGCAATACATTCATTCAGTATTAACATTGGACACATTCTTGTTTTACACTGCAAATGCTGAATGGAAGCTTGAGACATGAAGCAAACCAGCCATGGCAGCAGTAAGGCTGTAGACTCTGCATCAGCAGAACATGACCATTGCCTAGAATACAAATCTTATGACATAATAGTCGCAAATGGCAAGAATTGACGGATGCAATGGATATCTGCCCTGGGGCTTGCTGGTAGCTTTAGTTATTAATCTTGTTTGTATAACAATAGCATCAGTGTCATCCTAACATTACATATTCCAAGAAAACTACCTGGTTTCCTGTCAGTCGCCGCTGTGTTGAAACTAATTTCACACAGCCCACCTAGCAGGCATCAGATGGTAATGACTTTTAGACATCATTGATCTGAGTTGGCCTAAAGCCAGCCTGCTAGAGCTAAAGGGATCCATGCACTAAACTGTTCCCGATCTCGCGAGCTGAGCCACGCTGGCAGTACACTTGAAAAATTAAGGAACAAATAAAAGCCCTCGGCACGTTCAGCCTCCCTGCTTTTTCCTCCCTCCTAGCAAATCCAAAGCCCCCCCGAAACAAATTGGCAACCCAGTCATGATAGTAAGGAGACAAAAGCCAGTGAGCCCTGAAATTAGCTGATTTTGGTTTGCTTTTTCTGCAGTGACCTTCATCTGTTTCAGCACTTGTATAACCCAGACTCTGGCTACTACTAAATTCCCCTTCTGCCAGAGTACCATCCACTCGGGACCATTTACATAGTTCAGAGCTAAAAGTAGGAGCCTAAAAGTGTTCAGACAACTTAAAATGAATGTAAAGTTTGCCATTGGTTTGAGCATTTAACAGAAATGGGAAAAACTGTAATAATTCATCTGGTTTGAAGCAAAGCTCGTTTCCACTCTTTCATCCTCTGTTCTCTTTTTCAGCGATACAAACACCGGCGTCCTCAGCACAGGCTTATTCCTCAAACTCAGCCTCTTGCTGGTTTCCCTCCTGGCCCGACATTGCATTTCTCTCCTCACTGTTATTTGTGATTCCCTCATACCTAAATGCCATCTACAAAGTACGCTATTTTCTTTCTTCCATGCCATTAAAGGTAATGTCAAATAAGATGAAACTGAAAACCAATCTCTCTGGCATCTTACTGGAAACATGCCCCTGCTCACTGCATTACCGCTTACCCTTGCCTTCTTTTTTTTTCCAGTTTCAGTCACACCTGGCCATATCCCTTTCCCAGACCGTTCAAACGAAGCTCTTCAACTGCTATCCCGAAATCCAGGTTTCTTAGACCTGTACCATGCCCTTGAATCTTAAAGGTCCATATCCTGCAAATAGTATGGATGTGCTTAACTTTACATATATAAGCAGCTACATTAAAGAAAATGGCAGTAATTGCCTGCTACAGCAGATGCAAATGTGTTTTCAGGATAGAGAAAATGGTATAATTTTGCACTTCTATTTAAAGAACACAGATCCATTTCATCTACCAAACTTCATTCTTTCCAAGAGCTTCAGTGATCATGGTTCTGTTTGATGTCTTCCTTCTCTGTCAGTGGGAGTCTCGCTATTTACTTAAATGCAACCAGAATGCCAAACCAGATGTTTAGTGATTTATTCTGATGTATTATTGGATACTGTGGATGACAAAAGATTGGGTTGAACACTCTCCTTTCTGCCTATGAAGTCTTCCAAAGCTTTTCAGCATTATTGGTGGTACAATAATTAGCTAATTCCCTTAATTCTGGAGAGGCCATATCAGCCAAAGCAGATGGAAATTGATGATTAGGCTTTATCACAACATTTTTGTAGGCTCTTACCTTTCCTTTTGCCTCTATTTTTAAAAGGATATTCAACGTGTTGAATAATTTTTAAGACCCAGGGAGAAGATTTTCAAAACAAAATCTGAGCCAGATTTTCCACATCCTCAGCTCAGAAGAAGGGGCTGGATTTTCGAGGTCTTTGATGAACAGTCAGGCCATCAACATCGCCTCAGCAATCTGCTGGTTGCTGCTCTCCACAGAACAACAGTCTCTGCTTTGTTCCCTCCCCTACCTCTTTTAACATTTTCTCTCCCGTGCTTTATACCCAACAATAGTTCCTTGTTTGTCCTTCAAGGAACTACCGTCATTCTGATGAAGAGGTCAGAGGATTTCCAGCCCATATTCAATTCACTCTTTCCCCCAAACTGGGGAATTTTCATATCTCTTCCCAGACTGTATTATTCCTCCAAAAGTTCCGCAACAATTTCAGTCCTGTCCTGTAATTCTGGTTTTGCAATCTTAAATTCAACTGCTTTGTTCCCTTTTTACCGAGGATCTTACACTACACAAGCAGTAAAAAAAGAAAACAACAATAACCACCACAGCAATCCTCCATGTGGTATCTCAACCCCCTTAAAGTGTGGTGTGGAAGTAGTACAGGGACCGTCCTTGGAGCTCCAGTTTTCCACACTGGAAGGCAAGCACGGAAGACAGAAAGACGGCAAAAAACTCTCTGCTTCTTTACTGCAGCTGCTGACCCTTTTCTTCCGACAATTCCCTGGAGCCATATCAGGAGTTACTCACCTATATGTACTTAGTTGTCTGATCACTGGCCCAGGGCTATTTAGAGGTGGATTGTGTTCCTCACACAGAACTCAAGTCAGCAAATAAGAGTACTTGTCAGCTGAGTCATTTCTGCTAGGTTTGCATTAAGCACCACGGCCCAGAGGGGATGTACGGCAGAATTTAGGCCAAGTAGGAGGGCAAAAGCTCAGCGTCACTCAACAGCAAACTCACCGCAACCAGGTCAGAAAAGCGGGCAGAGTTCAAATGAGAGCGTGTCACAGCTGCACGCAAGAGGATCTGGCTCTCGCCATAGCCTCAGAAGCAGGAGTATCTCCACTGGCATGAGGCTGACCTGAGGTGGCACTCACACAACCTTGATGGGATGCCCACACGTGAGCACAGCATGACAGGGAGAGGGCAGGCAAGTGAAACTGTTCTTAGAACCACACTGCACGTCCCAAAACTGCAACCTGCATCATGCAAACTGCAAATTTTATGCAGAAAACTGGAGGGAGGAAGAGGAAAGACTGATTATTAGTTGTGGATGTCCCATCCCTGGAGGTGTTCAAGGCCAGGCTGGATGGGGCTTTGAGCAACCTGGTCTAGTGGGAGGTGTCCCTGCCCAGGGCAGGAGGGTTGGAACTGGATGATCTTTAAGATCCCTTCCAACTCCAACCATTCTATGATTCTGTGATTCTATGATTATCAACATAAAGTGCATTAAAATAAACTGCTCAGGACAGTGAGAGCAGAAAAGGTGGGTATTCAAGACACCCTCTGGTCTTGTTCCCAAACACATTTTCTTTTCCTCGTTAGAATGTATAATCAAAAAATGGCTACAAAATCACTCCAAGGCCCACAGCCCTGATGCTGCAAAGGGGCAACACAGAGAGATCATAAAGTGCTCCCTGCAACAACCAGCTTCATTTTCCTACCTGTTTGATTGCAATTCCTAAAATGAATACTTTCAGCCTACCCTTTGAAAAAATTATTAAACTACCCCCACAGATACGTCCCACCTGAAAATAATGGTCCAGATTTGAAGTCCTCACCTCTCTCGAATTCAGATTCAGGATTTTGTTCAGGCACATATCTAGAGATACGGTGGCGTCAGTGATAAAGCTGCAGTGCTGGCTCTCCAAACATGCCTCCCCAAAGCTTGGGGGCAACTTGAGGTAAAAATCCAAGCTCATTTGAAAATTGCAGGGAGGTTACAAAGATTTCAAAGCCATGCAAAATCCAGCAGCAAGCACAGCCAAGCTAAAGCACACCCAGCAAAGCAGCCTTCAAAACATGCTGTGTGTTCAAAGGGCTTGTAGGTTTTGCTCGCCTTGGACATCTTCCTAACACTCTTCAGCGAGAGTGGGGAACGGCAGCACTGAAGCACAACAGGAAAACACACGCACAAGGCAAGGTCCCTGCAGCCAAATCCAGCCTGTAAATTTGGGCAGCTGACATTACAGATGTCTTCCCGTTGCCCTGTTGCTAAGAATGGCTGCTCTGAAAAGACAGATTGAGACAGGTCAGTGGGCACACACAAAACACTGCTTAGACACCCAGAAATATATTGGGTCAACAAACAACATCAAGACATGGGGCTGAGTTACTGGCCACCATTTAAGAGATTAAATTGGTGCCGTGTCAATAAACAAACAGTAAAGGAGATGGCAGAAATCCTTTTCCCTTTCCACCTCTTCCTTTCCCTGCTGCTTTTTCCTCTGCCTCATTTCTGAGCCTCGGAACCAAGCCCCAAGGTTTTAAAGCAGCACAGTGGCAAGGATCGCTGGAGGGGATCAATGCTAGGATCAATTTTCTCTCGATACGAGATCGCCTGTTCCAGAGAGAAGGGAGAAGGCAGGGTGAAGGGAAGAGCTCTATGTCAGCAATCACAAAGCCACATCAGCCCCCAGGGTGCAAAAGGCTGCAAAGTTTCCTGATAACATGAGGCAGAGCCAAAGAAAACAAACAGCGTTGTGGTATTCCTGCCTGGGAGGCACAAATTCTCCATCACCTCCAAGTTTCCTGAGCCTCCATCAAAACGATTAGATTATAAAAACTGCTGAAACCAGAGCTTTTCAGAGAGGCCAGTCAAGAAGTCACAGCACGACGAAAAACTAAGCGGGGGGTGTTGTAGGGGTGGGAGCCCTTCTTCCCGTGGTGGCTGTATATTGGCATGTATTAAACATAGACACAACAATAAGCAATAAATCACAGCCCAGGAGAAGTGCCAGGTGGAATGCACTGGAGGAAATTAAAACATCCTTCTCGATACAGTTCAGTATTGAAAGAAATCCAAAGGAGGCCAAGTTGACTTATCACCTACGTAGCCAGGATGCGAAGGGGAAAAAGGGTTCCGACACTTGCAGCTGAAAAGTTTGCAGTTGAATAATTTCCTACAAAAAAAATGGCTTAGCTTAAAAAGTAATAATAATGTCACAAATATCCTTACAAACAAATAAATAAATAAATAATGGCCTTCCTTGGCTTTCCTAAGTTTTCTTCTTTTTTTCCTCCTTTTTTCAAGTGCGCAGTCCCTCCACAAGACTCAGCCATGGGCCAAAGGATCCATTGCAATACACAAATACACTACCCGCCCAGCACCCGAATTCAACAAATTCTGGCCTTCCACGTCGCCAAACATATACACCCACCACACTGTCAGGAGGCCCTATCATGAAACTAGGCAATGGAGGCAGAGTTTGAGCCTCCAACCTCCGAAGAGCTGGACCACTTCCTTATTTCACTGAAAAATGCCTCCAGAAAGTTTGTTTTAGAAAAAAACAGCATTGGTACACAAGCTTCCCAGGAATTTCAGCCAGGACTCAGTGCCATACAATGCATAAAACTGAGGTTGTTTGTGGCCACCAGCGCGCAAGGGAACCTCTTTGGAGGTGGGTGTTTGTTTTGCTGGGATAAGTTTATACTAGCAGGGGACTGCCCTGCGGCTCTCAAGTCCTAAAGAGATGGTGCTCCCGTGTGGTACCCCCACCCGTTTGCCCTCCAGCCACTGAAGGGACAATTCCCTGCTTGTCCCTTTTTTAGGCAGTTGAGCTAACCTCCACCATTTGAGTTTTAATGGAAGTGCCATACAAACCACTTATGCAGGCTGAAAACTAGGACACGATCTATAAATTACTGGAAAACTGAACTCAAGATTAGGAAAAGAAAGAAAAGGAAGAACTCGTTTCTCTTGAAACTGGATCATATATATGTATACACACATAAATACTCTCACACTGAAGCTCTCCAGGACAGCCTGAAGATGACAGCTGTTATGTTCTACCTTTTTAAAATCTCTGTTTTTAAGGGCTGAGGACAGGATGGCATTTTCCAGCTGTGGTTCTCTTTCTCTTACTAAACACTTCTGTGTCAGCCTGTCTGTATAAGCAACTAAATCTTTACACATTAAACACTTCTGTGTCAAACTCGCAGTAATGACCAAGTTGTAGTTTCTGAAATGGATAATTAAGAGTTTCAGTGAAAACAGAAAGAGCTGGCGTTTTCGTATTTAGACAGACATGAATTTAGTACAAGCTGATTGATAAACTCTACTTGTTGAAAGTAAAATGATGGTGACATTTTCTATGTCAGTTTGGGGTTTTTTTGGCAAGAGGGCAGGGACATCTTGCAGTAGGCCGTGAAAGAGGGAATCCATTTAGACGTCACTCACAAATTCCTCTTGTCTAGCACAGAGGACATCAGTTGCAGACAAAACTCTTGTCGAGGAAAGCAAGGCAAAAGCAAGAGAGGAGAAGGCAGACTGTTTTTAAGACATGTAAACAAGCAATTACCCACAGCAGACCCCACTGCACACTCAGGGAGATTATCTGAGCAGATGTCTCAATCGGTTGGTATCACACTCTTTCACCTGCTTAAACGGGGGGATACCATTTGGATGCAAAATCCTTCTCCGCACATTTCTGGGTGGAAAACTGCTCTGGAGCCAGTGCTGACAATTAAAAAAAAGTCTTTTTTCCTACTCCTTTTAAAAGGTACAATCAAGGCAGAGAATCTATCCAGGTGTGAGAGGTGTCACACATAGTTGAGATGAGCTATTGGGTTCCAAAAGCAATAACAAGTTGCCACGCAGCTCAGCCCTGCCTCATCAGATGTTTGAGAGGTGATCACTCGGATAAGCCAGGATAGGCTGGCTGCAACCCAAATTCAGAAACCTGCAGCCATATTGCCAATAAGAACCACCAGCAAAACACACTGAGTTAATAAAACCAACACTGAAATGTCAAGTTAAAAAAAAAAAAAAAAGGCAGTAAATATTGCAAGTCCTTCTGTGGTAAACACACAATTAATTTCTGATGAGGATTAATTAATATTACAAAAAAAATTATTGCTCATTCTCATTGTTCCTGTCATGAATGTATCTGTCAGGAGATGCATTTCCAACAGTGTCTTTTGTCTTGTAGTGATGAAAAAAAGCATTCTAAACCAAATCAGACTGGAATATGTTTCCCCGGTGCTTTTGTTTTTAGGCTGAAGTGGAATATATCAGAGCCATAAATTTGCTTACCCTTCTGTTCTGTACATGGAGCATCTCTCCAGAGGAATTTTTAGCACTCCATTATTTAAGCCCACAAAGAGAGACCTGTCGCTGTGTAGGATTTGAAGACTCTTGATTGCTTCCCGTTGCCCGTCAGGGAGGATCTGCATTTCCTCTAAATAACAACTCCTCAGGCTCCTGTTAGTGGTAGAAAGGGCCTTCAAGATGGTGCCATACTCTAATGGAACAAGAAACAAGGCACAAGTAAATCTTGGAGGCATTGACTTCATTTCATACCTGCCTAAGGAGTGAAATATTAATGTCATCTTCACACAGCTGCTTTAAACCTAGTTCTGGGTCACCTGCTGCCCATGGTAGAGAGAGCTCCAGCTACATGGTTACAACCCTCAGCAGTTCTCAGATATTACAGAAACCATCTATGAATGTATTTTAATGGAAAACCAGAAGGATGTGAACCATCTGGAGAGTGAGTACCTGGAAATATTTCCCAGTTGTAGCACTGAGGCAGAAAAGAGTCTCGTCCCGTTACCAGCAAGGTGACCCGAGAAAGCAGGGATCATTTCTGGTGCCCCGAGTCTATATTTCTTTTGGTTTATGGAGCAGATCGGTGTGATTTGATGCCATGACAAATGACAACAGATGCAGCAGCACTGCCGGAAATCTCAGAGGCCTCCGTAATGACTGCATGGGTCACAGATCTAATTGATCCTCTTCCTGGAAGAAGCCGTCCTGCCAGCTTGACAAGGGGATGTTACGGCATGAGCGGTACATATACAGAAACATATATGCTTGTGTTCACAGTGCTCTTTCTTACCTAAATAATTTAAAGATCTAATAAACTGTGGGAGATTTATGCTGGGGAAAAGGCGGCAACCACACCGTTTTTCATTAAAACCCCAAAGGGGTCTGTCAGCCCCGGGTGTTCCTGAAGCTTAATCCTTCTATCCCGATAACTTCTGTATTGCTGCCAAAGCTCAGCAATTTAGAGTGGCGGGGTTGGCTGCCGTGCAAAGCTTCTCTTTTACTTAGGGGGGCTTTAAGTCTGGAACAGGACCGAGGCCCAAGTTTTGGCTCGGTTTGTCCCAGGACTGGGTTTATGTCCAGGGCTGCCTCTGGGCAGGGCTGTCTCTACTGAAGAGGCAGAAGGTCCATCAGAGCTCACTCTGCAGTCGCCACTCACCGGGGCCAGAAAGCAAACACGAATAAGGAGCAGACCTCTCTACACAAATGATATGAGGCAGAAAGTATCCCAGCTTTCTCTCAGGCTTTGTAGCTGGGACTCCTCACTTAAAATACCAAGATATCAAAATGGCAGCACCATGCTGTGTTTCCATTTAAGTAAAATCTTATCATAATCAATGTACATAGAAGCTCCCACAGTGGGGATGTTACTAAAACACATCCAAGATGATCACTTTTGAAGTGGTGGTAAAAGTTGGATAAATTATGACACAGTCCTGGAAGGTGGTAACATGAGAATGAGGCAGTGACTCTGCATTCAGATGTGAGATTAAACTAACACGGAGGCAATCCATCTTATTCTAAAGTCAAAGCTTCTGCAATAGAGGATAACAACATTATACCCATGAGGCTGGCCATATGCTCTGATTAATCAAACTATTTAATTTAACCTCTATCATTAGTACGAATATAGGCTAAGACAACCATTTATAACGCTTTGTCCTTCTTCAGCATCTTTCATTTATCCAAGATATCCGTGCTTTTCAGAAGAGGCAACGTGTCCTGATAATTAGAGGATGGCAGTAGAAATCAAGAGACTAAATCTTATACTTAATTCTACCACTGGCTCGCTATGCTACCACAAAAAAAGCACTTGCCTCAGCTTCCCCATCTGCATTACATTTCAGTGCATGCCCGTTCCCGAAAGCACTGGGAGTCATACAGCAGCAGGCACACGGAAGTGCAAAGAAAGAAATAATTAAAACCTTGTGCAAGCCTGGAGGTTAAGTATTATTAGTGCTTATTTGGAGATGAGTATGTCATAGCGCAGAAAGGCAACTTACGTGCACGAAACCACAGAGCATTTCAGTGACCTTTGCTCCTCCCCACTGTTATGTATTAGTCTGATGGGTTGAAACATGTTTTTATAAAAGGGAGAAAAATGTTATTGTTGTTTTTAAACACAATGTAGATTTATGGTCTGCTCACTTGGGACTCTGCCTCAAGTTCTCCATCCTGCTTTTAATTTACTGAGGCAAACTAACTTCCATGCTGTTTTGTGCCCAAATGATACTGAATGACAACTGTGTAATGATGTCACGACTGGGGTCCCAGGGCTGCTAGGTCTACGAGGGAACTTTCTTAAGCCCCGATGCTCTTACCTGTCCCAATATACATCACGTGGTAGAGAGTATCCTTCCCCTGAACAATATCAACCACCAGTTTGGAAAATCGAATGCTGTCCTGAGTCACGTACGGATCTACAGTCACCGGCTGCACGACATCATTCATCAGGAACAAGCGCTGCGCATCCTGCAGGACTCTCTCCGTCAGGTTCTCATTAGGGCTGTCATCATTCAGCGTCCCACACTAAACATGGAAGATTGAACATCAGCACCTGCATTTTCTCCCCTCTCCAGCACCCAAGACCAAACCCTGAAATTCTTCTTCTGAAACCCAAAGTCCTGTTGATTTCCTGGGGAGATGGGTCTGTATGAGGGTCACAGGATCAGGCCCTGGGCCTGATCATAGGTCCTTAGCCTAGCTTTGGCCTGTAGCCCACTCTAAAAATGTTTCTCCCAGCTGGCCCACTGACCAGCGATGTGGTGTTTCCTTCCTTTGTGATACCCTGGAGCCGGCACACCAGAAGGGCAAAAAGCATTAACAAACTGAGGAGGAAAATAAAAGAATTAAAACTAGCTGTAGAAAGATTTAAAGCTAGCACTGGGGAGAAAGCTTTTGTGGTGATAAATCCTTGAAGGATTTCAAATAATCTTCAGATTCTACTTGGTATCTCAGTCTGTACAATTCACAAAAAACGGAGGTTAAAAAACCTGAAAACCAGGTTGGTTTTGCACCACAGAGCCCAACTCACCACACTGCTTTTCTCCAATGTGGTCCCTTCTGAACAGACCCTTCCAGCTTCATCTGAAGCCAGGCAGGTTAGCCACTAGCTGCCCCCTCCCCACACGCAGCTCTTCTCTCAGCAAAGGGCAGATCAACCCGTGTCCACCCATCTTCCAGCACCAAGGGGTGCACCGAAATTGGATTCAATGCCCTTGTTCATCCAGAATAGGAGGAAAGAAGAGAGCTCATCTTGTGTCTTTGAAACACCAGCATAAGTCCTACCAGGTGGATAGCGCATTTTAAGGCCTGAATTTCTATCTATCTCACGCAAATCTCTACAATTCAGCATTTTCAAAAAACAATGCAAGATTAAACTCTCCATGCAGTTCTGTGGTCTGTGTCTGTAGGCAGGGCTGGATCTTCACTCTTCCCCACAGTACCATGCACAATGGGCAGAAGATCAATTACTCCAAAAGACAGCTGGGTGACTGGTTATTTATCCTGCCCGAGGCCAGGGGAGTCAGCGGTACAAACTAGAAATCCTGCCAACTCCCATACTCAGTCCACGGACAACTTCACTTCTCACTAAGTGAAGCTCACACCTAAGTAATTTCCCTAGAAAAAAACACACAAATTTCTTGTTCTTCAATTTGGGTCCATGTTTTTGGGCTTTCTTTGGAAGAGAAGTCGGTATATTGTCAATTAGGATGTAGATTTACAGCACTCCAGCTACAGCGTACAAATTTCCCATGTGCATAGTCTCCACATGCACCAAAGTAACTCTTTGCAGCGTGGCTGCCTTTCCGCTGTGCACCATGCAGAGCTTCTCTTACGACGTGCTAAAATGAGTTGACAGGAATTTAGCTCACATTTACACAATAAATATGGATCCTAACGGCTGGTGTATTAAGCCCTACATTATTTTGGAGCTTGTGTGAAGTAGGTGAACAGGGTGATAGTAATTGCCACCACCTATGAACATGGACACTTTTTTACCAACTTAAGCATCTTCCTGAGTACCCAGACTAAGGAAACATCAGTGGCTTTTGATTTGTCCTTAGGTGGGTTTTAATGTTTTTTTTCCTATTGCAATGGTCTTTTTTAGTTCATGACTCATCTCACACTCTAAAGAGTTTTTAGATCTCTCTCTTCTGCTGTGTCCTGTACTCCTGGTTTACACTACCGTCTTGCTTTGGATGCTTTTCTCCCCGCTCACTTTCCTTTCTAGAGCATCACTGAAGGAGGAGTCCCAGTGGCAGGAATGTCATTATTGGTTTTGTTTTCTGTTCTCATCAAGTCACAGATAATCCGTTTGGTCTATTGGCAGCCTGTGTGCTGACACAGCATCCCTCTGGTTTGGTTTTATTTTGTTTTGTTCTAATTTCCTGATTATCTGCAC
Organism: Chroicocephalus ridibundus; assembly: GCF_963924245.1. NCBI lineage: Eukaryota > Metazoa > Chordata > Aves > Charadriiformes > Laridae > Chroicocephalus > Chroicocephalus ridibundus. The sequence continues at coordinate 12,979,152 of NC_086290.1, read as the reverse complement.
TGCCCTGATCCTCTGTATCCTTCAGTATTTCTCCTTCCTCTCTGCAAGAGAAAAAAAATGTTCTGGCATGCTTCCCTCATCTTCCTTTGTGAACACTGAGGCAAAAAAATTAATTTAATTTTTTTGCAATATCTGCCTCTTCTGTCACTAAATTACCCTTGTCATCTCCTGAAGGCCCTTCACTGACCTCTTGTTCCTCCTGTACTTGAAAAACATCTTAATCTCTTCTTGCAATCTTCCTATTGTCTGACACATACCTCCTTTTCCTTTCTTATTTTCCTCTGACCCTTTTCTTTCATCTTGCTGCTGCAATCTTTGCACTCCACGTTTTATCTGATACTCCTGGGTTAGCCCAGCAAGGGACAGAAAGCCCTTGATTCTCAGTTAACCTTAATGTTCCCACTAAACTCAAAAAAAAAAAAAAAAAAAAAAAAAAGAAAAGAAAAGAGAAAAAAAGTCTTCGGCAAAGCTTTGTTTCTTGGTTTTGAGTGCACCAAACTGAGGGGGTGATTGAGAGCCCAAACCTGTTCCACCTTGTACAGCCAGAAGCCCTCACTCAGGTGCCATGAGGGAATTCAGGGGGAGAAATAAGGCTCCTCAGCAAGAACCCAAGCACATCCCTGCCCGCAGTGTGGACCTGCCTCCCATCTGCTCTTGCTGAGATTTCAGGTGACTGCAGAGTCCTTTTTGTAAGGTCCCTGACATCACCAGCTTGAAGGCAGATGGCACTTGCAGGCAGCCTCAGCACCTTTGCCATAATAAAGGAAAGCCAGATTCACACAATTGGGCTGAAAGGATTCACCATGGGAAGCGAGGATAGGAAGACAAATCCATCCTCCCTAGGATTCTCCAGGTGTGAAGGGGCTGAGCTGTAAAATGGGCTCATGCTTCAGAAGACTCAGGTTTGCTGGGGCTGTCACACATATACTCTGCACCGCACTGACCAAATCTGGGCATAAAGTGACTGAAGTTGTTCTATTATTTTCAAATTGCCCTTAACTGATAATCCCATGGTCTCAAAAACGAGCGGCAAGGAGTTCCACAAACTAAACTACTCATGAATATGGAGAAATACAATTTCTCTTCACTGTGGGTCTACCTGGAAAAATGAGCCCCGCACAAATCAGCCCAGTGGAGTGTCGGAAGGTAAAAGCGACTGGAGTAAAACAAAGGGCAGCAGTAGTACCTGGAAATTAGGGATGGGGTTTAATGTTGGCAGCCAGGCTGATCTTGGGTTTTCTTGGTAACGGAACGGGCCATTAAATGCCTGAGTAATGGCACTCAGATTGAAGGCACACACTGCTGAGGCAGCTATGCTGTTTCTGGAACAGGGGAGAAAAAAATCAATTTAATCATTAGAACATTGACATTTTCATCATAACAGACATCAAACTCCACTCAAATAAAATACCTGTAAATTGCTAGGTAGATGTACAGTGATACCACTCTCATGAGGAGTAAAAATAAATAAATAACTTGTAAAATGCAGATGGCTTGCAAGACAATTTTGAGAATGAATTTTAAGCGTGGTTTTAAAATGTCCGTGATTTAAGGGCCATGGAAGCAGTTCTGACAAGAAAGGTGAATACAGTTTAATTTGCATGGATTATTTGTGTCTGGTTTTATTTTTATTTTTTCAACAACCCGTCTATCTTTATTGATTACAAACAACCGAATTTTTAATCTCTTGCTGTTTCTCAAGGTGAAATTCTGTTTCTACAGGCTCCTGAAATCTTCAGGTATAAAATAGATCCCCTAATATTACATATACGTATATGTATAAAAATACACACATACATGCAGGGGGAGAGGGTGACAGTGCAAACCAGGCTGGTTGTTACAGCAGCTCAGCATGCAAAAAGGTCTTGCTAATGCGTGAAAGCCTCTGTTTTCAATGATCGCAGTTCACTTTGTGTTCCCAGCTGGGAATTGCATCTGTCTCGGGGCAGGCTGTTCACCACGCACGCACCAGCCAGGAGGAGCATGGGTAGGGAAATGCCACTGTAGGAAAGACTTTTTGGAAGGGAATTCGTTTTAGGGACGCTCCGCTGCCCAGTCAGACTCACACACAGATCAGTCCGCCTTCACTGTCCCATTTCAGTCATGGAGGACCCATTTCTGCAAGGTCCTGAGCAGGCTCAGCTCCTTTTGCCTCAAGAGGGTTGGAGGGCGCTTCCCGCATGGTGATGGCACCTCAGGGAAGCCAGCCCATAGAGGGACATTTGCTAAGTGTCACCTGAAATTCAAACCTGCTCCCAGCTCTCACCTTCCTCCCTGCTTTTTTTTTTTTAAAGAAAAAGAACAACGTTTAGAGAAAAAGATATCAGAAGAAAACTAAAAATAGGGCTAGCACAAGAGACTGACTCGTCACGGTGCCTTTTAAATAACCCAAGCCCCGCTGTATGTGTCTTTCTGCTAATTAAAGCAATTTGAATTCTCTGAAAAGAACACATTTTTTTTTACTAAACTAATAATTATAATCTCTTTCACACAAAAAAAAAAAAAAAAAAAAAGCCTTGGTCCACAATCCCAGACCGGGAAGCAGAAGAACAGATTCTTTCCCAGCTTATTTCTTCTGAGCAATACAACATGAGGAAGAACTTCTTGCTTTGCCTTCCCGTTCTCCGTTCCTGCCCCTGCCCCTTCCATCCCCAGAGTGATGGAGTAGTTCACTTCGAACGTGTCAAAGCATCGCCGGGCGAACCTTACTCCACTTCTGCCTGAACACCTCTGACGCAGGGCATGCTCACAGACGGCAGCTCTTAACACAAAGCTAATGATGGGTGACAAGTAAATGCCTTGAGGCACACATGGAACAAAAAGGAGAATGAGAAAGAAAATGAAAAAGGAAAAGAAAGAATAAAACCCCACTAGTCTAACAAAACCACTTTTTTTTAAAAAAGAAAAAAAAAAAAAAAAAGGATATTTTTAGGGCCCTGCTAAGGACTCCACAGTTTACCCCTTTCCCTTTGCTAGAGAGGAGAAAGGAAAGAGGTTTTTGATGAATCTGCAGCCCATTTTCCTTTCCATCTGTGGCCTGGCATATTTCCCGTCCCTCCCTGTGAAAAGTTTGATCCCAGTCTGAAGCCAGTGACATCAACTTGTGCAGCTGGCCCCTGGTGTGAAGTGCAACCTCCTTTATTCCCACCTCCTACTTCCTGTGATTAACTGGGTGGTTTAGAGAATGGGTTAAGTTCAATGAGGTTTTAACATTGCCTCCATTACCTCCCAGAAAAAATTTAATAAAAACTTCTTAAATATTTCATCAGCCGCTTCCCCAAAAAGCTCCCTTTCCACTGATTCAGCTGGGTATAACATAACATAAAGCAATAAATCTATATGTGGGTGTTACCACAACCACTAATACCCCTTGGTTATACAGTGACCCTAAATTCATTATACATGATCCTTCCAAAATAAAAATACCTTTAAACAAAAAAAATCATATTTTTGTGGTGCATCGGTACTCTACTATAAAGAAACTCAGACTGGAGCATACATCAACCCTCTTTGGTATGCAGAGCTCATGCAGCATGATATAAGTCCCAGTGGAAGTTAAAAGAATAATTACCGTTATTTCTCTAGTTGGATGACAAATTGGAACGTTTTCGCTTTGAACTCTCAAAAAGAACATCATGTTGTAGACCCAAAACACTACTTGATCTAACTTCAGCTATTATCAATAACCCATTTCTTCAGTTACACAAATGTTACATGTTATATTGTCCTCCAAATATACAAGAGAGAACATACACCCGTAACGTATGAAGAGCGACTTAAGCGTAACCCAGAGGAGATAGGTAACACTCATCATGTCTCACACTAAACCTGGGAGGCAGAAACGGCAGACGGGAAATCTTCCAACCAGAGGTAGCCTATGTCTCCCCGCTTTATATTCCAAAAACTATACAAATTTGATACATATAATATGGTTATTAATAATTTTGCCATTTCCAACTCTGTTCTTGACTGGATGAATGGACAAATGGATAGATAAAACATTATCATTACGGGCATAGAAGTCTTCTCTGATGGCAAAAAAAACCAAACAAAAAGTGTCATCTCAAATGCCCAAAGCAGTAGCCAGGTTTCCTTTTAATGTTCAGGAAGTTTGGCCACCATCCTTTAAATGTTTTCTGAGAATAAGTCATGCTCCTTTCAATCCCAGGACAGACTTTTCCCCAAAGTCCACAGTCAAGGTGCAGCACTCAGTCATGTTTATTTTTTCTAGTTGCTTCTCCACTGGCTCACTTTTAGCACATTGGCAATGGTAGTGCAGAAACAAAACATGGAAGGTGGATGAGGGTGGCCAACATTACCTACTTCTTGACATTTACAGAGCAGGAATAACATTCAGGCTCTGTTGACTCTCATAGTGAAACTCCCAACAGTGCTTTAGCTCAAGAAGTTGGGGCTGATGCTTTGTGACTTCAAGAGCTGAAGTTCAAGTCACACCAGCAAGTGACACATAAAAATAGGAAGGCCTATACTTCAGTGGGGCTTCACTTCTTTGGTTTGCTGTGGGCTTCTTGGGAACAGACCCTTATTCATATTAAACAGTACTCCATTGCACACAAAAACCACAAAGACATTGGCTGCCCAGCATGAAAAAGGCACTTTGAGAGTTTGTTGTGTGGAGTAACTAACTCAGATTTTCATTCTCTAGTTTACACATGAGGATAACACCCCCCTGGAGAACACGTATTACTGAAACTCAATACCATGCAGACTGGTTGTAGCTTGAAACTTATCATCCTAGCCTTGGGCTTCAAAGTTATTTGAGTTTTCCTGACTTAAAAATATATATTATGAGTTTTTTAATATATTTTTTAATTAACTCCTCTTCTCCTTTCTGCTTTCACAGCTACACTAAATCATTCCAATTACAAGTTTTTTCAATATCAAGCCAAGAAGAGGTGATTATGAAGTTTCAGAAATCATGCCTTCCCCTCAGAGTTCCAACACTGCTTTTGATTTGTGGACCTGAAACAACCTGTAGTGGAGGTACAGTCCCCCTTGGAAATGTCAAATGCTGTGTAGCCCGTATGACCTTGCTTCTACAGAGTGGTGTTCAACAGCAATTTGTGTTGTTTTCAGTCTAGGCTGTGGTGATCCCATCTGTCTCATTTTCCTCCTTCCAGTCCTTCTCTCCCAAACATATGTACTTGTCCATCTCCTGGGCCAGCCCCAGTGTTCACACATTTGTGTCAGGTTGCCCAGGCAGTTAACCTGGCTGAAAATTAATTACGTTTTTCTGTTGGGTCCTTTTTAGACCAGTTCTCTGAACTACACAAGTAGCATTGCCACTACAAAAAGTCAGAAGTCTGTCACAGCCCAGGTTTACATCAAATTAAGTTACCCTAGAACTGCACAGTCACCTTTTACGGACTCCAGAAATCTATGAACCATGAATTAAAAACATTGTCCTAGAGGCTGTATTGCCACAGTGGATAACACAGACCTATATATTCCGTCATGTTAACCGAAGGACCGTTCAAAAAAGTATTGCTTAGACCGTCTAAGAAATCAGGATATTGTCAGTCTCAGAATGCTGGGGATTAGAAGAAGGGCAGTAAAATCAGTGCAACTTACACATTAGTAGTGAAGACACCATAGATCAGATCTTGCTCAGGAAGGTAGAAGGTGCTCTGCAATTCATTATAATAGAAAGGGATTTCTCCAGCACGGGAGCAGTTCAGCCGGGCTTTCATGAAAGTTGTCCATGTGTCCTCCAGCAAAAATCTCCCTCCAATATCATTTTTGCAAACCCTTGCCACACGAGAATAGACTGTTTTCCCACAGTCATGTTCTACCGCGTTCTCACGGAAGAAGAAGTAGGTGAACAAACCGATGTCATAGGCAGCAATAAAGTTAGGCTCTGAAAAACAAACGTTTGAGGAGATTTATACAGGTGAGAAATCAATCCGTGCTCACTGACTTGCCCAATGCATTGCACCACCAGCCCCCTTTACACAGGCTGTCAAAGCTGGGGCCATGGGGAGTTTGGAGTCAGCAGATGACATAAAAACAGTAGATGAGAATAATGATATATGGGGTTATAGCGCTAGTTCCATTTTTCAGATCTTGGAAAGACCCCATTGTTTCCCCGCTTTATTGCCAAAGCTGCTACTGACTGCAGTGGAAGCAGAGTTCAACACCTTGCATATGCATGGCTCTTCTCTGTACCCATACTCATTTTACAATATAAAGCCTTCCCACTGGATTCCTTCACCTATTCACTTCTGAAGTGCACCTTATGGTGTGTTAAATATGCTACGTGCATCTGCCCGATCCCCCAGCCTGCTGCATTGAAACATTCAACCTACTCCTCCAGCACAATCACATTTGGCTCTTATCATGAAGTCTTTGCAGTTTCTAGGCACAGAAGATAATCTTATGTCCGTAAAACAAAACCATGCCACAGACTGACAGTATTGAAGCAAGCTCTCCTTAATTCTTTTTCTCCTAGAATTACTGTTATTATTTTCACAATAATTGAAAAGAACCTGGAATTGGTTTTGTAGTGAATATTTTAATTGGGTATTTAACAAAGCTTTAAAGTGTACGGTCTTTTATCAAAACAGTTTCTTTGGCAAAGGGAAAAGATTGGCCAATGAATAATATTTGACTAAACAAAAAAAACCCTGTTGGTTTTATACACTGCTTTTACAATGTTCATTTCTGAGCAATGCTCAAAGGAAGAAGAAAAAAAGGAAAGTACAGAATTCCTTTAATGCTGCAGCCCAGGAGTGAAAGGAGAACAGAGTTGTGGCGGAGGGAGAGGAAGGCAGGCTGATGCTACTGCAAGGCAGGTTTGGGAGGTAGATGATGGTACAGAGGGGAGTGCACTCCAAAGCATCTCCCATCAAATTTTCTCCTTCAAACAGCGACTCTTAAAGGGACCGTTGCGCTCACCAATCTGACCTTCCGTCTAACATGAACCAGAGGATTTCACCCTGTAATTCCACCATCGGATCCTGTAACTAACAGGTGAATTAGACCACATCTTTTGAAGCAGGTCTGATCTTACTGGGCAATGTCACATGGCTTTATATCCATCACTTCCCTCAGTGACTTGTTCAAATGACTAAATACTGCCCCAGCTGCAACCTGTACTTCTTTTTCCATTTGACATTATGTGGTTTCTGCCTCCAATCACAGGCTCTTGTCATGACTTGTCTGCTAGATTAAAGGACTTTATCCTGCCAGAAGTCTTCTCTTGATGTAAGTACTTCCATATCATGAACAAAACACCTTTTATCTCCTTTCAGAAAGATAAATAAATTGAGCTCCTTAAGTCTCTCGATGTGAGGCAGGCTTTCCTAGCTTCAAATCACTCCATGGCTCTTCTCTGAATCATCTTCAGATTTTCTGTTTCTTGTTGAAAAGTGTCCAGAACAGGATGAAATTACTCCAAGGTCCCCAACACTGCACAAAGTTATAAATCCAAGAGTCATGTTAGCTTTTCCAAACACAGAATAGAAACTCAGTTTCTGTTTGTGTTCCTGTTCCAATGTGACTTCTGTCTGAATTCTTCATTTGTGCACAGACAAGAGGCACATATTTCTAGTGAGTGTATACGGGTGATGCTGCTTCTTGGTCCTAATTTGTAGTCTTGCCTGATGACACCCTTTTCCCACAACTCTGTATCTCCATACTGACTTCAATACGCCCCAGGTCAGTCTCATTAAGCTCCAGAGAGTGCACAGTCCCACTGCTCGTACCTTTGGTTGAAAGGTCCTGAAATCTAATGGAAAGATTCTGAATATCTTGTCAACTTACCTGGGTCAAAGGAGAGAGGGAAAGGGGAATACTGGGTTCTCCATCACTACGGTCTGCTCAGGCAAGACGTGCTTTGCCCCAGTCAGAATGTGTGGACTCAGTGCAGGAATTATTGGTTGAAATTCTATAGCTTGTTTGATATAGGGTATTATCACACCAGGGTAACAGCTGCTTTTAATAACTATAAATCCACAACAGCGTGGGTTCACGTGGAACATAATGTGCTGTGAAATTTCTCATTTTCGGACTGATCTTGCACTGAAACCAACCATCTTCAGCTGAGCCAGTGGAAGCTGAGGGTGCTTAACACCATGCAGAATTGGGTCAACAATATGATGCTTTAAGTTGGTTTTGATCTTCAAATCTCTGAGTGGTTTTCTTGTTAAAAAGATGCATTTAGTCATCTCACAAGACAAAGACCCATATATATGTTAAGTAGTCTTTAAGACCCACTTTCTATATTCTAAATCAACTTCTCTGAAATACTTCCAGGCTATTTTTAAATGTCTTCTAAGCTGCATCTATTACCGCAACGGAAGCCCTTCCCCATCATAACTCTGGATCCCAATATGAAAACAGAGGGAAAGATTTACAAGCCTGCCAAGTTGACTTTAATACACCTCTTGCTCAGATATGACCCACATGACTTTACCATTGAGCCATTTGGAGTTGTATTGTGCTGTCCTAAGTGGGGGAACATTTCCAAGGCTGCGGTAAATAGCAGGATCCCGTCCAGAGAAATCAATTACAGTTGCAGCGTAGAGTTCTCCTCGCGATGTGATCACAGCTGTCGAGTTATGCCGGGGGTCGTACGGGCACCGAGCCACTCCATTAATTCTGTCAATGATTTTGCTAAGATTTCCTACCTGTATTTAAAAGGAGGGAGGTACAGAGAATTCAGTTTACCCGCAAGTACCTATGAGTAAAACCCTGATTTTAAAAAACCAGGCAGCTATAAGAAAGTAACATCAGTGATGACTGTAAATTGATCTTTACATCTATTGTTTGCCAACATAAGAAGTTGTATCTGAGCCTCACTGATCTTATTCCTTTGTAAGAGGGGTAATTTCCCAGTCAATAAAGCCTGTAGGCCCCAACCCACTCAGTGTAATCCGGTGCTCCTGCTGCTAGCACAGGTTTCTAATCTTCCATAGGCAACTCCTGAATGTGTACTGGCATTAAAAAATATTAACATAAACATTGCTCTGGATCTGTTCCTGCCTCCTTTGAAGCCAAAAGGAGTTTTGCCATTTATTTTAAGGAAATGTTTAAGTATTCAGCTCAGGAGGCGTTCACAGCTAAGCTTGTCTATATTCCCCATTTTCAATAGCATACCCAAGGTTTACATTAGTAGCACTTTGTCCAGATCCAGCTCCCCACCTGCTGATACACCCACCACCCCAAAGGGGCTCAAAGAACAAAACCAAAACAATTTCAGATCAGCTACATTTGGAACATATTCTCTACAGCCATGATGCCCTGACGGCCTTCCCCAGAGCACATGTATCTCTCCATCACTGCAAAAGAGTCGAAACAGACCTGTCGACTGGAACACACCGGCGAAAAGGCATTGGTACCACAGGTAAAAACCTTCTTGCCATAAACAATCAGCACTCGGACATAGTTCTGGCACTCTTCCTAGAGGGACACAAGACAGAGACAAAGCATTTTTGAAATGGAGACTGTGGGGTTATTTATTATGTTAAAAAAATTACCTGTATTTCAGCTGGAATACACCTTCCTTAGCTCTAACTCGGAGTGAGGTTTGTTGCATCGAGCAGCGCACACCTGTAGGGACTAGCGGTCTAAGTGAGCAAACCCAATTTGCTGGTTATTTCTCTAATCATAGCCGTGCACAGTCCCTGGGTAGGATGCTATCCATCAGGTTGACTCTGTATTAGCTACACCAGTGCCTCTGTCTGTGCTCTGCATAGACTGGAGGAGGAATCCCCGCTCTTTTCATGATGATACTTCTGACCTATTTTTCCCAGTAATGCTGCAGCTTTGAAAACATTACCCAGACACAAACTCCCATGAAGGGCAGTGGGTCCATTTGCACTATAATTCACACCACTGCCAGCAGGAAAACAGCAGGAACTTCTCTTTCATGGACCAGGCTGGTCAGGGGAATCCTGTGCTTGAACAGGCTGTTACTTCCTGCTTCCCACAAGGACTGCGTGCTCAGGATTTTCCATGGTAGAAGGAGTTTCTCTTTCAGGCCAGGTCAGCAAGAAACAGCAAATCCCCTCTTCTCAGCTGCACGACTGCTTGCTGGTACAAATAGGCAACTCCCCCCACGTGCCAGTCCCCAAAGGTGTGGGGCTCCAGATGTCCCACGCTGGGGCAGAGGTGGCAGCACAAGGCTGCAGCTGACTTTTTTCAGAAAATCCCCTTCATGTTGTTGGAGAGAGGCACAATCTTTCTTTGTCCCCGCAGCCTCATATCCAGAGACCTGTGTACTGCGGATCAGGCTAACTGAGCATCTTTGGGGAGTTAAGCACTGGGGGAAGAAGAGGCCACATAAGGCAGGGACTTTCTAACAGAACACGCAAGGAAAGGGAGGTATGAGATCCGCGTGCAACTCCCACAGGCAGTGCAAAAGGCTCGAGAGCCGCTTGCCCCAAGGTTCGTCTGAACAGCCTCGATGAGAGCTGTACAGCGAGCCTGGCACCAGCCTGCCTGCCCTGGGCTCTGGGCGCACCTCGGAAGAAAGGATGTGAGCAACAGCTAATGAGTGGCACCCACCGGCCTCCAAGTGAAGAAAGTCTATTCTATTCTACTGTAAACAGAAAATGAAACTTGTTAAAAAAATAACAACCTCGGCTGGGTTATCCTGGCTGCTTTGCTTTCCTCCCTCCAATACATCATAATTTGCCACTAAGCTGAGCCTACAGCTGTAGACACCGCTTCTCCCTCTGTAAGCAGCAATCACTCTGCGAGCTTGCCTGTCTCACAGCGCTCCACACTGTTGATCATTTCCCTGAAGACTTCATTTGCAAGATTCAGCAGTGTAAAAACACTCCCTATCATTTGGGAAGGAAGAGGCTTGCTTAGCTGGATTACGTGCTATCTCCTTTCATTTGCTCTATGGAAATCATCTCCTTGAAGGATGGCATTTAGCGAAACCCCACCAGTGTTAACCACAGACAAGCAACTGCATGGGCATGACACGTGAGGCTTGCTTTTGAATGGAGAAGATGAGAGGGCCCGCACTCCAGAGCCAGCCCAGGAGCACTCGCCCAGCCCGGGCAGAGGCTACAGAGTACCATGGAGCAGGTGCTGCCGGTCTTGAGTCTCAGCAGGGGTATCGGGGATCACATGCATAGAGCCTGGCACCCGAAAATGAGAGCTTGAATTCAGAGCTGGGTCGATTCAGCACTTCTTATTTCAGGCGCAGATCAGTCATGGTGACTGTGCATCAGTCTATCAAACAGGACCTTCAGAAGCACCGTCCCACCTGCTATGTGTTGAGAATAGAGATCTTGTCGCTTCCTCAAGCAAGACGAACGGCTTGCCAGCCTCTCTGCCCTCTCCCATCATCGTTACATGGTGCTGTGAGCCCTGTTAGTTATCCCCTGCCCTAGAGACGTCTGCATTTTATGAGTGGGTTAAGTAACTCCTCTTTCTATAGAGCACAGTTATTCACTCCCACATAACTTTAGGACCACTATGTATTTAATTGCAAAGTACTAGAAATTCGGGAGGGGATACTTTAAAAAAAAAAGGTATGGGCTCCTCTCCCAACAGGGTTTTGTTTTCAGAATATGATTGATTTGGCATCTAACCCAGCATGCAGCTCTGCACCCAAATTTCACACAATAAGAGAATACCCATTTGCTCCCCCTCCGCTTCCGTCTTTCTCTGCTTTGTGCAGAGTCTGAGCGTAGCTTTTGACCCAAACCAGCTAATATTATTTATGTTGCTGGACCCTTTCCTGCCTAGGTACTTCAATATATTCCTATCTAAACTTCTGTCCTGCAGAAATCTAAAATCCTAATTTGCAGAATTCTCTTCTTTGCACAGAACTATACTACAGATCAACAGACTTCAATTTCCATTAAAATCTTCCCAGCTGAGAAGACAGCACACAAAAAAGAATTTCTCTGCAAGGTCATGTGCTGGATGGTCTTCTGGAGCCTACTGGCAGTGATGCATCTCTTGCACACTTTACTCCAAGGCGCAGTAGCCTGGGTTGGTAAGGATGCAGGAAACTTGTAAAATACTGTGTTATTTTAGCCTAATTAAGCACAGTTTTATTTGTACCCATTCAGTGCAAAGCAGAAGTTATTTATTGAAACAGAGGAGAAACCATACTGAGCAAATATATCTGCTGCTGTCTGAACCTGCACCAGAACATTTAATCCATGACTTCCAGCCCATTCTCAACTGCGGTAGCAAAGAGCAAAAGAGCACAGTCAGTCTGGACGAGGTGTTAGACTGGAAACACTTGACAGCTGATGCTCTTCAGAGAACTGGATGCACCAAGCTCATTACTTATTTCATTGGCTGTAAGAGGGAGAAATTTGGGTGACTAGTGGATGCTTTCCACTCTGCTTAGATAATGATGCCTCTAGGCATGGTCCATATGGGGCCAGACTCTTTTCAGTGGTGCCCAGCAACAGGACAAGGGGCAACAGGCACAAACTGGAACATGGGAAATTCCATCTCAACATGAGGAAAAACCTCTTTACTTTGAGGGTGGCAGAGCACTGGAACAGGCTGCCCAGAGAGATGGTGGAGTCTCCTTCTCTGGAGATATTCAAAACCTGCCTGGGCGCGTTCCTGTGCAACCTGTTCTAGGTGACCCTGCTTTGCACAGGGGTTAGACTACATGATCTCCAAAGGTCCCTTCCAACCCCTACCACCCTGTGATATCCAACCATAGTTATTCCTATGAATTCGCTGAGCAGACGTTTTCCCTGGGCCTGCCTTACTGATGGAGGTTTAACAGCACTCCATGCTCCTGGAGGAAGAGCAATGAGAACACGTACGTTTCATCCAGTGGTCTCAAAGCAATGTATAACAGCTTTAAGTAATGTTCTGTAGGTAGCGTTTTGAAATAGATGTGCATTATCTGCCTGCCTGTTTATTGATTCACCCTATCTATCTGGGTGAATCAAGACACACAGGTGCTAAAGGACTTGCCATGGTGACACACTGAGTCAGAGGAGATCCCGAAGGACACCAACAAAGATTGACCTACCAGACCCCACCACTCTAGCCTGCCTGGCCCAAAGAGGAATACTGTGCTCATCTGTTATTTCTTACTGCTGTAGCCACTGCCAGTCATGTCAGTCTATGAAAACCTCCAACAAAAGCAAAGAAGCAGCACAACCACGTAAGTGCTCCAGCTTGCAGGATTTTTCTGAAGACACCGCTGATGAGATTTACATGAGATCTCCTTTTTACCCTATTCTCAAAATAACTAGCAAGGAACAGCCTCCACTCTTGTGTTCTTTAAACCGGCCTGGATTTGCTCTGAAAAATCATTCAACATGCCGCTCTCTGCCACAATTCATAGTTCAGGCAAGTGGCTAGTAAAATGATCTCACAAACCCTTACAGAAAATAGGAGCTATTTAATGCAGTTTGTTCCATGTGGCTGGAAAACTCTAGGCATACAGGAGGCAAAATTCAGATGGGCTTTAATATAGCCAGAAAATCTGGCAAGCTTGAACCCAACTCTGTCCAGACGAGACAATATTTGGATCCTGCTCTCACATTATGGAGCAGACAGTTAAATCTGTGTATGATCAGTCTGCAAATCTCATCGCCAGAAGATATTATTGGGATCAAGAGATTAAGGATTTAAATAAAGGGGGAAGACTGGGTATTTATATGGTTAATGAGAATAACCCAGTTATATTAGTTGGGATTACTATTAAATATATGGCAGAGCTGATAAAAACCTGCGGCTCATCGCCAGAGCATTAAGGATATCTCCAATTTTCCTACGAATTGCATGTTACCCACTTTGGGGTTCTTGCTCCTTCCTCAAAATTACCTGGTACTGGTCTCTTTTTTGAGATAAGACCTTAAATTGAGCAGATACCACTCTTCTCCAGTCTAATGACCCTTGTTTTCCTGGTAAGGGAGAGTACGTGACTTCTAATGCTCAAGCCTACATGGCACTGGGTCTCACAGTCACTAAATGAATGAACTTCAGTGAAGCCCCTCCCTCCCTGCAGTTTCAGCCTATCCTCATTTATTGCAGTTTCTGCAAAATTTAGATGTAAACGTGTCTGTCTGTGAATGCTGTAATGTCCATAACTGTAGACAGGACCAGGCCTCTTTCTAGCTCATGTAGATGTCAGGCTGCTTTGAAAGCACATTTCAAACCCAAGAACCAAGAGCGGTGCCCTGTTACTCCCTTCATTCATGTGGACAGGGCAGCAAACGGAGGGGTCGAACTCCTGCCGGCTTCCGTCTGAGGTAAAATTCAAAAAGGCATTTTCAGGATGCTGCGAATAAGCCAGCTGTAGGTGCTTCTTGAGTCGTTTCATCTGTCATCTCTGAACACTGGAGTTCTCAAATGTTTAAGCCCTTAATCTCATTGTACAGATGTATTTTTCTTTGAAAGCGTAACCATATATAGCCACTACTTTAATTGCCCTTTTACTTTGAATAAACCACTCAAGTCCCATTTTCAGAGATCCCCTTTTTAATGCTTTCTTTTTTTAGGCTAACACTATTTCATCACTTACTGATATATTTTAATCATAGATTAAAAACATATTTACATATTGTATGAGAAAAATAGCTGTTTCAGATGGTTTGTTGTCCTCAGTAATAAACACAAACTCCTGGAGCGCAACCTGCAGCGCAGAGATCAGCCAGAAGTCCCATGTTACCCCTTCAACAACATTTTAAGAGTGCAGCAAACATTTATCTGTTGCCGTTCATCCCAATTTGTTAAAAAATAATCAAGATCTAACATGTTCTCGAGCACTGTTATTAATGCGCTCTCAGATATCTATATTTATTTCTTTGGACAAACAATTCTATTAATCAGTTTCAGCCAATATCCTGACCAAGCTGTCTTTCTCCTCTGAGTGCAATAGATAGCAAAAAGAATTGCTAATGATTTTTCCAGCAAGTTTTCTTTAATGGACTTCAAATCAAATTTGGGGGCTGATTCTGCATTGATAGCTTAGCAGAAGTACTAGGAATGTAAGTTCGGATCTCTAGGAACAGTTACAAATGGGGGAAAAAAATAACGGACAGCCTCCCGATTATTTCCGTTTGCCTGGGGATTTATATGGTGCCTGTCCTACCTGGATGCCTATTATTCCTAAGTGGCATGGAGGTTCCCAGCTCCATTAGATAACCAGAGGGCACCTCCTCTGTGTGACACAGAGCCACTTGAAGGCCTGAAACAGCAGATTCCTCCATTAGCTCCAAACCCATTCAGGTGGGCTCTAGCCTTGGGCTGGGATTTCCCTGTAACCTGTGAATCATAAGACCCCCCAGTATCAGGACATCATACAAGAAAAGGAAGAAACTATACTGGCAATACGGTGGGACAGCCGAGAGCTGGATGCCTATCAGACGTCTCTCTTGGTTCTTTCTTGCTCCAAAAGTGTTATTAGTTCATCATCTTCCTTCTGGCTACACAAAGCTCTTAGGACAGCATGTAAGAAAGAGCTGGATCACTGACATTTTCAGAAACAGTTCCCTTTCACTTTTTGAAATGACAGTGTGCTGCTTTTGGAAAGTTAACAAATAATTCTGTGCTTAGACAGGAGAAAAACCAAAACAACCTTCCATGCCAGGCAAAATTCCTTAGATGTGGTGGATGTGGACTGTTATGCAGAGACAAACCAATTACAATCTAGAAGCTGAGCAACTCCGAATGAAATTAAATACACCTCTTCCCCTTCTGCTCTATCCATCACTCATTTTAAATACAACCTCTGGGTGATATTACTTGGAAGACAAAAAGAAAGGCTTTTTTCTCTGCATTGTCTCTCAGTAACGTGGATGTTTTCCAGGGGACAGTTTTAAGGTGCTGATCAGGACACATTTTATAAGTGTTGCAAAAATAAGAATGATGACTAGTGGAAGCCCACGTGGATCTCCAGAGACACGGCAAATAAAGCATATACAACCCTTTCAGGAAACCACAAGTTTTGGTTGATAAATATGACATAAATGAAAAAGGCTTTTCTGAGGTGTTTGCTTTAATACCACATGACATATTGCAGAGAGTTAATTTTAAAATCTGGTTCAAGAACATATACATTAATGGATTAAAATCTGATAAATTACTGGACTGAAAAAAGTCCTCAGAGTGAAATTCTTCACAAACTTGCTACTCTAGCAGGGTCCCAGATGGGGTGGTGCTAGCCCAGTATCAACATTTTTCTTAACGAACATTTGTAGATAACCCAAATGTTACGAAAACAGTAATTACCAGTGAGGTCAAAGCCTCACTATAGTGATATATGCTAGGCTGGGGAGCTGGACCCAACAAATAAAATAAATTTTTGTAAGAAAGATATGCATTTAACAGCAAGGAACAAAAGGGCTCTATGTATAGACTGGGAGATAACATCCCAAGACCAGCAACTGTGAAAAGGATTCAGTGGTCACAGTGTCTAGGCAATTTTGCATGATCTCCTACGGCAGAAGAGCTTATGAAACTGCCAGGTATATGAGCAGAAGAGGGTGAATAAGAGGTGGAAGACTGTTCTAATCACACTCAGGCATTAGAGAGATTGACAAGGGAATACAGGTGAAAAATTGGAGTGTACAGAAAACAGACACAAAAAATATTCAAGGGCAGTAGAAAAATGACTTGGAAAAAGAGGCTTGGAGAACTCAGCTTTTTACTTTATCAAAAAGCCTAAGTACTGATTTGACAAGAGCTTATAAGTGCCTTTGTAAAAAATAAATATTGGTAACTAAAGGGCTCTTTAATCTAGCAAAGAAGGGCAAAATGAGACTCAGCCACTCTAAACTGAAGCCAGATCCAAAGAGGAAATAAAGCACATGTTGTTAACAGGGAAGGTCATCTGCCATTAGACCAAGCCAGCAAAGCACACAGTCGGCCCATTTGCTTCTGTTCTTCAGTTCAAAACTTTTTGCCTTTCTCAAAAAGGTACAGCAACCAAACACAAGGTACTGAGCTCCGTTTAGGAATAAGCAGGTGAAATCTGTGGCCAGAGCTACACAGGGTGTCAGGAGAAACGACCAACCTAATAGTACTTTCTAACCTCAAACCTGGGACCCAGATTTCTCATTTCCCTTTTCTCTGGCCAATAGGTACTTAAATGTGGAGTAACCGTCATGCCATAAGAATTATACTTCTGTGATACGTATTTTGTGGCTTCTATTCTTGCCATTTTTATTTTTCTTATGGTAAAGCTCTAAGCATTTTAGAAGATATTTTCTAAGCAGCAGGAAGAATCTGATTTAGATACTCAACAGGCATCAGAATGAAGGTGGAAGAAAGGCATTTCAATACACATGGTAGCTTTGAAAACCTCACCCTAAAATACATACATCATTAAATCAGCAAGGAAAATGGACCAGTCATATAACTTACTCAAATTATGCTGTGAATTAATATAAGAGCCAAAGGTCCTCCTTATTTCTAGCCTCTGTCACCACATATCTAAGTGCCTGACAATCCATAACATATTTATCATCAAATCATCTATGCTAGGTAGAAAACTGCCATAAGTCAAGTTTTGACAAAGCAGAGCTGAGGCAGACAGAGCTCTGGATCTTGTCCCATCATTGCACAGCAGCATCAGAAATATTCATGTTAGTGCTGCCCTCACTTGCTGCATTTACCCAGCCAAGGGCAGAGATTCTGGGTCAGAGCTGGAGTAGAGCACTTCACCAGCTGACTAGGCTAAACTTGGTATTTTTGGAGCTAGCGCTAAGTCATTTCACTGCAGTGTAACAAACAATGAACGTGTAGGGTCCCTAAGAGGGACTCAGCCATGGACACACACGTTAGAGTAGATGCAGACTTGGGAGATCTGAGTTTACTTAGCTACTGCAGAATCCTTCCACCTTTGTTTGTAGCTTCATGTCTTCTGGTCAGACTCTTAGTCAACACCTCTGTTTGCCATTAATTCTATGTCAAGAAATGTCTAAAAATCTGCTTAATTATTGTTCCTCAGAACTTCACACCCATGGCCACTGCACCCACCAAACAATTTCAAGCTCTGGATCACAATCAGCATAAACTCAGCTGTTCAGAGCATTATCCTCATGAAATTCTTTGGCAAACTCTTTGCAGTGTGAGGAGGAAGCAGCAGTGAAGATACTCAGACCATTGCTTTCTTTTGGCATGACGGTAAAAAAGACAAATTGAAATTATCCTAGAATTTGTTCAGTCAAATGCATGGTTTTATCCAGGGGTTGACAAAATAATTCTGGGTTATAAATTCAAATTCTTCATGAACAATAGGATACAATTTAAATCTCACAAATTTTACAATGGAAGAAAAGAGCAAGATCCTTTCTTTACACATTTTAAAGTACAAAGACTAAAAATTCAAAAATTCCTCATATCTTGGGCTTTGGAGTTTTCTAATTTTGTACAACTTCTCTTGGGTTCTTCTTCTAGCGGCTGGCCGTGGTTGGTGTCCACCTAACCCAACCCAACCCATTTTTGCCTCTGTGAATGTTTTCCTGCATAACATAGATCCTACATGAGACTCTAACAGATGTTCTAGGATACCCATACTCCTGCTCTCCACAGCTACATGAAGTAAACTGTTGCCTATCCAGCAAGATTCAAGCTAGCTTTTTGTGTATATACAAGTTAATACAGTAATCACGTAAAGTTTATTATATAAAATGAGTGTGGTCAATGGAAGATCATATAATCCTGCTGTGTTTAAAGCACTGAACTGGAACTTGGCAGAATTCCCGCATTTTCAGCCAGCCACACAATCACTCTCTGCTTGACTGTCCACATGTAAGCACAGATCGTGCTTATCCTCTCTTATCCTTTGTCCGACTCCTTTGGTTTAGACTGAGAACTCTTTGCTGTATACTATTAAGGACAGACAATAGGACACCCTCTCATTTGAGGCCTGAAGATTTTTGAACAGTACCAACACCACGTTTGAAAAATTTCTTGCTTTTAGATACATGGTTTTGTTTTAGCTTCCCAGAAAAGAAGCGGGAAGGACCTGTGTTTGGATTAGAAATGCCTGCAAACTCCAGCCTACTGGGACAGCATGCCTTGGTTCAAGCAATTCTTGCTTTAAACTGCATTTTAGCAGACTGCACCTGCCTCCAAAGCAGCTCTGTGAAATTCCACATGAACAAACAGCAGTGTGATAGCAGATTCAATTCTCATGTTCAAGTGAATTATACAAAGATGAACTCTTGCAAACAAGCATTGAAGCCTACGTGGCCAAATGCCAGCGGCTCACTGCTGAGTACCAAGAATAAGCCAACCTGCCCAGCCTCAGACCCCACTGCAAGATGTTACCCCTGGCTTGCCACCACTCTGCTCCTTGATGTGTCACAAATTGTGTCCTCTCCAGCAGTGAAATCACCTTTAAATTTCATGCAGAGCAAGTCTAATAACTTGGACAGGAGGCCTTTGAAATGGCTTGCTCTGTGGTGCTTATACACTTGTGGTGGTAGACCTAAACTGCTGCAAATTTACAATCTCAAGCTGCTGTCAGATGCTCCCTGTGTGCATTTCACATGGTGTAAATAAATTTACCCATAGCATCATTGTAGCAAAGCAAAACTTACCTCTGTTTTCCCTTTACTTTGACAGGACCTCCTGGTGTCTTCATCTGAACCCCATGCTGTTGCCTGAGAAACCAAAATGCACAAGTCACATGACAATGCCACCAACCACCATGTCTGGAGACTCCCAAAACAAGAGCAACCATCTCCAGCCAATTTACATAGCCCAATTTAAAAGCAGCATTGTGACGGTAAACATGTATCTCGCTCCCACTGTGCTCACAGTGCACGCAAATGATAAATAGATGAGAAGTCCAGAGGCAGAAGCAACTGGAATGTTAACAGAGGACAGACTTTAATTTACATATAAATACAACTCCTGATCATCATTCAACTGGAAGGTCCAAGACATAAGCCCCACACACCGAGCCATCACCTTTTTTCTAAGAGGATAGTGCTGTATAAAACCGCCAGCTTTCATCACCAAAACGAACACCTTCCCTGCAGCGAAGTCCAGTAGTTCTGCACAAATCTGCTGGTCTTCTTAAATTTACCCACAAGATTATCACCTTCTAAGTAATCCTGCAGTGAAGTGAACCGGATAAACCAACAACTGGGAGCTGACAGGTGAAATCAGGAGAGATGGGAAGCGGGGAGAAAGGTTGGATGATGATTTGTGATGCCAGCCAAGTGGGGTCAGGCCCTGAGATGGAGTAAAACGCATTAGGGCTAAGGGCACTATTGGCCAGGGGCCGAGAGCACCTGGGATCTCCAGTCGGCTCTGACTGACTGCTTCAGCGTGAAGAAGCCCCTTCGTTCACAAGAAAAGTCAAGACCAGCAAAGCTGCATTAGAGAAAACTTTTAGATTTAAAATATTCAGCAACATACCCAACCATTCAGTGCCCTCCACAATTTTCCTCCCTTCAGCACTTTTTTAAAATAGTGCTAACAAATTCAAGCAGGTATTGTTAGCTGGAGGTGAAAATACATATAAACATCCATACTATACATAATACATCATTCTGAGTAGAAGAAAAATAGCTCTGTTACATAGGGAAAGGCCAGGCTCACAAAGTTCAGATACAGATCCAAACTTCCCCTAAAAGAGCCAGGTTTTCTTTTTTTTTTTTCCCCAGTCCATTACCAACGCAGGAAATGGCTTGAAAGTTCAGTCCAGATCTAAACTCTTCTTGAACCTTCTCACTGCAGCCAATATATTTTTTTTAAACTTTGGGCTTTCATAGAAATTGTCCCCTTGACACATGATAAATCCTGTTTTTTGCGGAGGAAAGATGAGAGACCAGTAAGAAAATGGAATCAATTTCCCACCCTCAGCTCAGGTCCACGAAGACGCTCAGAACTGCAAGAAATGCCACCACCTGGCAAATGGATTTAGACACAACACTGGGGGAAAGGATATTTCTACCTCATTCTAAAAAATGGTATCTTCTCCATTAGCTGAGCATTCAGTTCAATTTGGCTTGAAGTAAGATTTTACGAGCACATGCAAAGATCTGGTGGGAGAAGGGAAGAGCACAGATCTTTCCCTTGCAGTCACTTGGGAAATACCTCCCATGTACTGCAGTCCAATCCAGGCTGAAGGCCAAAATCTTGTGCCTCAGAAGCGTTTTTTTGAGAGCTGGGATAAGTCCTTGCTGGAAAGGATCATTTAGCCATATCCTGAGAGGGGATATATCACTGGATGAGAAAGCTCACATCGATAAGCCATCATAGGAGAGCAAGGAATTTTGACTGGTAAGTCCCAGGAGCCCTTGACATCTGTAAAACCACTGTGCAGCGGCGTTTGGATCCACAGTCCCAAATCTAGCCCCTATTCATCTAACCACAGTATCCTTGCACCTTGGATCAATTTTTGATAACCTTAATCAAAAAAAAAAAATCCAGAAAAGAGACAGCTCATCAGGTGGCTCTTCTTCCCATTTGAAAAACAAAGACAGAGCACGCCCCATTATACAGCCCAGTTTACCTTAACAGTGCTTGACAGGGCAAAACGAAAACAAAAATCGTAGGTTACTTCAGCAATCAATGCTGCTTCTCTGCAAATACTCTGGGGTCTTCTGGGATTGCAGCAACACAATAGAGAAGAATTTGGCCTCCTAGGGGACACCTAGCTCTTCCTGCCAGACACCTGCACCGCAGAGCTTTGAGGCACGTTGCAAACGTAGCTCATGTCAGAGCACTGGTCCCCTCCAGCTATGTTCTCAGTGCCTAACTGATTAGTTATATTAGGCAACATTATCCTTCAGCTTTCTGAAGCACCACCTTGATGAGTCTAGTGATAACAGAAGTTCTTGGTGATGGCCCAGATGATAGGAACATGTTGTTTTTGACTGCGCCATTAGTCAGGGTGCACTTCATTAGAGCTAAGAGGATAATTAAGCAATATGGCAATCCAGAGCATGTTTTACAAGTCCCACACATGTCTTCGGTGGGACAGGGAGGAGCTAGTTTGAGGGCTGAGTAACTCCAATGACCCATAGTGACTCAAAGAAAATATTCATGACCCTGCAAAGTAGAACATCTTGTCAATAATAAAAATATAATTGCAAAGCCAAGGAGCTAATATGTGTTTAAATAATTGCACTACAAGGTATGAGTATGTACCAGTCAGCTGACCTACAGCCTAGACAAGTCCTTCTGCTGGGCTCCCAGGAGCCCACACACATCTGTGGTCACGGCCTTTGGGTTGGACCTGGTTCTGGGCAGCCTCAGACCTCTGAGCTTAGGGCTTTCACATGAGCTTTACAGCATTGTTTGGTTCTTTACTTGACTGATCAGCTCTCTTTTCAGATCAAAATGTCCCACTCTTGTCATCTCTGTTGTCTTGGGGTTCTCTGTGCAAACTCCCAGTGCAATGGTGGTGCTCTACTTCCTGCATCTAACTGGTATGTCCAACCCAAGCCCCTCCTTCCCAGGTGAAATTTTCTTCCTCTGCCTTAGATCCATTTTGCCCCAGTATCAAACTAAATCCTGGACATTTGACAGAGAAACCTCCAGAAAGATCTCTCTTCTGGACTATATCTGTGTGTA
This sequence comes from Chroicocephalus ridibundus, assembly GCF_963924245.1. Taxonomy (NCBI): domain Eukaryota; kingdom Metazoa; phylum Chordata; class Aves; order Charadriiformes; family Laridae; genus Chroicocephalus; species Chroicocephalus ridibundus. The sequence goes on along the minus strand of NC_086290.1, from coordinate 12,956,652 downwards.
CCCCTGTGTTTCTCAGTGGGGCAGACACCTACCTAACACTTGCCTAACACCACAGCACTGTAAGGGATGCTCTGGACTTTCGTCTGCTTACCTGATCATAACACTTCTCAATAGCCAGCTTCTTGCACACTGACTTAGGTGCCTTTCCTCATCTGCCTCAATAAACCAAATTAATACTATTTCTTTTCCATCTGAAAGCTGCTTCTGCACACTTGGACGAGGTACAAACTGCATCCACCAAAAGTTTTTGTCACTCATTTGGATCGGTTTTGGTCACATCATTGGATGATGAGGTCATCATCCTCAATTTGTCATTCATTTTCTCAGTTGTCTGAGACATTTAAGTTTCCCAGCTCCGTAAAACACATCTGGGATGATTGTTGTACTTCCTGCTACAGATGTCAGTCAAAAGCAGTAGAGCAGACACCTCTGGACCCATGTGTCAATAAAACAACTTTCATGGCATGCGTCATGGAAAACTGAGCCTGAATGATGTGACAAACCTGTGAGCAAGGCTATATACAAACACAGGACAGTACGTACTTTTTCCTAGCTGCTTCCTCCTTGCCATTTGCTTAAGCAGCCAAGCAAACACTTTTTTTAGGCTATCAGGATGTCAGCAATTCCTCCCCTTACATCCTTACCAAGAGCACTCCAGCTCCTCATGCTACCTCCTTACAAGCATCTCTTCCCTCCTGCATTTCCAGTAGAAATGCAGTTTCTAACAGTGTTCCCAGTCTCTTTGAGGATCTCTTATACAACCATATGGCCCATGTGCAGAATAAGGGGAACACCAGATTCATATACCGTACGAATGAAACAACCAGCTCAGGGCTGCAGCTGCTGTGTAAGACAAGAACCGTGCAAACCACGAGCAGGACTGCCCAGCCACCTGTGCAGACAGGCATGAGAGTGTTAGCAACTTTGTCCCTTAACTGAAAATGCAATTAAATATGCCTTCCTTCAGCCTATTTGCAGGGACACCCAGTTCTTCACAACTCGATTTCTGTTCATCAGTTCTATGCAGGCAGATTTTCTCAATTAAAAAAAAAGGGGGGGGGGGGAGGGGGTGGTGTTGCGTGTTATTTCTGCATCTTTAGGAAGTCACATGAAGGAGAACAATCACAGGAGAAGGAGTCACGTACCTCGTGCAACACTACCCAACCAGAAATTAATAGAAATGGGCCACAATGGCTAAGCTCAGTGCCTATCTGACTATTCAAATGTCACACTCCAACACAGAAAGAAAGAGTTAACGTCTCTTCTAATAAATTATAAGCATCACAGTTTGCTTCCAGTTCAGACTGCAGATCAACAGTGCTCTAGAAATTCCAGCTCGTCACGTGCTGTCAAATCAGTTATTCAGCACACAGTGCTGAGAGAAGCTTTCTAGATACATTTATTTAATTACCTGCACATCCTAGTGTTGGCATCCAAAGTACCTGCCTGTCACTAGCAAGTCCTGTTATCAATAGTTATGTGCATCCTCAAACGCTGATGTGAAAATCTCTTTGACTTCTATGGACCATCTTTTGCATTCAGGCCAGCAATTTATAATTAGTTCAAACACCACATATGAATTTAATAGATTAAGCATACACTAATCCCTGCACTGTACTTGCACAACAGAGGTTGTAGGTTTTTGTGCAAAACCAGAACATTGCTTTAAAACTGGAAAGTGAAGACTGGAAGAGAATAGGTTACATGCATATATATTGGGTAAATTAAACCCATTCTTCATTTCTAAAGTCTTTCATTACAAACTTATCCATCTGTTACCAACCTCACTTCCATTAAATAAGTACTCCATGCAAGCTACTGGCAGCCTCGCACGCCTGCACACAGAATCATGTTGTTCTCTCCTATTAGGCGAAAAAAGTGTAATACAAAAGTGTACATTGTGTACGTTTGGAAGGAGACAAAAAAAACCCCAAGTACAGACTTACTGCAAAAAAAACCCAGGGACTGATTCTGTGAGATGCCCAGCATTTCCTAAAAGGTACTGAGTTCCTCTGGTTTCTGCTAACGTCAGCAGAAGCAGCGCCTTGAGTCCCAGGCTCAGGTCTGCAGGGACTGCTAACGGCAGGAGCTTCCACTTCCATCAGCCCTCTGCAGTGCCCACAGGAGACTTCTCAATCTGCCCACAGAGTAAGGGGTGATTTTGGTTCCCCGCTTGTGCCGCGCAGGGCACCCCGAGCAGAGCCTGCCAGTCACATCACCCTTTGCTGAGTTATGCATGAGGAAGGAGGGCAGGAGGTGCTGTGATATGACAGTTATTGTTCACTAGAGACCTGAGCCGGCACAGCCATTTCTTTCCCTGGGTATTTATTTACATCTTCCTTTCCAGCGACTGTACAGGGCACTGGTATGTTCAGAGAAATGTTCCTCTGGAAAAAAAAAGACTTGCTTTGAAGGCAGCTTCTTGGCTTGCTTATACTGGCCCAAAATTTCTGCATTTCTTATTTACATTTACAAAAATTTTTTGGATCAGCTCATTTCACAGCAAGGTATGGAAGCTCTTCTCCAAGTCTGGGAAGAAAGGAGCATGCAGGGACCATGTTTCTGCACTGCATTTAATATCTGCCAACTTTTATAGAAATAAAGCCCGTATTTACATACCCTACCAGACCAGTTTAGCTTAAGGGCTTTGCTAAATTGAGGTGCAGACCAAGTCCTCACACAGTGGCTGCTCAGAGGCCAGTTCATTCCTCTACAAGATTGTCAGCATCAATCTTTTCATCCATACTGAATAACAAATTTCAGACCTCTAAAATATCACCCATAGATTCTTTCTGATAATAACAAATCCATTTCATAAGTTTATTTCTATGTTTCTATATAGTTTGCGGTCTCAACATTAGATAGCACCAGTGTAATCAACCCTTCCCTGGGCAAATTCTACAGCATTTAAAAGAAATTGGTAAGTGCTGGGTCTTACAGCACTTAGAAGAAAAAAATCTTTGAAAGAAGCTCCATAGGCTGGATCCAGAAAATCCATGAAAAGGTTCTTGTTTAACTTAAGTTTCTATGATATGTACTGTAAAAACACATCTTTAGCTATCTCTTCCCTATTTAATCCTCCAGGACTTCTCCATAAAGACTTGCTGCCTTAACCTAAAAGTGGAAAGTTAAATTCCCTTTTTGAAGCATTGCTTTTTTCTCTCGAAGACAAGGCACATTTACAGTGCTCTATAAATAATAACTTATTGAAATCTAACTTCTTAATAATAAAGCACAGTAGCTTAATACCCTAGAGGCCATTTCTGAAGTTCCAACACTGGTAATTCATTAAAACTGTGATAAACATGTCTGATAGACAGATAACTAATACCAAAAGAACATAATGCCAAGCTTCAATAAATAGTTCTGCTACATACTGCAGTATACAAATTACAGATCGCTGCTGCGTGCAGTGACAGGCATGAGGAACGATCACAGGATTCAGTCAATTCATTGCAGGGAGAGGAAGGGGCTTGGACGAAGGGAGTTGCTTTGTGTTTTATCAAATTATAAATTGATTTCCCTTAAGTGTTGTCAGATCCTTCGAGATGTGGTAAAACTCAAGCTGTTTGATTCTTTTCAACTTAACACCCATAGCGCCTATCAACAGACTGGCCCAGTCGCACGGCTCTTCTGGAGTGGCTGGACAGTAAGTCAGCTGGCACAGACCTCAAAATGTAACACTTAGAAGATGGAGGCTGGCAAACATGCAAAAAAAAAATAAAAAAATCCATCAGTGGGTTCCAGTTCTCATAACTTTAATCTTTGAATGAGACCTTCTCTCTATAAACAAAAGTCAGCCTCTTACTATACTGGGACTGATTTTGGCCTGACGTTTTTTGGCTGCTGAACACCATCACTCACTCTGTTCACATCAGAGCAGAAGTGGATGCTACATACTGGCATAGTAAGGATGGAATCAGAAAGAAGGACTTTCTCATTTTAAGAATGGATCTTTAACTCGGCTTCAAATAGTACCACCTTTCATACTCATGTTCCTCTATCTCACGGACTCTTATCACATCCTTACAAAGAGAACTGCAATAGTCTGAAGGAAGTTCCTCTGTCCTGGCTCACCTATTGTACAAAAACTATAGAAATGCTGTACGTCTGCACCCACTAGTCAGGGAGGAGAGCTTCCAGGAGATCTGATTATGTTCTCTTTTTTGGTTTTATTCTTAAGCCTCACTGACTTGGAGCCTGTCCTCCCACCTTATGTTTTCAGGCTGTATGCACAGATGGATGGAGCATCGCTGTAACCCCCGGCAGAACAGGGCCTCCAGGTATGGGAGCTCTACTTTCTCCGATCAAGTTATCCCAGCCCAATGAGCTACTGTACATCAGCTGAGTCATGGCAGCCCACTCTGTTCACGGTTCTGTCTTATCTCAAATGGAAGGTAAAATACCTGTTAAAATCCTTCACAGTCTTCCTGCGGCACAGACAGCACGTCCCAGTAAGCTCCTGTACCTCTGTTGTGTGTCTGTGCCTACAGACACAGCCTGTTATCAATGGCAAATGCTACCAACTCCCTTTTGAGGGAAAGTTTTCAGCTGTTTTGAGTTCTTCTTGGATGGTCAATGCTACTGATTTTCTCTCTTTCACAGCTTCAAAATCCCTTGTTATTTACTTGTATTATAGGAGCACGTAGAGGCACAAACTGATATTGTGACCCCCATATTTCTAGGCAATACACAAACATGCTGTGGGAGAGAATTTCTGTCTGAGAGCGCTTACAAGCCAAACAGAAAACACAGGCACATGGGAGGAAAGGAAAACAAGAAGCCCAGAGAGGTCAACTGACTAGGAAAAGCCACTGAGCATGTCAGAGGCAGAGATGAGCACTGAACTTTGCTCTCTTGAGGACTAAAAACTTTTCTGTCGAGCACAAAGTAAGTTCTTAGGTAGCATTTTGTTTTGCCAGTATCACAAAATGCATCCACTGAATCGGTGGTGCACAGAGGGAGCAGGTTTAGAGAGTAGAACAACAGGAGAGATGCCACGCATCCCATCCTTTCCGACATCTTCAGGCAAGGCCGCAGTCTAATGTATAAAAACATTTGTCCTGCAGAAGATTCCATTAAACAACATACCATCTGTAAATCAGACATTCCCCCTCTCTGCAGTGTCAGGTAGGAATTTACAACTCCAGACCGTGCATTTCCTTATCTGAAAGCAGCATTATATGAGGCTTAACAAATCACGGTTTCTACAGTGTAACCAAATGGAAAGTACTGTACAAGTATGAAGTCTTATTATTAAAGACAATTGTCTAAAGCTTTAGTAAAGAACATTTGATACCAAGTACTAAAACTAAAACAGTGTTTTCTAAGATAAACAATACATATAGGTAGTCCCATCCAGGCTACAACCTGTACTTTTCAGCTCTTTGGGAATTTTAGTGTACAAAGGACAGCTTATAATGGAGCAGCCAGCTCAACCTTGAGGAGGTACTGTCAAATTAAAATTCATATCTGAAGCAAGCAGATTGACTTGCCAGCGCTTTAAGCATACTTTCAGTAATCCTGGCGTAAAACATTTGTAACTCAATGCTGAATTCCACACAGAAGAGAATTTCAGCTTTTTTTATATAATGGAACTGTCTTTCTCATCCATATTTGCAGTTTTTGTAGTGCCCGTGAGCCTCCATCACAGCCCAGGACTCCTTGTGCAAGCCTGTGGAGGTGTAGCCTTGCCAAAATGCTTTATAAGCAAAGCGTAACAATATATGAGGCATCGGGGTGCAGTGGATGGCAGAGGACAGAGACAACAACGCATAACCACACACAGAGAAACTCATCCCGAGGGTTTAGTAACCAGAAGAGTTAGTATACCAAGAATGGGATCCTTCCGAGACACAAAGAGGACACATGGGAGAAAGCAAGAGGAGAAGGCACATTAACCACAGGGGAGAGACATGGGCTTCATGGGCTGATTCAAAGTGGGGTGAGTCTCTTACGGGAAGTGATAAGCAGGTCTGTGAACAACCCATAACATTAATGTAAGCACTAATGCAATGCAACAAGGATACGCCCGAGAGGGGAATTAGTGGAAGGGTGCAGAGACCCTGGTGATCCAGCAACACGAGGAGCTACGGATGTGATGCTTTACCTGAACAGAAGGGCTTGTGGAAGCCAGGAATGATGCCCAGACTAAAGGTTTTAGCAACAGATCGGATTGCAGTGCGGTCCATAAGGGTAAAGAAAGGAGTACACGCTCTGCCGTGGCTATGTGCCGAGCTCAGACTGACAGCTACATATTTATGCAGCAACGTTAGATGAACACGCCAACATGTCACTTTGGAAGAAAGATACAGCTCCAAAGAAGAGAGATAAAGATGGCACTGGATTTCTGTTTCCACTACCTAGTGTTTGTATTTTTATCATTCTATATAAAGAAAAATGTCAGTCTGTGACAATGATTTCATTTTGCTGATGATCTACTTCATTTTGCTTGAAAGTGCTTAACACTGCAATGATTTAGCTGCTAGTACTATATGGGAATGCTTATCTTTTTTTGAAAACAACTTAATCTATTGGATATTTCTATTGCTTTTAAGCATACAAAAGCATGGACAGGGTGAAATGCAAATTTATAGTCTTAGTTAACTCAGATATTTGACAGCTTTCACCTGTAGCCAGTTTAGAATGAGCGACAACATCCAGAACTGGAGAACAGCACAGCGGATGTTAAAGAAAGACGACTTACAGTGTTTCCTATTACTGAAGATCAAAAGCATACAGAAACGGAGAGAAGACTTCTAGTATACTGGGTAATTAACAGCCACAGTGGAATTTGGTTTCTTGCCATGTCACATTCAGTTTATAGCTTATGACAACAAACATTTACTAAATGTACTGGAGATTAGAGAGACATAAGATTATATGATAAATCAATAAAATAACAAAATAAAGAGGTTAAAATACACTCAGTCAAAAATGATTAAAGAAAAATTCCACTACAGTCAAGCACAGCCGACGTACGTGCAGGTGTGGCTGACACTGGCCAGGTGGGCACCACACAGCACTCCCTCTCACACCACCAGCACTGTTTATTCTGTGAGGAACAGGTTTTGCTGTGGTTTTGGTTTTTTTTCTTCAGTTGCTATGAACAAGGTACCACAAGCTATTTCTAAGAAGCGAGCCAATGAATGGAGTCACAGCAATGGTCGCCCTTGATAAAGTGGGGGCAATTCTTCCTTCGAGGCCCCACTACCGCCAAAAGATGTCCATCTCCACCCCTTTATGTTCTTTGGCAGAGTCACCATTCAGAACTAAATCCCTCCTTCCTCTTTGTGGGCTCCACTGATGGATGTGACAAGACTTCTAAGCAGCCTCCTCTTACTGTTTTGCACAATGATTTCTGGAGTAGGAGGTTCAAAACCCCTTCCAATGGACCAGCCCATACTCAGTACAAAATCAATTTACCATGGCTATAGTCTCTTTTGTATTTCTGCATCAAGCAAGGCATTTTATTCTCCTTCATTTTTCTACTCCGGGTTTCCTTGCCATCGTGCCTCTTTGAAGCTCGCTGCTATGTAGAGATGTTAAGGGTTCTCCACTATACATTTTTTTTGTGTTCCCTCCCCCCCTGCTTCTGAGACAGACTGGACAAATCCTGCACAGTCAACCGAGTGCATTTTTGTGCAGCCACATTTAGAGCTGAGCTATGAAAAGCAATCTTCCCATACATGCTTCAAACCGAAAATGTAATCACTGAAGCACATGTGAAACCTCTGTGTATTATCAGCTTTCTCAAGTGGGGAAGCCTTGCATTCCTTATTCCTCTCCAGGTTACATCACCAAACATTCTTGTTCAGCATTTATTTGTTTGCTTTGAGAAGGAGCTAAAGTAAGTTTGAGGAAATGCCCAATTTGGATACGATTCTCCCAACAATTAGGCTGAGATTCAGGAATCAAAATCGGCACATCCTGCAGTATTAAAGAGACTAATGAAGAACTCAAGATGACGTTTTCACTGTTCTGTGCCTCCTGTTTTTCTTTAGGGAAATCACACCTATTGCCTTAGCGGGGGGGCTAATACTCTTTCAGATGACAAACACTGCAATATATTCTCATTAAAACTGTGTAAGAGGTTGAATATGGTTTGAGCTCTGTCTTGGCTTGAAAAAAGGGGGAAGTGTGCAATTAAAAAAAATAAATGTGCATGTGATTCAATTTATCCTATCAACATTCTTTTCTGGTTGTGCTCTTAAGCTTGGTGTAGTACAACCAAAAGGGAAAAAAGGCTTGGGAAATCTTTAATTAAGTGAAAGACGCATTATTGAGACCAAACGAAAGCTTTGAGATTACTTTAATTAGCCAAGGCCAGTTTTGTGCAAGCCAGAGAGACTGGGAAAGTTTTGCAAGGCAAGCTGAAAACAGAGATCCCGCCTGAGCCACGGGAACTTAAGTGAAACCAGACTCTCCTTCCTGCTCTTCCCTATTTTAAAGTAATAGTTTTTGAGTTTCAAGACTATGGGCAAAAAATTCTAAATCCTCAGCTAAAGAGGAGCCTTTGTACTTTCCCTATTCAGTTCAGCAGATGTATGCCTGAATTTCCATTTGTTTTGCAGACCTAGCGAAAGAATCCAGACTCCTTTTCCTAGAGACCAGGACTTTGACATGTACTGCAGAAGCACATGGAATACTCCTTTGCACTCTGCTAGGGATTTCTGCTTAAAGTTAAATGGTAATTCTTGCCCCAGTAAGCCCAAATCCGAGAGTTAAGGTGAAAGACAACATGTGGCTGCAAAAAAACAGGCAGAAAGCACAAGAGGGAGCAGTGAGATGACTGATATTTGCAATCAGGGAGTACACGTGGTGCACAGGCAAGTGTGGTGCAAGCTTCTCAGGAAAGGTTTTGGCAGCACACCTAGATTTTGACCTTTAGACTCTCTAGCTTCTATGGGGTTTGGTGCTCAGCATCACAAACTGCCAGAAAGTGTCATTTCTGATAAAACACTAGTAACCAAGAATAAGTAGGACCTTTCAGATGTTACCAGGCTGGGCTGGAAGAGGAAGTCAGTGATGAAAAAAAGTCTCCCATGTTTCATAGAACGGATTTTGGTATATATTTTTTTTAATTGTTCTATAGCTACATTGTGCATTACATATCTGCTTTCCTCCGCCAGGTGCCTAACGCTCTTGATAAGCTAATTACAGCCTTCTGCTTATTTCATGTCAAGTTTAACTCCCCAGTCTCAGCCTAGCCTGCAGTTCTGGCATGTTTTTTTACTTAATCCAAGACCATCTGTGCTCCGTCAGCAAGGAACACTTAAATACAGAGAAAGTGAAGAACCAACAGTGTTGAATTCCCCATATGCTGCCCCCAACTCCTCTCCCCAGCATTTCCAATTAAGTGTGAAGCCAACATCCATCCCATCCTAAATACACTGGAAGCCTCTGAGCAGGCTACAGTTATCTACAGATGCAGCAACACTTTTCAGTGGTCAGTGGGGAAATGACAAGCCAGAAAGGACCTGAACCTCTCCATTTCTTTGTACCAAAAGCTTCACATTTCAAATACCATCGCATCACCAGCAACACATGCAGTGATTGAGTTCAGCTGTTGATCAATATAAAATCAAATACTTGTCTCAGAGGAGCACAAGGAATCAGTTGGAGAAAAAAGCAATGAGGTTGATTTATCAAGAATCTAAAAGATATTTCTTAAGCCTTATGTTTATTGCTGCAAAATGGAAGCGCACACCAGTTTAAATCAAAACTGGACTGCGACATTAGGGAAGATGGCGCTCTGCCCCTCTCCTGTCCCACCACAAAAAGTTAAATGTTTCTAACCCCTACTGTCCCCTCGCTGCCCAGCTGGATGCAGTCCCTGTCTGCTGCCGCTGTAAGCGGCCAGAACCCCACCGCTGTGCCTAGCATCAATCCACCTAGCTTCCTCCTACGGCTGGGAAGCAGATGCCTTCAGACTCCCTGCTTGGTCTGTCACAGTTTGCCTTGCTTCTGCCTCCTCTTTTCCAACACCAGACGTCAGCAACTGATGCCGTAGTGAGCCGTGCCAAGCTTCATCTCAACAAGAAATTTATTTGGTCCTTCTCCTGCAAAGAAGACTCTGATGCAGTGTCTTTCATTCCTTCCTCCCAGCTCCTCTGTTCTGTTCTCCAGTCTGCACTCTCCTGCCAAGCCAGGATTTATTTTCCTATTTCCTTCAGTTTGAGTCCTGCCGTTACGTTCCCCCACCACCTGTCTCTTCTCTCACCTCCCTTTCCAGCACGTTTGCATTTGACCTCTACCGAGGTCAAAGATTCCACAAATGAGTTTTGAGAATATGCCTTATAATGAAGATGAGGGAATACAAAATGATTCTCCAACAGGATTAATGCAGCATACTTCTTTGTGCTGCTTCTGTCAAACTGCTTTTTGGTGGTTTTCAATGCTTTCACATTTATCTTGTATTGAAAAAAAAAAAAAATCTTTTTCTTTTTTCTGCCTTGTTCTTAAATCCTCAGTAACTGATCTCACAGCAAAAGCTACTAAATTTGTAACAATTATATTAGCCACATACATTTTTTCTCCTGTCACTGTGTTTACCACTATTATATTTATGAACCATTGATCATTCCTTTCTACCCCATGCATCAAAATCCTCTCCTCTTAGGCAACTGCACTTTGTCTCTTAATACTCCCAGGCTAACTTAAGAACATTTTGTCATTCTTAATAAAGCTTAAATCACTTCTTTTTGAGCAACATTGCAGCCTATTCAGGTGACTGCAGTCTTGTTATTCCTTTTTCTTTACTTATAAGGAATTAAAACACTCTATTTCGAAAACCTCAAAACCGTGCTTTGTCTCCTGTCTGAAGTGATTAATTAATAATTAAAATAATATATGGAATTTGATCCACATTCCTGACACAAAAGTGTTTCTGATGAAAACATATTTTTATTAACCCTCCCCTCAAATTCTTTCCATACTGTTCTCTTTTTTAAAATATAAATAATCCTGTAAATTTAAGTATTTTTATCTGAAGTGCTATGTTTTTATTGCCTTTTTCCCCTACCAGACCCCAACTACTCTATTTCTACATTAAAAGGTCTTCATTTAAAAAGCTTAGAAAAAAGTAGTGAAAAATGGGTCCATTTTAAACACGTGGACGTACTGAAGTCACGTAATTGCTTACCTAGAAAGCAGAGGTGAAGATAACAATTGCTTAATAATATATGTACTATGAATCAGAATATAACAACTCTGCAGACTCATGATTAAGGCAAATGCCCTACATTTACAAGTGCATATCATCATGTATAATACTTAGGTTTTAAACAGAAAGCCACATGTTTCAAAGCACTTCAAAAGGACAAGTATCATTATCTCAGCTTCACATGTGGAGAACAGAAAGCTCAGACTGGAGATGGCTGGAAACCACCTTACCTGCCCACAGCTGTTTACAAGCAAGGCAACTAGTTCATGCTATCCAAACTCTCCTTATAGACAATGGAAACATGCAATTTTTCTGCATATCTCCTTCTACTGACTCCCCACACTTGGTCTCCACAACCTCAGAAAAGCTTAGGCTGTACTTGGTTGTGCTACCAATACAAACATATTCAATAGCTACAACCGTAGTGTAGTAACTTTCAGATGAAAAACACATTTCAGTTACAACAGACTACCTGTAAGATCAGTGTTCCCATTGACTGTTCAAGTTGTAGTGGTACCCAGCAACTTATTTATACCCCACAGCCACATCCCTCACCCTCTTCTAATGGTACAACCCAACCTTCCTGTCCCATTACCCACCCATCAGCAGCCAACTCACAGCAGCTGTTGCCTGATGTTGTTTAGCTGGAGGTTTGCTACTCCTCCTGCTGCCCTGAAGAAAGGCTTCTGAGTCTGAAAACTTGACATCTTTTTCCAGTCAAGGTGGCTGGAGATGCTGTAGGCATAGTTGAGTTTGTGTTTGTTTACTTGACTGTCCTCTTAGCACATGGGTTGTGCTTTCCTTGAGCTCAGCCTGGGAAAGGTAGGTGAAACCTTGGAGGCCAAAGCTCTTTGGGGCTCTCAAAGGATTCAGGGAAGGTGCACCTGCCATGCTGAGGCAGGATCGATGTCCTGTGGGAGTGATGAGCAAACCGTTCCCGTCTCTGCTCCCTAGCTCTGGGTCTCTGGTAACAGCTGGGCAGGCCACGTTACTGACTCTGCTGCGCAGCTCCAGGCTCCGATAATCCCCTCGTATTAGTCATTCAGAACTGTTGCTGTTAAAAGAGCTGTAAAACACACATCAGCTAAACTGTTACTAACAGAGAAAAGTAGGATTATTTATCTAGGGAAAAAAAAAGCGTGCACTGACATGAAATGTATTTACTATAAAATAGTTCTTCTCTTTTTTTCTAAGAGCTCAATAGTTCGTTTTAAAGGAAACATATGAGGTCATTCATGGGCCCTTTTAGAGAGGTGCAAATCAATAAACGGTGATTTTTTAATGCGCTCTTTATAAATGACTGGATGCTATCAGGGTCAAACTTAATCCTCTACAGAGAGCCGGTGCAAGGGACGTGAATCATTTAAATCTCTCTTAAGCTCTGCTTTGAGAATAAAATGTAGATATTTCCCCGTATTCCCAGTCTTAAAAAAAAACAAACCTGCTGCTTCTTGGCAGCAAGTGGCCCAGATACTCCATTGTTCGTCATGTAAGATGCACTCCTCTGTGTTATCAAGAACTTGTCTTACTTCTGACTTCCCAGTATGTGCAGCTCAGCTCCCAGGCCACGGACGGGTCGGGGCACCAGGTCCCAGGTAGGAAATGCATTTCACTGAGTGCAGAGCCCTGAGAAGTGTCACACTTCAGCATTGGCTGCAGCAGGGTGCCGGGACCTCTCCCCAGGCTCCACTGATGGGCAGCTCGCCACCTCCGCAAAGCCGGGCTCGCTGCGTGGGGCAGAGATTGCGGGAGGCATCACCTCCTCTCCAGGAGAGCGTGAAGCAGGAGCCGACTGCATGAACCCTGCACTCGGCGTGTGAAACTCAGTCGGTCGCTGTTGCCACATCAACAGCTTTTAGCGAAGGTGCTGCATTAAACCCATCCTGCATTAGAGCCTTCACTAACGATCGCATCGGAGCACCCTAATTGGGACAGGAGCAACTAGGAAATGCCTTATGTGCCTTGTGGTAAGACAGCATTTGCAGGTAGAGAATAAACCTCTCCCACGCCTAAAAATACCCCACATCCCTAAAATAATAATAATAAAAAAGCAGTGTGTTTTTATATAAATCTCAGTTTATATAAGTGTCAGCCTACAACAAGAGGCAGATTTGCCTCTCGGGAACATCAGCAGAGCTGGATTTGTTGACAGCAGCCACAGATGAACGCGTGTGTCAGGGCAGGGGACAGCCAGGGCATAAGTACACGCAGATCCCCGAGAGCTGGTGGAGTGGGAAGCAGCCTACAGAGAAAAAGGAGTAAACAGGCAAACCAAAATACGTTTTGCAAAGATACAGAAGCAACGTTGGTGACAAGAAATGAGAAGTCCAACGGATATTTTTCTTTTGAATTTTCATTTTTTTTACCTCCCCTTTCTAAAGGATGTTTAATGGTCCCGACTGTAAGTTGCAAGGAGTAAGAACATTAGTCTTCATTCCCTACACATAAAACGCCTGACAGGGTTTTATCAAATAAAGAGACCAATATGCTACTGTTATCAGTAAGTGACTTCAGCAGCTAATTAAATTCTCAGTTTCTGAATCCTGCTCATAATGTTTGCTGACAAAGACCAAAACCCCTGTAGTAATTTTGGCTTTTAGGTGAGGTGAGGCAGGGAAGGAGGGAATGACAACTAACAAATTACCCAGGAAAGCGAGCTGGCAATCCATGGCCGACAGTCATCACGCAAACCTCACTTCACCGTGTGAGTGTAACTGTGATGTAAATCAGCTCCGTGGCCTTCACTGACTCCAGGAAGGTTGCCCTGCTTAATGCCAAGGATGAATCCAAACAGGTATAGCTCCCGAACCTCCTATATGTGCTATACAACCCTATGTATACGATCCTCCTGCGTATGGGTACATACATATGTATAGGTATAAATATACATGTAAATGTATATATGAGAACTTCCTATACCATACCTAAATAGTCACTTTAGAGGGCAAGTACATTGATCACAACTAGGCAGTGCACTCTGAGCCAGTTTAGCAAATCTATGAATGCACGTATTGAAACGTATTCTCACTCGGCAGAGCATGCAGCGTGCTCTTAACTCGGACAATTCTCAAAGGAAAACAGGCATTTATTTAAAGCTAAACCTGGGCTTAAAAGCTTTGCTGGCTATAAATGGACTCCTGAGTTGGGTTCTCTCAGACAGAGGGGATGTTGTGTTCAGAAATCACTCAACACTATGAGGTGTGAGAAGAGATTTGCTTTCTCTGCTCTCTGAATTTCAGCTGATGAGTAACATGAGCACAACGTTTGTTCCCAACAGCTTATGCCAGAGCCTATCAAAGAACATAAAGTACCGTTCCCTGCAGCGAGGAGCTGCAGAAGTGCGTCCTTGCAGGATGAAGTATGGCCTTCCGGCATGGCCATCTCCAGTCCGACATGCCTTGTTTTCTTCCCCATCTCCCACCCCAGGTAGAAATGTCTCTCTCAGATAAATCCTGAGAAGGGAGACCTGCACCTGAAAGCTGCAATCTAACTCCTGATCAGTCATTTTGAGGAAGAGTGTACTCAGGGAGAAGATTTGATTTGGAAACCTGAAACCATAAGAATAAAAAGCTGAATTTGCCAGAAAGTTTGTTCAGCCAATATAAGCTTTATTATGGAATAGCTTTAAACCTCTAGGCTGAGAGTGAGAGGTTTTAGGTGCAGCTTTGGAAGGTGATTTATGAATAGATTTATATGTTAATCTGTTAATAAAAAATGTAGCGTACTGATAAAATATGTGACAATCATAACTCAGCTATGAGCCACATATTAAAGACTGCATCTGCTCTAGTAGAGGTTTTGATTATGTTTTTAAACGAGGGAACTGCATTGGTCTGAAAATAAAGAAATAAATGTTTTATCTAGAAATATGTGTCATATAATTCAAAGAAGTATCTGGGAATCTGCAAGAAACAAATAATAAACTGCTTTTGAGAAAATGATTTCTGGAAAGTGAAGCTTATTCCTGAACATTTCAAAATGGAGTTCCTGTCAGGCGGCTCAGTGGTACATAAAGATAGGCAAAGTATTCTCACTCTTTCCTGAAATTACTTCCCAAACTGGATTTTAAATTGGATGATAATCTTGACGCTCCAACTAGATTGAAGAAATAAATATATTCAGCAAACTTGGGCCAACTTCTGAGCACCCTGGGTTTGCGCTGTCATATCAATGCCTGGTTTCCTCACGATTTTCGAAAGGATATTTTGAAAAATGGGAACGACTCTGGCTCAAGGATGTTTCTGCAAGAAAATCTGAAACACAATACTTTTTTACCTCTTTTTATTGACAAAACTCACAGCACTTTATAAAGGAGTGCTATATCCCCATTTCGCACACGAGCAAACCCCAGGCAGATCAACCGGGCAGATTAACTTTCCCTCAGGCACCCCTGGGCAGAGCCAGCAGTACAAATTCGGGCCCTCCAAGCCCCGTCTGGTGCCTACCCGGCATCTCCCGGGGAGGTAAGAGTTATCTCTTATTTGTAAGTTTTCTGATGAGCGCCAGGGCTTTGTGAACGTATTCTGAATCCTTAAAATTTCCCAGTGAAGTATTTTCACCAGGAAAGATTACTTGAGTGACAATTTGTGCTGTAAACTATATTACTCACTGCTCCCCGTTGGTTTTGTTTATCATACTTTATTCAACTATACAGAGAAAAAACAAGTCAAACTCTGCCACCTCTCCTCACACTTTTATACATTTGCAGAGCATGTTTCTTGTCAGCACACATAAATGTGGCACTACTGAGCCCTAAATAAGTAGAAAACAATGCATTTAATGCTCGGTTTGATTGAAAGTGCAAAATATGAAACCTGTTCCGTTTGTTGCTATGTGACATATTGAGGCCTGGTAGGCAAGTTTTATTATTATTAACTACACTTTGTTGATACGTACTGTTGATTTACCAGTGATTATGCCACAGAGTTAAAGATTCCTCCAGGGACTAGCAGGGAGGGAAGTGTGTCTTCAGGAGCAGCTGTGCAGTTGAAGAGCTTCACCTCTGTAGCAGGGACGTTTCTGCTTCTTGGATTGAGGGAAGAAAAATTGGAGTAAACCCATCCTTTTGGAAATGCACTGGATACGTTCATCTGCTACAGGACCATATGGAAATGTTTTGTCTCTGTTTCAGGTTTGAAAAAATGCCCATTCCAAAGCCCCACGACATTAGCAGAAAGAAATTGATTTCAATAAGCTTCAGATCAAGGCTTAAGAGCTGATGCTGCCTAAGCACGTTGCTAACTTTAAGCTTGGGTTTAAGTCTTAGGCCTCCAGTGGGACTGAGAAGTTCATCAAGTTTTACCCTAGTGACTGGGTAACGCTCTCCAAAGTGCCCACATGAATGTTGATGCTCTTATTTATACATTTGGAGCAAAATTTCAAAAGC
Source organism: Chroicocephalus ridibundus (assembly GCF_963924245.1). Taxonomy (NCBI): domain Eukaryota; kingdom Metazoa; phylum Chordata; class Aves; order Charadriiformes; family Laridae; genus Chroicocephalus; species Chroicocephalus ridibundus. Next base: position 12,940,102 of record NC_086290.1, on the reverse strand, counting down.
AAATGAAGCTGTGTGTTTTGTAGCATTTTCATGTTTTGCAGTGGGGTAATTGCAGATCTGTAACTGGAGATCTAAATTCTGGCAGCCCAGGTGGTACTGGAGAGTGCGTAACTCCACAGGCAATCCTACCAAATTCAGGGTTATGGCTACTGGGGAACTAACACGCTCTCTCTCTGAACTTAGTCCTCGCTTAATTTTTTTGTCCTCAGGAAAAAATATTAGATTGTTAGTTAAAGCATATTTTAATCTCAAAAGTTTTGTGTCTTTCTTAGCAGATGAAATAACTTATGTCTTCCAAATAGTTTTGCGAAAGGTACGCCCATTTATTCTTTCATATTCTGCTAAAATACAGTTTATTTTTGAGAAATGGAATACATACTGGCTTTTCAAGTATTTTAAATACTATTAACCTGAAGCTTCACAGGGCTGGTTAGAAACTTTTTCATAAGAGATCTTCCATTAAAACAAATAATTGAAATCAAAACATTTTATGAAATTCTAATAGTTTCTATTAAACTTATCAGATGAGGGTTCAGAAGAGAACCTTGGATCCAGAGGGAAATTTTTGGTCACAAGCATAAAGGAAATAAGAGGAAAAAAGTTGCCCCAAACAAACCAGGTCAATCGCTCGAGATGAGAGAAAAGCCCATTCAAATCCTCTCTCTTGATGCTTCAGAAAATAACTTGACCTAGAATATTTGCATCCCAAGTAACCATGTGTCTATCTCCTTCTTTTTCAGATTTTACAAAGATGTCAAAAAGTCTTGTTTTCATCTCAGTGAAAAAAGGTTGGAAATCTTAGCATCTCAAAAAGGTTCAAAAAATCATTTCACGCTCAGTTCAATTAAGAACTCTAAGTTCCGGGTAAAATCAGGGTGAACAGGGGGTAGGCACTGCACTGGGACTTATGAAATGCCTGCCAAGTAGCCTGCTTTTAGCTCACACCAGAGAATAGCATTGCTTGCTAAGAAGTCCTAATCAGCATCGTGCATTTTTTAAAATTTGCTCAAAGGCTTATGTTTTTAAAATGACCCTTCCACCTACTCTATTAATTACAAACTCCAGTATAAAATGGACTTTTCTATGGCCTCATGTGAAAGCTGCAGATTAGGACCTAACCTTGTTTCAGACCCATGCATAAATTAAACAGCATGTGCTCAAGTGCACATCATTTTAAAAATGTGTTCTATAAAATGCCTAATACTTCAAGCTTGGAATGCATAAAAGAGGACCGTTTAAAGATGGAGATGAAACATGTTGCAGGGATTTTGCTTAAAAGAGATGCTAAAAGATTTAGGGAACAGTATCCATTTTAAAACTATGCTTCTTGACTGCTGCAAGAATTTGAATACTACATGCCAAAGTTTCCAAAATTAACAGGTGCTTCTGGATACACCATGTGGAGCATCTCAAGATGATGATTTTCAGAAATTCTTTAACAATGTGCCTCAATTTTGGCAAGAAAGACAGGTAGACAGAATCACAAATGATCCCCAAAATACCTTGGCATCAACTTCCTTCTGGATATTGACATTCAGCCAAAAATGTTTCTCACAAAAAAAATTAAGCACCACCACTAAGGTTTCTCATGCAACTACAACTCATCTGGTGTAAAGTTTCTCAAGTCCCAAGCAGAATTTCTCAAACACAGTTCAGAAACGAAGAGAGAGGGGGGAAAAGTCTCAAAGAAGTTGAGACATTTTGTTCTGCAGAGCAGGAAACAAGCTGCTTCTGCTTCAGTTTCTGCTCCGCTCCACTCACTACTTCTCATGTAAAAGCTCAGTGCTACAGTCTTGAAGAAACAACCTCAGCAGAACCAACAGCAAATTCAAAGTGAGGAGAAAATTTCAGCACGTGGTAGAGCAGCTGAGAGCTCAGAAAGGAAAAGAAATGACCCCTTTATAATACGGTCCAACAGCTGACACATCCTAAAATCTACCTCACTTCCTCCCCTCCCCTGAAATCTCAACTGTTCTATAGGATAATGCTATCTTTTTACACAGGTCTTATCCAGTAACTTGCCCATATAATGCTAAATTTTGTCTTTTAGTCTACTGCACTTCCAAGACAGTAACTTCCTATCCAAACTACGTGGAGTGGCTACATGATACTCGAGTGTGTTCTTTGCTGTGGAAATTACACAATTAAGTTTATGCTAATGGTAGTCCAACACAGATTCAGGAGTAATACCATAACTTTGGCTTCTGGAACTGAAGACTTCTAAAATGTATTTCCAGGAGCGACAGTTTCACAAGATGATCCTTGAAGTTGAGGGAGAACTCGGGCTCATTTTAATTCATTTTGCCTTGGTCTTAAATGAAAGGCCTCCACGCCCATTCAACAGGTAGAAGGAAAGAGGGCAGCCTTTTAGTGTCTGGGTGCCGAAAACCTTTCTAAAACCAGAGAGTAACGACATGGTTAACACTGGGTTTGTGATACACCGTATTAGTAAAGGGGATTATAATCCAGAAACAGAAGAATTTATTCCCGTTGGAAAGCAATGAATATAGTAATGCTGTGACGAAAAACATTATGGCCTGCTCAATGGCAGGAAATATTCATTTTCTGGTTAAAGAACAGATAACTGGCACAGAAAACACGCATTAGGTGGAGTGAGCTAGTAAATCTACCCATTAGAGAATGAGAGACTAAAGTACTGGATTTGCTGTGCTAGCAAGCGGTGGCACAGGGATATTGCTCCTGCGAGATGCTGTTGCCAGCCTTGCTGAAAAGACAATTAAGAGTCATCTCCTTCAGAGGAGCACCCTGGCCTTGGCCTCCTCTCCTTTCCATGGCAGCTGTGGGGCTCAAATGTGCCCTTGCCTTTTCCCCACAGGGACAGTGCAGCCTAGGGATATAGCTGATTGCACAAGAACACTCAGTGAAAAACAGCTTTAAACTTCACCTAACCATGCTGTAGAGAGGTATATTTCTCACAGTGCCAGGCTTTGCCCCATGACCAGCATATCCTGCTGTCTCTGTAGATTGTGCTCCTCATGTTCTTGCCCTCACCTCATGGAAGCACAGATGCAAGGGAGCAGACATCTGTCAACACAATCCTGCACCTTGAAGCAGATTTAGCACCACTGGCAACCTAAAGAGTAGGCAACATGAGCAGGAATAAATCAGCCCACAATCTGAAGTTGAAAAACTATCCCCAAATCAGGCCTGACAAGATCCACACTGTATTTTACTTGCAAGCAAACAGGAGATCCAAACCAACCCAAATTAGCATTGCGATTACTTCTTAAACTGTAGATTCTTTGCATTTCTTGTCTCGCTTTCTGAACTGATCTTTAAAATGATGCACAGCGAAGGGAAGGTGGGAGGGGGTGCCTCTAAGCCACATCATCTGCGTTATGGAAACAAGCCAAGCAGCTACTTAGGCAACCATTAGGTCAGGAAACAATCGCTTCCATCATTCCCAACACGTGTGTCAACATAATTCCATGCTCTCTTTGTCATGCAAAAAGTCTTGGCAAAGTGACCGGATACACCCAGAAAGCAGGAGCAAACTAAGCTCATTATGTTAACCGGAGATCCCACAGCATCCTCCAGTGCCATAGAAAGAGGCTTCCCATGTTTTGCAGTGTAGGAAAGGAAACTGCACTGAAAAGGGCCCAAGCCAAGCCTGACTTCAGAAGCGTATAAGGAAAATTTGCAATTGGGTTTCGTGGAAGGGGATCCCTCGTCTGACAAGCACAAGAGGCTGTGTCAGGCAGTACGATAACAGGCACTGCAGAAGGTATGACACTTCGCATAACTACAGAGACTTCCCTCTCCTGTGGGCTCGCTGGAAGCCTTCCAGCCATGCTAATATGGCTCTGCAAAGGGAAACTACTGCCAAATGGGAGTATCAGCTTCTCTAACTCTTTATTGTTGTCATTGGTAACTCCGGACTTTGTTTTCCTTTTAAAGGAAGATTCAATGCATTTTACAACCATTAAACATCTTTTCTTCTCTCCATCTATACTTGTAACTCTTACTAACAGCAAAAGGCTTGTGCACATCAGAATGGCTGGCAATACTACCCTAATGGCTTCTTTGCATGGTCAGGTACAGGAGGAAGGCCTTCCAATCTGTCTGAAAAATGTTGAATACATCTCTGGTGCTCTAGCAACTGTAGAAGATGGTAAATATCCCAGAGCATAAGTAGTTATTTATTTAAAGATAAGCAGTTGGGGTTTTCACTAACAATTCTTGCAGCATCTTTCAATTCCAGATTCAGTGCAGTGGGAGGAAAGTCCTAATACTGATGGATATTTGCAAGCCCTTTCAAACTTTAGCTGCTTTGCCTCCATTCTGCCATGGGTAACACACATTTTTCAACCCATTTTGCCTCTCAAATGCTTGCAAGTCCAATCTTGCTTTTTGTAATGCATTCAGCAAAACACAACTCCTCAGCAATCCATGTTCACAAAGGCCAACCATGGCTAAAAACAAGGGTGGACGAGAATAGTAAAAGCTTCTTCTACATGTTGCTAACATCTCCTCTAATGAAAGCCAAGGATTTTTATTGATTGTTGTGTTTAAGCCTGTATCAGTCACACTGCATGCTTTGTTCCTTAAGATGCCATATTTTTGGCAGATCTCGTTACCACCCAAACACTGAAGAAACAAGAGCAGAGCGCGCTGTTCAAATGGGCAAGTGTAGAAGAGCCCTTCCCCCAGCATTATTGTTGGAGTGGGAATAAGCATCTGGTTCTGACTTTGTCTTCTCCGTGCTCCATCGCTCTGGGCAAATTTACACTATACAGCCTTCTGAAAATGTACACCAAATATTACAGAACATTCATTAGCAAGTCAAATAAAACAAGAGAGTAAAAAGTGAACATACCTGAATAAGAGAAACATTGTGTAGACTAAGTCTGAAGAGGTAGTTCCTGCATGAACAAGCAGAAAAATTACAAACCATTAGACTACCAAAGAAGGAAGGGGAAAAGTTATAAAAGCAAGTCATAGTTTTTGGTCATTCATTTCTACAAACAAACATCTTTTCTTGGACTCCTCTCCACAGAATGTAAAAATAGTTATATGCCCTTTGTTTATCAGTGTCTTATTGAACCTTGTAACAAAGTTCTGAGCAGATCTGGAGTAAAATATTCCAGAACCCATGATGAAGAACCACAATGAAATCCCAAAAACACAGGGACTCTTTGCAAGCCCTCAAAGGGCTTTGGTTGAAGTCCCGTATGGGCTCTGCTCATGTTTTTCTCTGCATTCTGAGAAAACTGGGGTTGGACAGAAGCCAGCTGGAGCAAAGCTGACTCTTGTAGTATGCTTCCCTCAAGCCTGTCCTTGTGGAGACTCCCATTCAGAACTTTGTGGAAAAGGAGGAGAAGAGGACCGATGCTTCTCAGCAGAATCTCTCTGCACAGAAAACCAACAGGGAAATCAAAGCAGTGACTGCAGATACTCCCAATCCTCCTGTCATCGCATCTCCACAGGCAAAGCGAGGGAACTCCTGACAGAAGTCACTGCAGCATGAGATACCACACATCAGCTGAGCTCCTGTAACCCTCCTTCTGTATGTTCATATCCTGTCACAAATAGGAGGGAACACACGTTCACAGAAACATCTATGGATGAGGCTTAGTTAACAGGATTTATCTCACATTTTTGCTTACTAAGACAATGCAGTTACCAGGAATCAGCTGACATACTAAGCCATACAGACTTGAGCGTGTGCTTGAGGGTTTTGGCCATGTCTAACTTCATATTTTTGCATCCCATCTGTCAGGGAATCTGAAGAGCTGTGATCCTTTTCCAACATCCCTGTCACCACAGTCTCACAAAGAAGACACATTTATATTATACCAGGTGAACTACATTTTTGGAGGTGGCTCTATTTAATCCCTGGAGGTGTTGAAGGCCAGGCTGGATGGGACTTTGAGCAACCTGGTCGAGTGGGAGGTGTCCCTGCCCAGGGCAGGGGGGATGGAACTAGATGATCTTTAAGGCCCCTTCTAACCTGAACCATTCTGTGATTCTATAAATTGCAGCTTTGATGATATAGCCCCATCTGCTCTACAAGTGCAGTAGACAGACATTCCCCTACCTAGTAAAAATGCAAATTCCTAGTCTTAGGTCAGTGAAGTCAAGAGAAATCAGTGGAAAGCTCCTATAGTAATGAAAAGGTTCTAAGGACTCTTCTGAAGAGTCTTCTTAAGGGTCTGTAGTCAGCAGCACAGTCTGCCCAAGCAAAGAAAATAATTCAAACTTTGACATACGAGAGATTCATATTGGGTCACAGTGACCACTACACGGCTTGAGCAATTTTTCCTTCTTCTGTTATGTCTCACTTGTATATCACCTAAGTCATAATCATGGAGTTGCCTGTATACTTTGTCCCACTTCTACAAATAAATCACAAGGTCTCAACTGCTGCTGACTGTCAATAAAGAAGGATGGGAACAAGGATGATGGGGAACTTGGGAAGTCAAACTCGTGGTACCGAATCTTCAGTTGATGTTGCTTTGATTTGCATCATCCTGTTCTATACTGGGACTTGTTACCTGGAGAAGAATGAGATCCATTAGCAATATCCGAACAAAATAATTATTATACCCCCTGTAAGTATGCAGAGTAGTACACACACCCCCGAAGTCTCCATCTTCTCTCCTAGTCCTGTCACTGGAGATCCAGCAGTTCTTTTGTACAGTCTGAAACCCTAATTCTGCCTCAAAGGGCAGCACACTTTCCCAAGTAATTTGTTATTAACACTTTAGCATCAGCCACAGACTTAAATATAACGTCCTGCAGGTGCATGCAGCAGACCAGAGGCACTGAGCTTACATACAGCTAAAATTTTGACATGGAGAGAGATTCTCATCCAGTGACTGCTCTGACAGCTCCCTTAGAAAAGCCCATGCTACTCCCACCAAAATATTAATGCAACTCCAGGACGTGAGATATCATGGAATAAGCCTTCTCCTGGAGAAGTTAAGCATATCACTGGCCTCCAGTCTTACAGCACCCTAAGGAGAAAGTTCTCATAACCAGAGACTTGAAGTTGCTTTCCCGTTGTTAAGCATGCTATTTAAATGCATTGATTTTGGAAGTCTTTTAATGCAGATTTCAGCTCCTTGTTTTAGCCTTGTAAAAAGCTGGACAGTTTGACTGAGTAATAAATTTTAATATTAGGTTTTTTTCCCTGATAGCACCGCAGAGCAAATTCAACCAAAATATCTTTAATGGAAGAGACGTATCTAAAGGACACAATTTTCTTTGCACTCAGCCAAAACAGATGCAGACAGGAACAGTGCCCATTTAAATAAAGCCAGTCTCTGTCCTCTCGGTGACTGCTGTGTAGCACCTGGGCGAAGAGATCACTTGAGTGCTTAGACCTAAACCAGGCAGGAACATCGTACTAATGTGAATAGCACAATGATCTTCCAAAGGCTTCCTACTAACCCCAGCTCTCTAAGTCTGACCTTGTGGCCTTCTTACAGACAGGAGGGTTTCCCTACGTCTTTCATCAGCTTGCTTCACCTGGTGTGTGCACAGCCACTGGCAGTTTCTTTTTGTTTGTTTGATCCTTCTCACACCTCATCAGCAGTAATACGAACGCCGGTAGGCAGACCAGGCTACCAGAGACGCCTCCAGACTCCAGTTCACCTGCCCAGCTAGAACTGACCAATTCCTAATTAATAATATGCTCTTTTAACTATACTTGTTCTGTAATGCTATACCAGGAGTAAAAAGTCAAGGGGAAAGATCTGCTGAATAAGACAGTGCCATTTTTATGAATTGCATTTTAACTGCAATTTCAGTCCAAGAATGAGCAAGGTCTCTGAATGACAGGCATGGTTTATTGTACCTAGAATTGCCCCATTTGTGTCCTTTTTTTCTGCTTGTGTTTGAAGTTATGTCTGTTTAATACCTTGCTGAACTATAATTTAAAGCAGCTGAAAGAGTAGGATTAAGAAATATATGAGAACATTGAGATCTCTGCATGAATGGATGAGGTGCCTTCTTGGTCTCTTTTCTTTTTTTTTTCCTCCCATTTTGTCTTCTAAGTGAACGTTGGCTAATTCTTTTCTCTCTTAAATTAAACCCATCTGTACTAGGCCAGAAGAGCGATTGCCTGGTGCAACCAGCTGTTCTAACAACCTCCTTCTCCTGTGTAAAAGCTGGTGCACAAACTTGGAGGGACAGGACAACTTTCTTACTCATTTCCTGTCCTAAAAGGTCACACAACTTCACTCCATGCTATTAAAACATGAGCTTTGTTTCATCCCAGACTTGGCTGTATTTCAGCTATCTTCAGAGCAATCAACTATACTCCTCTAAGTACTCTGGGACAAATGGTATTATACACATTAGAAGGTGCCTGAAACCACTAATTATTATTACTATTAACCTTATTATTCATGAACATCAGTGCATTTCTGAAAACGCCCATGTTGAACAGTAATACCCTGAAGTCTCAGCCAAGACTGTGGTTTTGTTGTGTGAAGACACAGAGTGGGGTGGTGGTGGTTCCTCTGGAGACTGGTTCACAGCAGATGCCTATTTAAACAACCTGAGGGTGGATCCTCTCTCTGTCACCTCTGACTGCAGGGGGATATTAGCCCCCAGCTCAGATATATGAAGTTAGCCGTTGTAAAGACCCTTCTGCTCTATACAACCTAGTCCTGAAGAATTTGCCATCTAAATACATGCAGAAGAGTGAAAAAGAGACATTGTTCTCATGTAAATTTAGAACACAGATTGAGCAATTTAGCCAACATCACGGAGTGTATCTGCGGCACAGCCAAGAGCTGATCTTCCGGTCCATTAGTCTATGTCCTGGTTAGGAGAATAACTTGCCCCCAAAGCTGGGGCGCAGCATGTAAACCTGTGCTGATATGCCATTTACACTCATGGAAATTAGGTAGATGTGAAATTACTTTCCTGAACTGGGCCTTCTATGCTAGCCTGCGTATGAACAGAGCCAAGCTGCAGTATAAATCCTGTAGATGAAAGTATTTGTTAATTGGCTTCATAATTTGTATTTGGCTGCCTTGTAAAATGATTAAGTGCTCACTGTGCCTGGTACCACAAAGCAGACGTACCAGAACAGCAGGAGAGCAGCTGAGATGTGTTTCAAGAAAGGGTGGAAGAATATATCCGCTTATATCTGCTTGCCATGACATTCCCAAGTAAAAGCTGCTTATTAAGTGTTTATTTCATACAGCCAAGCGCACCTTGGATGAACTTTGTAACATGATGCCCGTGCACTTGTTCACACATTGCCTGGCCTTGAAACAATTTACAGTGAAGGCAAAGTACTTTGTCTACGATGCCACTGAGCAACAGATCTACAAGATAAATTACGCCTTTCCAATAGGAAGCCACATAACAAGAGTGCTTGAATAATAGCAGAGACCCTTCCTCTTAGGAGTTCTGAAATTATAAGGGTTGCAACATCCTTCAGACACTCGTTCAGGCCTCTTTTTCAGTGCCTCTTTTCAGGCACTACATCAATCAACCACTGTGCTGGCTGATTAAAAGGTGCTTCCTTCTAATTAAAAGAGAGGACGCTTCAGTTCTGCTGTGGTAGATCAGGAGGAACATCCCTGCAGTCAATGGACTGAATACGTGTGAATGAAAGGCTGCTCTAGCTTCACATTCTTTTTCCTATTTAAATGAGCAAGGTTTGTTCACATTCCTCAACTTTGTCCCCCTCCAGACACACCGAACAGGTAAGATAACCTCTCTGTGCTTCAAAACAACCCCTGCTAGCAAATCGGGAGCCACGAGATCCCTAATGCTGACCTCCACCAGAACCCCTCAGGACTTCGACATGCACACAGTGACCAGGAATATTCTGCCTTATCTCAGCTGGTCTGTATCACTGTGAGACACGTACACCTACTCACATGTTGCTACTTGCCTGCACCTTATAGTAGAGGTGAGAAGCTCATCCCTCCCTCGTTACAAGGCAGGATATCTCAAGCCCCCTCTCTTTGTACACAGACGATTATGCTGCAAGTAGAAACAAAGCCAACAAAAGCTGATAATAATGTTTAATCATGCTAAAAAAATATGTTTAAGGAAAGATGAAGAGAACTGAGTGAAGAGACACTCTCCCTTTTGGGGTCAACGATTGCACTGAAACAAGCATCCAGCACAGCCCAGGTGAGGTACTGGAGACTCAAGTAGACTCTGGGAAGGTGTTCCCTGCGCTTGTAGAATAGAACAGAATAGACTATTGCAGTTGGAGAGGAACTACAATGATCATCTAGTCCAACTGCCTGACCAATTCACGGCTGGCCAAAAGTTAAAGTGTGTTGTTAAGGGCATTGTCCACATCCCTCTTAAACACTGACAGGCTTGGGGCATTGGCCACGTCCCTATGAAGCCTGTTTCAGTGTGTGACCACCCTCCTGGTATAGAAATGCTTCCTAATGTCCAGTCTAAACCTCCCCTGGCGCAGCTTTGAACCATTCCCACGCCTCCCATCACTAGGTACCAGGGAGAAGAGATCAGCACATCCCTCTCCACTTCCCCTCCTGAGGAGGGGATTGTGTTGCAATCAGGAGCCAGGTCTACAAGAGGGACTCGCAACTGCCACAGCATAGATAATAAGAAAAATAATGAACAGAACAGGGCCCTTTGGGCGATACGAAACAAGACACAGAATTATGCATGTGACGAACCTAATGCTCCCTTCTGGCACTCCTGGAAGCCCCGTGCTGGGGCTGAGCCTCAGGCTAGGAGCCAGCAGCTCCTGTCAGCTCTTCCTATCTTTGCTTCTGGAGGCCTTAGATATACTTTGTACTTCCACAGTACATGATAAACACAGCTTAGTCACGCTTCACGACTCCCTGGGAGCTGGTTAGTATCATTCCCCCCTTATACTAATGGAGAAAATGAGCCAGAGAAAGGTTAAATGACCTTCTCCAAAGCACACAGCAAGTCAGTGATGGAATCGAGATCAGACCCCAGGGCTCTTGGCTACCAAATCTCATGCTAGATTAACGCACAGTGCCTCTATGCAGGTCCAGCTGTGGCTGAACTTTTCAGATGGTTATCCACATTTCTGAACTAGCCAACCATCCCAAGAAACCCAGCTCCTGAAGGGTGAGTCTGCCCTTTGCTCTCAGGAGTTAATTACGTGCCCACTCCGGAGTGTGATGTGATAATCCATTTGCAAAAGCTACTCCAGTGATTCATTTGAAGGGCCTGGCATACACATGATGGAGAAACTGTGGAGAGCCAGCATCTCCCTTACAAGCTGGATCTGTATTCACCAGTAACTTTGTTTCTATTGAAGAAAAACTTGTCCGGTACATCATTCTTTCTTAAAAATCAATAGATGTTCAACAGGGAAACATACTAAACGGCATACAGTAATACGATGCAGTTGCTGTATGAGCAATTCCTTTTCCCAAAGCAACATTTCTCAGTGATAAATCCAGCCAGAGCTAGAGGAGCATCCTCTTAGAAGAGGCTCCTTATGCAAGCAGCATATCATTCTGATTAAGCAGCTTCCAAATTAAGCCGCGGTCTCAGATAACTGTTTCTGGGTTGCCACTGAGGCCCATTTAGTACTTCTCAGTGGAAACAAGGATGAAAATCAAATCCTCTATATCCCAGTCAATGGAGGAGAACTACCATCAGCTTTAATGGTACAGGGCACATGTCATAGATCTGCTCAGGCTTAATGCCGTGTACTCAAGAGTCTAGGAAGAGTCAAAAGAGGCAGATGCCTATAGGGGCAGGGCATGCAGGAACAGCAAAGCTCTGGCACCTTTGGACTATCCCAACATTCAGAAATCTAGACGGATGGCTGCTGCCGTGGGAGGGAGAAGCAGGAAGGGGACTGTCCCTTGGATTGACAGCCATGTCCCCTCTTCCATCGGCTTGCAAGGGGAGCAGCAAACTGGCTCTGGTGTCTCTGGACCTTCTCTTTTCCCAGGGCAGGAGAGGCAAAGCTTCGCTCCAATGTGATCCCACCTCCTTGGAGGTGACAGTGTTTGCCATGCTCCTGAGACACCTTGAACCAGGTGTTTTCTAGAGGGTAGGCATATGTACATATTTCAGAGAATGGGGATTGGGATTTTTTTTTGTAATATTTTTTGAACATATTTATAAAACATGGGCCAATTTACATATTATTTTTTTTGGTTACATTTCCCTCCCTCTGTTTCAGTAGATGAGTTTCTTCAAAACCTCAGAGATGGAAACTGAGCCAAATTTTCAAAATTTGTGTGTAGGTTTGTTCCTATTTTCCTGGAAGAGTGAGTCCATCTCTCAGACCATCACATATTATCCCACATGCCACCTCAGGTCTCTCTTGACATGTGGCTGACAGCTCCTCTCTCCCCCTCTCATCCAGTTGGCAGAGTCACGGAGCACTTACCGCACCTTGATGTGGCCCTGAGCCGCGTGGGGACCTTTGATCTCCTATTTGCCCATCACTTTTAGTTGTGCTATCAATAAGTTCTACTGTAAAATTCCTCCTCTTCTGATGCAGTGATTACTGTGCAAATATTCCCTGGCAGCCCCCCCACCTGCCTACGTAGGCTGATAAACAAGCTCAGTTCTGTCAGGTTTCCTCAAACTTTGGATGAGTTCAACATGACTTGTATGCAAATACTGATAGAGTTGGCTGGTGAGCTTAAGTTATTGCCAACCAACCCCTTCTCTTTTCTGTGGTTTTTATACCTTTGCAGTGGCACGGAACAGTAGGCCTAGCACCTAAATATCTGGATATAAATAATACGCAAGACACTGTGGTGAGTCCTGCCATATAAAACTGACATATCACCAACTTAACCACAGCAAGAGAGAGTATTTTCAGTAATGCAAAAGCAATCTGCCCTGCAGCCCCATCCTCTGATGCTGTTAAAACATATTAGGTCCAAGCCTCCAAGGCTTTTGCCAAAATATCCTGACCTTGTGTTTGCTTGCACCCCACTCTCTGAAATACAATCTTCAAACTTAATTATTCTCAGTGTGTTACTAAAATCAGTGAGGCTCTCATGGGTGGCTGCTTTTGTGATAGGGTATCACCAATTTTCATTTTATCTGGAATATGAGATATTTTTCCAGTCAGGCCTGCAATTCCCTGTGTGAGGATGCTTCCCATCAGCCTGCCCTGCACCAAGGTTGCCTTTCACAGAGCACTGGCGGCGCAGGCACTGCCCATGAGTCAGTCAAAGGCCTGGTTCCTCTGATGATGGACAAAAGCACACGGACTACCACGCCGGTGAGGTCATTTGCAGAGAGGTAGACGGTAGTGCCTTGCAGGCGATTTGAAGGATCATCTGTTTTCTCTGTCAACAAAGGTGACAGACCAGAGACTGCCGTTGCCTCACCCTCTTCTCCACGGACAACATCTGTGGCAAAGCTGCCTCTTTGCTGTTCTGTAGCTGCAGCTTCTTCTGTGCATTGGTCCAGCCCAGCAACCTGACAGTGCTGCAGCATAGCATTTTATTTGATTTATTTTTCCTGAGATAATTAAAATTCACATTCTGTGCTTGAGAAAATACACAAATTTTAACTAAGAAAAAAAATTACAGTTTGAACAAAATTTGGGCCAGACTACAAAGTTCCCAGAATCCCATAATTACAAAAATTCTCCTTCCGTCCTTTCCTGTTCATACCGCTTCCCTTCCTGCCCAAGGGGTATAAATCAGGGACGGCACAGATTTGCAGTATGGCAAATTTGGACTACTTGCAGACCAGCAAAGCAAACTCTATAGGTAAGAATCAGGCACCCCAGTGGGGCTTCACCCCTCCACGCTTGTACAAGGGCTGAGCTGACCTCATCTGGCACAGTATCAGAGAGGAAATTCTCCCTCTGAACTATCCCAGGCTCAACCAGAGGTTAAACCTGCACTTTAAATCGCACTTTTGTTCCCTGTGTAAAGAAACTGTGCACCCCCAATTATGGATTTAAATAGCTGCAACGTCTAATCACAGGTTTCTCACCTTCACCATGTTCTTTACCATGCAGGTCAGGCAGCTTCTTTAAAAAACATCAATGGTCCTTTGAAAGTTTCTGTTAATTTCAGAGACTGATTCTCCCTTTTTTTTCTCACATCACCATGTTATCTGCCCCCCTCCAGCCCCTGAGACAAGGATGCAACTTTAATTAGAGCATTCTTTTGTCTGATAGGAAAAATCACAGTAAGAAAGGATGGTATTTGTTTTTCTAGGTTTCTCTGCAGCAGCGCTTTCAGCTACCCTCCTACGATCTGGATATAATCAAAAACATTATCATGCTCTTTGCTTGCTCACGTCCTCATTAATACCGCAACTGGCAAGGTAATTCTCAGCCAAACGTGACTTAGTGGGGGGTAAAGCTGGCGTAAGACAGTGTGATACTAATGCGAGCCATCAGAAATGGCAGTAACTCAGCTTAGTCATTTTGTCTCAGAAAAGTATTGAGTCAAATCCTGTAGTCAGGGATGAATGGGATGTCATTCCTGGCCGATAACAGGACAAGTCTGTGGACTATTTAACCTGTGGCTATGCCCATGTGGTTATGGCCAATGTTAATTTAACTTGGTTGCATGTTAGTCTATCCATGCTAATCGAGACTACTTTTTCAGCCATGCTGAAGCCCCACTGTCCCAGTGTAAGTGTGTGGGAATCACAGAGTTCCGTAAGCATTTCGGAGACTTACATCTTCTTTGGAGATGCAAGGCTGAGGGCAAGTGATAAAACTATCACATGGAAACACAACAGTAAAGGGTCCAAATACAAGATCTGCCACAGGTTTTCTGTGTGTCCACAAAGAGCTTTGGCCATGTCCACATTAGCCAAGTGCAGAGACCTCTGAGGTTGTGCAGACTTTGACTGGTACCTTCAGAAAGCGCAGTCTTGCTGCAGGAGTAGCTGTGTTAGGTGCAGCACTACACTACCTTCCAGATCTACTATAAACTCACATGTCTCAGCATTGCAGCCTTTTGAGAGGGCAGGCTTGCTCTTAATCCCTCTGGGCCTTGGATTCCCATCTTTAGTGTGAAATTATTAGTGGTTTCCTGCCTCACAGAAGCTCTGTGAGGACAAATGCTGGTGAGGGGCCCTGATCATTTGGTAACAGAAAGCATTCTTGACAGAGTTTAGACCCAATGCTGATAGTTTAAATCTGTGAATCAACTCTGACCCGACTTCCGCCACTGAATTTCCTGGTTTGCAAAATGATTTTTGCCCAGGCAACATAAACTGCTGAGACTTATTCTCTTCAGGGTTCAGTGGCAGTCCAGATCTGGACAGGATTGAAGGTGCCCAAGGGTAACAGTGATATTTTCCAAGCAGCACAGGTTTTGAGAGTTTTACTGCAGTGCTCTAGAGCTTTCTGCCAAGCAGGCAGGAAAGAGCCTTTGTTCAGCCAGAAATCTGCATGAAACCTGGTGTCTGACAGACTAATCTATCATACGCCGGAGACTTTCAATAAACTCAGGGTGCCAAACCAGCTGGTTGAGGGTCCTAGAGTATATTTACAATTTGCCATATTTCTGCAAGCTGCAACTTGAAGCAACTCTTCTGGGACATCAGCCGCTCCATTCAGCCTTCAGCTCCTAAGCCTGCGTGATCCAGAGTTGTTTTAATGCTTATACTGCCAGGAGCAATAACAGCCAGGAAGGGTTCCACCCAGGCTGCTGTGCTCCCTTAAAACAACCTTTGTAAGTTCATATAGTACCTTCCCTGCTCCCCAAACTAACTGTATCTCCTTTCTTGCACCTACCTACTTGGCATTAACAGGCACATTCAGTTCAGCTCTAAATCAAGTATGAAAATTACCCCCATCAAAGCACCCAGACTTGCATCACCAGCAGCTTAGTAGCTTTACATTTATTGCAGAGAAGTCTGGCAGTCCAGAATGACATGCACTTTACTTGCCAGTTTTAAGTCCCTTGATGCAGCCTTTGCTCACTACCCTCTACCTCCAGGCTCTTCTTGGTAATGAGGACTTCTGGTCCTGATGCTTTCTGGCTGGTCTTCTACAGTAACACCTCCACTTGCTGCGAATGGCCAACCCTTGTAGCCATGTCTCTCACAGCCATAGCCCCAGCAGGCTAGTGCCCTGAGCTGACACCCCCACAGTTTCCTTCTGGGAAAAGTCAAATGTTTCCCTTAGGGCTTCCCAGCCACTCTCTGTGCAGCCATTTGTTTGCGTACCATCCTCCTGTTGTCCAAGCTGTTTCCCTTCAGCTTGCCATCGTGCCAGATTGTCACATGGTGTCTCAACTATCCTCCTTTAAACCTTTTATGTTCTCCTCACCAGGGAGCTCTTGTGAAGCATGCTTTTTGGCTTGACTCCAAGCAGGGTCTTTCATATCATCATTTCTTTACTGGCTCCTGTCTCTGCCCAGCCAGTAATGAGATAGTCTTGAGGAGTAAGGCTCCTCGAGAAGGTGGGATGTCACAGCTACACTATGTGCCCTCCTCCACAAACCCACCCTCCGTGGGGAATGGGCACCCTGCCTACAGCACAGGTGAGAGAACAGAGCGCTGCTTCTCCAACGTGCAGGTGAAATCGCTGCCGTGGGGATGGGAGAAGACCAGAATGTCTCTGCTACAGACAGGGAAGGGAAGGAGGGAGGGGAAAGGGTAAAGGAAGAACACTGGAGAATCGAGCTGGGACACTCTGCCTATGGGGATGGAGGCTTCCTCCTGCCCCACCACCATTACCTCCAGCATCCCCATCACAGTACGGGTCACACTGGCACAGGCAAAGGGTCCGCGGCTGTCTGGCTGCCCAGGCAGGCTGCTGCTCTCCGTGGTTTCTGACAGCATCTAGATCTGACCTTCAGCTATAGCAAGCAGATACCATGAATTCCAACAGTTGCATCTTTTAAGTCACTGCTTTTTAACATGGGTCTCTTTTGCTTGCCCATCGAGTTAGGAAATTAAGCTTATCTCCTTTGTTAAACCATTTATTATACAGCAGCTCATTCAAGCTGTTCTTCCCAGTCCATTCACCAGCTGTATTACTGACAAAAGAGCAGCGTCCCAGTCTTCTAGCCTTTGTTCTGGTACCAGAATAATCTCCTCTGTGGCTCTTCTGCCGTGGCGGCATATATACAACTTGTATCTATAATTCAAAACTATAGCTCATTATGTGACACTAATCTGCAAGAAACTGCCACCCATTTCCTCACCATTACTCTTTGATTTCAGATGTTTAGGTAGAGCAAATAGACCCTCAGTTAATAAAAGCAAACTGCTCGCTAGGAATGCTGTATAGCAGAGTTAAATTTGAAATCTAATAATGGGAAAGAGATTGAAAGTAAAGACAATAAGCATTCCAGATCATGCTATTAGAGAGGGATGGAAGTTTCTACATAGTCAAGGCTGCAATCAGTTTCCATTTCAGCTCCTTTATTGGCTTTGACTTGGAAGGTTTCTCAGGTCTGAAAAATTCAAGGTTTATTCTTGACGAAAAGAAGAAAGTGTTTTGCAAAAAAGCAGGACAATTGGACAAAATGGCATTGCGGATAGCTAGCACAGAAAAAGCAGGATTTAAGCTCCCAAAATCATCAGGTTTTTTAATGCATGAGGGGATTTATGTGTCTTGTTTTTTGAGCTGTTCAGATCATATTTTCAAGTTTTTTCTCAATAATAATGAGGTCTAGAAAATTGTTTTTCCTCCCATTAAAATAAGCTCAAATAGTAATCACATGCACTCAAGAGCTGAAAAAAGCTGCAAATATTTCAAAACAATCACTCATTCACAGAAGAAAAACAGTACATTAAAATACTAGCACTACATTTAAAACAAAAACAAAACATGCAAACTATGAGTCAAAATGAAGGTTATGAATTTTGGAAATGTGTGTTTTTATACTTAATGAAATGTGGCTCATAATATGGGTAGTGTGAGATTTACAATGTTCTAAACTATTCATATCCTTACTTGCAAATGTTTGGATTTTACAAATGATGTGACAAGCAAATACTTTGCTTAGAAACCATGGTGGGCTTTTGAAATGAATTCTTTTGGTTTTTTGGCAGATATTTGGTGCCGTGGAGTTATCAAACTCCTCTGGTTAGCACTCAGATAGCACCAGTCATTCAGGGAGGGCTCTCAGATAAGGATAAAGCTTAAAAATCTGAGGCTTGTGTTATTCCAGCTCCCTGTCTGCATGGCGTGCCCTCAATACCTCTTACAGTTTCAGTCACGCTGTGTCCAATTCCTGAAACCAAAAACCCTCGTGAGCCCTGGGATCTTCTTTTCTTCTAGGAAGCGTTTTCTATGAAGCTTTGAAACGCAGGATGAACTAAGCCAAAGAGATGCTGTGGTGAGGTCATACTGCTTTTAAATAGAGACAGAAAGAACTAGTCTGAAATAATTTATAACGCTATCATCTCAGAGAATGATGTTAACCAGGAAACTGAGAAGTGGGAGTACTTATAAACTCCACCCTAGTCCCAAACTCCTTCCACAACCCCAGAATAGCTGGCGTTACTACTACAGTAGCACATTTAAACACGGTTAACATTTAAATTTAGGTTTCATAAATTACACCCTGTAGAGATGGATAGAGACAGCTCCTATCTCTTTGAGGTATTGTTTCATTTGCAGATTCAAGCAGATGGTGCACGAGCAACTAATGACTCAAAAAATCACCCCTAAAAATAGTCCAGAACAAGGTGTGGATTTATCAGGGAAGGAGGGAACAGAAAAGGCTTTACTTCCCATTCCCATTTCTCTGGCACAGCTCCAGGAGCTCAGCGCACCCAGAGGATCCATATTCATCCACATCTCCCTGTCACCTCATGCAGGGTGGAAATGTGGTGGTGAAGAAGGAAAGGGCTCAGCTCTCCCCACTTTCCCCATACCAAGCCTGCATCCAGCCCAAGAAAACCACCAGGGAAATGACATCTCCATTAACTCTATCAAGAATTCCGCAGCAGAGCCATGTGGCACCACCGAAACTTTCCGTCTCCCAGTCAGGTGGGTACTGCTTCATGAAAACTGACTTTTCCACGCAAATCCTATAAATACTTGTCACTGCCTCCTCATGAGGCAACACACTGCACTGTGTTGTACTTCCAGTGGGAAGTCAAATTTGCTGTCATTCCCCTGTTTATAACGATATTGTAGTCTCGTGTCTAACCGTGCTCATACAAAATTTTGTGGAGACAGAGAGTCCCTCCAGGGCGTGTTGCTGGGGTTTGGGATGGCGGGAAGCGTGTCAGTGTTAGCAGCCTCGGCGCGGGGGAAACCTGCCGTGCAGCAGAATTATGGAAACCGTAAATTCCTCAGAGCAACGTGTGCCTGTGTTTGTGCAATGCCTGGCAGAAGGCACTGTTCATGGTCGTCCCCAAAGCAATGTCGTTCTGAAGTAATAAATATTAATAATTGCTGGTTACAGATTCCAGCCCAGGTAAAGCCACAGCTTGAAAGGTAAAATGTTTCTGTATGAAAAGCAGGAGGGCCTCTAGCAATTTGAACAGCTACAGGAAGATGTGTTATTATTTACTGCACAAATACACATAGAAAATGTGTATTAAATCACACTTCGGTTGTCTCTGTGGAGCAAAACTCTCCCTCTGTTACACATCTTGCTCTTTCCTCTTGTTCATATCATGAGTTCTTCCAGCTCTGCCCCTCACCTCGCTGTCCTCTAATGCTGAATAACCCGGGAAGAAAGCAGTCTCTTCCTCCATTTTCATTAATAGCACAGACTGCGACCACAATGTTATCGGATTCTAAATGTTATACTTAAACTGATTTGTTAGGCCATGCTTAGTCTTTTCTTTTTGGGTTGTCTTATCTGTTTATTATGCAATAAAAAATAGTCGCTGCTGGGGCTCATGATTCAGCCGCTCCTGACATATATTATTTCACTGAACCATAGTTCTTTTCCCTGTTACAAATGCAGCTCTAAATTTGTTAGAGGTTTCCTATGCTCATGCTGTGTATTTCTATCCTCCCCTTACGGCATCCTAAATAAAAATAATGTTTAAAAATAAAGGAAAATATATGCTAATTATATACAATGGGCCAGAACAACAGAGTTGCACCAAAATGCATTAGGTGAGGATCTGGCTATATCAGCAAGATGAAGTGAACAGACTGTGGAGTGAATTCTAAAAGAAGAGAGAAGAAAGCAATCATTTATGCTGCCAAAGGCTCACTACGACCTATACTAAGATGAACCTGGTACAGAGGGAAAGTCTGGCCATGGCAAATACACCATAAAGTCAAATTCTGTGCTGGCAGAGGGATGGTGCAGAATGATTTACTATAACTCTTCTAAAATTCACGATACTGAGGGAGATACCAGCATTCTGCTTCATTAACCAGTCATTTTGATTGCATTTTTTTTTTTAAATTCTAGTAATTTTCTCTTCTTTGCAATTATACTAGGAGTCTAAATCCCTCTACATAAATTACAGCTTTCTTTTTGAGGGGGAGACTGGCCACATGAGCTGGAAACACACTCTCCTCTGAAGCCAGAAAGGACAGAGTTTGAGCAGCAACCCTGGACTAATTAGAAGATTATCTTTACCTTGCTCCCACAATGAGCTGGTTCCTGTTGGCATCCAGTGCAAGCTGAGAAAAGTCATGCACACCTGGATAGGTGAAATTCGACACCCAGGGCTTCAGATCTGCAATGAAAATGAGAAAGCAGAAAACAATAAAGCTGCTCTAGAAGCAGTGAGTTCACCCGGACATCCACTAATGGATTTCCTACCGAGTTATCTGTCAGGGGAAGGCTAATTAATAATCTATTTAAAGGGTTTCTATTTATTCTGATTCTCCGTAGAATGCGCAAAAAAGGGTACATAAATGCAGGGCTGTCTCAGCAGTTATTTTCACATCCAAGACGGAGTGTCGGCATTGGTTTCAGAGACAATAGCAGCTCAATTTTACTTCTGTTCAAACTGGGGAACCATCTTCAGTGCCAGAGTTAAGTGATGTAAAGGGACCAGGTTGCCTGCTGTAATACCTCTGTAGCCTTGCGTTCTGTACTAAGCACAGGGAAACTGCTGCCCTCCAGAAAGAGAAGGTGGGGTCAACTGATTGAAAACCAAGTTAGAGTAGACGTGATCTGCACTGAAGACCTGGTTGCTCCAATGACAGGTTTTAACTTCTCTTTCAGGTTTTACATTCTCTTCTAGGTTTCACTTTACCTAACATCTGCGATGCCAATCAGTGAATTCCTTCCTTAATTTAGATGGAGGGGGAGAGGGGGGAAAGGTTGTCATCACAGCGTCTTTGTGGCTGAGAGATTGCACAAGCTTGAGACTGGCTCTATCAACTAGCTTGGGTTTGCCAGTCTAGGCAATTGTCCAAACTGCAACCACACAGGTTAAACGCAAAGCAATAGACTTGGCTATGCCACGCTCATGGAGACAAAGCTCTTCCAGAAGCTACAACATCAATTGAGAGATCTACAACAGATAGTCTTGATGTAATAAAAAATACACCTGTTTAAAGAAAAAGCTGAATTACTACTTTTAGGCTACTCTCAGGTGTGATGCTAGGGCATTCACAGAATCCCAGCTTTCAATACAGTTACCAGCTTTGACCTTGTGTCTATCGCAGATCACAGAATTTCAGCCTCTCACCTTACACCTTTACAAAATAACTGGAGATATACGTAACTTTCAGAAAGTCATCCAGCTGTACTGTGATGACTTCTCTTGGGAATTTATTCCAACTGTTAAATACTCTGTCTGTTAAATACATGGAGAATACCAAATATCTGAGGGAGCAAGGCACAAATGAAACCAAATCAATATATCTGTAATCCTTCTATGACCTGTTGACAAGTAACCCTGCCTCATTCAAGGACTGGATGTTGAAGATCCAGGAGGCTCAACATGAAAGGTAATATCTTTTGGCCTCAGGCTAACAGAATACCAGTACACAGGCCAATGACCTGATGACTCATAACAATAATGATGCAGTTCAGACCAATTCAAAAGAGCTCTGAAAAAACATGCTCCATTGTCATTTTATATCCCCAATGATAAATTGAGAAGTCTCACTGAGGGCAGCCAGGTTTGAATGTTTTGTTATAGGCTTTAGTTCCCCTTTCCACAGGGGTGAGATGACAATGCTGATGACGAATCTCATTAAGGCCTTTGGTGTCTTGGCATGCTTTGTAGGATTACTGATATGCAACAGTTTAAAACCTTTGACTTATGGATATTTTTTGAGCAATTCAAGTCCCTTCTCCCTCCAGGGACAGACGAAACCTAATCAAGCCCTTCAGTTATCAAAACCTTAAGAAAACACATACAAAAGTCCCTACACTCCACTTGTCCTGCCTCCCTTTCCAAAGCAGAACCTTGTTGTAGAGCTTCTGCCTCTGCCCTGAACACCACCATGTTTCGTAATGGTTCCTAAGCCACCCCACCATGGAGCTGGACACCATCAGGCCTGGTCCCACGCCCCACCTAACTGGACGCTGCTGGGGTCTCTCTGACAATGAGACCTCCAACCTTCCAATCTAAAAACCCTGTTGCCAGGAGCTGGAGGCTTCCAGCCTTTCTCAGCATTCCTGTCACACTGCGTAACCACACACACCACGTGTACCTCCTCTGCTCTTCAATGAAAAGGCATGAGTTAAGGAATAACTCAGCCCGTCTAACCTTCAAGCATCTCCACCTCCTACGCTCCTCTGGGACCCTTAATGATGTACTAGCACCAGGGAGGCACCGCAGTTTCACCTCTGGCATTCTCCTAATGGGGCTCTGTCTTCTTTTCCTGTAGCTCTTTAGCTGCAGAGACATTTCTGAGCCAAGCAGCAGAACCAGCAACAATAACACCTTTCAGGCAGGTTAGCCGGCTGACATGTGCCGCAGATCTCCTGGCATTTCTGTTGGCTGATGGGGGTGGGATTAGGGGATTGCTATATAATGATGATACCTTTTAAGGATCCTGCTTTTAGGCCATAATTTATCTTGTCATTTTACCTCCTCTCCTACCAACTCGTTCCTACTAACTAAGCCACTATGACAGTGCAGTGGCAGGAAGAATATTTCCTCATCTGCTGCTCTAAGCAAAAGCTCCACACTTCAGAGAGGTAACTCATCAGATCTTCCTTTTAATGGCAAGTTCTGACAAATTACAGGTAAAAATAATTAAAAAAAAATTAAAGGCAGTAGGTGGCTTGAATCTTTCCATGTTGGCTGAAATGTCAATCAAGCCCAAGAAATAACAGGCAGTGTCTTGATTTCTATTACTACTGCAGGTGGTACAACTTATAAAGAAACCCTTCCTGGTTATTAAATTAAAGGCTGCAAGGCATGCATCCTCATAGCAAAATTAAGCTTTTATAGGCATGTAGTTGGAGATTATTAAACCCAGCATGGTCCCAGCTAAGAATGTCTACATGTGAGTTGTCAGAATTAATGCCAAACAGCACTTTTTCAACCTTCTTTCTTCCTGTCAAGAGGGAAGGGCTAAGTGGAATGGAAATGCAACCAGAAGTCAGGACATGGTCTCTTTTCATTCAACACATTCAAATCTACTGCTCAGACCACAGGCATCCCTAAGGACAGTTCCAGCCTTTCACTTTGAAACTAGCTGGGTTCTGCAAGGTAAGTGCTGCCCTGGGTCTATCCTGTATTAGCTGAAGTTTACACATATGGACCCAATGAACTTCAGAGTTTACTTGTATTTGACCTTTCTCAGAAGGCTGATTTTTCCAGTGCTGACTCTTTAATTTGGCTGGAAACCTTCAGTGCTGGGGCATGTTTACATTTGCAAAAGTATCAGTTTAAAACCAGTATGAAAAATTAAAAACCAAGGCCCTGGCTTTGCATGTCGGCAGCAGGAGCTGGAAAGCAAGGAACCACATGGCTTAGGGGCAAAATGTTCATCAAGGCCTCCTTTGTGCTTCTCATCTCTAATCATTTCCAGGGGGTTAAAGATCCATGCTCTCACTTCCTCCACATGAGGACCAACGAACAAAAGTTTAATAGTTTCCAACACCATCCATCGCCAGACATCTGATTCAGAGCCTCTAAAGCTCTACAAGTCCCTTCACAGCTCAAGGTGCTTCAGGTATCCAGCTGCAAAGAAGGCAAAGCTTTGCAGGAAATTTAAGTCTGCAGACACAGCTGCGCTCAGGCTATTATGTGTGCATAAGACAAGGTGAAAAAAGGCCCTCTGCCATTTCGGAGGGTGGTCCCTGCAGCCTGCTAGCACACTGCTCTGCACCGGCTTCCTAGGAGCGCAGGACTGGAACGAGGATTAGTCAGCTGCACAAAGGACGGCGTGCCAAATTGCAGGAGCTGGGTTTAAAGGCCTGATCCAGAGGCTCTTCAAATCATTGGCGGTTTTCCACTGAGCTTGATGGGGTTTGGATCAGCTTCTAAAGATGTGGTAAACCTGGTAATACTTGAGCCTTCATCTCCTCAACACCAGCTGCTCCCCACCTCACCCCTACGCTGTGTGTTCTGGAGGAATGAAGTATGTAAACACTGAGCTGAGACTCCCCTGTCTGAAGGACAGCATTTACTGCTTCATCTCACTTGAGCCCACTTGTAGCTCCCATCTCCAGCAAGCTGTAACAGCTTTGTGCATCCAGCACACACCACGCAAGAGCAGAGAGGTTAAATGCCCATGCCTTGAAATTGCAAAGCCATTGCTAGGTGCATGGAGCATGGCTAACCACTGTGATACTCAAGCATATCTCTTCCGGAATAACTCTCAGAATGGATTTCCTAGTCTGGAGCAAAAGAAGCTAAACTGAACAGGACCAAAGGATTCTTTGTGCAAAATAAGGGTATACCCACATATAAACTACCCATGCTTCTATCTGAGCTAGCTTTAAATACCAGGGAGGCTGCAGGAGCAAAAATCTTGGCTTGAATTACTCATCCAAGTATTTCTCCTGTGTTTTGGGCAGAGTTTGCAGCCCAAAATGATTACTGTATTGCCAGTTTCAAAGTCATTATCTATACTGGAGATGGCTAGTTGAAAGCCAATTCAGGCACATCTATATGAGCCCTGTTCACACCTTTGAGTAGCAGTGTAGTCGCTGCTCAAGGTGTCCACACATCGAGTTATTCAGGATAGCTCCTCATGACTAGTGCCAGGTATGGTCACTACCTGTGCCACCACATGGAAACATGAGTCTCCTACTGAAAACAGGATGGCTGCACAGAAAATCTTCAAAGATATCATAAAAAGACCTTAAGGGAGGAAGATAGGGAAGTTAAACATGAAGGAAGATCCGCGGGTCCCATTCCAGAAAAGACAACCTGAACCACATACATTACATAAAGCCCCTGTAAAATAAGTAAGGTCTTGTGCAATCCAAGTAAAGCACACATATAGCACTGGGGACCTGCCAGACTCAATGGGAATAAATACCTGTTCTGCAGATATTCAAACCTACTTTTGTGCACTGTTAACTTGACCACACATTGAGCACTTCCCTTACTGCTTCAGTATGGTCTCTTTTAAGTTCTCTTAACTCACAAGACTTAACTCCCTTAGCTTATGAGTTCATGGCATGTTTAATTACTGTGTGTGAGTATTTCAAAATTCCTGGGGAGGCCCAAATGACAGCCATGATTTCTGTAACTGTACAATCTCCTCTCCTTTTGGTTTGCTTCATCCCTGGCACGGGGCAAACCATGTACAGCGACTGGCAGATGCTCCAGTTTGCAAGTACTCAACCACTTGGATCTTCTTCAGACTGCCCATCAGCCTGGAGGATTCTCAGTGTTGGATCACAACAATGACCAACAGATGCAAATCACTTTGTAACATAAGGTAAAGTCTCAGGCTGTCTTTGGTATAGACTGATGAAACGTCCCCTTTTCAGAATCAGATCTACCATCTCACACCAACCTCTGCTTCAATTATCCTCAGTATTCAGAGCATTTTTCACAAAGTAGACAGTTGCCTGCTAAGACTGAGGCCACAGTTTCCATTCTGTGTGGGCCACTGACCAGAATCCATCAGAAATGAAGCAAACAAGGCTGCAACCAAAGATCAGAAGGCTAATGACTACCCATGCTACCACCTGTCTTCTCAAACGCAGCAAGTGTGGACACGTCCAAGGATGCACAGAAGTCAAAGTCTACTTACAGTGTTATCTTTATTAGACTGACAATAAATCACATTTTAATATCAGCCTCATTTCAAATTTTAGATCTCTGTTGTAGGTCACACCGCAGGTTAGTGCAACAGTCGTTGGAAAATAACTTTCACTCCTACCTCATGCTGAGATGTAAAAGTAGCCTCCACAACAAAAAACCACTCCACAATTCAGCAAATTTATCAGGGGAAGGAGAAATCTTTTACTGCGCGGGCAGAGCTGAGCAAACAAATGTGTCAGCACTCAGAGCTCAACTTTACTCACGAGGCCAAAAAACTCAAGCTGGCTTTACCCCAAAAGTCCTCCTACACATACATATAACCCTGCTGTCTTGTCTTCCCATCACCACCTCCACCTCATTACTGGTTTTCTCTCTTTCTTTAACCTGATCCGTTGAAATCCTTAATTGTACATTAAATATGTCCGCATCCCAACTGCTGCAATTTCTGGCTTCATTGCCTTCTTACATCTCTGATATCCACTCACAGTTACATAGGACTCAGAAGGCAGTTGGCAAAGTACAACCCCTTCTACCAAATGGGCCAAACCAGCAGTTTCCTTCTCTCTCTCCACAATACCTAAATCCAACTCAGATGTTCTTCCAGCTATCTCATTTTCATGGTTTTGCTCAGTTTACCCCTCTGACCCCACATTCACCACCCTTCCCACTCCTGCTTTCTTTTCTAGCAGCTTCACCTTCCAAACACATTTATACCTCATATCCTGCCCACTCAATCAATTATTCCTGTCTTGGCCAACTATGAAACTCCTCCTCAGATGAGAGAAACAATGAGCTAACCCATGAGTGGCTTGAGAGTCACTGTGACAGCTGCTTGCAGCGAGCCATTCCCTTTCAATGAGATCAAGAAGCAAATAGTTGCTAATGTACCTCTCCAGCCTGTCCAAGAACACACGGATAGGAGATGATTGGAAGAAGAAAGAATAAGACTTTTTTTTCTCTGGGTATCATGAAAGAGGGAATAGTCCCATATCTCATCTACCAAGGAACAGACGGAGACAGAAGAAAGGGCTCTGCTCTTTACCATCCTGAAGGGAAAAAAAAGAACCAAAGACTCAGGCAGTACCTTCACGGAACTATAAGAATCACAAGAGTCGTGGTATTCTAGATATGTTATCATTTAAAGTTATGTCAAATCTAGATGATTTTGCACCTCTCTCCTCACTGCCTACAGCTCCTTCTTGAACTAACCTTACTGAGCTTCTTCCATCCCAAGAGAGAAATGACATCTGGAGAAGTAGGCATGGTCCCTAGTGCCCAATGGTGCTGACAATGGAGTCCTCTCTGTCTTGGGCACATCATGAAACTAGTATCTCAGTGCTTCCAATTGTTAAATGGGTTTAGGGATACTGGCTAGTGCATCAAGACCTAATTATCTGTAAAGCACGCAATGTACAGGAGGCAATAACTGTTGCTAATGCATACCGAGCATCTTGACTCTTTGTTTCCTAAATTTTAATCATTTCTTCAAAACAAGCGTGCTAAATTGTTTCAATATGGAGAAAAAATAACTTAGTCCAAACCTAATTTTTGAGAAAGTACAATTATGACTGCTTGTTTGTTTACTTTTTTATTAATAATATGGAGCAGCTGGAAAAACACACCAGTCTATCAGGAAGAATCCAGGGATTCGGTCCCAGATAAAGAAAACACCAGTTAATAAGCATGCACTAGTACTCACTCCCAGTATGGGACAGTGTGCAGTTAAGCTGTCCTGGGGGCCTCCCAAGGAAGGAGACTGAAGGACTGTGAGTCACATTCCAAATTCTGCACATTTCTAAAGTTCTTCAGCATTTCTGCTCAATCAGAGAGGCCAGTCTTGGCACACGCTCTGTTTCACTTGGGTTCCTATTTGCAGATGATGAAGGGCAGGCAGGAGCTCAATCAAGACCTGCCTCAGGTGTGCTTCCACTTGGTGAGTCCCCAGGCCTCAGGCTGGGGATTGAGAAAGAAGTCATGTAACATGAGAGAGGTTCTTCCGTCTTGAGCATGGCTCCAGTTGCTCACACCACCACAAGACCTCAAACCCCAACTAACATCCAGCATTGCAGATCCTTACTGGCAATGGCCGATTAAGAGCCAGTGCTGCAAGAGTGTAGGATACAGATGCATGTCCATGAGTCATGAGCATGTCCATGTGCCATGCCTGAGATCAACAGGACCAAAGGTGTGTGTCTACACAGCACGGGACCTCGTGGAAGGAATGGATCTGGCTTTCCTCAGCAGGCTACTAACCAGGGCAAGCATTACCCTAACGCTGCCTCCCCTCCCCAGCAACCCTCCTCGAAAACCTTGCCCTGCTACCCCACACAGCACTGCATGGTGTCATGCAGCTGTAGCCCTGTGCCCCACCACCACCTTGTGAAACTGCTAACCAGTGCCACACACAGCCCCACTGTTAGCAAACCCACAGCTTTCTTGTTTTCATAAGGATGTTGCAGAGTGTTTAAGTATTGTGATCCATTGTTTACTGAGACAAGCCCTGCAGCTGTCACGCCATCTCCCTCACTGAGAAAGATAAGGTGAGTGCTCATGCATCACTTGCAGCTTCCTATGACATTCTGATCAGTATAATCCCTCTTTTCAGACAGGAAAGCAAGCTGCATCTTGGCTCCTACAGCCACTGCAGTCTGATGGAAAAAACACTCCTTTGTCATCATTCAACCATCATTCGATCTGCCTTCTTCGCATCTGGAGGCAAATTTTTTTTGCTGTCCTTACAGTTACATGTCTACATCAGCCACTTGCGCCGGCAAAGATGGTACAAGATTCAGGACAACTGTTTTCACTAGTCAGAACGTAGGATAATGCAGAGAAAGCATGGCTAAACTCTCCTTGAATTTCACCTGCAGATAGACAGACCTGCCACAGAAGCAGATGTGTCTGATTTTGATGAACATCTGAAACACAAGTTGACCCTCTGCTGGCTCATCAGAGACTGAGCTGGAGACACTCAATTTGTGCTTTTTAGCTAGCCAGACCTATGAGGACTACTGTCTTCTGTGGACAAAGGTCCCACTGTGAGTCAGTTACACCAATGAATTGGAGCAGAAGCTGTAAAATTTTGAAAGGCTTTTGAAATGAACCTGTTCTCACAAGGATGAGTGTTTTTAGATTGCAAGCTGGCTATTAATAGTAAAGGATTGTCAAAGACCACATTTCACCTATGACCTCCACCTCTTTTATTAATGTGCTGTAAGACAGAGCAATCCCCATGTATAAAATACAAATCTGAATATTGCAGCTCAAGCACTCCCATTAAAACACATTCTAAGGATTGCCTACTGTTATAAAAAGGAAAGGATGGATGATCTATGAAGTCAGAGCTTTTAAGCCAAAGCACAAGAGTTGCTTCAGGATTTTATCTGCGCCTCCCAAAGCTAGAAATGATCATAAAAACCTCTAATCCAGTCTACTGTGTATTGTAGATCACAGACTTTCATCCAGCTAATCCCATACTTAGCCAAGGAACATGTTGGATTTCTTAACCACTTGATTCTGACATGTTAGAGGAACAACTTGGCCAGTTGGACCTATGGTAGCAGAATTCGCTAGAAACAAAATCGTATGCTTCGGTTTCCATTTACAGACTTGATGTTTCAGTGCTGTGCACTTTGGCTGTGTCCTAGCTCAGCACATAAGCATACACTTGGTTTCAAGTGCACAATCCCACTGACTTCAAGGTAAGTACATATTAAGTGCTTGACTGAGCTGAGACTGTTTGTGGCTTTCCAGAGTGGACCCTGCATGATTAAACAAGAATATTTCTTATGAGATTGCTTGTACTAAAGTGAGCTTTATCAAAGCATAATGACATCCTTGGATGGAAGGTTTTAGGAGAACGTGATATATTAACACACATCAGAAGCAGATATGCTAAATAAATGATGTCTGCCATACCACTGGCTCACAAAGTTATTCAGTTAGGGAACTATTCTAAGTAACCTTAAAATTGAGAATGAGGTCTCCATAAGGCATATCTTTGTTTGCACTGAACTACAGAAAAAGAAGAAAAGCACTTTGCTTTGCTTTCCATGCTGTTTCCTTTGTCTGGGATGCTGCCTGGGTTCCGAAAAGAGGCAGCCCACTTCTACGTCCTAGATCCAACCACTCTGATAAAAAAAGGACCATGCCCATGCTGCTGTTAGTTGCTGCTGTTAGACCCAGTTACAGCAGTGGAAACTCTGGAAAATATAAATAAACTACTCTGCTGTTGACCAGAGCTTTTCATGGCCTTGGTCCATGCATACTACACTGGTGACCTTCTGAGTACCTGTTCCTACACATCGTGAACCCACCTCATTCAGTCCTGCTGCTGAGTGTGCCCTCCCTCTCATCATCATCACCACTCATGGTCAGAGGCTGCTCTTTTACTTGAACTCTTGTACCTCTTTAAAGTTTTACCTTCCCTTACTCCAATAGATGAGAGTTACTCAATCACTTTGCTTCCTGAAGCTTCACCATAAAGTCTTCCTTTCTCTCCTGTTTGTGATGATTTGCTCTGTCAAAAGCATTTTGTGAATGAAGGGCACTCTTCCAAGACCCCTTTTCTTCTCGAGGCCCCAAGGAATGGCACACTGAACAATTTTTTCAATCAGATCTCAATGTGATTATTTGTGAAGTGCCTTGGACACCATTAATGGGTAAGTGTCAAAGAACCAGCATCAGTATTGTTATAATTATTATTATGGAATGAAAAAGATATTGAGAGCTGTTGGGTGTAATTTTCAGAAGTTTTGCCTGCGAGCAAATTACTTCCCTAACCACTGTATATTTATGGCTTTATTAGTCATAATTTTCAAACAAATTCTAAATCAACCCTAAAGAAGAAAATATCAGCTTCATTTGCCACAGTTCCATTTTTCAAGATTAAAAAGAAAATTTCCACAAGGCTTGCTTAATGGAAACAAAATATATACTGAAATGCACTGAAGGTCAAATATTCTGTAGCACCCACAGGATGCCACCAGTTTCTGGTCAAAAATCCATCATTAGTTAATGTTTTTGACTCCCTGCATGGAGATTCCAGGGCAGCAAGGCTATGAGCTAGAAGACAATTCTCCCATAATGTATTTTGCCTTCCCTTTGCTGTTTAAGCAGATATACCTCTCATACTTCATCCCATAATCTTCATCCTTCCTTAACTAAAATTTTGGTTTGGATTACAAAAATCTCACTTGCTCAAGAAAAGTGTAAATCTTTATCAGAATTTCCTAAGGGGCTTTCCTAGCTGGCCTTTGGAGTTGATGGAT
Source organism: Chroicocephalus ridibundus (assembly GCF_963924245.1). Taxonomy (NCBI): domain Eukaryota; kingdom Metazoa; phylum Chordata; class Aves; order Charadriiformes; family Laridae; genus Chroicocephalus; species Chroicocephalus ridibundus. The sequence goes on along the minus strand of NC_086290.1, from coordinate 12,908,816 downwards.
GCTAACGTGCTTTTATTTCCATCAATATACAGTAAAAGGAATAATGTATTAGTGACCAATTCAACAATAGTGTGGGTGTTTGGTAAAATGTCAAGAACCTTCAAAAGAAATAAATCATACCCTATTATCCTTCAGCCCACAAAGTTAAAACAGCTTTTGCTTTCAATATAACAAGCAAACACTTAACTGCTCCCCACAGATTGCAGTGTTCGAAGCTGGCCACGTTTCAATAAAATGTTGTTTAAAGAAAGAAAATATTGAGAAAAAATATATAGCAAGCTACATTCAAGCAACCTGAATCACATTCATCTGCTAGGAGGTAATAATTACAGACAGTCTGAAGTAAAATCCCAGATTTAAACACTCCCAAACTAATTCATTTTGAAAACCTGAGGCAACAGACAAAGCAACTTGTCTGCGTCTGGGAGAGACTGAGGATTAGATGATGGGTTAAATGCTGCACACTGAGAACTCACCCCAGATGTGATGATACGGTCTGCACAGCTGAGATTTGCAGTCCTGAGAAGATCTGGGATATAAGCCATTTAACTAAGTCCACCTCTCTCCTATGCTTCAGCATGAGATCAGCTGAGGTGTTTTTATGGATGAAGACAGGCTGCAATTATTAAAGCAGGGACAAATGATGTTCTTACAGCTTACGCTAACTGTCTTGGCCCAGGGGAGAAATCCCTGGGAGACAGAACAGAGAAAAACCTGGGAAGTCTATCATACTTTTTCCTGAACATAGTGATTTAATGGATAAAACTAATGAGAAATAAATAATGGTAGAAACTGCAAGTGGAAACCGGTCTACAACTCATTTCCAGTTAAGTTGTGAACATCCAAGTGATTCAGATAACACAGATGAGTTTGCAAACTTTTAAGCACTTCCTTGGTAAACAAGCTGAAACCAGGCACTCTGCACCCATTACAAACATATATGCACCTCAGTCGTGACTCTGGCTCCCAAAATAACAAATCTTGCGTAGTATTGCTGTGGCAGAAGATGTTTCTGGCTTTCCCAAGGGGCATGTTACAAAGGAGCTCCAAATGTCTTTAATGAATAGCAAAGGTGCTTTATGTCTAAGAAACAGCCATATAAAAGTGAAGGATACTGCTAAGAACCAGGACAGCACGACAAGGGCATAGCCCAGTTGCGAATGCAGGGTCTGATCTACTGGTTATAAGATATATATGGGAAATACAAGAAAGATGATCATGACTGACAAGAACTAGCAACAATTTCTCCAGTGTTTGGCTTATTAGAGTGGTCCACAGTGGAGCTGTGTCGGGATGACATACTGTTTAGTGAAATGGGACTTGGACACATGTGTACATGCATTCATAAATAAAAAAGGATGCGCTCAGAATACACCTGACTTGTTTCACTAATTTCTCAACTCACTGAAAAACAAACAAGCATGCAAGATCCTTAATGCAGTTACCCACTCACAGCCAAATAGGTAATAAGACACCAGAAATAGGCTCCTGGGAAGTAAAAGATCATTTTCTTATTGATCTAACAAGGGAAATCAAACTTTAACTGGATTTCTTATAAGCACAGAGTAAAACAATCTAATTATGAAAAGCCCAAACTGGGTACGTTATTATTGCTGGTGAACTGTACAATGAGCATCATTTATAAGCCCCAGGGAAACTGGGGCACTGTTGTGTTAGTTCGCTACTGTGCAAACACACAGGACAGCGCTCACAGCACAAACTCCTAACCTGTCCCTCATGATCTCTATGCAGTCTGCTAGGATAAATCATCCAGCTCACAGCCCCTTCCCAGCCCACATCTCTCCTGGCAGCGCAAACTTTATCTTAAGCATATAAAGCATATTTATGACTAGAATTTATGTCCCTTGACTTGTCTAGACCATTTGCTCTAGATCACAAGTAATGGCAGGTGGTTTGGGGAATGGACCCTGTAAAGAAACACGCATTTCTTCAGGTTCAACCACAGCTGAAGTAAAAGCATTTTGCATACGTAGACTCCTTTCTGCTTAAATGAGTAGGTCATGTACTGTATTCTCTCTTTCTTAGCCCTACCATAGCAATACAAAGAGATATCAATTCAAACAGACGGTTGACTAGTGTGGATGAGATACAATAAGCAAGAGATGAGGCATAGAAAATACATAATTTCTCAGGAAATAAGCTAAAAACTAGACAGAAAGGAGTCTTACTTGGATTCTTCTGTGACAAGGATATTATCCGGCCAACTGGATGTTAAGAATATCATAATGTGGAGGAAAAGTACAATAAAAAGAGAGGCTGAGCACAAGTCAGGTGGGAACTGAAGACTGGAGAACACAAAACATGTTATGGCATCCCCTCTGTATTGCGATGGGAAGCCTGGCTAGCAAGGTTGTGAAAAAGAAGCCTTCAACCCCTTTGTAACATAAATTGCTTTGTGAATCTGTTCATTCTGGCAGTAAATTAATGCATCCTGTATGACTGAATGGTCTGGGGCCTTTCTTATTATTACTGCCCATCCACTGAAAATTGCGGCTGTAACATAATCCTCCCCCTTGGCAGCGGGAGTATCAGCAGAGCTGCTGCTGAGGTCACTCTTTCAGTCGTTGGTTCCATGTTTCCATTGTATAGCAGGTTGTGATCCATGGGACAATGTATTTGGAGACCCACAGGAAGCCCGTGAGCCACGCTGCTAAGCACAGGCACCCTCAGAGCAATTTGCAATAGCACATAAGAGGTAGATTCCCCAGCTTGTCTCCCGTGCTGCCTAAACCTGCTTGTGCTGGCATCACAACAGGGTATAGCTTTGAGGTAAATTGTATTATGAACAGATACATGTTTTTGGAGGCGTGAGCCCTCTTCCACAGAACATAAATACTATGTGCAGTGGAAATAAGGTGCCTTTAATTGTATTCCTGTGTATTTTCCAGCAGAACATGCAGGACTAAACTCTATCATGAACAATCATGAGGAAACAGGTGCTGAGAAAAAACAACTCTGAATCTAACTTGGGTTTAAGAGAACCAAATGATAATCTGGATCATTTTCTTGATGTGTCTGCAATTTCAATCTTTATTTCTTTTGTATAATTGTCAAGTTCTAATTAACTCATACCCGCTTTTGCCTTCTGTCACTAAAGAGAGGAAGGGAACAAGAACAGTGAAAGGGGAGGAGAGATTATTTTTTTTCTGTGAAAAAATCATGCCTGATTAAAACAAAGCAAACTGGCAGAGTATGAGTGCGTTTACGTAGCCACCACTTTTGCACAGAACCACTCATACTGACTGCCAGAAATGCCCATCAATTCCTCAACATCAGGAATCAGGGCTCTGATATTCCCTGCAGAATTATTTATCTCAGTGCTGGATCCTGCAAACACATCCTCTGCAAACTCTGTGCTCCTGCTTAATAGAAAGAACCCACACTTCTTTTTTCTTTACCTGTAACATCCTCATTATTGTATTATCTATTTAAATATCTGACTGAGTTCCACTACGTTTTTAACCACAAGAGTTTCTCCTTTCACCCCTCCCCAGTTAAACAGATGGTTACACTTATTTAGCAATTAAAATCAAGGTTTATTTACCCATTCCACCGGAGCAAGGTTAGAGCCAATGCCATATCATGTAGTCTTAAAGATTTTGCTAATTTACTTCAATCCATTTAAACCTTTAAAGCATAGATAATGGAAAGCAGACAAGAAACCTCTTACACTTTCCAAATTAAGAGACAAGAGTTTCCTCCTCTGTGAAAAAGAGTAAAGCTTTCTAGAACAATCTTGAAAGGTCAGCAAGGAAGCCTTTGACTACTTTCTTCCTGGAAACCCTATCTCAAAGGTCACAAAACCACAACTAAATTGCCTTTAGCAAAGACCCCTAACTAGAGACACATTGCAAGGTACTTAATTGCCTTTAGTGAAGAATGTAACTGGAGATGCATTGCAAAGCCTTAAATGGGAACCAAAATCAATATTTCAACATTTAGGAGGAAACCATTTTTAGCAAGGAGATGGTCAGCAGCTGATGATGCTGGCACACTCAGCTTAACACACTAGTCTGGGGTGAATTCAGAAATAATGGTGGTACCAATATAATGATCTAACTGCCGTGTGGGTAAGTGGACAGATTGGACAAACAGCAACTTAGAGGAGTACATACTCATGAAAAATCCAACTGGGATAAGGACAAGAGAAATTCCGTGTTGCAAAAGAACAGTATAAGGATTGCCCATTGCAATACAAAGGTCCCCTCTCACATTCTTATGACCTCGTCCAGTTAAATGCCCAGGTGAAAGACAGAAAAACTACTAGCTGAGGTGATAAATACATAACAAAAACAAAACAAAACAAAACCAAACCAATAAACAAAAAGGCAGCCACTCCCTGCAATTTTAAAACAATGTACTTCTCTTGTATTCAAATATGTCCAAATTCTCCATCACTTTTCATGTATTAAGTGTCTGGATCCAGCCAGCCAGGTGAGGTATACAAGCATTATTGAATCCAGTTAGAAAAAAGGGAACTGAAACACAGTTTCAGTATGGCAGATTACAGGGAGCCTGTCGCAGAATTGAAAATGGAGATTCTTAGACCAGTAGTCCTAAAACTGCCTGAATTAAGTGTCTGCTGTGCAACCTCAAGTTAAAACACTGTAAAGCATCAAAGGGAATATGATTCTTCAGGCCACTGGCATTGGCCTGCGGAACACAGTAAGGAAGACAGCACAGACTAAACCACCATCCATAACAACACCAGGAAGGACTTCAAAATGGATCATCCTACTGGAACTTGAAACAGGAATAGAAGCTCTTACCTTCAAAAGCAATTGTGGGGTGTTCTTTCCTGACACATTGCTGATGTTCAGCTTCAGAGTATTCAGGTACATTCTGTGATGCTGAGAGATGAAAAGCAAGAAGAAAAAGGCTTGGCAATGACAGGGAAATGGCCTTTAATCTTGAAACAACCATGACTGAAGGGCGGCTGCAGATCTAGCTTCCAAGGTAGGCCCGGGGAAGATACCTGCAATACAAATAATTCCAACTTTCAGAAAGACGAATGCTTATCCAGAGTGTGTAACATGGGGAGAGAAGGGTGGAGGTTCCCCTTTCATCCCGATCCCACTTGTGCTAAGTACACAAGATAATATTCCACAAACAGCATCTAAAAAAAAAAAAATGACCCAATTTACAACTGTATTGGGGCTTATAACTTCAAAGAGAAGGGAAGTGCACAGCTCCCTAAATATCTATCTCTGTGTGCCTTTAGGGTATGTGTCCTTATACAGCAGCCAGTGTGCAATGGCCAGCGCTGACAACACGAAATAACTACTCCAGGCATGAATGTGTCCCCCAGTGTGGACACCTCACTGCTCACTTTCATGATGTGTCCATGTTTAAATGTCAGGCTGCATTCAAGAGATCGCTAAGGGAAGGCCTACATCAGTTATCAATAGCACGAAAATACATGTGCAATTAATACTGTTCTAATAGGAGATTTATCATTTTACCACTGCTGTCTTAAATGTCTTGAAACAAGAAAAGCCAATTTAAAGGTGTTGCCAGGAAAGTGCTAATTAAGGTAACATAAAAATTAAAAGAGCTTAATGGGGAGAATGGTGAGAAGTGAGTCAATTGCCTGCATTATCATGGGATGCTATAGCTCCCAGTCACAAGAGCTGAGGCACAGCTAAAGAGAAGGAGCTCTTGCTCCCAGGCTAGGGGAGGGAAACGCCATGCCTTTTCCATGTGAGCATTTTTAACAATAGCAGCAGGAAAGATATAGCTCTAAAAACTCCCCTGGGCCTACCAGGCCTGAGGCAGGGGTGGAGGATTAATTAGCCCATGCCACAAGCTCCCCGAGGTGCTGCTGCAGCTTAGGAAAATCTGCATTGCCAAATTTAATCTTACTGAAGTCCATATTGTGTTTTCCTATGTAACTTTGTTCAATTATTACAAACACGTTTTCAAACAAATGGAGTCTTCTACCCTTAAACCTTATCTAGTGATAAAGCTGATTCTGATTAAATTCACACATAACAAGATTTTCAGTTCCTGTGGGTGTAGTGATTCGCAGAGCCCAATACCTCTATATTTTAGTTCGGAATCTCCAAAACACCTTCAGTGATCTGAAGTGGCCAGGCTGATAGCATGAGGCACTGATACACAATGACAGGCTTGCGGCATGGACCAAACTCCAATATAGGGGACAATATTGCGATATCAAGGAGCTGGAAGAAGTTTGTAAAGGTCTTCGGGCATCACAGAAGCAATAAGGGACCGCTTACAGCAGCAATGGGAGACAGCTGGTTTGAAAGAGGGATCCTATGTTTTATTCTTATCTGTATTTCTCTATGATTTTAAACACTGGCATTAAGATGAGTTGCCAGCACATACATTATGCATGTCTTCAGCAGCAGCTACATACCATTGACTGAAAATAGCATTGGCATTAAGGATTTGGGGTAGTTCTAGGGACTTGTTTTCCCAACTAGCGTGAGTGAGAGATTACAGCATTTCACAATTTTTCCAGCCCCATGTACATGCAGATTTTATGCAGGGATGTATAAAATCCCCTCCCAGTTCTCCAAAGGAGGTTCTACAGTGCTTCACTACGGAGGTTTTTTTTTTTTAAAACACAGAAAATATCATGTTAAATTAAAAAATGGAACTGGCAGAAGTAAGAGATGTGAAATCATTCAAAGCTACAGCCAGCACAGCATTTAGTCATTAAGCACAAGCATACTGCAGGGCGTACACCACTGAGTAGGGTGGCATCCGAGTTGATGGAGATGTTATGCAAGTCATGCTGTAATGAAAATTATTGATGATGAAGCATCGGATTATATTTTCAGCCATTGGTTTAAATGATCATTTTTATTCCGTACGGATCCAGAAGTGAAACACAGCACAGAGATGTGAACCCCAGGGATGTGTATTTTGTATAGTTCTCAGATCCACTTAAAGTTCCAGAAGAGGCGAAGTCAAACTTTCGTTAGATAGGAGATGGTTGTTGTGGGAAATGCACAAGAGGCAAAAGGACTTCTTCACTGTCAGACATCCTTGCTGGAAACTGGAAGAGACAGTCATGGAAATCTCACTTTATACATGCTCTACGCCTCCCAGTGCAGCCATTACTGGCTAATCCTAGAAATAAGGTACTAAATTAGACAGACTTTTAGTCTGACCCAATGTGTCCACTTTCATGTACTAAGCATCAAAACAATGATCTCAAGCTAGGTGAAAAAAATTCTAAAATCAAAGACACACGGTAGGATCCCATGCTTCCTCTATGCCTCTATGTGATTTATAATCAAATTCAAGTTTCACACTCATCAGGGTCATGAAATGATAAAAAGTTGCACACTGGAAAGTTTCATAACATTGCACAGCCTATTCTGTTCCAAAGCCGAGTACATTTACTAGTGTTTTGTCTGGACTAGTTGTAAAATGTGCCAAGTAGCTGGATTTCTGCCACTTTCCCTGGGAGATTCTACCACAGTCCAAGAGACTTCAGTGTTCCTTAGAAAGCTGTAACCAGTATTTGGGGTAAAGTTCCATCTTCTTTTTCGTTGTTGTCATAGGGAAATCCAAAGTGTGCATGAAAATAGCGGTTTCAAACTTGATGCATAGTGGAAAGTAATATATGTCCAGACAAAGATGAAAGAGAAACATTATAAAAAACTTGTATCCTTCCCTATGTCTCCTATCTCCTACATTCAATTGCATCCATCAGATGTGTGGAACTCTCATGTGCTGAGAAGTTGAACTAAATGAGTGTCATGTGCAGCCCTGAACTGGTGTCTACTGGAGTCAGAGTCAATGGGTAAATGCCACCTTGATCAAGGGTGACAGAAGCCAGAGCCTTACAGCACAGCTGAACAATATTCAGACACTGGAGAGCATTGCAAAAAGTTACTCCTTCAACCTGCCCCTTCCCGGGCTGCCTTGCTCTTTTTTTTCTCAATATTTTAAGAGAGACGCTAACTCAGTAATTGCTATTCCCAGCTGCTGCAACTTTATTTCTGAAAAAAGCCATACTCTGAATACGAAGCAATGCCATGTGCAAGAGCAGGTCAATTGTATGCCAAGAGCAAACTAGTAACTGTCTGGGAAAGTCCAGCAGCTAGTTATGAAGTGTAAATGTTTTAATTCTATTGGAGATGGCCAAACTCAAGCCTCCAATCTTGCCCAAGCTGCAGATTTTCACTGTGAGGGCTGGAGTATGACCAGTGCTTAGGATCAGTTCTCATCCAGACCTCTAAAACACTGCACGTCCTAAGCACAGCCCAGGCTAGCGGTGGTTTGCACTGCTGGACTGCTGGAACTTGCCCTAGCGTTAAGCCATTTAGATACAGTTAAATGCCATAAAAAGAGCTGTTCTTATTAGAGACTCTGCTCAAAATGGCTTAGGGTTCAAGAAATCAGCTGTCAAGGTTTCAGTGCAGATGAGAGACAAGAACTCAAATCTCTGGTTAAACTCAAATCTCAGACAGGACATATCATTTCAATTCCTTATTTGCTCATCTTGATGTATGTTTACCACCTCAGCTATGCCCCCCCCACCCCACAATGTTAAAAAACAGAAAGATAAAAATGTGCAATAAGATTATCTGTCCAAGTTTATCAGTCCTCTCCCTCATGAAAGCCCGTCCTCTGCGCCTCTACACAGTCCCAAGGCACAGTGATGGGGCATATCTCTCCCCTCTGCACAGTGAATCCCTCTGGGCCTCTGCCAAAAAGAGGTCAACAAATTCAAGCTCCATTGGATCCCATGAAATATGCTCCATAGACAGGTATTTTGTAGAGCACCACTTCCACCACCATCCTCTTGTCTCTTAAATCAGTCTCTCTTAGCCCATGGGGCTCCCTGGCTGCAGCAGCGGTGGCAGGGCACGGGCAAAGGGCTGCTCCTGGGTACAGCAGGAGTTCTGCACACTCCATGTGTCCCCAGGGCCGAGGTTTGCAACCGCAGCACCCATGTGAGCACAAGCCCGCTGCCACACAGCCATTCCTCATCCAGGCCGTTTCATGGCAGCCCGATAGGGACAGCGTATAATTCTGCTTTGCCTCGTGGCTTCGCCCCCTCGCACAAGTGCAGCATTCAGGGGATCACCCACCGTCCCTCCCTTATTCATTCTCAGGGCATGAGTCTTTTCCAACTCGCCCTGTATTGTACCATTGTAACTCCATTGATTTCACAGGAACTAATCCTGATTTACAGAGGGTAACTCGGATCAGGCCCCCTTTGACTAAAGCTCCACGTCTAAAAGAAAAATACCTTCAATCAATCTTCAGGGCTTTAAAACAAAGCACACTTTAAAAATGGCTGTACCAGGAATTCATATCCTGCTTTCCTCTGACTGTAACTATCATTTTGACTTAATAAAACGTGACAGTAAAGTTTAAGGATAAAAGAAAATGCTTCATCTTTCATTTTAAAGAAAAGAGTTGCCTTTAAAAAAGACTAAAAAAGGAACCTCCTATAAAAGCATTAATTCTTCTGTTCAGGATCTTTTGTGATTGGCACAGTTATGATTTTATTAGAATGGGATACCAGGAGGAAGAAGAGCAATGGAAAGAGGTGGACATTAAAGTATTCAAAAAAGTACTGGAAGAATAAGGGAAATAAATATAAACATTATAAAGCAAGACAGCTCAGCAATGCGGCTATGACAGGCTGGCACAGGCAGCTCTGCCCTAGAAAACTCCAAGGCCAACAAAACCACGGTCCTTTATTCACCCGCTGCTCCTTGCCCTCCCCTCCCACCCTCACCATCTGGAATTCGTCCCACCGGACTGGCTCCAAGGGCCGTTTCACACTATCGAAGAAAAGGCACAGCTTTTCCCTCTGCCCCTGGCCACATCCGCACGCTCAGTCCTCAGCCGTGCTTGCACTGGGGAGACGGATCTGTCTCACAGCCAAACCATGGCACGCTGCACTTGGTGCGTCCACATGTCAGATCTCATGTGCACCCTTAGACCAGGCTCCCGCATAACAAGGTTTTCTCATTTATTTACTTTTGAGGCAAATGTATGGGGTTGGTCAAACTACTGTTCAGATGAGAATCTGTAAAGACAACTTGTTTTGCTTTAATTAAATCACCCTACAGTCTTCTGAAGAATCGGTGAACTCATCTCTAATTTCACAACAGCTCTTGTTCTGGCTGGGGTTTGCCATGCTCTCATGTGCCCACCTTGTTCAGGGCTTCCCATGGCCTCCACACAGCACGTAAAAGCCTCACACTGAATTCACTCTCACAACACACCAGGAAGACAGAACTACATGTTCATGCCTATAATCCAAGTGTTATCTTTTAAAACGCCCCTACAACTGAGCAGCAGGGTGGATCACAAGAGTGCGCAGGTAATACGCTCTCCTGCGGCAAAGCAGAAGCTCAATCTCCATTGCTGACCACTGGGGCACTCTCACAGCTCCTGCCTCGCACAGTCTGCAAGGCACCGGTTGCAGTATCACAGTAGGCTTCATATCAGAAATAAACAATCAAGATCTTGCAACACAGGTCACTTTATTGCAACCTTTTTGTCATCTATATAAATAATTCAGGTAACTCTTTGCAAAGGAGAAATCAGTATAACCTAATATGCTGTTAGGTTCATGGCTCATGAAGCCTGTAGTGGAGCTGAATGGTAATAGACTATAGTTTGATCTTCTTAGGTCTACCTCCCACAGAAGATTGACAGTGCACTTTGGCGCATTTTATTTCTAGAGCGCTTTCTGATTGCTATTCAAACCCACCCAGGAATGGTCAAGGTCCCAAACCAAGCCCACAAAATGCAATGGGATGTTCTCGTTCAGATCAGGAAACAGAGACAAAACTCTTCATAACGGCTCAGTACAAAATGAATTGGTTGGTGTCAGCCCACTTCTGGTGGACTGGTGTATGCCCTCAATGAGCCAGCATCGGCCACCACTTGGTTACTTGGCCACAGTGGCACAGTCAGTGGCTGCATGGTGCTGGAAACTGAACTGTTTCCTCACCTTTAGACGAGGCCCTCCAGAACAGGAACCTATTATAGAAAGCTCCCATTAAATAAAGCTGATTCAACAATAAAAGCCTGTTTAACAGAGCAAAATATACTATACTGCTGGGTTTCTGCCAAACCCAGTGGGCATAAATAAATACGTGCTCTGCTGACACTCAGACCCGCTTTTGAATAGTGCTAACCTGACCACACATTGAGTGCGTCCCCAAGTGCTTCAAGAGAAACTCCCCAGAGGGCTCTAGATCTTTTTTTTACTGGCTACACATAATATAAAGACATGAGAGGTTTTGTTAGCGTTTGTTTGGGGTATGAATTTAGCACTTGTGAAAAGGTGCCTTGGAGTCTGAAGTCTTCTGTTTATCCAAAGATCGTATTTGGCAATGAAGGCTTACACTCATTTATTTCCCTGGTGGTATGCCTCCACCATTCTCTAGAAGACTACCTCTACAGTGGGGATGGAAAGACCTTCTATTTGCTCTTCACAGAATGAAGAGCATTCTCTCCCTCTCTGAGAGACTGTCAACAGAGATGTAAAAGTGGAGGTATTTTTGGTAACTCTGGGACCTGGACTGACTGTGGAATTATTTTTCACATGCTCCATCTGTAAAACACAAAGATTAAGGCAGAGACCAACACAAGAGCAGAATGCAATGGATGGTATGGTACTTAGCACGACTGCAATTCAGAGACAAAGTTTACTGCAGCCTAGATTAGAAATTGGGAGCTCCTGGCTCCCAGTCAAAGTCTCTGGATGCTCCATTAAACGGAGAGGATGAATGAGTGTAACAACAGCCCAAGAGAGGAGCCATCGCAGGGCTCACAGGACAGCAGCAACACAGGAAGAATAACTATTCCAGAGGCCCTGCCTGCAGCCGGGAAGCATGTCCAGGGCTCAGCATCCCTTGCAGTGCAGTCACCTTTCTCACTGTATGCGTGATATAGAGTCCTCTGCATGGGTGCTGTAAATCCAAGGTGCCAGACGTGCCGTTTACATGCAGATCAGCTATATAATGCAAATACAGCAGATCCAGCATCAGACTTGCTGCAGTCACCTGGCTGCAAGGGCTCTTTCTGGCTTGAGGTTTGCTACTCAACCCATAGACCCATGCCTTAAATCTATAGCTGTTGCAGAAACACTAAGGCAGCAGTTTTTCTTCAAGTTGCTGCCCTGTACGATGTGGAATGGTCTGTAAATGTGCAAATCAGCAGAGACACAGCCGCTAACATCACACTGCGCAGCCAACGTCATTCCAGTACACTCTGGTGCCTGACAGTCTGGAGACGCTCCTCTGTTTGCAGTGATTTCCAGGTGTGTGGTGCTGCTGCTCACACACCTCCCACTGCAGCTGTGACATTATAGCTGTGGAAACTGAGGCACAACACAACTCTGTGCCTCGGTCACTAGTGACTGCAGCCAGTTTTTGTAGAGACAGAAAGAGAAGTAAACTCCTTCGGACTCTTCCAAATGCTTTTGGTATGGGGTTTTCTTTTGTCTCACAGTTTAATATGAAAAGCATAAGTGTTCTTGAATTTTTGACTAATTCGAGTACTAAGTGTTCTTTTACTGACATTAGCTTTTTATTCAACTCTAATTATAGAGGGTCTACTGGAGACATCCCATGGGATTTTTAGTAAGGAAGTTAGCAAAAGTGGTACCAAATTGTACCGCACGTATAGGTTGGTAACTTGCAAGTTTTCTCGCTTCAACATTGTGAGAGCAAGCTGGGTCAACTGCAATCCCCAGATTGTGTCAACGGGATAGGTGATCCTGATAAACTACGTAGGAGCCACTCTAGTGAGCCTGTGGCCACGCAGTTGGGAAAACAGTAAGAAGATGAAATTGAAAAACAAAACAAAACAAAACAAAAACCAACCACAATTCTCCTTTGACCTGAAGGAATCTCGGAGTTCAAGTCTCCAGCAGATGAAAACTGAGCCATGAAATCGTCACACCAATCAGCCTCCTGCCTGACACTCAGCCATAACATATGGACTTGACTTTCCCTAGAGCCTTGTTTTACCATTTTAAAGACTCCAGCACTAGCGCCAGGGCCATGGCTCCTGCCACCCACCCTCCTTCTGCTCCATCCCACAAATCCTCCTGCACCACTCACGTAGCCCCACGTGCCAGTGTCTAAGGCAGTTGCTGCATGTCACAAACACATCTCATCCCTCCCAGCAGGTTCTTCCTCTGCTGCTACATTGCAACAATGGATGAAAAGAACTTTTCCTTTTAATGCTTGCCCATGCAGGAGAAACTACAGCTTGTTTGTTTTTGTCAAAGATTTGTGATTACCTGGTGCCACGTAACACATACTCATGGTTTGATTGTAACTCTAGGAGAATAAGCATAAAGCATCACTGTAGCGCAACTCCAAGTTTCAGCCTGCCTGGAAACAAGAATATGTTTCGCTGCAGCGTCTTCTTGGCACTGCACAGCATCATTTATCATATGGAAACCTTTGGCTAGAAGGCATTCAAACAGCCTATATGTGCCCCAAATCTGAACAGACAAAATAATAATTGTCAGCCTTTTTTTCTCCTGCAATGCCCGGCTTTTCTCATATTTCTGGCAACAGCAGTTACCGGTTGGGCTCTGTTAACCCTTGCCCTCGTCGCAGCAGCCAGGCTGCTTTGGTCTGCCCCTATTCTTGCGTTGCACTCAGGATACTGTAGAGGAGAGCGGCTCTCCCCAGAGCTACCCGGCTGCAGGACAGCACTGAAGGGAAGCAGTGCAGAAAATATACAGCCCTCAAATGACAGGTTATTACCGACTGCTGCGTGTAAACAAAATGGGACTGATTCCTCATCTGCTGAAAACAACAGTGACATCAATTTTCCCCAAAAAAATATCTGGTCATCAACAATTTCTGAAAAAGCTGAGCAGAATTTTCCTCTTCCTCCAATATCCTATGCAACTTCTCTGATTCCAGGAGCATGCTACTGTGTTACCCGCTAACTGACGCTCGCCAGCCTAAGAACACAGGTATTGCTATGCTGGGTCACAGCAACATCCTTTAAGGGCTTCTCTCAGAAATGATAGTTAGGCAAAGGGAAAGTGAAGCAGGACAAGTGACCTTCAAAAAGCTCTTGGCTGCATTCTGTTAATGAACTGCAGTCGTAATTTTCACTGTCCATAGATTTACTTTAGCTAAACAGTACACAGTACAGTCCCCACGCTGTAAGGTGTCCCTTTCCCTAAATTCCCCATAACACCAAGGTGATCTGGGCTTTAATATAAAGCCTATGATCTATGACTTAGCTAAGCTGCTCCATGCTGGAATGGAAGAGAGGAATATCTGAGACTGAAAGCTGGGATCATCCTCCACACTCACATTTTTGACAAATTCAGATGTCCAGCTAAAACTGGACATCTGAATCTTCTCCCATCGGGCAGGAGAAGTAGCCTGCCAGCAGATGCCCCAGCCCCAGGGTGCCAGCTCTCCTCCTCAGAAATGCTTTAAAAGACCCAAACAATCGGACAGAAACCTTGTTGTCGTCTTCCAGGATGCAGGGTTTGAGCAAGCATTTGGGGGCTGATATCATTTTAATACACTCCGAGGCCAGGCTTTCCGGAGAAGATGAATTATTTGTAATGAATTCCAAGCACATGGTGCTCCAGCCCCCACACCTTCATCCTGCGTATACAACCAAATTAGTTTAGGAGATGTAAGTTATTCAGGGACTTAGCTGTTCAGTCTGGCCTTGGAGGATTTGCTCTCATTATGGCTTTTATGCAAATTCTGTCCTCCAAATCTCTTCTGAATCAATTATTACTAGATTAATTTAAACATGTCCACCTGGGGTGCCTGTATATCATGTGCCTCATGTTAAAAAGTAAAAAGGATGATAATGAATTCAGGAGGTGACTGAAACAGATTCCTGCTTTGTGGAAATGTGACCTTTTTGCATAATGTCATAAAAGAAAGAAGTTCCCTCAAGAAACATGGCAGATAGGGTCGCTCGTTGGATCAGCTGGGCTTTCAATCACTCTTTGGAAATTAGCATGATACAATAAAAATTTAATAAGAAATTAAAAAAATATATCACTAATGCTCCAGACTATTAAAGTCTTCGATGGACTACTAATTGAAATGTAATGCTTAATTTTAAGCAAGGCCATTTTATTAATGGTAAAAACTTGAATTAATGTCATTAACCAGTGTTAATATTACAAATCCCCTGAGGGATAACAAAGCAATTATGTTATTCACAGAACTGAAAGGGGTGAAGAAGATGTAGTCTGTACACGACTGCGCTAAGGCGGAAGAGACCGCTTCCATCTGCATTTCCTCTGCTGAGAAAGGGCGTTTGTTTGTTTTTTTGAGCAAAGAGGAGGGAGAGGAAGAGAAGAATTTGCGCTAAGTTAATTACTGCTGATTTTCAGGCACTTAATAGCTAGGAAATTATTCTGTTACTCAAACACCATACTGTGGGGATCCTGGAAAAATAATCTGGGAATGAGAAATTGATTACAAACCTGCCTTCTTGGAGGCCTCCCTTGTGTGTGCTTCATTCCAAACACATGCACCAACCACCTTCACCTGATAGAAAAGCCTGATGTAAACAGACGGCCCCCACCTGGCAGTGAATGATTTTATGGAGTTGTGCCGGCTTGCATCTGCTAGGGATCACTAAGGAGATCACCTTTTGTGGTGCTGAGGGCCCTCAAGTCCATGATGGACTAATGCTAGAGTAGGTGCTTTTATTTCATATAGTTTAGCATGTTTGGCATCTCATCAGATCCACTGCTCATACAGCAAGAGCGACGGGGTTAGCCTTAATTAAAGAACCAAAACTAATACCCTTGCCAACTGGCAGAAGTCATATTGCCCAGAGGGAATAAGAACCTTGTATGGCCCTGGTATAATACTGCATTTACCCCAGAATAACCATGTTTGAGATAAACCCTTGATTTGCTATTGTTGCCTTGTCTGGCTGATAATTCAGGGACAATGGGGAGATGCAGCAAGCCAGAGCATGAAGATCTCCCCAAGGAGCTACAAGCCTTGTTGTTATTCCTCAGAATCCCAAAGACATTTGCTTTTTACTTGCACAAAGTGAAAGTACTCCAACGTACCCAACACACCATTGCCAAAATCCATGACTAACACAAATGCCTCTTTCAGTGTGCACTTTTCAAGGCAACCAGTCAAATGTGTCACAAATTTGCTAACAGTATTAACCCATGGGAAGAGTTATAAAAATTAATTTCCTCTGTTTCATGTAACATGCCAATGCTGTGCTGTAAACCAGCTCTCCGGATGCTCTGGAGATTCTTCTGACACTGTCCAGCCAAGCACTTTTTAAAAATTAAGTTCATCTCCTTCTTAGGGGGAAAAAGAAAAGCATTGACACTAATTACTACCAGGCTTCCTATTTACATTGCACAAGGTATAAAACCTCAATACTAAGCCAAAAGAAATCAACTCAAAAAAGACCAAGGCTTTCAGTGGAGTAAGAATCTACTCCTGGATTTAGCTGGATATAATAACAGGGATGCGTGCTTGGTGGCTGGGACCAGGGTGTCTTTTTCTTTGTAGCCCAAGCACAGAGCACCCAAATGCCTCTTTATGCTTCCGTTCAGGATATAGATATAGCTGTAAAACACAATGAGATTTGGGGGTCTTACTTAAATTGATACATTACTTAGCAATCTTCTTATAAATGGGAGAGTGAGCAAGAGGAAGAATTACTGCAAGGTTTCCGCTGTGCTTACCAATGAGGTCCAGCACACGGCAGGCTTCAGTCTATGGAGCCAGTTATGCTCGACAGCAGGATGCCTTTTTCCTGCAAATTTGCAGATCAGTCCGTTTTGTCTTCCAGTAATGGTTTCTCTCTTACCTCTTCTCTCCCCCATTTCCTCAAAGAACAACATTAAACCTCCTGTGAAATATCTCTAAAGTCCACTCTGTCACTCTTCCATTTTCTCTCCCGACTCCCCACTCCTGATTTGAAAACAGAGGGAGGGGAAGTCACTGAAGACACCAAGGTCAAGGCAGAGTGAGACAAAGTCAAATTCATGCAATCATTTAAAACCACACGCCATCAGACCATTACAGAGACACGAGACGTTATGGATTGCAGCTTAATAGATAGCAATGGAGGATGATGGGGGAGAGGGGAAGAGAGAAATGTTTCTTCTGGGTTGAGACTTACTGATTAAAGTGCACGAGTGGGCAGGGGACCACGACAGCATTTGTGTTCATAAAGCCAAGACTTACTTCTCCATATTAATGGACACACCGTTGTCGCCAGACGCGATGTTTTGTTATTGCGTGATTAATTGGAAGTCACACGCAATGACATATTACAGGCAGGATAAAGCTGTCACTGGAAAGCAATTCTTCACAGTAATTCCTGCCAGTCTCTACAATCTGAAATTGCATACCCCGTTACAGACGACCCCTCAAGCACAAATGCATTACATATCTTTATATAAATAACAGTGACTAACAACGGCAGTCTGAGGTAATCTCTGTGGGATATGAAACAGATAAAAAGGTAAGACAGAGAAATTGTCTTCAAATATTAGTAAGCTTGTCCGTGCTAATCTCCATCAAATGAGCCATCTCTCTTTTCCTCTAAAATAAAAACTGTTCCTGCTGGAGACATACAACGTATGATAAAAGGACATGTTGTGGCATAAATGACAACTAGAAGCCTTTCTTCTTCAAAAGGCCACTAGTTCTAAATCTTAAAAAAGTATCTTGATCAAGACTAATTAAACTTCGACACAGAGGCTTTATCACTTACTTAGGTCAGTAAGTAAGTATAAGTAACTGGTCCAGCTCATTTTTTTAAAGCCCCCAGATCAAAGACTCTTTTATATTTCTTTTGGCAGCAGCAAGAACATATCAAATCATTAATTTTCTCCATGCATTTCATTCAGTCAGAATCACTGCTTTCAAAATACAATGTAGAAAAAAAAAATCTGCAGTGCTCAAGGGAAAGGACACAGCCCCAGGGAATATAGGTGCCCCCGAAATAGCTCGCGTCACTTATATTTTGTGTATGAGAAATTCACAGCTGAATTGCCGATAATGGTACGCAGTTGTCTAATCTGCAGTTGGCGTTTAGCGCTCCATTTCCCGTACCATTGGCTAATGGCTAATGGTTAGATCTGTCGCGGTGCTCGATTTATTTTCTTGCTATCTGAACATAAATTGCAGGTGATATCCCACTACTCAGATGAGCAATATTTTAAAGAATTACCCTCAGACAGGGTGGCATCACCCAAAATTAAACAGAACCCTCTCTTTTGCAACTTTTCCATTAAAGGTCTCCATTTCATGCACCCCCAAAGGCGGTCAGAGGTTTTAAGCCCTTTCAAGCTTTCCCACTTGGACTTTCTGTTACCATCCACTCATAAGATAAGGAAAAGTGACACAAAGGTCTTTACCTGCTCGGAAGATGGTCTCTTGCAAGCTCTTGTAAATCTGCCAGGGACAGAAGCCAAGAGAAATGGGGACAGGAAAGCCAAAGCCTGGGCTGTCCTGTGGCCTGGAGGCAAATAGCAATCTCTGTCTTCACCTAACCCAACCAGAGCCCTGCAAGGGAGTAAATCTGTGTCCACTGGCCTTTTTAACAGTCCCTTAATGACCGTTAACTTTTTTCAGCCAGCCATTGATTCTAATGGCATGTGCATTCACACACAATAATACCTCAGACGGCCTTCATTAATTTACCATGCATAATTTCTCTGAAAGCTTTTGCCAATAGAATACCCCTAAACTGACTCACTAACTCGTGAAGATAAAGCACTTTCTGTGTGAGATCATTATGCAGATTCACAGCATTCTCCTCAAATGAGTTAAAAAGTAGGTATTGTTCAGTGCCTACCCATTTTTTGGACGCAGCAAAGTACCACGGCTCGCAAATGTAAAGCTGCTGCTGGAGTATCCGGTGTGACAATGAATATGTAAGATACTCCGGGCTGGGGAGGGAACAACAAGAAAAAAGGCATCTCACATGAAAAAGCCTTTCTGCTGTGAAGTTCCTGAAATCTCTTACAAATTTCAACAATAGGAAGTCCTAAAAGTGAAAGGCTGTTAAAATACCAAGGGAAAATGCAGCAATATAGATATTCACCAGCCTAGTGCATTCATCCAGAGAGGGGGGGAAGATCCAGCAAAGGCAACGTATTGGAAACAAACTGTCCCGGCGAACAAGGGTTCGGAGCTGTCAGGAACTACGGTGCTGCCCATTAGCCTTGCAATAAATCACGGAGCTGTCAGCGTTTTCCCATCATAAATCTCCCAAGTCTCCTCTTACGTACACTGATGCAAGATTCAGACCTCAGTCCCGTGGCGGCAATGAAACTGCAGACAAAAGCACCACGGCCTCCCTTTGGAGGTATAAGAGCCATAAATATAACCAGTGGTCTTATAAACTTTATAGGATGTTGGGTTTAGGGAATAAAAAAGGATTTTATTTTTAATTACAATTAGTTCGGCTTTAAGCAAAGTCACGGGATGACAGGTGAAAAGCTGATTGAAAAGGTGATTGGGAATCGGCTCCTCTTCTGCGCTGCACTCAAGTCTTTTATCGACTTGCAAGTCTCTTATCCCTTTCTGGAGGATTGATCAGAGAGCCCACGAACGCTGAGACTCCGCTTCCAAGGTTATAGGTACCAACCTGACTTATGTAAAAAAATACCTCCTTAGACACATACACTTGTTATGCCCTCTAATGTTAAACGTGGAGGTAAGGACTGAAAAAAAAAAATCAGATCTGAAACTTAATCTCTGTCAGATTCATGAGTCGTGGGACCAAGGGTTTGGGGTTCTCGTCAATGAGCGGTGAATCGCTTGCAGAGAGCACAGGAGCAAACGTAGCCATAGAGTACGCGGATTAAGAGCAGAGCTCTTCAAAAAATCTCCATTAAAAGAAGGCTTTGTATTTTTAAGAAGTGGCTTTTTTGTTGTTATTTCAGAATACAGACTGCAAAAGAGGCCCCATGTACTTCAGTGCAAAAACAATAAAAAAAAGATAATGAAGGCTGACAGCATATGTGGGGGAAATATGCACAAATGGAGATACTTTTTCAAGTGAAAACCACCAGAAGGATTTTGGCAACGTGGATTTCGCACAAAGGATGTAAGCCATTATCAGCATAAAGGTAATGAAAACTCCGGGAAAACACCATTGCCTGGAGTTAGTATCATTAAAGACCATTAATATTACCGCTAATTACACATGCTTAACTGCAGCTTTGACTGCAACTGTAACATCACAAAATTGCCAATAAACTGGTCTGTCTAGGGAGTAACAGACTTCTTCAAAAGCCCCTAAATACATGTTTACAGATAATACAGGGGAAAGTGATGTAACACACCTGAAGAGGAATATCTCCCCTCTCCCCCTTTTTTTTTTCGTAGATTTAACTTGCTCCAAAAACAAACTCTCCTCCCTTGCTCCGACAGGAAAGGCTGGTCAGTGATGCCGGCACCCCAAGCCTGGCCTATCAAACCAGGAAAAACGTGAGCGTGGGCTGCAACTCTCCAATTACTCAAGTGGTAGTAGTAAATCTTAGCACAACATACACGACTGTACCAGTAGACATCAAATAGTGCACATGCTGGAGGATTTGGGACTGGAAGCAGTCTGTCTGCTCCAGATAAAGTAATGACTCAAACACAAGGCAGGAGACACTGGAGGCTCCCGGTGTGTGCGACAGCTCAGCAGAGTTACAGCCACCCCCAGCCCTCCACTCAGCAGTAATAGCAAATCACTCGTTACATTTTTCTGACTCTTTAACAGTCTTTCCATACAACATCCACACACAGCTCTTGGCCTGTGTATTTGAGGGAAAAAGTAGGACAACATTTCCCTTTTTAATCCTTGATTTTTACATTAATTTTTATATTGTATAGGGTTTTTTACTGAAATCTTGCAGTATATCCATTCATAAAGTAAACAGCATAGCACTCTGCTTCAGAGAGAATATATAACAGCAGAATAAAATTCTATCCATATGTCCGAAGTACAAGAGGTTCACAGTCAGAGCTGGCAAATGGTGTGATTAATCCTGACTGCATTTCAGCGAAGACAAATCTAGAAATAATGTATAATTTCTCTCTTTGTGAATTACCACTTGAGAAAACTCCTTGCCTGTATCATATACACCCAAAGCAATTTTTGAAGATTGTTTACAATAAATCAAATTTGGGACAGTGCTTGACTGATGAAATTTCAAACACCATCTCTTTATTCTTTGGGTGCTCCTTTTATAATGTCAAGTTAACAGAAAAAACACAGCGGATACACAGACGCCAGACACATTCAAAGGTTTCCATCTGGGCTTTAATTACTATCACAGTTGCCTCACTAAATTGAATACGTTCCTCCCCCTCCTAAGGGCTTCGCCTTGTATCTGATTTAGCTTACTTTGCCTTGATGAACAAAATCTGGTATAATCATTTTCTATAATGCCCCAGAGGAGCATCATCCCATGTATAAACTTGCTGCCCCATAAGTCAGCTTTTTACATTTCTCTCTTCAGACATTACTCTGAACTTTGCTCAGGGAGATTTTTCTTTCCTTCAGGAAATTATTTTGGAAAAATCCTAGAGCAGATTTGCTCCAAAGGCCACATTTAGATTAGATTAAGTCGCTGCCATTATCATAAAGTTAAAAAAGAGGCAACTATGTTTAAACCACTTCTTCCAAAGCAGAAGACAAACAAAACCCTCTTTCTCCCCCTCCGCACAGCATCACCTGTTCCTGACCCCACTGACCAGTTCATTATTGCTTTCAGATGGTAATTAGAGAGCCCAGACAGCCTGATCTTTGCCATTACTCCTGACCTATTAGGCTTGGCCTCTCTCGGTATTATCAGTGTCTTTCTATAGGTGTTCTCAGAGAGCACTAACAAGTACGCCATCTGTTTTAGCTCTCCTGATTTGAGCTGTTAAATAAAAACATGTAACATCATCCACAAAAATACCTTTGTTAGGGTTCTGCAGCGAGCTCTGAATCCTTTATAATTAACTCCAGACCTGCTTGTTGGTTTCCAATAAGGTCGCTCTTTCAGTAATCAGAGGTGATCCTAGGAGGTAGTACATAAATAGCCTATATTGGAGCCTAAATTAGGCTAACTCAGAACTTCCTGTACTCTTCACTGCAAATAAAGCAAATATTTATAGACTTCTGCAGTCTTTGAGGTTCCTGCCTAAGAATTAGGATCAGAGCAGCTCATGGTAAATCAGAACTCAAGCAAATGTCCCAAAGCTTGGATTCCTCAGTGTATCATCTTTCTTTGAAACTCCCCACGTCATTCTTTAGATATCCTCTGGAAAAATAAAAAGACAACCAAAAGATAATTCAAAAGGGAGGTGAAAACAGACTTTGGAGGGAAATATCTCCCTGTTAAATTCTTGGTAAGGCATATTGTCACACACTCGGAACATCTGGCTTCTATTCTGGTCTCTGCCACTGACTCTCTATGTGGCCTCAGGCAAGTCCTTTCAGCTTTAAGTTTCCGTCTTTTCTTTCTTTTCAAGCAAAAAAGAGTTTTCCTTTCTTCTCCCTTTGCTTTCTGTCTTGACCATCCAGAGATGTGCATAATTTTAAAGGAGACAAGTAACATCTTCTCACTGGACAACATCATATAAGTAGACACTTCTCTGAAGGATGGAGGCTTTGGACTGTAAACACTTCAGAGTAAAGACCATCTCCTAACATTTGTCAAGTCTTCTATTTTATAGACTATTTAGAGAAGCCTAATGGTATGCCGTAGGAGTTTCTGGAAGCAGCTGGCTGAGTTTCTGCTGGAATCATCACTTTAATCACTGTTGGGATGTCATTGTTTTATTCAGAGGTGTCAGAACGCCTAGAGCTTTGGCCAGCCATCTTTTCTCATTAGTAATTTTCACACAAGACTAAATAAATGTGTTTGTACTGTGCCCAGCGTAATGCAGCTCCTATGTGCCACATTAACACAGCTAATAAATAAAAAATCCTATTCACGATATTCTTACAGCACGCCAGCAGTAGAAAATAGCCACTCATCAGGGAAGCGGGAAGCATTAGTGGCTGGGGCTGATGGTGTTAGCAAACAGGCTCCAACTGGAAGTGTAAGCATTATAAGTAACTTTATCGTTTATTTTCAACAGCTAACTATACATTTCCTTGCCCCTTTACCACCTCATAGAGAAGGTCTGGTGAAAAGCATGGTACCCATTTATCCTTGGCTAGCTGACGAGCCAGCAAACCTCTTTGTTACTTTTTGGCCTGGAAGCCAGGAGCAGACCTGAATGATCAATGCTGTTCAGCTTCTGCCTCTGCACAGCCAATAGCGCAGGAAGAACGATACCAATGGGCAATGAAGAATACTGCTTCCTAAATAGCTGCCACCAACACGCTAGATGCTTTTCAAATACACAATACCCAGGCTAAAAGTGTTGTCAAAGAGCTCTCAGACACCACTGGAACACAAAATTAATACGCAGTGGAACGTCTCTATGAATATATCACTGCAACTCCATGCCTCTTGTCTTAACTGCACCCAGCTGTGGTGCAGCTTCTTTACATCTCTTTATCACTATCCATCCATCTTACATGGAATGATAAAATGATCATATTTCACAAGAAAGTGTTTTAAGAAAGGAGACTTGACTTTGGAGCCAAACTTAGTTAATTTTTGTAACATGTATACACATTATCCCCCAGCATCTGGAATTTCAGACTAATCAGATTATTTATTTCTTCCAGGTAGCATGGTTAATGGTTTTCCTGATCCACATAATAAACACATTTGAACAAGCATTCTGCAACCACAGCATCCCATTGAACTCCCCCCAGGTTGTGGACTTACACAGCAAATGTTCCCATCTCCTTTGGCCAGGAAACTAGCTCCTTTCCTTTCAGGATCAGGTTCTACCAATACAAATAATCCTGTATCAGCTTACTGAGATTCACTGAGTCTTTGACAGGAGCAATTTCATGGATAATCTGCAGAAGCTCCCCCTCTCTGCAGCCCCAGACCAGAGCTCTTTGTTTCCACTGCCTTTCTCTTCACCTCTCTTGTTGCTCAGATGAGAAGCTCAGCTCCCAGCCTGAGCCAGCTACACTTTTCCAGAGCAGTGAAGCTAATATTACTCCCAAGAAAGTTCAAGAGGCTTACAAGCAGTATTCTTGGCCAAGACCCCTTGCCTATGAAGATACCTGACAGAGGAAAAAGCTGAAGCATTCCTAACCATCAGCCTTGCAAAAATCCAAGACAAGAAATCACTCACCTGTGCTCATAAATAATGATGATGATGATGATGATGATGATGATGATGATGATGATGATGATGATGATGATAATAATAATAATAATAATAATAATAATAATAATAATAATTTGTTGTGATTTTAGAAATTGAGCTACTGAAATCTATGAGTGCTAAAGGAAAAGGAGCCACTAAGAACAACCTTCTATGAATCCTGAGAATATGCTGGGTGGTTCACTACGAAGATGTCAGTTGCCCTAGAAACCTCACAAGCTAGAGTGGCAGATAACTGAAGTAGACGAGATCTGTCAGAAAAAGTTTGGCACCATCAAACCAATGCTTTGAAAGCATAAAAATGAATAATTGTCTGTGTTTTCTTCACCACCTCAGACAAAAGGTTCTCCTGGCAATGAGAGACAGATCTTCGATTTGTGTTTTGCTATTCACTCATCTGTTTAAATTCAGAGAGTAGGACTGAAAGCTTATTTACATTTTTTTTAAAAGCTTATTTCATTTAAATGAAAGCTAAGTAAGTAATGAGCTTGTGTCTGTTCCCCTTCTCTTTCAATGACCAGAGTTCAAACAACCTTCTGAAAAAGACCGGTACCCTGCTGGCCCTAAACCTTACTAACACCACTATAAAGATGGCACATAACTGGGCACAAGTCTCATTTTCTGGCCAGGAGGCTATCGAGACAAAAATAATTGAAGGTCTGACCAGTGATGCATTGAAGCACAAACCCTATATTTGGCCAGATTCTGAGTTCTCATATCAAAGTAGATTAACTACTCAAGGTAGTGGGTGAACACAGAGGTAACAGAAATCAAGGTTTGGTTTACAAAACCAAAGCACCAGAAGACATTGACTTTTGCCAAGCCTATTCATCCACATCTTTCACCAGCAGTAAATAAACAACAACAACATTGAAAAAGAGACAGATGAGCTTTAAAAATAAAAAAAAAAAAACCATCAGCTATAATGTATTTAGAGTCACGTTTCCTTATTTGGCCTGTTTGTGTATGTTTCTCATTACCTCTCCATCCCTTTAACTGGCCAGTTGCCAAAAGAGGAGAAAAGAAGAGAACTGGAACAAAAATTAATTATAAGCGATAAAAGTAATTTTAAACTTCTTAAGGACTGGTGCCAGAGCAGGAGGGAAAACTCAGGAACTCGGGATTTGCTACACTCTTCTTTGCGGGTCCCCAGCGATGCCGGTGTATCTGTGTAACCAGCACACAGCAAACAGCACAGCTGTTTGCATTCTCTCTGTGCACAGGGAAGCAATTTTTCCCTTTCATACATTATTCACAACTTGCTGCAGCCATTCCGCAAATTCAGTACATCTCCTTTAACACAACGATGAGATTGAGATGCAGATTCTTTCCCTTGGTTTTGCTTTTTTTTTTCTTGAATACTGAGAACACTGGATATAGGTTTTCTTTCTATTTAAATTTCTCTTTTCAATTTGGACCTGATTTAAGCTATGCATAATGCAGGCAGGCGACAAGTAAGGATTTCCTTCTCCTTCTCCTCGAGGCAAGCCTGCAGATATCACCCTCCAAGCTCGGACATAGACACATCCCCTACAGTTTAGAGAAAAGGTAGTCCCAACTCCCACAAACGTCCCCCAATGGGAATTGAACGCCCAGTGAAAATACTGTCTCCTTTTCCTCTTTACAGTGACAAGTACAAATCACAGTCAACTCCTTTGCAAAAAGCAAACATTTAACACTAATAGCCATTACCATTAATAACTCCCTGCTTTTGAAAAAACCCTAGACTACAGCTACCAAAATTTATTCTTCCCTGACGTTAAGATGACAGATTTGCCAACAGACTTGGGAGGTGAAATAACATCACTGGGCCACCTGCTTCCTTGGAGTTTAGCTTTAATAATGTAATGCAATATCATAAGCTGAAGTCATTTGATGAACTTGATGCAGGAGGGAAATGTAGATTTTTCTCGCTTTCTCTGAAAGTTTTGGTTTAGTCACCACAGCAAGCTGTGTCACTCTGCTCCCACATCCCCAGACTGTGCAGAGCAAAGAGTCAGATTCATCCCTGGTGTCAGCCATGGCTTGGCACGAGGAAAAAAAGAAAAAGAAAGCGTGGTTTTATTGCCATTTCTAAAAGACTGAGTTGAGAACAATGAACACAGATTTCTTTCAGCCATTCAGGTTTGGCAGCCACCTTGCGTTTCTTCTCCAGATGAAGTGGAGTACCTTTGTTTTGCTTTGAGAAGTTAATCATTTGATCATCGAGGCTTCACAACATACTGCATAGGAGTGTCTCTGGAAAACATCCATCTTGTGTCTCGGCATGGTTTGTTACCTGTTCACTCACTACAGCATCACAGCAGTATTTACGTTGTCAAAGTTGCTTGACACAAATTGGATTTAATTTCAATATTGCATTGATGCCGTACCCTGAACACGAAACACCAATTTGCACACAACATTCTAGGAGCCAGATTCACATGCCGGTAACTCAGTCTGAGTCCACTGCCAAAGAGCAGAAGTGTGTCATCCACATCAGCAGATCACCTGGTGCAGGTCAATATGTCTAGGGGCAAGACTGGCCAGCAAGAACTCTGGATTTGAATCTCAGCACAGGCTGGGCAGTTCTTTTAACCGCTCTAAACACCAGCTTGCTTTTTGATAACGTGTGGTGCCTATGTTGCCTGTCCACCTTATAAAAACACCTTAGTTACTTAGGTTTGCGAAATGCTTTGACACGTTAGGGTGAAACAAACTGTGAGCATCCAGAGCAATGCAGACATGATCAAAGGCACTGAACGCTGTGGAGGACGTCGCACTTCTGCTGACGTAGGAACGACAATGAAGTTCTGCACTTTGTAGCTTGATATGACTGACTACCTGTGATGCAAAGGACTAAGTTTCAGAGGAAAATTAAGTAGCATAAGCCTCATCATCCCAACCTTGCTATCCACACGACTGGTGTTAGCTTCAGTGGATTATTGCAGTAACCCACCTGCAGTACTCACACTTCCTAATGAATATTATCACTCCTGTCTGAAGTACCCAGTAAATCCCTTGTTCCCACTATGTGAAGTCCTTTCAGGAACGGCTTCTAAGCTTTAGACTACCTGTGTGCTAACCCAGAAAGCAGAGGACCCTGCTAAAGAAATGTGTAAACCTTGGTTCTTCACTATCAGTGAGGGTCAGGGCTCAGATGAGCCCTCCTTTTTGTACACAGGCTTACTCGTTAAATATGGGGGTCTTGAGAGTGAGGTCAGCTCCAGGTCTAAATTACAAGGCAGAAAATCCCTGCGTAATTTCAGTAGCACTGTATTCACTGAGTAAACGCTTACACCAAGTTCAGGTCAAACCAAATGCCACCTGCACAGGCTGGTATTACATGCAACGAGTAAGGGTTTCTCTGCCAGAAGTTAGGTACATGTAGGGCTGTTTCCTACACTTGCAGGGGAACAGGAACCAATAATTTCCAGAGTCATAAATACACCTAACTGTCATGTAAGGCAGAGCCTCTATCAGAACAGAGCCTTACCAGTTACAGGGGCTCGTGTTGTTCTTCCTCCTCCATTGAACAGGCTGTTAAATGAACAAAACCAATTTGATCTCACACATCCAACTAGCATATAAAAAAAGCTCAAGAGCAGCTGCTGCCTACCTACAACTCTCTAATTCCAGCCCAAACAATCTGTTTCCCAGTTGTGGGAGAGCAATCCGCAAAAGGACCCGACAATCAGATGGAGTCAGCAGAGACGCGACGTTGTGCCTCCAGCTCTGGCGCGCAGCTAATTACGAAGGACAATTATTATAATTAATGCCAGTGGATGTGGCCAAGTCTCCCTGCAACTACTGTGGGGAATTTCTACCCCTGCTTCAACCAAAAACCATCTGTCAGACAGGAAAAGCACAAAATAAAACCCCTCCTTGCCAAATATTCTCAGTGAAATGTGTTATTGCCACTAACCTGGCAGTCGCAGGGAGGTCACACAAGTTTCAAATAGGAACCACACTGTGAAGTGAAAATCCCTCTGCCTCATCAGGTAAACAGTCCATCGATTGATGCAGCAAGAGGCTATTGCTGGAGAGGTGCGGGGATGGATAAGTTACATGCTCTTGTTTGTCCCAAGCCGGTTTGTTTCGTATCGTAGGGTTGGCAGCAGGGATCAGCTGGAGAAAATGGACTGGAAATGCTGCTATTGCTGCTGTGGCAGAGCTCTACCAAGACAGTGAGTTTTGCAAAAGCTGCTTGTTATTGGCCATTCACACATTTAAATTTTCTTGTCCTTGTACCTCAGTGACCACTTGAAAGGCAAGAGGAATCAGGAAAATTTATTAAAGCAGACGTCATGTTCCTGACTGATCCATGCACAGACTGCTAAGAGGAAAATTTTGCTATGCAGGAAAGTTGTTGGCTATGTCAAACTACTTTCTATGCAACTAGGAGACAAAGCCCACATAATTGTCTGCCATGGCGCTCTGATTTCTTCTCGTCTCTCCTCCTCTTGCTGCAGCACTAGCAGTGAGCTCTCATCAAAAAATACCCACCCACGGACCTCTTTAGCCACTTGCTTCAGGCATCACACTCGACTCTGTGCAGAGATCTTCACTTGCTAAGTATTGGCACCCAGGACACTGCAAGAACTTTGGTTGTGGTACTCAGGGATACCATACCAGCTGAGACTGTCAGAAACTCAACCACTTGTCCTCCACTAGAGGAAATAGCGAATAGCCAAGACAAAACTGTAGGAAAACAGGAGGAGTGTTTTCAAAAACATTATGCGGTGAATAGTATTGAGGCTTTTTTCTTCACAAAGTGTAGATTTAACTGGAATACAAAAATAATAACTTATAAACTTCCAATACCATCCTCTTCTGCATAGCCCAATCATGTTTTGCAGTCTTATCAGCTCAAGTGAGGAGCTCCTCACATTTTAGAGCTGATCTACCACGGAAGCCCTGCGCCAGATGCAGATGCACTCACACCATCTTCAGAACGTGTACTACAGGTGTCGTGAGCAACTCTGTCACAGCAGAATGGAGCGCGGCTACGCAACTTGCCTGAGACTATGTGGGCCATAATGCGCTGAAAAGATCCAAACTCAGTAGTACATAGCTACGCATTGACACTGCCTGGTAGACAGGCTCTGAGGAGCTGAAAAGGCAAAATTAGAGCCTGCTGAAGAAAGAGACATTTTCAGATGAATCCAAAGCTCAGGTCCATGCCATTCACTTCCATCAAGCTATTGCAAGATCAAAGAGGATGTTAATTGGGGCCAATATGGCTCAAACACCTGGTTCATCTCTTAGCTCTGCAAGAGGTAACTTAGACAATTTAATGCAAGCAGATAGATGACATATAGGCATCATTAAGTGCTACTACGTGCAAAAGCATCTGAGGGTATATTCCTATTCATCTCTGTTACTGCAATAATTATTAAAATAGACATCTGCTGTCTGCAAAGCCTCATGGGTCAGAGTTAAGGTGCCTTCGTAGGATATTTCTGTACAGGTGTAATGAATTATGTACATGTATTGATCTGAGCTGAATGAAGATTTGTTCTTCTTGTAAGTTCTTGTTGATGTACCGCTATGCAACGTTTGACATAAGTTAATTAAAAACTGCTTAGTAGTCTTCACACATAGGGTAACGGTGAATACATCTGTAAAACTGAAACCATTACACAGGACGGTTGTTTTGAGCTGGAATGTACACATGTAGGTTTGTGACATACTAGAGAATGCTGAAATATTACGATTTAATTGAACACTTTCATAGTCATGACAATTGTATATTTTTCAGACCATTTAAAATGTTTTCATTATTTCCCATCAATATTTAATTCTTTGCTTCATACTGATTAAATTCTTTGCTTCATAATGATTAGCCCCAAAGGAGAATAAAAGGCTCCAGAGGAACAAGGAAAGCAATTCATAACTTTCAAGAATAATCTTCTGGAGCTTCCAGCTAAGTAAATCAAGCTCTTCTATGATATAATGTAGACAAGACAACATATCAATAAAGCATGTTTATTCCAAGGATTTAAATGTAAAAGCATTCACAAAAATCTAACTCATCCTTTTACACTTGAAATCACTCTTGCTCAGATTAGTCAGACAAAATAATCTTCTCAGCTTTAAAGAAACATCTGAAGCAAAAGGCTTCTCACCGAGCTAGCGATTCAAACGTTGGTGTGGTTTTTTTAGTGTCTAAAATTACTTTAGTTTTCTTTTTGATTTCTGAAACAACTACAAGAAAATAATCTTAATATCAATGGTAGGAATCCCCTGGACTATCTGAGCCTGCCGAGAGGAGACAAATAGAGAGGTCCAAGCCAAGGAAAGTAGTAGAGTGTAATAACTAAGCATGTGTTGCAGCAATTGTTTTTAAACCCGCCTTCCTGTCAGATAACATACTCATAAATCCATCAGCACCAGGTCACCGCTGCGTCCCTCTGGGGTGCAAATGTAATTGAAACCTCACAGCCACTTAGAGCTGTTGTTTTTCCATGTTTAAAAGGGTAGAGAGGTTATTCTTAACTGCACTAATAGATCAGATCAGGCTGGCATTTATACCACCACTGTCTAACTGAAAAGCTCCTTAGAAGTCTACGGGCAAATGTTTTGCTTCTGATTTGTGTTGACTTGCCGTACGTACATCCAGATCACTCGGCCTGTGAGGGTTGGGGGAGATGAGCCTTTGGAAGAATATAATAAGACAATCAGTTAACGGTGCTTAACATCTGTTGCTTAACTACATTATGTCTCATCAATCAGTTTTCATGCTACTTCCCATTGGTGTTTTTCTTTATCACTCTATCTTCTTTCCATTATTTCTGTTCAATGGAGTAAAGAGAGTAGATGAAATGTTAAAATGACTCAGGATTTTCAACTGCAAGAAGAGTGTATAAGCAACATTAAGAGTTTGATTTCAGTGTAAGAGAGGATATTCAGGTAAATCAGAGATCCCAGAGCAATTCAGCAGTTTGGAATTGCAGGGGAAAGAAAGATTTGCCGTTCGCTTCCAAGAATGGCGAATAATTGTGCATGCAGCTGACCGAGGTATGTTCTTTTTATTTCCTTTCTCTGTTCTTTCTTTTTTAATCTCATTTTTTTTAAAGTTGCCTTCTTAATTTTTTTAAGCATCACTTTGCACCCAAAATAGGCGCTATCATCATCACAGACTTTATTGCAACTGCAAGACTGTTTGCAGCACAGTGTAGACAAAAGAGGACCAGCTCTCCTCTAGCTACACCTGGAAAGGAAAGCAGCCAAGCTGGGACAGCATGGACATCAGTACAGGTTACCCACCAAATTCAGGCAATTGAGCACAAGTTGACTTCTACATTATCACAGCTTTACTGATGCAGATCCCACAACCAGCAAAGTTCCCAGAAAACAAGAATTCAACGTAGAGGGCAACAAGCATTGTCCCTGTGTCAACAGAGTTTTCTACAGGGGACTATTTTGTGTCCAAAACGAGGAGATGTGCTGAAGCTTTGAAAGGCAAGAGAAAAAATCCAAACCACCAAAGTCAAGTTGATTACTTTCTGAAGAGAGCAAGAAGTGGAATCGCGGTGCCTGTGACTCTGCCTGGCAGCAACGTCTGCCGTGTTCTCTGAGGGCAGCAGTGCAAAATTGGCCGCCGCACCACGGGCCAAGGTACTCGACAATTTGCAGTCCTACCTAGTTCCATCCTGCTGATAGTGCTGGATGAAAATGGATTTGTCCACATAACCACAGTTAAAGCTGCTGCAATCCTGCAGCTTGTGCAGGTCTTTCTCCAGCAAATGCCCTCTTAAAAATGCATGAGCCACGACGGCGTCTGTGTCTCCCACACCTACGAAACCTGGCATCCTGTCATTACACAACCAGAGAGCAAGTAACGCACAAACCTTATTTGAAAATTATTTTTAATAATGTTTCACACAGCTGAGTAAAATTCTTTGGGATATTTAATCTCTCTTTGTTCCAAGGAACCACCTGCCAGAGTAACCGATATGGTGCAGCCTCCCTAGGCAGGTGATGTCAGGGTTGGCAATGCTCACGTCTGACACTCTCCAGGCAGGATATTTCAGGCTGATGCTGACATCCTATATATCGAGATCTCATAGCCAAGTCAGCTGTATCAATCCTGCATTACTTCTCTGTTCAATAGGTGGTGGGTCAAGAAATTACAGGAAGTCAAGTGGCCCCCATCTCCTACATGGTTATTAGATCAAAACTGAGTGATCGCTCTGCTGGCTCAAACACACGAGGAAAGAAGAGCAAAATGCCAGTCACTTAAACATATAAAAGCAGTTAAAAGTGAAAGCAGCATTAGGGTAGTCAAGTAATGAGGAAGAAAGCACACCTATTTTTCATTCAAGTTCTATGGTAATTCAGAGGCTCACAAGTCTTTGCTGCTTCATGATAGACCATAAGAACTCCCTAGCAAAGCTTATTTTAATTCTGAGCAAATTAAGACACATATTATTGTAATATTTGCCTATGAACTTGCATAAATGATTTACTTAATATATCCAATTAAAGGAAAGGACTAAACTGTATGGATTGTAAGTGATAAATGTAATGAAAATAGAGAATTTCCACTGCACTCTTTCAATTTACCTTGGCCTTCCCTGGTTCCACACTCGGCCAACCCATACCTGCTCCAGCTACCTTTGCTTCCATCACTGCCCTGCCCTGAAACATTGAAAACTCACTCCTAACACCAGTCACGAGCTAAAAATCACTGTCTACACTACATCAACACACTTCAGGGCATCAGCCAGCTCTGCTGCGTGTGAGTCAGAGGAAGCTCCTTTATGGCACTTCATAGTTTCTTGCATCTTCCCTAAAGCATCCGACATTGGATACTGTCACTGGCAGCACATCAGAGTAGAATGACTGCCAGTTTCATATGGCGTGGCAATTCCTATTCTCCTAACAAGCAACAAGAGTTGTAAGCATCTCTTGAAATCACTGCTTAAAATATGCACCCTTAATTGTTCTGCCAGTAGCCTTCTGGAATCCTGTAGGGATCTACTACCCACAAGAAGGATATGGTGTGTCAAATAACCAGCTTCCTGCTGAATAAAAGTTATCTTCAGAAAAGGATTAAAAAATCACACTGGATAACAGACACAGCCATGCTCACTTTTTCATCTGCACAGTATTTGCATCATTTGCAAACAAATTCCCAGCGCTGCACAACCAAAGTGACTCTGGGGAATAGACTTTGTCCCAACTACAGCTACTGCATCTCTTTAAAAAGCAGGAGGAAAACACGTTTTATCCTTTATATAAAAGGAAGAGTTTGCAGTGGTCAGAGACAGAGAAAAAATGTTCTAACTTGGAAACCAGCTGGCTTGAGTGTGTGAATATTAATCAGGAATAAATAAGAAATATCAAGATTTATGTTGTGCTGTTGGCCTGGACCATGCTCTGTTGTTTATTACTGACAAACATATTCACTAAAATAGGAAATGCCTCAAAGCTGACGATTTCTCAGCACCAAAAGGAGTGGATGCAACAAGGATAAAAAGGCCATGATGAGAAGGAAAAAAAAAACAAGCATGAAGAAAATGCAAGGGTATGTAAAAAAGTGGTCATTTACTCTGGGGAATAAGGGGAGAATAAAGCAGAGTGCACTCAGGGTCTGTGACGAAAGAGCTTCAGTGACTCCACCTTCCTTCCACTCATCCAGTCCTGACAGACAGGGGCAAAATGAATAAAAGTCAAATCCACTGAAGGAAAAGGAGAAACAACATTTTCTCTTAGCTTTCATATCCAACAATGTGGTGGGAATCCCTGGAGAAGGGGTGCAGCATGCAATAGCCTGGATGCGGAGCTGCCGTCCGTGCCCCCAGACTGGGTGAAAGTCATTTAGAGGTGGGACAGAGCGAGCAACCCATTAAATGGAAAACCAAAAGATCAAATAAATAGGCAAGTGCTAGAATCTTAAAAATCAACCAGCTCCTTTATTGGGAATCAATTTTGCTCCCTTAGGAAAGAAATAAGATAATGGAAAGACTTAGATCCGCAAAAGAGCCCTGCTCCTGAATTCTGTACAAGAAGGCAGCATTAAAGGACACCCTCCGGCAGTGACTCAGAATAAAAATGGCCAAAACCAGGTTGAGATGGAATAAAAGCAGACAGCACATTTCTGTACTACCATGGAAATGAATAGTCTTAATTCATGTGATCAGCTTGTCCACCTCTCAGACATGGTATTTCTCTTTAACATCACCCTCTGTCTCAAATCAGATCATTTTGCTTCCTTCTTTGCAAAAATGCAGGTTCTGCCTTTCTACTGCTTCTATCAAGCCTTGTCCCAATGCTTTTCCAAGCCAATTCCTGCACTATCACCCCTGGCCCTAATTTTGTCACAGGTTTCCCTTCATCAGCAATTATCCAGTGAACGCTCCTATAGAATTAGCCATAAAACAACACAGCAAGCAAAACAGTGACTTCCAGATGTGTGAAGCCACATCCTTCCTTGCCTGATTCCACGCCATCTCCTGTCCACTGGATCTCTGCCACATCCACACTCGGTCCATGTCTTTTCCAGGCTTGTGAGTCCTGGTCCATTCTACTCGATCATCAAAAGTTACAGACACCCCGGTGTGTCTGTACACCTTCATTTGTTTTCTTACAACTGAGGTGAGTACTTTCTCTCCTCAAGATCAAGTCTGAAACACACTGAAGGCTGAAACAATGCTCTCCAGCCCCCCAGATTAGAGTTTGTCCAAGGGTAGATAAGACTTCAGTGCACATGATGCCCTACAAACACCCCACAGCCCAGCTCAGCTCCAGGGGTGACAGTATCCATCAGCAACGTGTCAAAAATACTGGTATACCCAGAAAGGGTCAAAGTAAAGATGGTAATGGTTTTACCCTCAAGACTTAAACGTATTGTTTTGATTCTCTTTGCAGCAGGCACCAGTCAGGAGAGAGATCTCCTTCCAAGGCCCGGTCTCGTTAAACTGCAACAGAATTTCACTCAACATTCATTCAGTTCTCTGTGCTTTTTGCCCTTTTTGGCAGGAAAAGGCGCTTTTGATAGCTCGGCTGTTTAATAAGGAAATTCCTCAGAGGGTCTTTGCTGAGAACATACAAAAATCCACTGACAGCTGCTGTGACGGTTGCTCATTTTTGGGTTAGCGCACAGTATTTAGACAGGAAGCAGTCGAGGAAAAGGTACAATTTATTAAAAACAGGCCCAGTTCCAAAACTCACATTAAGGTACAACACATGGCACAGAAACAGCACACTCCCACTGCAGTTACCTGCATGGACGGGCAACCCCAAATCCCTGCTATTGAGCGAGCCGGGCGCAGGAGCTGCAGTTACACCAAGGGAGAATAGGACCCACACCACTTGCGGTCTTTCAAAACTACAACACTGTGATAAATTCCTTTTTTGAAAGACATATCCTGCTTTTCCACAGGGTACAAAGCGAAGCCAAATCTTTGCATTTCTTTTTACATCTTTAAAGCAGCTGTCAGACAGAAAGCTGTCTCTCTGAAGGACTCATACAGTTCCTTACACCACACCATCGCTGTAATGTAATCATTTTTACAGCGCCTTTGGGGAAGTTCTCCTCCAATTTACAGGAGGAGAAACTGAGTCAGAAAGGCACTCAGTGATTTTTCACAGCGCTCCCCACTGCAGAGCAGGATGACGATCACTCTGGCTCTTACAGACCCCCCCAATGAAAAAGGTGTTGGCACATCATCCCATCCATTCCAACAGCGGGGCGGAGATGGGATTTTGTCTCCTGCCCACATGGTGGCTGCAGCCCCCGCCACAGGCAGCCTCCCCCCTTCCACTCTTCTGCCCCCGGGGCGGCTGCATTGCTTCAGAGGGATGATTTCTGTATGCCGCAGCCTATGAGCCCCCACGGGGCCTTGCACTGAGAGCACTGTAAAATGCACGTCTCCCTTGGAGCAGAGAAGCGACCTGGGCTGCCCTGCCAAGCACCACCGCTGCCAGGCAGCCGCAGTTCACACCTCCACAAGATTTGTGCTCCGGACACACGGTCCTGCTCCCTTCAAGCAGCCAGCAAAGAAAACCTCTGAAACGGGTTTCATAAAGCACCTGATGTCAGCCTAAACAAAAAGATCACTTCCAAAAGATGGTTGCTACCAAAAAAAGGATGAGATTTTGCCATGCACTTCAGAAATTCCCACTAGCTGGGTAGTGACTATTTTACTCACTTTACAAAAGCACAGAAACTCCCGTCTCCCCGCTCCCTGCCCGTGTCAGCAGGCTCGCCTGGATGTTTTCATGTACACCCACATTTGTCTTTCCTCACAAGATATTACAGAAACATTTTGTTTTGCTCTTTTCATACGCTACATTCCAAAGCATTTCTGTCAACAGCGAGCTGCATTCCCGCCGTAAGCTCATGTGTGTAGTCAACTGGTAGGCAGTCATCAAATCCCACATACAGCCAGAGCCTGGGCGTAAAGAAGAGGATCAGCGCAAAGTGATGATACACGCAAGCACACGGACACACAGATGCCTTTCCTGCCCTCACCACCAAGGCTTTTTGCCCAATTTAAGCCCCACATAAACCCTTAATGTGTATAATAAGCCTGGCAAAATTTCAATGAGATTTCATGAAGGTTCATGCACGGCTGTGTGCACCAACAGCTTGGTCGTGCAGATCTTGGAGAGGCTGGCTGCCGTACCCACCAGCACCGTGCACACTGACAATTAACATTAACACATAGATGGAGGAACTGGTCACTGGTCACAGCTGTAACCATGGAAGTCTGAGGTTTTGTGCATTTAGAAACTGAGCCCCGGCTGCTGCCCTGAACACAAGACCTTCATCAGGGGCACCGAACCACGGAGGGGGAGGAGAAGCAGTGATTGCCTGGAAGAGGTAGTACTTTGCATTTTTTCACAATTAGAAAACTCAGCAGTGGCTGAATGGATTTATATCTGAAGTATCAAAAAGAATATTTTTTTCTGCCTCTAGAGAAAATAGCATCGCAAGCGCTAATTTTTATTTAAGCAAGTGTAGAGAGCAGCCTAGAATGAAATTGCCATCTGAATCTTAATTATACCTTCACATTGAAACACTGTAGTGAATTACATGTAAGATTAAAAAAAAGGAGTGATATTAACATATAATGAGCCTCATCAATTACTATGGATCAGGAAAAGTAGCCCTCCTATTACTGAAATAGTTTAATTTGCATGACTGGATGATTCAGATTCTTCTCGGTCACTCATTCAAATCTTGCCAGAAGTCATAGCCACAGACAAATGTCCCATAGCAGACTCGGCCTTAAATAACTAAATTAAATACACTGTTAGTTACCCTCTCGTTTTGCAACAGGGAGATTTAAAAGGTTTCCTACAGCACATCTAGGGAGGAACACAGATCTCTAGCCATTACTGAGTTAACTGTATATGTATATAAAATCAGTATGATTTTTATAGTGCAGCAGTATGTAAAATGACTTGCATATTTGAGTTTAGCTTCTCATGGACCAAGGTTCAGCCCCATGCTTGGAAGCGGGAAATGCATTTTATCAGCGTAGCAAGGGATGGACTTCAGGACAGGGATCTGTATTCCCATCATTTGTACAGGAGCCCAACAACTAATAAACCACCCAGAAAACAAATAAACTGTAGTCAGAATTAAGGTTGTGTGAGCGCTCAGGTTTAGTCCCAATTCAGCCATTGGCAATGAGCAGCTGACAGATCTGGGACTCCAAAACACATACAGGGGGAAGCCACACTGAGATGTTTCCTCCAGTTTTACCAAACCCTGGGTTTTCTTGGCCACCTGTGGGAGTTTTCCCCAGCTGTAACTGCATCAGTTGATGATGACAAACAGCAGGCTGATGGGTACAAAGATACAAGTCAGGAGCTGCTCAACGTTGCTTTGGACATCACATTTATCCTCTCTGCTTTAATGTTTCTCCTCAAGAGTTACATTATTTCCCCGCTTTACAGGGACGTTGGGAAAATCCATTTAATACTGTTGAGCAGATTAAGATGTTGGATGAATATCGATCACTGAGCTCATTCTGACTTTAGTACCATATACATATATAGGCCAATCTTCAAGACACTTTTGATGATCAGCACTGACCGATTATATTTAATGAAAACTATTTTAGAAACACATTTGAGTCGGGTATCATTCATTCATTTCCAGATTCAATCAGCAATGGAGCGGGGGAAAGTTTGTTTCCTTTTCTGCAGATTAAAGGTTGTGTCTGCTTTGAAAATTAATCACTTTCTGCTGTCATAAAGTGCTCCAAGAGGCAAACTGATGGATTGGCATGAGGTTGACTCACAATAAACAGATACCCACAT
Source organism: Chroicocephalus ridibundus (assembly GCF_963924245.1). NCBI lineage: Eukaryota > Metazoa > Chordata > Aves > Charadriiformes > Laridae > Chroicocephalus > Chroicocephalus ridibundus. The sequence goes on along the minus strand of NC_086290.1, from coordinate 12,870,306 downwards.
GCCTGCAAGCACTTGTAAAGATTAAGGATGGAAAGGGATTTTTAAGAGGTACACGGAGATAGCATCATGAGTAATGAAATGAGGAAAACAAAGGCGAAATCTTAATTTAAAAATACGGTGTGGAGTGCTTATTAGAGACTGGGGCAGGGATAAACTTCCAAAGGAAGCTCTGAAAACTTGGATATAAACGAACCGGACAAAGCACCTGAGAACATACTGTCAGGTGTGCTCATGTTTAGGCAGGCAGATCGCTTAGATGACCTAAAAAGCTCCTTTTCTATCTGATATTCCATGAAGGCCCATAGCTGGAATTATTATGAGCTCCTGGTCCAGCAAGGCCCCCCTCTGAGCCTGGGCTGTTAGCAGAGGAGAGAAGAGGGGAGGAAGCATTGGCATGTCCCTGGGACACCGGCATTTCTCACAAGCACAGCGCAGCCATGCACCCACCTCGGTCGCCCTGCACAGAAAAGAGCCTGCAGTCATTTACCGCCTTTAAAAACTGTCTCTCTGACAAAGTGACTGCCTGGCCGTGTCCTGGCTTTAAATGAGAAAGATGGCAGGACATTCACTACATCCCTATGTATCCCTTGTGGTCCACAGGCTGCTTTCTGTCCTACCCGGGTCACTGCTGTCCCAGGGATGCCCTTGTTGTGGGCAGCACGATAACAAAGTACAGATAATGACTCCAATTAGGAGGTGTGAATGTCATTCCACTCCCCTTGCTCTCTTACAGGTCACTATGAATGTGTTTGAAAACTACTGGCACAGCAATTTAACGATAATTCAGATTTAATTTGCACTCTGTCATCTCTGTTTTTTTCTATAGGCTTTAATAGTTTAATTTAACAGTCTTAAGCACTGTCTATATTACCGAGACATAATGTGTATTTCAGATTTGAGCAGCTGCATGGTACAAAATAATATTTTACATTTATATTGTGCCTTGCATGCCGAAGATGCTTAAAAATGCCTTGATTACTATATCCACACAAGAATCAACTCATCCATCACTGAAATGCAGCCACTTCTAGGTTGGAAACCTCATCAGTCTTTAATAATTTAGGCAAAATATAGCAGAATATTCCACTGAAATGAGAAGGCAAGTTGAGCAGGTAAAATTAAGTTATCCAAACCTGCAGCTGGGCAGGGCTGTCTGATACGCTCACCCTCATAACAGGAAGTTTTTTATGACTCTCCAATATTTAACCAAAAGGCAGTACCTGCAGGAACAATTTCCCTTATACCAGCATCAGTTTATTACCAGTTGAGAAGAGGAAGGCTCTACCCTCGGCTCAGCAGCACAGCTCTGCCTCTCCCTCTGCCACCTCCTCTCCAGGTCAGTAAGTCCCAGTCTGATGACAGTCAGAACTAACCTTCGAAAAAATAAAAGCAGCAGGCCAAGTTTCTCACTCCAGCACTGCCCAGGCCAGATCCTTCAAGCTAGTGAGAAGGCATCCATTGATGTCAATAGGCTCTGAATCAGGCCCTAATGAAGCACAGGTCAGCTCTGCCCATCAGCCCCATCGCCTGCCAACACCACCAGCTGCCAATTTTCTAACTGAACGGCTGTCTGGGGAGAGCAACTTTCATGTCTCAGTGAGCTCTGCTTAATCTTCCAGCGATCGGTGTAGGAGAGATCTCTTACACACGTAGACAGAAACCATTTGGCGACGAATTTGGCTCCAGAAGCGGAGTCCCACCTGCTTTAGCTGCCCCACAACCGCTGCTCCGATCAGCGGGAATCCACGGTGTTACAGCCTCTTCCCAAAATGTCACGTTCTCCAGGCCCTGGCAGCCATGGAAGGTGGTGCTTTCCCATGTAGTTTCCCAGCTAAAGCTTTGTCTCATGGTGAATTTTTGCGATAGTGATCCAGGGACCAAGTAAAGTAGCAGGGAAGTGGGTGGGTGGAGAATAAATGTGTCAAACTTAATAAAGATTCTCTCTATTTTCAAGTGCATTATCATCCATGTTTATCACTTATTAAAAGCCTTTCATTTATAAAGTCTTTAAAGCCTAGTTTAATAACCTGCAATCATTACTTGAATAACAAAATTTGGTTTTTATTATACTGTGTAAATGAAGCACTGTAGCATTTAATGTAAATTATTTTTTCGTCTCCCTCTCTTATCACTGTTTTTAAAGCCATTATGATCAGGTGTTTTTCTCAACCTTCCCTAAAAATGCACGGTACAATATCTGCGGCCCAAAGTAATACTGTTCCTGGGATTTAAGTATAGCAACGAAAGAACAAAGATAATAAACCAGCCTTTCCCGTGTGCTTGCTGCCTCTGAGGTTTCTAACTGGGCTGTTCAGACCATTCTCTCTCTCCAGGGAGAGGCTTGAGGTCCCCTTATATCCAGGAGACATAAAAAGGAATTTGTTCATTATTAATGCACTGTCTCCAAGAGGCTTTTCTTTTTAATCAAAGTATAAATTCTGCAATGGAATTGATATACGTGCAAACTGAGACCACCACACCGTCGACGGGGTCTTCTGGCGTTATGGGCAAAAGCATGGTAACAAACCATCAATCAGATTTGCAGCTGGGGGGACTGGTCAAGAGTCGTGGCTGTTTCAGGCCAGAGAGAAAGACATTTGCCACTTAACCGAAGGAGGGCTTCCCAGGGACCCTATTTTACTGAGCTGCCAGAATGCCAGTAGGGGCAGCCACCTGCCTGCATAGACGGCACTGAAATGTTTATCAACCCAAAGTCCAGTACAGGCTCCCCCAGCGTGTATCAGCACATCCTGCTACCAAATTACGCCTCTGCAGCCCCCGTGGGACCCGTGGCAGCAGTCCTCATGTCCATCACTGAGGCCAGTCTTTCACAGAGACAAAATGAAAACATTACAACACCTGGAGTAAAACCAGAGGAACAATAAAATGGGAAGAGCATTAAACACTAGAAACTGGTCCAAACTGCAAAGCTGAGAGATGTGGATCCAAAATCTGGAGCAATTCTAATCAGGGTTTCGGTTCTGGCTCATCTGTAATTAAAATGAAGTACAAATCTGCCTGAGACAGTCAACAATCTCAGCTGTTTCCCAGATCTGGCTTTCATTAATTTCATTAACATCTTAAATGCATTCTTACTGCTTGTTCTTATGCTGAAGAGCAAGTGAAATAACAACACACCATGAACCAGTTTATCTTTGTCTTCACAGAGGAGCAGATGCGGTATCAGTCTCAGGGGCACGCAGGCCCCTTGCATGGAAAATGGCAGCAAAGCGAGTTGTGCAAGTGTGGAAATCTTTGGCCTGAAAAATAAATAAATTGAAACCAGCACTTTCATCAGTGCCTCATGAACTTTGGGGAGCCGCACCAGCATTATTAGTATTAATCCGTGTGACAATCTCAAACTATAATTTGCCAGCCTTGTTCCAGGGAAACAGTCAAAAAGTCAGAACTCGTATGGAGCCCTCCCAAGTACCTGCGCCCCGGGAGGCTGGATCTGGGGATACTGCAAGAGGCTCACAGCCCTTCCTGTTGCTCATGGAGAAATACCACAGGCCGAGTTCCTGGTCAGTGGTATGCATTGAACATGTTATAGTTAGGTGTGTGACCCAGGGTATAACGGCTCTTCTGTCCCTTCCCTCAATTCAGATTTTTAAGATGAGGGTGAAATGGGAATTGGGAGGCTGGTTCCCCATCTCCCTGAAACAAAGCTGCAGCAGCCAACAAGTAACTAATTTCCCAAGGCTCCCCGCTGCTCTGCGGACGTCATGACCTCAGCCCCGATGGCAGAACAGGTAGCGTGTGTTCACAGCCCACTTCAGCCCCAGCAATCTGACTGTCAAACTGCATCCCATCCACAAGCTTTGTCATGGCAGCGGGACAGGCAGTGGCAAGAGAAATCCTGCGCTCAACAAAGCCAAATCCAGCAGGGCTCCGGGGAAGCACCACTCTGTAGGATGGGGAAGGAAGCCACTTCCAACCTATATAGATAGAATATCAGGGCACGGAAACCCTGGACAAACTTTTAATCAACTTTCACTTGATCTAAATTCTTTTGGCAGACTTCATCTCTCCTCTAGAGCGTGGCAAGTTACCAACAGAGCGACTAGAGGGTGCTACAACACATACAGGCCTCGGACTCTGACCGCCTGGCGTTCAGAAATTCCTGGCATAAATTAACTGTTCAGCTCTTGTGATGATGCAGATTTGCTCCACTTGGCATAAGCAGATATTTTGATACAAGAGAGACGATACTTTCTGAGACCTGTCATCCTCGGGTTTTCAAATCCACTGGCATGTTTAACAGCAAAAAAGATGAAAGACAAAACCAGGCTTGTACAGATAAAGACCTCTCTGTCATAAATGAAAATTCAGTTTAGTTAAGCCAAGTCATATACATTATATTCCACCCATAAAACTTAATATCACCTAAAAATTCTCATCAAATGCAAATTTTCCTCAGTGATTTATTTGTGCAATTGTGAGATGGGGAGAAAGCACACAAAGCAGTGGGAGCTGCAGACTGAAGTAAACAGTGTTGTCAGAATATGCAAAACAAGGAAGAACACAAAAAAGAGAGAGAGAAGGAAGGGACAAACATTCTCTGGCTGGAAAGTTATTGAGTGTTTAGAGCCAAAGAGGAGTGGAAAGCTTGGAGAGGAATTTCTACATGTAACCTACAGACTCTACCCTATTTCCACTCCCAGCATCTCTTCCATTTAGCTAACAGCTAAAAACCTTTTTGGGGGTAGATGTAGGGTTAGGTTTGTGGTTTTAAAGGTCATTGCTTAAAATCAGCACCACAGTGAGGAGAAAGGACCTTTGCAGTTGGTCGGCTTCAGCGTATCCCACACTTTGAGGAGCGCTGGCAGTGAGGTAATCCCCTAGGAATGTGTGTGCGGTTGGATGGCTGTGAAAAGAGAGCGGTCAGCTACCAAAGCTCTGTGCTGAATATTCACGTCACACACACACAATCATTTTTCTTGTTAAGTATTGAGAAGAATGGGAACATTATAAATGCAGTATCTTTTTTGGCTACGAGTTTAGCTGCTTTAAAAAGATCTGCTCCCTCCCTGCTCCTCCACTCCACCAGCTGTGCTCCACCTCCACCCCCAAACCGAATCAGCACACCCTGAACTTTATAAGACATAAAAAACAGGGGGAAAATTAAATACAATTGTGCTAAAGAATAAGAACTTTAAGAGATGACGGTGCAGCAAACTGGAACAAGCATTTTAAGGTCACTTGTCTATATAAAAATGACACCTTATTGAACACATAACCCCATGCCACATGCTTGGGTTATGTCCACATCCATACCCATATCCATATTCATGTCCGTGTTGTATTACTCAAAGCAACTGTTTTCCTCTCTACATGTTGAAGAGTCATTACAGCCACAGCAGATTAAGTTTGCTTTGCCAGTGCCAGGGAGTGTTGGTAGTGCTGGCTGTTGAAAATATCTATTTGCCTGAGGCACTTAGCAATTTGTTGCAGTAAGACAGAAAGAGTGAGTGGGGAGCAGGTGTCCCAGCCCGAAGTTCAAGCACATCAGATAAAGTTTCCCACTCATTTTCTCATTTTGGTGAGTTTTGAATCAAGCCCTAAGCAAGAAAAAAATGCAATGTAATACTCCTAGTATTTTTACTGATTATTTGCCAATAAGGCTAGACAGAAAATCTCTTTTTTTTTTTTTTTTCCCCTGTTTTAAATGTCCTTCCATTGGCATTTATCTGTCCACTTCCATATGTACTTGCTTATCCCATGCTTAGCCCAGTGGGCTCATGCTCATGCAGTTTCCCTGCACAGAAGCAAGACAACACTGCACAGAAGTAATTTTGAAATTAATGATATCTACAAAAGAAGAGAGAATTAGAAAAATCACATTCCTCTTTTGAATATAATGTTTTTTCTATTTTCTCAAAAAATTGCACGTATTTGTACTTACAAGACTACATTAAGTTTCTAGGTTTCTAGACTCCTGATTGTGAGACGATTACCTTGAATGGCATATTTAAATGCCAGTCTCTGTTCTCTCATAAGAAACAACCAGTTCAAACATGCAATCCTTGGCCCACTCTAGTACTTTTAAACTTATTGTTTAACAAAAAGAAAGAAAGAAAGAAGGGTGGAGAAAAGCTGCCAATCCACTTCAAAATTTCTACTATATTTGTGGGTAAGCAAAGTCCAAAAAGCATTACTGCATGTGCTCAGAGAGAGGAAAACTCATTGGGAACAAACTTCCTAGAACTATGCGGCAAAAGACTTACTTAAACATCAAACAGGTGCCCTGTACCAGGGGCCAAAATGCAAATTTACTGCAATTTTATTACAAATTTTAGCCTTCAACTTCTAAACATGCATATAGAAATGTTCTTACAGCTGTAATTAACTCCAGCACAGAGGTCTTCAACAAAGTATAGCATTGGGAAAGGTACTGGACAGTGTCTGGTACTGTTTACTTCCAGCTGAGAATTGCCCCCCAGGGTACCACCTCTCCCTCAGAAGATACTAACTCTGCACAGACACTAACTGACCAAGCCTGAAAATCCTACTGTGTTCCATCACCTCAAGGCCCTCCACTTTACAAGTGGGAAAAGCAAGATGCGGTGCCGCCACAGGACTTCTCAGGCTCCTTCCACAAATCTGTGAGGATAAGGTACAATTCCTTTGTTTGCTGGGGAATTTAACTCCTATATGAGACCATACCTGAATGCTATCTCCAAGTACTTCACAACAGGATGTGAACTGCCCACTTCATACAAGGAGGACCACTTTTTCACACCATGTTAATGAAGGTCATTAACTCACATAGACAAAAGGTGCTTTCTGGGTTTCTATCATTACTGCCATGACTACAGTAAAGTCTGCTCATGCTTCAGCTTCCAGAATGGCTGCCCCCACTGGAATTTCTGCAGCTGGTCCATCTCCCATGCAAGGCGTCTGGGAAGCTGATTTAAAAAAAGTCCATATGAAATTATGTCCATAATTTCAGAACTGCCCCAATTACACATGTTTGGAAGGAGACCATCAGGGGCTATGGTCAAAAAAATTACACTACTAAAAAGTTATTTTCCTTTCAACTATCTTATCAAGTTCGTTAATACCTTCTGCTGTTGGTGAAATGATCCCCCATTAACATTTCAATTTATTATTGCTGTTCCATTAATGAGACCACAAAAAATGGAAATGAGGCCTATAAATATGCTAAGAGTTAAAGACAGGAATCGTAACAGTGTGTGCACTTTATGAGTAATGTTTCGGTACCGCTAGCATTCAAAACAGCATGGAAGGATGGCTTTGCAGCATAAGCATCTGGCTTAACAAACAAAATCCCCAAAAGCCAAACAAAAAACAACCACAATTCCTGAAACTACAGGTTAAAATATCAGCAGAGTCAACTCAGTCTTAACCCCTGCTGCAGCAGACGGGTGAATGAACTCCACGCAGTTCACCGTTAAAATGTCTTTGGAGAAGGACTTTTTCAGTGAAGGTCACAGGGACTGATAAACTTCAGCAAGCAAATTCTGCAGGAGGAAGGATTTGTCTCCATGTCCTTTGTTAAAAAACCCTCTCTCCATGCTAATGTCTACTTACTGCCACCACACCCAGCGCTGGGGGGAACTGATTCTCTTGATAGTATCTCAGGTCCTCCAGGAAAAAGGGCAGGCTATAATTAGAGAACTCCAGTCTTGGGAACCACATTAAGATTCATTTGAGAAACGTTATTTACTGCCAGGTAGCCTTTTAGATCCGTCAGGCTCCCACAGTTCCTCTGCTGATCTTTTCTCCAACAAACAGTGAATAGCCTCCATGGGTCAAGAAACATCCTTATGCAAATGGCATTACTGCAACTTGCATTTTCAATTATTAATATTTCGCTTCTCATCTTACAAACTTTTTCAGAAAAGGAGGAAAGCAGCAGCTTGTTCCCCTGGGAACAAAAACACAAAATGCGGTACTTCGCTGAGCCATGAAAGGAATGGTCCCTTCAGCACAGGGATGTCATATCATGCTAGCAACATTTTTGTTTCTGCATTTTATTTCTCTCTAGTGATTAAAAATGATCGATCCTACCCCATTTTCTGTGCATAGCTGACGGCGCTAGGCTCACGCAAAATGAAATGTGTAGCCACACTTCCACCAGTACTATCATCTTGCAAGGAACAAACTTATAATTATTACATTGATTTTATAATTTATTTTCCAGGAAGCTCTGATTTCATGACAGGGACTGGCTTTGCGCTGAGGTCCCACTACATTAGCAAGAAGAGAACACCGCAGTCCGTCCTTCTTTTAAGCATTAACAGAGGAAATGATCTAAATTAGCCAGTTTGCCATGGCAGTAATAGTAGGTTTGAAAAAATCCCAGACACCTTCAGTAAGATGAAATAAAATGAAAACATAAAAAGCAAACTATTTAATGAGAGCACAGGCTATTTCAATAAATCTAGTTATTTGATAAGCAGACTGCCACTGTCAGCCTTTTATCATCTGTGAAAACGCATGATGGATCTTCTCTGTTTGCCTACAATTTCAAACCTTCCCTTTCTGATCAACATTAGCATTTTGCTCCAGTGCCTCTAACAACATGGACTGCCAGCAACCAGCCCAGATTCCACCCTTAAGGGAGAGTCTAAGCAGTGACAACCCAGGCATGGCTCAGTGGCACATACATACATATGGCACACAGACTGGGTGGTTCGAGGCTGTTAAATGTTCTTCCTCTTCCGAGTTTGCCTAAAGGGAAAGAAAGCGGCCCCTTGCTGAGAGTGTGCGTACATAAAGCTGTAACAAACATTTAATTTTAGCTGCTCTAAAAGAGAATTAGTCTGTGCATGCTGCACTGCCAGTTCCTACTCCAGCTGCTCAAAAGAGGTGGCTTTGGAGGGTTATTAATTCCCGTATTAATGGTCAGCCTCCTCCTCGTTCCTGAAATATAGGCTCCCGAGTGTGTTTCAGTCTTACTTTCCCACATCTCTTTCAATTCTTCCATTATAAGCAGATAAAGTCATTATTTGGCTGAAAAGGACCTCAATCCATCACAGGCTCACAATACTTTATCTAGCTTTATGATTCAACTACACGCTTTTCCTTCTGTGTAAAAAAAAGTCTGTTCAAAAAAAAAAAAAACAAAACACAAACAAAGAAAGAAAGAAAGAAAGAAAAGAATTAAAAATGTACAGCAAGTTCCAGGGAAACCGCTGAAATGGCTACTGCCTGTGTGCATTGTTTGTGCTAAACCAGCTACCAGCCACAGGAGGGAAAGACTCAGATATGATTTTTAAACCAGGCTACTGAAAAACATTTCTCTCTCTATCAGAGCTGATTTGAAAGGATTATTTCTCTGCTGCACTTTGAGAGGGCAATGCTGCCAGATGTCATGAATCTAAAAGCACTTTATGCAAAACATAAGGCATCATAAGAAATCGTGTACCTTACCGTACGTACCTTGCAGCCTCTTTCTGTCCCTTTGCTGAGGTTTAGGTACTAAGCTTAAGGGTCCTACTAGAACAACCCCCAAAAACTACATGGATATTTGACTCTGCTTGAACTGGAGCAGAGCAGAAGTTACTCCATCAAAATCACCCCTTCAGCACTGCAGTTTAGCTCATTTATGCTGGCTAAGGATCTAAGTCTACTATCTACAGATTGAAAGATGCTAAAAAGGGCTATTTTTATATGCGTTACCAACTATAAAATATGTGATTGAAATGTAGGAAGAGATTCATCTCACCCTACTTTATTCACCTGAAAGCCGGGCTGGGCTAGGCAGCGAGGTGCTTGGTACGTCAGCGGGAGGAGATCAGCACTCCCAAGGGTCGGCTCTTGTCACCCTTCTCATGACTCACTCTCGGGAGATGCTCATCTCCTTCCTCCACTACACAACAAAACTGGATTATGATAGATCATCCCAATCAGCTGTAACAAAATAGTTACGGAAAACCCTGATCCTCCTTCTTTTCTCCCCCAGTGTTTTTGTGCCAGCATGAATCCACTGACTTTTGCAAGGTTATTCAAACTCAGATCCACCTAGTCATAATACCCGCTCCAAAGTCACGTTCATCTAGACTGAAAGCTGCTTGAGGGCACTGAATTCAATTGTCCTAACTTCTTCAGAAAAAGTGCCCAAAAGGTGAGGGACTCACATATCATCCTTTAATATGAGGCCTTTCATTTTTTTTCATCCAGGTTTTGCCTCAACAACAAGCTCTCACAAGTTTGGTCTGACAGAAGACAACTCTACCACGAAACAACTGAGAAATATAAATTGCTGTAAAAGCCCCTCACCACAGGATGAATTGCTCTGGATATGGAGCAAAGGTAGATATTGTTCACACTTCACTGCATCAATTCCAGTCAATGTTTGCTGAAGTTTTTGAGAGTTAATAAGGTGCCTGCCTCTCTTGCAGACTTTAACAGCGTCAAGGCCGTATACAGAGGTGTATGGAAACAGTATCTGATCTAAAGGTAGAAACAAAAGAGCTTATTTCCCCTTATCTGGTGAAGAATCCGGTAAGCCTCTTGGGCACGCAGTTGAAACCACAGTAAGGACAGTAAAACCCTTCCTGGAATTGAAGGATCAGGAGGAAAGCAAGAAACAAGAGGAAAACGAGTTGTTAAATAGAGTATACTTGAGGAGAGCTTTAATCAAAGGCGATGCATGGTGTAGGTCCCTTAGCAGACACTCCAGCGCTCACTAGCAGGAGATATTTAGATACTTAGGACAGGAACTGGAGTCTGGGGCTGTTCCTGTTCTTGACTCAACTGGGGCTGCGTTTCCACCCTTGGGCACCTCTCTCCTCCCCACCTGCAAAATGTGATAACTCCTTATGAAGTTAGTAGACAAGAACCAAGCTTTATTAATAAGAGGAGGCCACATCCTATGCGTCTTCAGGCAGAGGCAACACCCCAGAGAAATCAGTGTGGGATTTCCCAGCCAAAGGGTTAGAGGACAGAGCCCAAAGCTGTGGGACAAAGCCTGTATAAGGAAGAAGAGATGACCAAATGCTGTGCCTGTCACATATTTCCAGAGCGGTGCAAAGTAATTCCCAAGTTTACTGTTGCAAAGCAAAGCAAAGATATATTGCTCCTTTACGAACACAGACGTTTCATCAGAGGACATCAAGACAAGTTTTGCCTTTGTTTTGCCCTTCGTAACTAAAAAAGGCATCCCACAAAATAAACAAAATCCCTTCTTCTTTTATTATCTCCAGACACATTGCTTCCACCAGGAGCCAGCCTCTGCAGCAGCTATCATTTTGCTTCAATCTGGTAAATGTCTTCTCCTCCCTTCCCCCTCCTCTCCCCTTCCCTACCTGGGGAATTCAGCTTCTTGCAGAAAAACTTGAAAAAAGAAAAAAGGAATACAGAAGTTAGCTTGCATGGCCCAGAAATAAGAACTGAAAAAAAAAAGTGAAACCATATGCCTTGCCCCCGGTGGCTCTGGGACTTGGAGCCAAACCAAGGCCATGAAAATAGAATATTGCTCTTTGTTAACCATAAATAAATAAATAAAGGACTACTCATTCTTGCCCTTCGGGATATGTTTTCTAAGGAGGATGAAATTCCCCGTGGAGTTTATTATGTGTAGACGGGAAATGTGCCTCCTAGGGAAAAGCAGTGGGGGTAGTTTTTCCCTTGGTGATTTCTTTCCCGCCTTTCCGTCACTCCTTTATTCATTTTGCAAGTCTCCCTCCCCTCCCTTCTGCAATAAGTGAAGCCACACAAAGGAACATGCAGGTAATTCAGCCACTCAAAACTACACAGCATCTCCTTTCCTATACAAACGATCAGTGTGTGGCCTGGGTTTCATTTGCAACTGTAAATGAAACAGGCCTACAACTGTGTTCATAATCCTCCTTAATTGAATTTCTGTGACAAAACCCAGACAAAATTATTACCCTCAAGTTAACAGTTTGCACGAAGTAGCCAAGGGTTCCTGGGAAGCTTTAAAACAAATGCAGGACAAAACTGGATACCACAAAGCGGTTATTTGGTGTTGGTACCATTTGCTTGAATGGGGGGAGGTTTCCCTGGAGGAACAAGGTCATTTTAATATGAGGGACAGCCTAGGAATTTAACAAAGGCCAAAAAAAGTGAGAATTAAATAAGCAGAGGAAGAGCTTGGATGTAAACCAGCACATGCTGCTCACACCGCAGCTACTGGAAGGAGGTGTTGGGCCATCCTGGCTTTTTGAAAGGGCAGCATCATTCACGGCTTGGTGCGGCTAATTGAGAGAGTTTCACAAATCCAGGAGGACTTGAAGCAACTGTTTGGTTTGTGTTGAAGTTCACACCCCACTGAAATGGGTAACTCCTTTAAAGCCCTCCATGCAATCATTTCCTTCAACTTGATCACTCAATCATGGCAAATACGCAGAGCGTTAGTAATGACGTCAGGCTGCTGGTAAAATATATAGACCTATTTTTAAAGTGTGAGAACCACTGCTAACTGGAAGCAGGGATGCAAAAAGGGCACTGACCTACAGGGCACTCCCATTGCTTGCAGAAGACGAGAATTAAAGCCTTTCGTACTACCAAAAATTAGTGTTTGTTATTCTTTTAGATGATGCAGATGTTTTCTTGAAGGATGGGGCAAAGCTGGCAGGAACAGAGATGTCTGTTTGCAACAGCTAATTTTGTGTCATATGCCATGTACTTGGATGGACACGCTGTTTTACCCCAAAGTACCATGTTTTAGTCATCTCTGTACCAGCTGGTAACTAAAGCAAACGAGAAAAGTTATTAGGGATCAAAGCAGACTTTTTATGCTTCAACTTACACATTGCTGATCAGAGCAGGGAAAACCATGTCATCCCGAGGCGACGCCTGCCTGGGTTACCGCCCCACATACTCATAGAAGTTAATATCCTTCGCAGTTTAAGCAGAAGGCAAGGCTACAAGGGAATGGGGAGGGTTGAGGTAATGGAAAGAGAAATTCTATAATTCCTCAGTGTGCGCCCATGTCCTGTGTGTCACACAGCCCTCTCACCAGCAGAAAGCTGACGGAAATTTAGGGGTAGAGGAGGCTGGTGGGGCCTCATATTAAAATTCCCTCCAATTTAATTATTCAGAATGGAAGTAAAATATCGCTAGAGGTGATTAAATGAGCAATACTGTGCAGAGACAGGCAGGCAGAGACCAGACCTCAGTTCCACAGACCTTTGCATCGCTGAGGGACAGTTTGCCCCTGTCCCCACCCTCGCTTGCAAGGCAAAGCTGGCGTAATGAGGGACCTCAGAAGAGTTTCCAGGAGACCTTTCCTCTCCCAGGGATGCAGTAGGGTAACAACCAGGTGCTACTGCCTTCCTCAACATCTCAGCTGCACCAAATGTTTCAGCAGTTGCATTAACACCTGGCTTTGAGAGATTGCTCATTAGCCCTTGGGTCCTGTGCCACTTTAAGTAACCTTTTAAGAACACCTTTTTATAGCTTGCGTGCTCTGTTTTTCCTCAGACCACAAGTTAAATGCACTGAACACCACCAGGGGCAAAGTGAGACAGAAATAAATAGATGCATACGCATATGCCTACAACCCCCCAACAAACACACACACGATCAGGGCCAGAGATCAATCTCCAGGAAAAGGCATGAGGGGATAAATTCATCACAGTGCTTTGTCAACTGGTGGCAAAGGAAAGAAAAAGGAACGTTTAAAAGGGTGATGAAATGTTTCAAGAAAAAGCAATATATTTTTATGTACTTGTAAAATCCATTGGCAATGACTTTTCTGGTTAATTGGTTTCATCTTATTAAACAAAAAACCTATTTGTAAAATCCAGACATATTCAAGCATAAGTCCAATTTCTTCATCAAAAGCCAATACACCATTTCAAAGAGGAAAATTAAGCAATACAAACCAGTTTCCATTAGTCTGAAAGCACAGCACTTGGTATGGGGAAGAGAAATGGAATGGAGTGCTTGGCTTTTCTAAAACGCACTTTGGAAAAAGCATGTTACTCATTTACCCCAAAACTACAAACCCCTCCTTCCCTGGCCCTGTTAATTAGATGAATATTTTTTCCCAATAATGCAGTGCTTTATAAATCAACCTTCTGCTATCTTTCCCTGCAATTGTCACATTCAGCTTCTTCCCCCTTATTAGACCACTCTCCTTCTCATTAAATAGTCCTTCTGTCTCACTTGCCAAAGAACTGCCAATGGGCCCCTCATTTTACGGAAGAATAGACCCAGCTTTACCAATGGGAAAGGGCTTCTAATGTACCATGGACACAGCACAGTGAAGCATGGTAATTTGCCTGTGTTAATGATGCTACTTCACAATGATCAGGAAAACAAAAATCTTTAATAGCTAAATGACACCCAGTCCGTCTGCAGCCTGTTGAATTCAAAAACAGCGGAAGCAAAACTCAAAGTCCTTTAAGAGATGAGCTAAAAGATGCTGCAATGTTCTTTTTTTTTTTTTTTTTTTCCAAATTCCTAATCTGTGTGGAATCACTAAAACGGGTGGTTTGGTGCTGGGAGCAGGACATAAAAACTAATCCAAGTGTTTCAAAATGTTTTAGTGGTTTAAAGACAAGAGACTTTGGGGGAGGGGGGAATGAACATATATGTAAACTTTTTTGGACATACTATACACATGCATGATTCTCAAGCCCCCACTTATTCTGCTCTGTGGGAGGGCTTTTGTGCAAAATACCACTGACAAGTGGGACTAAAGCATAAGTGCTTTTTTTCTCCTTTTTAGGTGAAAAGAGGAAGTCATTATTGTGGGAAGGACACAGGGGCAGTCTGCATGTGCCACTGCTTATTTCTGAGGATGCTCCAATTCAGGAAAGCACTGAGCTCTTGAGTGCTAAATCAACCCCAAGAAATGCTTTCAACCTCGGTTCTCATCAGAAGCTTTTCACTTCTTACAGTTGGGTTCCCTAGGCTGCCTGGCTAGGCAAAACACTGATTGCTTTGGCCAGTCAAAGTCTAGTTGCTCCAAAAAGTGAATCTTCAAATACAGCACATTAAGCTACTCAGTGGAAGAAATTCTGCACTCATATTTGGCCAAACACGACAGGCAGAACTGCACTGACTTTGATGACATTATTTGGTGTGTACTAGAAGGGACCAAGGATCATAAGCAATCATATGGTGCATGTTTGGTAATCCTTTGGCACTGTTGAAAGGTTGGGGAATAGACTTAAACATAGGTTCATGAAAGAAAGATGAACCAATATTTACAATATTGCTCATACAAGAAAAGGCTTCTATGATATTTTCCAAGGGCAGAGGGAGTGATTTGTCAAAAGTTGGCCAGTTGCAGTTTTGTAGATTTTGTAGCTGTCTGATTGGCATGCTTCACACATTCCTTGTCCAAAAGTTTCTGGTACAGTTGTGCCAAACAGGAGCAGGACTTGAATTCAAGAGGGCTGCAGGAAGGCAGAATTGCTGAGAAATGAGGACCAAGCCATTTCAATGTAGCACTTGTCCAAGCATTCTTCAGTTCACAATGTTCAACACTTAAACCTTGAGGTATGTCTCTGTTACAATTAAGTGATAGCTTATGCTGTAGAGTGTTTGGGGTGGGGGTTTTTTGGATTATTCACTGTAGAGTTCATCAGTAGATTGTCTTACTGTTTTATGAAATTATGCGCTTACCACACGAAATGTTTGTCAACCCAGGTTGAAAATAAGCACCTAAAGATTCTCTAAATATCCTTTTACTCAATCTGTAGTAGCACTCAAGAGGAGTACTAAAAGCTTTGAGACAAATGCCGCATACTGCATGTTAAAATTCCCCAAAACGTTGTATTCTTAAGCCTTTCTTTACTAATGTGCCCACTTCAATTAAAAAACTTGTTCTAAAAATCCCCCAAGATGCATATTTCAGTGGCTGGCTCAACATTTCATTTGCAGAAAATGTGGCTACAGCGCTAGCAACGAGGCTTTGGGAGGGACATAAGCAAATCATCATTTTGATATCCCTTAAAGACCAATGATTTATTGCAATTTTAAATCTTAACATTTTCTGAATGAATAATTTTGATACTTTTCATCTTGAGTTCTGTGGAACTTGCCAAGTTGAGACTATAATACTTATCAGCAATTTATCAGCAAAACCGTGGGTGACGCTTCAGAGGCCTGATTTTTGAGACCTGTACAGGCAATCTCCCTCTGAAGTCAAGGAGCCAAGAAACGACTCCCAGCTGTGACCTAGCACAAGTGCTTCTCCAGTGGGCCATTCAGTCGGCCTCCCAGGCCTTGCTCAAAGCTGCTTGGCAGTGTGAAAAAGGGATGCTGCCTTCCAGAGGCTGAGCGCAAAACAGACCTTCATCCTTGGGACAAAATTCACTTCTGCAGCAGAACTGGCAGAGATGCTCTTCCGGATACTGCACTTCTCAAATTGGCCAGGGCATGAAACCAAGGGAGATCTCACTGCTAGTAATGAGTAGCCATCCCCTCATCCTGCCAAGCTAGTGCAGTGCCACCTCCTCCTTTGGGGCAGCAGAAGCAGCGGAAGTAAATAGAGAGGCAGGGGACAGAGCAGGTACACAGGCCACGGCCACCTTTACTGAGGCCCTGTGCTGCAAAGCCTTGAGCTGTTCAATGAGCACATCAAGAGTGGCCTGATGCCGTGGCTGCTCCCTCCTCTGCCCTTGTCTACAGCAAGAGCAATGTAGCAAAGGCATGTGAACAGAAAAGTTGGAGAATCTCACCTAGCACAGAGTTTCATCTCTAGGTGTCTCTCTTGGTATCAAACTGTTAGTGTGAATATTACTGCACATGGTTGCTAAAGCCGTTCAGTGTGGTGGAGTTGACACAAGGTACTTGTCATAGCATCTTAAGTAACATTCATAATTTTCCCTCTAGATTTTGCAAGATGAGTGCATAGATGCACTCATTAGATTCATTAATTCTAAAATGGTGGTAACTCTTTTGCTTACTACTTGCCAGGCGGATAGAATCACCATGGTGTGTGGCTATTAAGTGCAAACCACAGTTCCTATCATCCTTTTTTGTTCTTCACCTTCCTTTTACCGTGCATTTTCCTTGAGCTCTTTCTCTTTTGATCTCCTTGAGAAAAATTGCCTCCTTTATTGATTAAATTACAAATTCCAATGGCAGGTGATTGAGTTATATGATAACACCTGACGAAAACCATCAACTACAATTGAAATAAAAGGAAAAATTAGCACTCTCTTTATTACAAGAGGTTTGGATGTTGAGTACCTGACTGAATTAAATGGAGATTGAGCAGATCTGAGAGAACTGATTAGGAAAAACAATGCAGAATTCAGAAAGGAGCTACCAAAATTAACAGCTCACTAATTCACCTTAGAAAAAGATGGGAAAAGTGGAGGAAGAGAAAGAAATTGTATCTTTTTCAAGCATTCATAACCAGGAACTGCACAAAAGCTTGCCTTTGTGATAAGACTCCTCAGATATCTAACTCTGACACCAAGATACCGAAGGCCAACAAATACATGACCAGGGCAGCAACTCCTCAGGTTCATTCATTCAGCTTCTAGTAGGCCTTTTTAATTAGTGGTATCACAAGTAAAATAAGGCTCTTGGCCTTTGTTCTGTGCCTGGGAACAAACTGCACGTCAGCTTTTGGTAATGTATCACTGCATTTTATTCACTGCTCATCTACGCTAATAAGGTATTTTTATTTTTGTCTGCTTGTGGCACTGCCTGCGATACTGACAGATGTCTTTGGCTTTCCTCCTGCAGATTAAGCAATCATTATTGGAGCTCTTACATGAGACAGGATGCTGATAAAGCAAAGTGTCTACAATGGCATGATCCACTTTAGAACTGTGTCAGCTTCTAGTCATAGAATCATAGAATCATAGGGTTGGAAGGGACCTCTGGAGATCATCTAGTCCAACCCCCCTGCCAGAGCAGGGTCACCTAGAGCAGGTTGCACAGGAACGTGTGCGTCCAGGTGGGTTTTGAATGTCTCCATAGAAGGAGACTCCACCACCTCTCTGGGCAGCCAGTTCCAGTGCTCTGCCACCCTCAAAGTAAAGAAGTTCCTCCTCACGTTTAGGTGGAACTTCCTATGCTCAAATTTGTGCCCATTACCTCTTGTCCTGTCGCCGGGCACCACTGAGAAGAGCCTGGCCCCATCCTCCTGACACCCACCCTTTAAGTATTTATAAGTGTTGATAAGATCCCCCCTCAGTCATCTTTTTTCCAGACTGAAGAGACCCAAATCCCTCGGTCTTTCTTCATAAGAGAGGTATTCGAGTCCCCTCATCATCTCGGTAGCTCTCTGCTGCACCCTCTCCAGCAGTTCCCTGTCCTTCTTGAACCGGGGAGCCCAGAACTGGACGCACTACTCCAGGTGCAGCCTCACCAGGGCAGAGCAGAGGGGGAGGATGACCTCCCTTGACCTGCTAGCCACACTCTTCTTGATGCACCCCAGGATGCCATTGGCCTTTTTGGCCACGAGGGCACATTGCTGGCTCATGGTCATCCCGTTGTCCACCAGGACTCCCAGGTCTCTTTCCACTGAGCTGCTCTCCAGCAGGTCAGCCCCCAACCTGTACTGGTGCATGGGGTTATCCCTCCCCAGGTGCAGCACCCTACACTTGCCCTTATTGAATTTCATAAGGTTCCTCTTTGCCCAATTCTCCAGCCTGTCCAGGTCTCTCTGTATGGCGGCACAGCCTTCTGGTGTGTCAGCCACCCCCCCCAGCTTTGTGTCATCAGCAAACTTGCCGAGGAGAGGCAAGTTTGCAAACTTCCTTGCAAACCCATTGCAAGGTAGAGTATAGCAAAGATGAGTTCTAGTGAAGCTCTGGAAAGCATGTAAACACAGCTGTTAAAGACGGGTTGCAAACATTATATTATTTACTTACAGCCTCTGCATTACTGAAGTGTCATATTCAAAATCAAGCTCCAGGGAAAATCCTTAGTAACCTGTGAAAAGATCAGAAAAAGAGTCTTCAGTAGATATTTCTAACTACATCTTATATCCGATGGGGAAGAGAATTTAACATCAAATTTTGACACTATTTTGGAAACAAAATGTAAATAACATTATTTAAGCTTAACCACAAAACAGTGTACAAATTTTCCTTAATGCTCATCTGAAGGTTGCTTCAAGACTTGCTTCAGCTGCAATCTTTTTTCTTTTTATTTTCTTTCTGCAAAAATCCTAGCCTACAGATTCGCTACCAGAAAATGCTTGTAGAAACAATAAATATTTTAACACACTCAATCTAACTTAGAAATTGTGCAGCCCTGCCTGAACTTTTCACAATCCTGCTTCATCCTCACGGAAGAGACAAGGAATCGTTCTTGCCCCAGTTTCCAAGTGGGAGATTTGCACCAGTGAGAAATGTGGGCTGTGAACACACATCTTATTCCTCACTGCAACGTTCTCTTTGGGGACATTCCTGTCCCCACCACCCACCACCCTGCCTCATCGCTCACCCCTGCTAGAGTTCATTGCACCCTCCATTCTGTCAGCAGAACTACTTGCAAATGCAGTCAGATACGGGTTAGTAAAGACCTATTTAAACTGCTCGAGCCAATCCAGGAGCTGCAGCCAGATGAAGACGTGAACGCAGCCTACAGGATTTGCCCCAGGTGTCACAGCAAGGCTGGCAGGGCAGACATCTAGCACGCTAGCTGTGAGCCCATATCCCCCCTCTTTGAAACACCACGGGTACTCATCCTAAAGCAAAGCACAAAATGAACAAACCTTTGAGATGAAACCCACACCTCAAAGGTTATTTTCCTTATTATCACCCTTCTGTCTTATCCAAAATCCCAATTGCACCACAACCTGATGAAAGTAGAGGCAAAAATTATATCACATTATAAGAAATTCTAGATTATTTTCTAATAGTTTATCCTTTAGTTTCATATTATAGCAGCACCCCAAAGCCTACCCTATGCCTGAACTCTTTGTGCTAAGCACTGTGCAGAGGTTGGCCACGGTCGTCTCTGCTCCCTGGAGCTTACCAGCAAGAAATCAAGGAGCTAAGTGTGTAGGCAGGGAAAAGACAGAGACAGCAAGAATCAGAGGACGCTTCTGCAAAATGGCTTGTGAGCACAAGTCCCACTCAGCCAGTAAGAAATGATTCACTATGAAGAGATTCTAACCCTGCTACCTATTATGCTTGACAGGCGATCTCACTGAAATCATTTATCTAGTTATTTGCATGGCTTCCATTAGATCAATGTCTGAGCATTCACAAACCAGATGGGTTTTTCCTCACTGCACTCCGGAGAAGGAGCACATGCTGTTAACTCTACACCATAGACAAGGAATGGAGATACTAAAAAGACAAAAATGTTTTTTCCAGGAAAACTAAAATCTGACCTGTCAAAACCCTATATTGTGCCAGAGGGCTCCCATGGGTTAAGGTGCCTTGCTCAGGTATGGGCAATGAGACTTTAGCCAGCAGCAGACCTCTCTGGTAATTCTTTCTTGAACAATGGCTTCTAAATAGTGTGAATCAGGAAAAGGAAAAGGAAAAAGAAAAGGGGAAAGGGGAAGGGGAAAGGGAGAAAGGAAGAGAGAAAAAGGAAAACAAAAAATAAAGAAAAGTCATAATAAATGTAGCAACATCTGAAAAAAGCAAACTGCAGCAACAGAGGCACCGGACACCAAGTTCACCAAGAGGACTGAAGGAATTGTTTGGTACAAGAAGCCTCATTCATCACATTTCCATAAACCAGAAAATGCTCCCACAGTCCCTTCTTTCAATATTCTAAGACTAACACATATACGCACTCTCACATTTCCTTCCTTCTCCTATCAGTCTTCCCTTATGGAAGAAATCATAGGAAAGGGATGAAGATGTGAAAATTTCTGCAGCTGTTCTGCCAGGGATGAATCCTGAAAGCGGGAAACACAAGGGAACGCGATCGGGACAGAGCACCTGACAAAAGGACCCAGTCTTCGCTGCCAGTTGACTCTTGCTCTTTAAAATTATAACAGTGGAAATTCTTTTTTGGTGATAACCCAGGAGGCAGTTCAGAGCCCAGCGTACAAGGTTGTAAGAAAATAAGATGCGTCTCTTAGCTCAGACCTCCAGGACTGTTTGTCTTTTCTAAAACTTAAGCCACTGCTCAGCACAAATTCTCAGGTTTGATCACCAGAAGGATTTTGGTCTGTAAACTGCCTAACTCTCTAAATATAATAGCTCCCTTCTGTCCAGAAATAGAGGATTCACTAAATTCACCTGCAAGAAACTGTGCCTTCTCCTGAAATTACTTCTCAGATGTTTGAATTCCCTCTCAGGTTACAGCATGAAACCTTTCCTATCTCTCCATTAAAGCAGCAGACAGACAGATGGGATAGTCTTCATCTTTCAGGACTCGGGAAGTTTGTTTCACATTAATTTTAACAGGAACGGGATGCTCAGAGCATCTGTTGAGGTTAAAAGAACCAGGCCCATAGAGTGTGCTCAGTCAAAGCCAGGAAAATCCCAAGCCTGGTAGTCACTCCATAGTGCTGTCATCAATTAAAAAAAAACAGGATAATATAAGTAACGTAGTCTAATGGCCAAATTTTCCCCTCCGCACACCCCTCCAAATCCATGCTGTCTTAGCCAAAAGCAGGGAATTCCAACATTAAAAGAATAAACTGCCCATCCCGAGGCAAGGAACCTGTGGGACTAGCGCAAGAGCCCGCTCACAGCCTTTGCGGAGCAGCAGAAACCAGGCATCTCTGCTCTCCCTGAGGCTAGAGGGGGAGCTGCTGACAGGGGCACGACGGTCACCTTGTCACTGACTGCTCCCCAACCCTGGGCAGCCATGTTGCCTTCCTCTGACCACGCACAAGAAGAGTATAAAAATGTTCACAACCATCTGTGAAAAATCTTCGAGCACTGCCAATAAAAAGCCCGGTGACTGTCGTAGCAGAGATGGAGCTGTACCAGAATCAACACAGGATCTGAATGTCTTCTCTTCATTAATGAGTTTTATCCTCTCTTCATCCTCAGTCTAAGGCGGGGAGGTGTTATTGCCCTTTTGCAAGCTATAAAAATCCCAGCACAGCAGATGGATTAAACACCTCGCCCAAGGTCCCTCGGGACATGCACATCTGCATTGCAAACTGATCCCAAAATGCCACAAACTCAGTCTACTGCCCTTCCCTCCAGCCCAGCCTAATTCTCTGAATTTCAGGATGATTCAAAGCTCTATTTAAAGTCCCTTCAGCTATGGGTGTGTGCAAGGCATTAAGGCTGAGCCAAAAAGTTGGAATTTAGCAGCTCTCGTTGGGATTCATCTTGGTAATAGTGAAACACAGACCTGTGGGGTTTTAACCTGAAATGGAAAAAAGGTGGTATATGTCACCTGCATTATGATGTAAACCCCCAAGAATATACAGTAGCAATGCCAATGTCTTCTCCTTCTAAATTAACCTGTCTCCTTAACAGTCCAGTGGTGGCCACCCAGCCTAGCACAGCCTTCCCAAGCCTGCTGCTTGCCTACATAGCAAGGGCTGCTACGAAACAGGAAAAAACAGATACAGAAGAGCAGCTACTAATATCTCTTGCAGTCTCCCGGTGCAAGGCAAGTGGCCAGGCACTGTTGCACGGTGAAACGAAGGGCAGCCAGGACAGCTGACAAGGTTCAGAGACACACAGGCATGGTTTACTATTCAAACCATGCTGAGCTCTTTAGGTAAGCTTTATTATTACAGATGGAATTGCTTGCCCTATTCCTGATGACCAAAATGGGGCTGCTCTTTGGAATCCTTCAGAGGCTGCTTATAAATCAGAGAACACTTCACCTCTGGACACATGGCGCTAATAGATAATAATGTAAATGGTCTGATATTTTAACCTTAACAGGCATTTGCTTGGGTTATTG
Organism: Chroicocephalus ridibundus; assembly: GCF_963924245.1. NCBI lineage: Eukaryota > Metazoa > Chordata > Aves > Charadriiformes > Laridae > Chroicocephalus > Chroicocephalus ridibundus. The sequence continues at coordinate 12,847,554 of NC_086290.1, read as the reverse complement.
TAGGCAAAAATGAGGTCAGGAACTCTGGTCACGAGCTTTAAGTTAGAAGAGCCTCAGCCTGGGGTCACCTGGCCCACCCTGGCCTTTACAGCACTGTGCCCATAGCTGACACCTAACAGCAACCTGTAGGCTGGAGCTGCAAAGGTGAGAGCGGGCTACACGGTCCTACACAGCTGCACCCCACAGGCACCGCTCACCTCTGCCTCCCAGACCCCATCAGAGTGATTACATCTATTAAGGAACAGCAACAGCAGTAACATGATTGCTGTGAAAATAATTTTGAAGACATCAACCCCTAAACACACACAGGAAATAAAATCTGCTTCTATACGAGCCTTTCCACTTTTCTCACTCATCTGAGGGATGTCCTTTATAAAACATGAGATAAGAGCAGAGTTGTTGTTCAGACTGCATATCTGTGTGGTTCCTTAGATACCACCGAAAGCCCAAAGGCAGGTCTTGGCATCTCATCCCCTTCTTATAAACTCTTTTAGAAAGTTAGAGCTGACTCTGACATGAACATGATGAGAAATGGGGAGCTATCTGTGCCATTCTGGGGAACATGCCAAATCCTGTATTAACAGCCCCCACCCCGTTAAAAACAAAACAAAGCAAAAAACAACAAAAAACAACCCTCCTGTTTGCTACTGATTAGGCAGCCGAATTAAAACTGATGAAGCGATTGGATAGAATCCAAAGCTGTTTATCTGCACATAAATCACAGACATGCTTTACTCAACCAGTATGGATTTACTGAACTAGGGGAAAGACCTCTTATTCAGAATGCTGATTAATACAGCAATTAAAATATCAATGAAGCAAACATTTGGGGTAGAAAGCCGTTAGGGGCTCCTGGAGAAAACATTCCATTAAATATGAATTCAAACAAATTACTAATTAAAAAAAAAATAAAAGGAACTTTTGATAGAGAGTTGGTTTGTTTCTTCTGGTTAAGTATATGATGTTAGAGAAATCAAATTGTAAAGGAGGAAAGAAAGACGCAAATTAACTAGCTGGACATGCCAAAGAAGATTAAAAAGGAAGGCTGATACATATTTTATGACCGCAAGGGAATAAAAAAAAATTAAGAGAGATGTACTGTCAAACCAGACACGGTGTTAATAGCTAAAGTATATGGCAATAAGAACTGCTGTTCCCATAGCTATTAATGTAAACTGAAAATTGGGAGCAGGCTGCAGCAAAAGAAAATAAATCACACCTTTTTTTTTTTCAATTTGAAAATATGTCTGAAATAAATCCCTACCCCCAGCATTCACTTGCTGCATTCCAGCCCCCCAACAGCAAGACAAGGACTGTCATTTCAGCAAGCTACAACTTCCAGGCAAGTGAGACAAGCGACAATTTCTTACTATAAATCATGGCTAATTTATTTATGCAATTTTTCTACTTATCAGAATCACTGGCCTGCAGATTATCTCCCCCTTCCCCTTTGAGTCCTGAGAAACTATTTAACATGGGAAGTGGCTAAGGGGGGCAAAGAGGGGAGAGTGTCATGTAGCCAAGTTACGCATCCCAGCTGGAATTTGGGATGATGTCTTGCAGTTCTGACTCCTTCAGCCAAGTTTCATACAGGAAGCACAAATGCGCCAAGGGCGCAGTGAAACACGCTGGAGCCAATAAATAGCACTTGACTCCATTAACACACTCATGCTATGGATCCCATCACAAAACCCTTAGTCACTTTGCAACGTCTTTGCTCACGAGGTAGCCAACGACTTGCACAAGGGAAAGGTTCAGCAGCCAAGAGGATCCTCTGATGAAGCCTTACAGATGCCGAGCGTGTATGTATGTGGGATGTGTGAATGCAGAGCCCTTCCAGAAGAGGCAAATGCTGCTTGTATATAAAGCTTCTATGGAAATACTGGACACAGAAGGTCGTGGTGCCATCAGTGAGGTAAAGGGCAAATTGTTGTGAGGAACACCACCAGCCCCAGGAAGGCAACCCGCTCTTGGCACAGAGGGTCCTCACCAAGCCTGGGACGGGTAAGGGTATACCAGAGAGGAGCAGGCGTCCCCATTGGTTCATGCAGGTTTTACCCATACACAACAATCTGTTACAGCTGTGCCACAGAAGAGGAATTTGTCACCAAATGACTGTCAGAGGGGATCTTTCTAAGACCCAGTTTTGTCTTCAGTGTTGTATTATTTATCTTTTTTTTTTCCCAGTTACCCACAGAACACGCACAGTGCCGATCCTCTCCTGCTCAGCATGCCTCATGCACCAGTTCCCCTGGGCACCACCAGGAAAAGAAGGTGACTTCACATTTAATTAAATCCCTTTAGAAGACCAGGAAAACGTTTCTAAAATTCTTAGATTAAAATTTTGTAATGCATGCATTACAGGTCTGACGGTTATTTTAAAAAGCTGTTAGTAGCAAGAATAATTTCACCCAGCATAGAAATACCTCCATTTTTGTGCTGGAGTGAGAGATAACTTTGAGGAAAGTAGTTGACAAATTACTTGACAAATTTGTCAACTACCTTGGAGCCATCAAGATGAAAGGCTTTATATAAATGTTGTATGATTTTTTATGTATATATATAAAACACTTTTACGGGACTGTTGATAAAAGCCTGAGCTACAAAGGAACTCTTTCCCCCAGTTGAGAAAAGGCAAGCTGCTAGACAAATCAGTTCAATCTCTGCCTTTCAAACAATATAAAGCAGTATAACTTTCAGGAGCAACACCTCATCTGTTTTTTTTCCAGACTGCCTATCAGGAATCAAGCAGTAAGTAAACATTTGAAAAGTGTTCCTCTGAGAGCAAAGGTTTAGATTTGAGTCACAGGATCCATTGAAAAGAAAAATTGCTTCTGTGCATTGGGACAGTGCCTTCCCTTCTGAAAACTTTATAAAAAGAATAAACGGAGATAATCTTTTTACAAGGTATAGCCCATATGGAAATTCATTATTGTTTCCCTTTAAAAAAAGTCAAGATAGTTCATAAAGTGAGAATGGGGTCACTATTAAAAAAAAAAAACAACATATGCAGAAGATTTCCTAATGACTATATCCAGTAAAAGTATGGTTAAAAAGCTTTATCATAGTCTAAAATGAAGCTCCTGTTGATGAGAACATGAGATAAACAAAAGAGGGGAAGACATAATAAAGCCCTAAATCACTAAGAGCATTTAATGCAGAAGTGGGGGTATATATACCCAAAGATTGTTGATTAAATATTTTAAGCATCCATTCTTCTCCTAGTACAAAACACTCGCTGGAGTAGCTTCAGCGCTGCCACTCCCTGAAGACTGCATTACTGCTTGTTAGCCCCGCTCAATCACTGCTGTGGAGGCGCAGCTGAAAGGAATCATTGTTCCTGCTTTACAAAAGCAAAACTGAACCTCCAGAGAAGGTGAGTGATTTGCGAAGGATTTTACAGCAAGCCAGTGGCACAGCTGGGGGAAGCCAGGAACCCCAACCTAGGGCTGGTGCCTCCCAGCGCTAGACCACGTTGCTTGCGATGTTTCCACTAAGAACGCCATGGAGTTAGGCACTGTTTTCATTCCTGCCTATTCCACATACAGCCATGACTATTAATTTAAGGCTGTCACTAAAAGCATGTATATATACATGGAAGGTCACAGAAGCAGGGCCTGGGATGTTGCTTGAAGACAAGATGTAGGTCTAGATTCTGCTTTCAACAGGTGTGCATCTAAATAAACTCTTTCCTTCAGTGGATTTATACTGGAGATGAAAATTTGATCCTAAAAGGCCTGTAAGCTAAAATTACAGCTGCTTGGAAATACCTTTTTGTTGTAGCCGACATTCACCCAGAATTCAGTTTGATTACACAGTGTAAGTGTGGCAGGCACTTGAGGACAGAGCATAATCCCACACCATATGCACGCTGTGATACCCAGACAAAGCAACGTAAGTCATGGAGCCAGACAGAGTGCCCTGGACGCAACAAGCCGCACACATTTCTTTAAAGCTGATTAATTTAGGTGATCAGATGAGTCGAAGACTCAGAGGGAGCTTTAGTTCATTACTTTTTTTTTGTCTTTGGCTATTTCAAGAAGAGTTTTAAGGGACAGGGGATCTTTTTAGCATATAGTGATGATTCTCATTAGCATTGAAAATATTAATATAAATATGAAAAGAGTTGAAGGGAAGACAGGAAATAACTGCAAACATCTTTAGTGAAAGAAAATGCCTTTCCTCCTCCAAAGACGACAGTTTCTGAGCACCATTCTGAGCAATGAAGGTCAAAGACTTAAAACCCATTGAGCAAAGTTCACTCTTTGCAATTGTTTCTAAACCAGACCCAGCATGCAGTAAGTAGATCTGCCTAGGAAAATCCCAAGACAACTCTTTTCTGACAGTACAGCTTGATTTGTCAACATTGACGCATCCAGTCTTTTGGTTTCACCAGGTTTATCAAAAAAGAGGTGTGAGGGGACCAAGCTTGTCTTGTTGGTCTCTACCAGCACCTTGCACGGCTCCCCGCCAGCTCACACTGCAGGACTCCAAGGAAACAGCTTACAGAGCCTGGGCTTTTACAGCACTGACGGCTCCAGGCCAGCAACCCCAAGCTTGCAGCAGCCATGCCATAGACCAAAGTACTTGAAGCTCAAGCAGATTTTAAGATCAAACTCACAGGGCTTCTAGGATCCCCAATAACCAGTCAAGCAGTTCTCACTAACACAATGTTCATCTGCCTCTGGACTGCCCACAGTACAGAAGTGACTCGCCTGAGCAGGCCTCCTGAGCATAAGCAGCACACAAGTATTCCTTTTTCTCTAGGGACAGTGGCACTCCATCCCTCTGGCTGTGTATCTTTTTGCAGCAGCAGGATTGAGCAACATGGTCCTGTCCTCCCTTGTCAGATGACCAAAGCTACGCTCAGCATATCAACTGCAAATGAACAGTGCATCTGGGATTTCTGGGGCTTACTGAACACATTTCTGCAGATTGTTCTCTGCAAATGGCACCACCTGTTCTCTTCCTGATGCCTCCTTCATGCCTCCTCTTTTTCAGAGGAATCCCAGGCTGGGAGCTGCCTGCAGGGCCAATACTGCCACTTCCCCTGGAACAACTGTGTGTGGACCCCCATCTCTTTGCTAGACAGTCCAAAGGGAAATGAATCACCAGGATGGGACCTTGGTCCCTGGATTGGTTATTCTGACAAACTGTGTTGGGTCCATCGTTCTACAAAACCGGAGAAAAACATTATATATTTCTGTCAAAATAAAAAATTAATTTTCCATAAGGAACTTTTTTATTTTCCAAATAGAAGCTCCAGCCTTTCTAAAGTGGAAACTTCTCCTTGTTTCAGAACTGGGCGCGATCTGTAAATGGTTCTTCTTGTAATGCTACAGTGGAAAAGCAGCACTACAAAGCTAACGCCTTGCAATGCTATTTACTGGGTCTGGGCTATATTCTAGGACCAAACTAATCAATTTCCATTCACCATCCCCCTGCCCATACTGCATCACATGTACCTACACTGAGTGACTGTGAAGTACGAGGTATTTGCTAACAATGAATTCTGGCTAAACACGCCAACAACATTATTTTGGATTTGAACTGGTATAACTAGGGCCTGAATGTCACCTGCCTTTTTAGTTAAACTGTGCTTCCCCCGCCCACTAAACAGCATCTGCAAAAGTTGCATCAGTTCCTTGCACTGCAGCAGACACACACTTTCTGTATCCAAATTACAGAAACCTACCTATCTCACATGAAGTCTGAAATATAAAGTCCTCATTCCCAAAAAAGTCAAGGGAGAAAGTCCCATTGACTCCAATGATAGCAGAGTTAAGGGAGCCCTGAGCCATTTGGAAAACGCTGCATCTAACGTCTGTCATTCTTTGCCTTGTCCAAAATCACAAATAGGCTGTGGCAGCGTCAGAAACAGATGCCAAGTCTTCCAGCTCCCAGATTTGTGCTTTAACTACTTGACACATCCTCTCATCACTGGAGCAGGAGAAACAGAATGATCAGAGACCAAACCCCCTCATGCTGAGCAACCTGAAAACATCATGTTTCAGCACAACAGAGATGAGTATCCTTCCATCACTAACTCACCAGCCCAGAGGCCAAGGACTGGCAGCAGTCCAAGGTCGGAGTCCCAGAAGGTAAACTCTTCAAGAATTAGTGATGTAAAGGCTCCCTCTCAGAGACAGTCCCACTGCAGTCTTCTCTGAACCCCTTGGACTCTGCAAACTTCCTTCTCTGGCATGCCTCTTTGGCCTTCTTCCTTCGAGCTTTCTCATAAGCTTGTTTGTGGATGATTTATCTAAAAAAAAAAAAAAAAAAGGCATTTTTTTCCTTCATTAAAAAAGAAGTGTGCCTGCATTTGGCCGATACAATAATGATATTATAAAGTCCTCTTTGAGGAAGGCTCTCTCTACTTCTGTTAGGTCCTTCCTCTTTCCTGAGTTATATGACTAAGATCTTGGGAAAACAGCTCATAGTCTTCATGGTCAACATCACCTCCCCTTCTTCCCTCTCCCTCATCACAACATTATTTGAAACAACTTAAATGATCCTATGCCTGGTCTGAGCATCAAGTCTGATATAGTCATCATCTCTGAAGGTCCTGCTTTTCATCCATCACTGACCAGGACACAGAATCCCTATTCAGTGTAAACATGACTCAGTTTAATTTTTCCAAAGACCGTTTGTTTACTTTCTGTTAGAGACTAATGAGTAAATATTACTTGGTAGGCTAGAACTTCATGAAGACCAAATACATCCAGATCACTAGATGCAGCATAAACATATGGTCAAAAGTTTGTAATCATCCCCAAGACTACAGAGGCATCCTGTGAGGCAGCCAGGAAAGGAACTGAAGTCAATTTTCTGAATCCCAGTGTAGAGTCTTAAACATAAAGCCATCTTTCCTCCATATCTCTGCTCTCAGCAAACGCTTATTTTCTGAGTTTCTGCCTAGCTATCAAATATCTAAAGCTAGCAGTTATCCATCCTCCAAGTCTGTTACAATTTTAATTGCAATTGGTCTCCTAAGTTGTCATCTCTTCTCGTAGTAATTTTTGCTGAAAATATACCTCCCGTCGTTGCATGGGCTCCATTCTAATCAAGCTATGCTGTTCTCTCCACATGTTTGGCACCGCATTTAAAAATCAAAGTGCCAAATTCCTCTGTGAACTACTCAGATGCAGCACTTACATATGCCTATCAAATGCAGAGAGAAGCCAAACTTTGACCCTAAATAAGCTGATATATGAAAACATGACAGTGTTTCTTTGGCTAGAGGAAAAGAAAGATTACTTATAAAGCCTTTACTTAATTCTTTGTGGCTGTATTACAAAACAAGCAATTATAAATCTCCTCAGATTGTCCTAAACAGTACAAGTAAACTTAACAAAATGAGATACACATGCCAACATCATAAGTGCTTTTCCAAACAGAAACGTTAGGCACAGTTACAGCATCGCTTCATGTCAGTCCAGTCCAGTAGTAATTACAAGTGTTAAGAACATAAAAAGCAGAGACCAGATTCCGAGCAGAACCCAGCCCTTTTCACCTATAGAGAAAATAAAGTTCAAAGAGAACGCAAGAAAGAGTGAGCAAAACATCAGAGATGTAATGAAATCCCCGAGCCTGCCCTATATGCAGAGCTAATGACGGCTCTGTTAGTGAGCTGAAGAGGAATGGCGTAAAGGATGGAGAATCTGCCAGACACTGACAAGCCGAGATAAAATGAAGAGAAACAGTTATAAAGAAAGACTTGTTTTCCCTTGGTGATGAACTACTCTGCACAATTACAGACCCAGAGCAGAGACAGGAATTAGTCTATGGTATCTAACCAAAAAAAGGCGACTGACACCTACTTAAAGGAGGGAAGGTATTGGAAATAAGTCCTTAGTTTAACAACAGAGGAAAGAACTTTCTCATGCCACAAAGCTTCTCCCATTTTACATGGAGATAAAAATGAGACCTTCTCTAGGGAAAACCCATGTGGCATCTGCACCCCAAGGAACAATCCAGCACAAAAGACTGAAGTTTAAGCCTCCACGCTGCTTAATTTAACCAGACCGTCTAACATTTGCCTTTCACTTCTCAGCCAAAAGTCTAAGTCACAAAGTTACTGGCTATTCAGAGAGGTGTACATATCTGTATCTTAAATACGGACCAGCAACTACTAGCACGTTCCCAACCAACTCTGCTTTCTAATAACATGACACCAGCCTAAGCTGTATAAAATACCCCAACAAATTCTGAAACATCCCTGCTTTCACCTTTTAACGACACAGAGGACTGCCTGCATCAAGGCGTGTTTTGATGCTAATCACAGAGCTTTCTGCAGCTCCATACTTCCTTTGCTCAGTGCAAATACACATGTTTGTGGGCATTAATTGGGGCATCTAGGTCCATTATTCAGAGAAGTGAAGGCATGAAGGGACCAACAGATCATTTTCTCTGACCTACTGCTGACAACTCAACTTCCCCAGTTACACAACCGAGTCCAGTAAGTGCTACATATTAGTTGATGAACACTGGTAACGTGCTCTATAGATCCAAAAAATATTCCCGTGAAACACCCAGGGAGCATTACCTTTCCAAGGGTCCTGGAACAACTCTACTAGTATAAATTTTATGGGTTATTATTCAACAACCTCAATGACTCATATGAGAAATGGATCAAATCCTTGATTGTCATTCTCCGACCCCAGCCAAAAAGATTGAGTTCTTTCAGAAAAATGGCTTGCACTTACTCTTGGTAATTTGCATCTACTTTCCTCAGCCTTTACAGCTTCTTTCTTTCACATTTACTGCCAGTGCAACCTCTGCCATTGCTTTCACTGAGCATCACAAACACTTTATTACTAATTTTCAGCTCATCTGCAAAGAGTAGAGATCTCAGAGCAAATGGGATGACAAGCCCTCCGAGCACCTTACAAACTTATGACCGGAACAGAATCTTAGAAACCAAGACTTAGAAACTCACAACCGGAATAAGGAGGTAGTAGCTAAGGTATATCCAGTAAGGGATCTATTGAACCAAGAGACAAAACAGAATATGGACGCATATTGCACGAAAAAATGGATTCATTTCTGCTGTAGAGGAAACAACATCCACACCAGTAAAGATGGCTACTCCTGCAAGAGTTTATGTGTTTGCACTGGGGAAAAAAATCTTGACCAGGAACCAGGTTTCCATCTGAAAGTTTCTGGTAGCTGGAAACTGATAATTTTCAATTTTTCCAATGAAAATCTCAAAGCTTAAAGAAAGATTTCTCTAAAAGCAATCTTTTTACAGGAATAAATTAATTTTCCAACCAGCTCTCCAACATATACATCTATAGTAGCATGTAACAACCAATGCTAGTATTTAGGCTGACCTATTTTCCTCACAAAAAGCAACACTGCTTTATTTCTCTTTGGGACACCACCCATTTTCATCTCAAATAATATGGAATAAAATCTATTATCTTCTCCATTTCCATTGCTGCTGGCAGAGACCAATGCCTTAAATTTTTTTTTTCTTTTCCAGTGTACAGTTAGATCCCTAGCAAGCTCTGCCCATCAGATTATTCCATTAACTTTCCAAATGACATGAGATCACAGTTTTACATTCACTTCCTGATCATTATCAAGGTCCTGGAAAAACTGCATTAATTTTTGAGCAGCTCAAATCCTTATGAGAATTCTGTTACTTAAACACAGTAATCATTAGCTGTGTTGGACAATATGAGCCACTTCCATGCACCGAATGCTGTCATTTAATTTCATTTTCAGACATTGGAAAACTCACCAGTTGATGGTCATTAGATGTTAATGGGGATCCCCATGAAACCTCATTAATTAGGTACTCTGTGCCTCTCAACATATTTAAAATAAAGCAAGAAATATATATCTGTGCCACAAAGAGATAAACATTTTTGTTAATCACTTTCATCATATTAGAATAACTGACTTCAATATCAGTATCAGTTCTTGCATTGTTCACTAATTTTGGTAAATTGACACTGGAAATACATTTGGTCCACTTTTACTCAGACGTGAGGTTCTGGCAGCATGCATTTTTTCGTAAAGCCTTCTAGGCAACACAGATACAAGGCTGTTTTCAGACATGCTCCTTAGAAGTGCTGTAGCAGGCAGGAGACTAAGAGCCCATCTGGAGCAGCGAGACCTGTAGGTGCTTAATTAAGATCAACCGTTGCATTACTAACAGCCATCAGGTCAGCCCTGCTTCAAGGAAACAGTGGAAGTGGAACACAAGAGTAGGATTTTGAACAGGTACTTCTGGGTTTCCAATATTCTCCACAACTCAGTGAAGAGCAAAGCATCCGAGTCCCACGCAACCCTAAGAACAATCCCCACCAGCCTTTCTATAACATGGTTCTGATCAGACAGAAATGCTGTGAGGCTGTAAATCTCCACGTGGTCTATAAATATCAGCTCGTACAACTACAGCACACTTAACATCTTGTTTCGTATTGTGAAGCCACAAAAAATCTAATTTCTTTCTTCACTGTTAGAGATGAAAGAAGGATTCTCAAAATGTACCAATGCTACTGTAGCGCCTTTATTCATATATGGATTATTGATGCAACGAATGGTCATGATGGACAAGGCTGACAAAACACTGCTGGGCTCCCCGGACGAACCCGCTGCATCAGGCAGGAAAGATTCAACTCCACACTTGCTGAGTTTGGAAACCAGAATATTTCTACCTAGTTTGTCATAACTACCTCATTAAGCAAATTATTTCCTTTTCTGCCTGCCCTTAACCATCTAAAAGTTTAGCCTCATTTCCAATTTGAATTTGCCCTTTATTAAATTGAATTCATTGTTCTTTGTGCTACTACTCGTGTTATGTGTCATTTCCTTTTCCCGGTATTAAATGACCCTTGAGATGATCATCCTGCCATTAAACATTTCTTTAGATGAAATTGGCTAAATTCATTCCCACTCTTATATCTCCTTGAATGTTGTGGTCTTCCTTTGGAGACTGGTTTCTGAATTTAAGAGCATGATCTTGGTGCGGGATACTACAGGTGTGATCTTAGCAACAGCATAATAATGCATTTGTAAATTCTCTTATTCTGACGAAGCTGTTTTTCAGCCTTCATGCCTTACAAGTGATTTTGTTCTTCTCAAACACATCACACTAAAATGAAAGGTGTTTTGTTAACTTCCATCAACAAATCCTCCTTTCCCTGACTGCTTTCATTTTGCATCACTCATACTCAGGATACATTTGCTGAAGGCTCTGGTTCAGACCAGACTCTCCCCGTGTGGCACTGCAAACATCTATACACGGAATTAAGGATCCATGGGGTCTCAGTACTGCACCAAGCGTTGTGAGAGTTGGCGACCAGTTATGCGAGAGGCACTGAATTGTGCTGCCAAATAGGGATGAAGTTAAGAACTTGTATGTTTTCCTGAATCTGAATCTTGAACTTTGGTGTACAGGATTTATTGTGGAGTCGGGCACTGTCCAACATCAGTGAGGTTAAAGCAGTTGTGAGTTTCAATTGAATTACCTCTCCCTTCATTTGTATATTTTTTTAACTCAGTCGTATTCTTTCATACACGTACTACCTTCTCACTTTTCACATGCAATTTGACACAGTCATTTCCTCAGCTGTGATCTTTTCCTGTATGTCCTTCTCTGGATTTGGACCAAACCCCACCTTTTGTTACAGAAAACCACTGGTTAACGATCCATTTTTCAATGCATCTGTGTGAGCAAACGCAGCAAATGCTGAGGAGAGCAGATTTTGCAGTGAATCAAGGAAGTAAATGAGTGTGGGAACTGGGGCCCAAAAGCCATTTCAGAAAGACATTTCTGAGCTACCTTAATAGGATCAGCCTGTCATATTTCAAAACAGCATCGATGGACAGAAGTAATAAAACTTGTCTGATCAGTTTAAGCACAGGCATCCCTCACAGTTGCTTTCTGCATGCGTGCACATGCACTCACGCAAGCACACACGCTTCTTCACCCGTAGAATCAAACCTCTTAAATTTCTTCCACAATTAATTTGCAAATAGCTTATAACATAACCGGAGACCCACCTAGAAGACTGCCTTACAGTACGCACATCCTGCCCTCTGAAGGTGCTCATTTCTAAGGCTTTTTTTGAACAAATACGTATATGGATATAAATATAATCTGAACATCTAAATATATGTATGTATATGCACACAGACAGTTATTTATTTATAATTTTGGCCTCATATGCCCCCAGAGAGCAAAACGCTCAGAAATCGTTCTTTCACTGGGGCTGTGGCAGCATGGTGAAAATCTCTCTGCTCTTAATTAGTCAAAAGCTCTTAAACTCATGGAGATATAAACTGCCAGAAGTAGAAATCTATTGAATGTAAGAAATGTGCTTTAGATAAACAGCAGGGAATAAAGTACAAGATGGCCCAGTGTTACTTGGCTTGACGAAGTTTTACTTTCCCCGGATCAGCAGCAGAGCTTTTAGTGTTCCTCCTTTACTTTCAATGAAACTTTACCATGGAATCTTCCCTGTATCATGACCCAGCATTCATAAAAACAATGCAACTGCCTATAGATTTTTCTGATTACATTTCCTAGAGCCAATTTTACACAGGCCGTTTATAAGTTACTCACCAGAAAGCAGAAGAGAAGAACCATTTCCATCCATTTACTAAAACGCAAAAAGCCTCAAACCAAAAAGCAAAAAGCAGCAGCTCCATTTCCTGCATTGTACAGAGCTGGGTGACACCAGCAGTGACTTTTATGATACCATACGCCCTGCTGAACGGTGTTTCACTCAGCTGATGTAGCCTTATTGGAAGGTTAATAAACAGGTGTGATCTTTGGCTAATAAAGGCTGAGTCCCTTATAAAGGAGATACATTTTCAACTTGCAGGGAGAAAGGGCTGGGGGGGGGAACACAGGCAGGAAAAATCTCTGCTGAGGGCACCGTGGGCATGCCAAAATTTGCAAAGCAGGGATGAGGGGCCTTTTATGGAGTTTCACTATGACAGGACATGGGGGCAAGCTGAGCCAGGACTTGCTCTAAAGCACCCTGCAAGGTTCTTTCCCCAGAGCCACATGGCAAACTCAGAAACCAACATCCCAGCTCTCACCTGCTTCTAGGTTTGATGTTACTTATCACTTTGATGAACTGTGTTGCAATTAAAAAGACAAGAGGGAGTTGCCAGCCTGGGGAGATTTTTTTCCTCCAGGATGTGAAAGAGGGAAGGTCTCAGATGCAAACCACCTCTGAAGCACATACATGGAAGCATGAGCTGTACCATCCCTGAGAGATGCAGCTTGGCCACCCCCAGGCACCGAAGAGCCTCCACAGAAAAGAGGAATACTCACCTCCTCTTTCTACCGCTGCTGAGAAAACAGGAAACAAAGTTTGTTTTTATCAAAGCAAGCCTTTTCTCACATGTGTGCCCATTTCTGGAGAACCTAAACCTGGCAGGCTTCTTCCAGCCTCCCAGGAAAGCATTTTCAGCACACCCTGTCCCGAGACCCTCCCTCCCCCTGGTTCCCCACACACGCACTCTCAAATCCCATTGAGGTAAACAAGTGATAAGACTTCGGGATTAGGTCTACTGACCTCAGAAGGAATTTTGCTCAAACAAGAATTAAGCTTGGAAGGATTTTGTCCTTACCAAGAGGCTTCTAAAGGTTTCCCACGTAAGAGGTTCAGGAAAATGACTTGTGGAATTTACATCCCGCTTTGCTCCCTCAGTCACTTTGGCAGCTTATCCTGGAGGGCACCGGAGCTGGCATTCAGACAAGCCGTCAGCTCACAGCCTAACAAATTATTGATTCTCTCCTCACTTTGAGGCAGACAACAACAAACTCCTAAATGCACTGCATCCTTCAATATCTCCCTCTGGAGAAATACCCGTTTGTAACATTGGCAGTAACGGGGCATTTCCATCTCTCAGGCCATGACGGGTGGATGAAGCACTGCGGTTTATGTATTTTGTTATTTTGCCTTCAACCAAGGATTGGTGACTCGGGGAGATTTTTGCGCAGAGTGTGACTTTCAAATCCACACTCAGACACAGTGAGACATACGTGCAAACATTCAAGTGCACATATATAAAATTGATTGAATTTGGAATGCAGAAGGTGTCCAACAGAAAATGGGGTTGAGAGCTTGTTTTCCCCAGTATTACATTATTAAGGAGCAAACACAGTTTTCCATGCGTCATGCACTTAATGAGCTCCAGATTGCAGGATACAAAAAGATCTTGACATTGGCTTGAAGAAACAAAATGTTCAAAATGATCTGGATATATTGAGGCACTTCATCATAAATGGCACATCACCACATTGAGTATCAGTTTTGCAAAATTCCTGTTATTTTTCTGCAACTCATAGCAATGTGTCCCAAGCTTTCTTGTTTTCCTCCTGCCTTCTCCACTGCCCACTCACTAGGGATGTAGGTTCTCCCTTGACCCCCTGCTCTGGAGGGGCCGAACCTTCTGCTGCTGATGGTATGCCAACTCTGCAGCCCCCAAATGCTGAAACAAATGTGCAGCAACCAAAAAGTGCTGGGGATTCATCACTAGACTCATGTCAAGAGCGGCATGAAGAGCAGCATCTACTTCTACCTCTCCGCTTATAGTCACGGAAGCCCCTTATAGTCATTCAGCCCCTCTCATTCGTGTCAAGGGCTAGAAATGAGGGCATTCAACAGAATCCATCACAGATTGTGCCCCTGGGCTATACAGGACAGACCCAGGAGCTGAACCAAGGAGCTGCAGCTCACAGTCTTTTGTTACATCTCGTATGCCATGCCTCCCACTGCCTTGCGCCATCTCACATTAGGACTACAAGGGGTCCCTTGGGCAAGTTCTGCCTGCTCCCAGCTTAGAATACAGATAAATTCAGCAGCCCATCTATTCTGCATTGAAATGCTTCCTCTGCACCTGAAATCGATACGGTTTTCATGCAAATTTTTACTACATGTGCTGCACTGTTTCTAAACATTCATTCAGTCAACACACCTAAATAGTTCTGAAAATGATATTATGGCTTATCAGGCCAATGATCTACAATTTTATATATCCCTAAAAGCTTATTTATAAACAGCAGTATAAACATTGTTAAGGCTATTGTGTGAAACTCTTATACCATTTCCAAGAATGTTTTTTGCAAATGCTAATCTTACCAGAAACATTAAACAGCAAAAAAAATTACTTTTGTTTTCGCCAGTCCATTTCTGATTGAGACTGATATAACAGAGATTTCAAATGTGCAAGAAATACTCTGTACCACAAATACTTCTTATTGTCCCTGTGTATTGCAATATGTCCCAATTTCAAGAGTCTGCTTTGCTTTAGATAACGTTGCCAAGTTACTAAAAAAAAAACCCTCAGCGATGGACTGTTTGCATCCCATGGTCATAATAATGTATCCTGGTGACACTGAAACATCAAGATGTAAACAATCAAGAGACAGAAGGACATTGACCCAATTGGCTAAGTCTAAAAAACTGCAATTCAAAAGCAATGTGGTATTTAGACCATTGAATATGTTATCAGGATAGGTACTTGCAGAACTAGGTGCCAATTTTAGCATTTCTCAGCTGAATTTGCAAACTGAGTTCATATGTTGGGCTCACTGCAGAATAGAGACCTCTAACAGATGCAGATTCATATATGCTGAAGAGGCTGAAACAATCACTCCTAGCCTCAAGGCAGAGAAAAAGGAGAACATTTGTTTTCAATATTTAAATTGACTAAAACTACAGGATAGCTCGTCATTAATACAAACATATAATAACAGGCAGAGGACAGCAGTGAGACAGACATCTATCCTGGCTGGATGGTTTTGCAGCCTTAAAATACACTGGATACAAATCAAGTATGAGCCACCATTAGCTGCAGCAACATTTTAGGTGATGGACTGATAGTGAGAAAAGGTAGATCATGTGTATCTTTTATTGGACTAATATATAAGCTGTTACACATGAGCCTTCAGGCCAAAAAAGTCTTCTGGGAGCTGGCAGCAGAAAGAACATTTCTGGCCCGAAAGCATTTCACTGTTTCAAGCCAAGACAAAGCCTCCACCTCTGTCCATTTTATCTCAAGCAGCTGAAAATATTTTTTGCAGCCTGTTTGTGACAAACAGTCACAATGACAACTAGCACAAACTCAGCAGGCCCAACAGAGAAGTCCTTACCACTTAAGTGCTCTGTTTGCTTTTTGCACTGTCTCTATCCACCCAGGATATTTATAGAGCACAGTCACTGGGATGTTCACAGCCCCATCATGGTGACTTGGCAAGTTTTGCAAGAAGCGCAGTCACGAAAGGAGCAATTCTCTGTGAAATCACACATATACTTTCACCTGTCACTAGTACTTGGGTGTCCCTGGAACTGATCGTTGCAAATCTCTTGGGATTACTGTGCATTTTAGGGAAAGAAAAATAGGTGTTTCTCAGAGACAGCCAAATAGGGATTTGGCCAGGAGTGACTTCTATGTCTCTTTTGATAATGTTTCCATATAAACATAAAGGGCCACTTAGCAGTGACTTGAACAAGGTGTTTCCAAACCAAAAGCGTGAAGGGGTTGGTGTTGGCTGAGTTAAAAACCTGGACTTTGAAATTAGGGACTGCAATAACTCGAACCCTGCCTAGACAAACATAGAACCCAAAACCAAAGACAACTTTATTGTTGTTCACATAATATCAAGAAATGTGTGAGGCACAGAGAGTTTTATGTGATCTGGCCACCAGCATCAGAAACTTAACTGTGGTCTCTTGCATTTCCAAAAGACCTTCTGCACCAGACCATGGGCAGGATTTTGCAGGTCTCTAGGAATTACATGAACCCTGAAACAGGGCTTTGAGCAGAACCAAGACTGAAGTGGTCAGAAAATCTTTGGAAGCTTTTTTCCTTGAGCCAAAAGAATTTGGGAAATCATATCCGTTCTGCTGAAATTGTGTCTGAAAGGAAAAAAAAGGCAAGAAAACTGGAAAAGTTCTGAAAATGGGAAAATCAGACATGGAAAACTTTGAGAATAATAAAATATTCTGATATAAGGTTTTGCTTTAGCATGTTCTGTATTATGCATCTGAAGATAAACATTTCTTAAAACAAAGCTTTTCTGTGAACCCCAAACAAAGCTTTTTTCCCCCTCAGAATTTCATTTCCAGTTTTGAAGTTTTCTGGTTTTGTTCCTACTCAGAATAAGTACAAACACTAAAATCCTACATAAACATAGCTTTTGCCCATCCCACAATTTACACCTGAAACGCCATTCGTCTCTGTAGGGACAACATACCTGAGCACTTCACAAAAAGACCGTTCTGTGCCTCTTGGTATTGTTAGGCATCTAAATATTTTTTAAAATGTGAAGTCAGCTGGTTCGCAAGAAATGAAGCCAGGTAGCCCTAAAGCATACACCAAACTGCATTTCCAGACAAGTCAGTCAGAAGCATAAGGCTATGAATAATCTGTGCACAAATCTCCCCCCAAAAAAAGGAAAAATAATAAAGGCAAAGGGGAGAGGGGAGGAATTCAAACAAGCAGCGTCCCTATGATAATGAGAGTGCTGGAGCACTGCTGTAGTGTAGCCGGGCTGTGGCAGGCGATAACATTCTTTCCCCAGAGGAACCTTTAGGTTTATGACAAATCAGGGATGATGCTCAACAGCTATTTGATGAGCTCCGCAACAGCTGCTGAGGTCTGCATGCCACTGCAACACAGCTGGAAATGCACAATGCCGCAGCATTAAATGGATAATAACTCAGGGCTTGCCAAGCACTGAGTATCACTAACTTTTTCTGATGAGTTATTTGTGTCCATAATCAGCTGTGAAACTCTTTAGGAAAGATGTTCTCTGAAAAGGAGGATTTATCTGAAAAGGAACCCACTGTCATTAATAAAGTTGTCTGGCCTCAAAGCCTCAACAAATCAGATTCAAACCCATGGTGCAGTCTTACGGCAGTTAAATGTTTTCCCAGTGATGGAAATTTAAGGAGTTTTTAAAAGAAAGAAAAAATGGCAAATAAATGAATCAGCGAATCTTTGTCTATCAGAAAGGATGATTTGCTGGTGGAGCAGAAGAATTACCATGCGCCCATCACAGTATGATCACAGATGAAAAATTTTACACCTATTGGAGAGCCATTTTTGACTTGGAAAAAAAAATCCTAATAGCGCAATCACTTACATCTTGATTGTAAGACATTGTCTGCTCTGAGTAAAGGCGGGGACCAGCTCTCGCAGTGAACAGGACCCAGGCAACAAATTGTGGCACAGGCAGTTCCACTTCCTTCAGTCCTGCCAGAAGAAAAAGCCGTATCCACTTCACTGCAAGAAGCATTAAACACCAGGCTGTGTGCAGCCACCCTACAGGGAAAACAAGGGGCAGAACCAAGCCTGTTGCTCTCTTATGGTGAAATGAGTCAGAGTAGGAGGAAATATTGTGTAGAGCGCAGTGGGGGACAGGACTCTCCTCTACTCCCCCTTGCACAAGTACAGGTCGTGCCAACCTAGCTTTTCTAGTTTGGTTGGGGTTTTTTTTGTGCACAGTACAAGAAAGTTCCTGGCACAGCTCTCAGCCAAAAGATCTCTCCCTTCTTTGAGTGATTGCTCTGGCCAGTTATGGGAGCGTCTCTCAGCTGGTGGTGGAGCAGCATCGCAGTTGTCGTCACCATTTCTGGAACTGGGATGCTCTGCAGCTGCTATGTTCTTGGTGAGCGAATGAATCACTGCTCACAAAGAGGCGACAGTGGCAGGTGAGGGCAATCTGCGGAAGGAAGGCAGGGGGCACATTCCTGTCTTTGCCTAAATAAATGAAAGATCTGCCCTCAGTCCAGTCTTAGTCATTCACATGTTGCCACGCTGACCAGTCTTTTCCCGTCCCATACATGCCAAAGGCATCTGCCTTAAAGAATGTAAATTAAATAAGAATCATTGCCTTCTCCTTCATTATACTAATGCCTGGAGCATGAAAAGGGGGGAAAAAACCCAACAGAATCTTACTCTGATTTACATCAGATGCCATTTGTATTTTTCACTGGCTGCCTGAGGGGGAGGGAATCCACAGAATTAATATGGGGGCTCTTTATCGTCAGCAAAGGAAGAGAAACACAAGAAAAGAGCAGAAGGGAGAGGATGAAAAGGGAGTAAGACAGTATTTCAGAGAAGTGTTTATAGATATTGTTTCTTGGGCATTTCACAGGTTCACACTGAGCACGTACGTTGAGGAAGGAGGGGAGGTTTCTACAGCCAACAGCAAAGCCTCTGATTTTCTTCCAGAGGTTTCTACTGCTCCACAACCAAGTCCCATGCACTGCTCCCTAACAGCCTTTTAAGGACAATGATGGCAAGACTCTCCTTTTAGCAGCACCAAATTTGCCAGCATTAAGAGGAAAAGGACTCATTTTAGTGGATCTCAGCATGTTTGACATGCATAGTCTTTCACTGCGGGTAGGGACAGAGCCCACACAGACAAAGGCAGGGCATCCCCTGTAGACTCCTGCTCATATAGTTGTAACAGTGAGCAACTGCAAGGAGCCTGTTGGGGCAGAAGACCCCCCAGCAGGAGCTACAATGCTGAGAAGAACTGTATTAGCTGTATTCTCCATGGACAACCTGATAATGACCGCACAGAGTACAAACTCCTCTTACTCTCCTCACGTGACGGCATGGACATGCCACACTGAGCTCACATGGAGAAGGCGGCAATCAAGCAGAACAAAACAACATCCAGCCTGGTTGTATTGTCTCCCCAAGCAGCCTCCGTGGTAGTCAGGCCTTTTATTCCCTTGCATATGATGACCGATCAGGAGAAACCATAATTTTCAACTCTCAATTTCATCCCAAGTCTTGCACTGGCCGGTCATTTCTTTAAAGCGCTAGTTCCTGTAGTTACACAAAAGTCAGTGCTGTTCCTGGTTCCTAAGGAAATGATACCCAGAGTACAGTCTGCCAGTTGCTTCTTCCTAATAACTCAGAAACTCATGGACTAGTTTTAATCCAGACCAGAGAAAAGTGGAGGTTTCCGGGATAAGTAATTCTCACAAACTTCATGAACAAAAGCTCTGGAGAGAACAAAGATCTAGCAGCTTCAGGAAAGCTTGAAATGTGAACTGGTGCCTTATTAAACTAAACCACGTAGGAAATAGCCTTTTATATGAGACCTAACTACCTTCATCAGGGTTCGCAACCAACCACAAGACACAAATCTGCAGGAAACTAGTATTCATTTGGAACTAAAGACGGAGAGAGAAGACTGAAAATCCGAACAATAAAAGATCAGCCTCCATCCCCACAAATATATGTCAAAACAAAAAGAACCTCAGTCACTTTTTCAGTTTTCAGGCTCTATAAGACAAATTAAACCTCTCCAGACTTGATCTCACAAGGTCTGAAAACCAGTCTGGCAATACGACACTTGGTTCAATGTCTGCAGCTCAACCGTAATTAAAACATGAGACGTAAGAGTCCAATCCAGGGTAGACACAGCTCTGCCTAGGCTACAGAAAACAAAGCCAAAAAACCCCAATCAGACAATTTAATTGCAGAGAAACTCCCCTCCCCTAACATAAGGTTTTAAAAGCATTTGTTTCTAAGGATCGTTAAATTAATAATCATGAAAAACAATGATTTTTACAAAAACTATTTTACTTCCCATCATTAATTCAGCATCTTTGAACTGCTGAAGAGACATGGATAGGAATGGCAAACCTCACGTGTCCTACATGATGTGCCACATCAAGATGGTGCCATTGAAGAGCACTACAGCACCCTCCATGCCCTCACTAAATCTGCCTCGGGGACAAATCCATCCCACACTGTTGGGATTCAGCCGGAACCACCGCTGCAGACCACAACAGTGATAACGCTGGCATTTCTGGTACTGTGTTAACTAACATGGTTTAAGATGCTGGTATTTCAGGCTTCCTGAGCAGATCTATCAGTCGGCTCCCATTTACACTGTCACTGATGGAGGGGGCACCCGCAGGGAATTGGAGCTCTGAAAATACCTCCATGCAGACAGGGCCAGCGAGGCCTCCTCCTCATGGTGATTTACTTCACTGCAGCAATGAAAATTCCTGTCTGGAACGGAGTGCCTGACTGCAAACTTACCACAGCTCCAGGGCTAGCAGAGTCAAAAGGTCACAGTATTTATTTGTTGCTCTTCCAAGATCACTTTCCCATGAACTTGATGGATTCTCAAATGCCTTCTATTGCACAGAAGACTGTGATTAATCTAAGTCTTGGTTCAGTTTGGGACCAGGAGTGTTTTCTTCAAAAAACTCATTCTTAAATTCACTCAGATTCTTAGCAGTTTTAAAAGTGAAAAATTACTTTTAAACTAAAATATATAAAGGTCTTATTTTTCTAAGCAAGTATAATGACTGCAGAAAATGAATTATTCTATTTCTTAATGTAACACACTGCCTGTCAGAGGAAGAATTCCATGCTCAGGATCTTCAGCCGCTCTCTTTTTCCCTTCTCTGTGTTAAGATATGGAAGAAGTCAGTTCTGCTCCCAGGCCTGATACCTACCTTTTGTGCTGTTGCATGTAGAACTTGAATTTCATGTGTGTTTTCTCAGCTAATAAAAGCACTTGTCTCTGTCTCTGAAGTATGGTATTATTTAATTTTTATATAATATAATAGAACATGGTGATTTTATACAGTGTCTCATAACTTTCTCTTCTTTATAAAGCCTCAGTTCCTGGAGCCATGTTGTTACATGAAATTCTCATTAGACAAAAAAAAAAAAAAAAAGGAAAAAAAACATTTTTAGTGCTCAGGGTAAAAAAGAGGAGATTGCAAAAGTGAATACTATAGGTTCAAAAACCAGATGAGCCCTAGCTAATCGTGTTACAGCAGTTTAAGGCATCACCATCCCCAGATGTCTGCCTCAACCATTTGCAGAGGTTACCACTGCTTGAAGCCATGGGCAGAGTAGAACACGTGTCTGCACTTAAACACAACAGCTTACAGCCAGAGAGCTCGATTCATGCCCATCATCCTCACTGGTTTGAGCTAAAAGATGGGTTTTGCACCGGAGATGGAGGCAGCACAGGCTTACCTGCCCCTCTGCCTATTCTGTTAAACAGGGGCCCTGACAGTCGGGGCAGGGCAGACAGCTGGGGCCCCGTCTCCGGCCCCAGGTTCATCAGGCCTCATTTTGGACCCCAGCATTTCAAACAAGCTGTTTTGGAAGCAGTGATGCTAAAGTTACCATGGGACCCAGCCACCCCTGTAACTCCACTTCTCTTATGTCCCAGGTAATCCCACCCTGGCCTTCCAACATCCCTCTTCCAAATCTCCTGACATCCCCACATCACAAACTCTCTCCCACACCCCCAGCCAGGACCTCACTTTCTCCCCACATACCCTCACTAGTGGCCAGATGTTTGCCAAGCTGAGTGCTGCCCATCCGCCGTGCTGCCAGTCCAGCCAGCAGTCAGCCATGGCAGGCCTAAGGTGTCTGCTTCTTGTCTGCTTCTCCCTGGAGGCACTGATTTGGCTCTCTGTCCTCCACCCATCCAGAGTATCTTCATTTGCCCGTGGCAGTAACGCTTTTTGTCCCTTTTCCTGGGAATATCTGTGCATCAGGAACCCTCGACAGCAATGATGCAGCGTGTCTCCCATTGCTCTGCACATAACCTAGCCGCAGTTTAAACTCACGACCTTTGGGGCTTACCCCCTCAAATACAACACTTAACGTCTAGTCCTGAGATTGCCTTTCCACCCTGAACGCTCATCAAAATTAATAAGGCATGAGGTCTTATATGCTAAAACTGGCACATTCCCAGTGGGAAATCAGCTGTCCCAGAAGTCTCAAGCCTGGCAGGAAACTCCAGCTTTCCAAGAGCCTGGAGTTATGTGGGACAAGCTAAATGATGCTACTCAGCAACTGTTTCCCAGAGAAATACAGCAAGGGCCATGACAAGGCCAACAAAGACTAAAAATATCCCAGAGTTTACCCCATGCTCTACATACTGTTTCATTTAATGTGCCATAATTAAGGCTTTTTGTACATACACAGTGATGTATGAAGTGGAATGCTGTCACAACTGGGAATGGCGATGCCTAAGAGACACAAAGACAAGGGGATAGAGGTGCTGTTCAGCACAGAAGACACACCGGAGTCTCAGGGATAAGAGTAAATTGAGAGGAATACCTCAGAAGGAAAAGGTCTGCTCAAGGGGTGATGGTGCGCTACAGTAAAAATTCATCTGTTTAGCTGGATCCCATCAATTTGGTGAATGGAGCTGATTTCAACATTTAAATTTCACTCCGAGTTATGTCTACAAATTGTACTTATTTGAGACTGCAAAGCATCTGTTTAAAGCAAGCTCTAATTTGAGACATTTTTCCCTTTGATAAGATGACGGCATCAAATTCCTAAGTACTAAAAACCAGACAAAAATCAAGAGCTGAGATGCTGCAAGATTTGACATTTTTCATGTAGCAGCAAGCCAGTCTGACACTCTCTCATGGATCCCAGTGTGCTGTTACTACGTGAAGCTCTAATGCCGTTGATAATAGTTAAAGCATGGCAGTTATGTTTCAGGAGCCGAAAATAAAACAAAAAAACTTGAAGTGCCTTTAAACAAACATTATTGAAACCTCTCCTTTTGGTCCTTGAATTCCCACCGGGTAGACACCATACCCTTCATGCAGCCTCTGGCTGCTGATTAATGAAACTTGGCAAAGGGTAGCAAAGCCACGCCAAAGGCAGCACAAAATCCCAAGTTTCTACAAATCCCAGAGGTGAAAATGCACAGACGACAACAGCACACACCCCCCCCCAATCGTTTCCTGACTTCACTTAGCCACGAGTTTGAGTTAAGAGCACTCAAACAGGCTGTGCTTTTCCCTCTGTGCTCCTGACAATGGCTCCACATTCAAAGCAATCACAGCCATCTCCTGTGTACAATTACTGGCCTTTTACAGCCTCACCTTGTCTAACTTCCCACTACGGACCACAGCTCTAGTCAGACACTACGTGCATTTGCAGTAACTTTTCATGTAGTTGCCTGGATTTCAGGCTCCTGTAGGAAACCTGCTGTCTGCAAAGTTAACAGGCATGAAAACATAGAATACAATTCTCACGTAAGCTAAAACTGAGCTTTTTGGATCATTAGTGTTCATAGCACCTAATCATGCTACTGCTAGAATAACGAACCCTTTATGTTCTGCAGATACTGGCTTGAGCTGCGAAAGCCAAACATCCAGACTTGCCGGGTGTTCGTGTTCTACATCACATCTCGGTTTTCGTGCTTTGTTTCATTTATGATTAAAAAGTAATAATCCACATGCCATGTGATTCGAGGATCTACACTCTGGATGGCTCCCAAAGCAAAGCAGCGTCCCTCCCAGGGTCCAGACAGCCCTCAGCAGCAAGATTCAAAAGACAATATACAGGAAGCCGCAACATCCCGGCTTCTTGCCTACAAACCAGCAGCTTGGGACCAATGGCGCAGATAGGTCAGAGCAACACACTGCAGCAACAATCAGAAATATCCAAGGTGACCTTAAACAGGTCCCAGGTCTCTCCTGGAACAAGCAGGAATGCTTGTTCAGCCACTCCACTGCAGCCCTTGAGATACCCCCAACATACCCTACGCAGTGGAGGAGAGGCCAGCCGGTGTCGGGGAGGGAGAGTAACACGCTGCCTGTAGCTGAGGACAGAGCTAGTCCTGGTTTGCTGCTGCACTGCAGTGATGCTTCCCAGGAGGCAAAGCCCAGGAAAACCCACTGAGATAGGTTTGCAGACACCCTGACAAATGCGTCCTAAAAATGACCCATATGAATTTCCCACCCTGTACAAAGTTACTATGCTTCATATCACCACTGGGGTGTGAGGGCAAATGGCTTGCTGACTATGTTAAAGAAATTAACTTTTGTGCTGCTTGGCTGTTTGCAAATAGAAAGCCTTTGAGGCAGGAATCTTGAATCCAAGTAATTGGTTTTTTTAGTCAACTACAAAGGACATTTCACAAAATTTATCCTATGTGTCATGTCATATGTAAAATATATCATAATAGATCCATGCGTCTCCCAAAGCCATGCCTCAGTCCTACTGCTCCTCCTGCATCAAAGTTTGTTAGCTGTGCATGCCCCATGGCAATTTCCATTGCACGTGACATAGGGTAGGTTGTGTGCATGCGCTGGGCAGCAGAAGACCTGTTGAAGACATTCCAAGAACATGCCTGGAGGCACCAGTGCAAAAATCCCAGTCCCAGTTCTGCTTTTGATTTCCTCCTGTGACCCTGGTTAAGCTTTCCTACCTGTGCAAGACCCCAGTCCCCAGGGCTCTTGTGAAGATTAGCTTCTATAAGGCTCTTACGAGAAGAAAAACAAAGTATTTTCCTTGTCGTTGCACAGCCGCCCTTGTGGAAGAGTCCTGGGCTTCTCAACAGAAAAGCAACCAACGGCTTCTGCAGCACAGCAGCCATGTGCTACAGAAGGGATCCAAAAATGTATTTAAAGGGAAAAAAAAGAATGAAAGGTTTCTGGGAATATTTTTTAGTCAGCACCTAGAATGCTGCTGCTGGGAACTTGTGCTCTGCTCAGCTTTACCGGATGATTTAGAAAGACTCCAAACTCCATTTTTCTGTATAAAACAGTGAGAGTGGGAAAGGAAGAAGACAAGGCTGAGAAGACAAAATGCAGAGAGAAAATATGAGACAGGGACTATAAATGAAATGTAAAGTGTTAAGTACCTAGGGAGGACAGGGCAAGAGCGGAAATAATACCCCAGGTATGAAAACCAGAGAAAGGCAGGGGACAAGAAATGCTTACAGATCAGTGAGCGAGCAGTAGCTCCTCTGGGACGAGGTGTGAAAGAATTAATTCAACAGCGAAGTGGGGAAAAGGTAATGAAGAAAGGGCTGGTGTAGCATTTACAGACTGCTCAGAAAAGTCACAGAGGAAGTGCTAATGAAGTGTACATTAGTAGAAGTGCTAATAAAGCGTTGAGGGAGGTGATTCTGTCCCCCCTTTTACTCTGCTCTGGTAAGACCCCACCTGGAGTCCTGCATCCAGCTCTGGACACAGTCCTCAGCACAGGAAAGACATGGACCTGTAGGAGCGGGTCCAGAGGAGGGACACAAAAATGATGAGAGGGCTGGAGCACCTCTCATACAAAGACAGGCTGAGAGAGTTGGGGTTGTTCAGCCTGGAGAAGAGAAGGCTCTGGAGAGACCTTATTGCAGCCTTTCAGTACTTAAAAAGGGCTTATAAGAAACATGGGGACAAATATTTTAGCAGGGCCTCTTGCAATAGGATGAGGGGTAATGGTTTTAAACTAAAAGAGGGTGAATTTAGACTAGATAGAAGGAAGAAACTTTTTACAGTGACGGTGGCAAAACATTGGGACAGGTTGCCCAGAGAGGTAGTAGATGCCCAATCCCTGGAAACATTCGAAGTGGTGAAAAAGGCTCTCAGGCTAGGTGATATGGAGAGAAAGAGGGATGTGTAAACTGCTTGAAGAAGCTGATGAGACACCAAGCATCTTCTGCCCGTGGAGCTACACACTGTCCTTGTCACAATGGCTCCATGCCACCAGTGCACCGGCCTAAAAAGTAATAGTGTAGATCCAGGTGTCATGTACAGCATAAGTGACACAGACCCACAGTCCTTGGTTGTCTTGCATTCAGCACATGGGCATAGCAGGAAGCTGGCCATGTAGTGCCCCACAGACCGAGCTCCAAGCAGCCAGACATCAGGAAACACTGATCATTCAGACGGCAGGATAACAACATACGGCACTGACGGAATACCTGTGATTACCAAAGCACTTTGTAAGTATGAACACAACCTCTTTCTGTCACTAGGAGACAAATTAATATTTGTCCCCATTATACGGGAAGGAACTGAGACACAGAAAGGTTACGTGATTTGTTCTACACAGCAAAAGTGAACAGCAGAGCAAGGAAGATGATGACTGACAGACACAGTCCATGTTTTTCCTCTGCTACTGGTTTTGCCAGACTGCAATGCACTCATACTGGCAGCGATGGGGAGAAAGCACCACACACAAAGTTGGGATTCATATTGGTGACAAGTCTATCCAGCATTATGATAGCAAACTGTAGCTGCCTTTGACAAAATACTACACATTTCAGAGCCAATCTCTGGATATTAGGAGCTAGGACAACACATTCAGAAAGGACGGCTTATTGCAGACACAGACCCCATATAGCAGCAGGTTTTGGTCAGTGACAGACCCAGTAAATACACAGCCCGGGTAGGAATCCCAATCAAGGCTTCTTTTCCCAAAATTCCCACCAAAATCAGAAAAGAGACAGAAGTGCAGAGTGGCCTTGTTACTAGCTGATGAATATGAACAGGCAACTTGAGACTATTCAGTTCCTGGCTGACATATCCTGCTTAGGGGCTATTTTCAAACCAGGGAGAAAAAGAGAATAAAAATATTTCCTCCATGGATCTTGACTTCTCTCCCTTCCTGTAATACTTTCATTGTGCTTGCCAGATTGGAAACCACTTCTGGCCAAAATGTCCCCGCCAGGAACAGAACAGAAAATGAGCTGTCTGCTAATAGGTATCACCTAATAACAGGGAAAGGAGTTATTTCACTTACAGTCCATGCCGATATCTCTGAAGGACCTTGAGAGCAAGGCATTCAGAAGATGAATTCACAAACCCTAAGTACCGGTTTGAACTTCTGACATCTCCTTCACTGCTGAGCGTTAGCCTTGCTGCTGGCTAACACTGGGTGCCCCATTCACCTTGGCCTCTGTGAATTCACTCAGCCTGTGGTGCCCACCAGCAGCTTTTTAGCTGCACACTCATAGCTAGTTCAAACGCAGCCCCCATGCTGAGCTGGTTACATTACCAGCAGTGCAGCAAGTGTAAGTGTAAGTCACTGCTGTAGGGGAAGTGAGATGATGAAGGTCATTAACTTCTCATCCCGAAATCCCATTGCATGCCCAGTCCAGCCTCATCTCGCAGCAGAATGGTCGCTCTTTTGCAGAGCTTGTCTCTTCTCCCATCTCTGAATTAGGCTCAGTTCCCCCTCCAGCTCCCCAAGGGATGCTGTATGTATTTCATGGCCTTCAGCCACACAGAGTTTAGATTGCCCAGAACTTGCAGGGTCAGGAATCTTGGCCATCTCTGTGTTCAGCTAATGACAAGGAAAGGAGAAACGCTAGATCTGGAGGCAGCTGCACTGCTCTGGAAGGGAACTGCACAGAAGCACAGCTGCTCCTTCCCCACGTGACAGTGGCAGCAAGCAGGGACCTGCAGCCCCCTCAGGCTGCCCACAGATCCCTGCCCATTTTGATCTGCTCACACCTCATAACCTTTTTGCCTTGGTATAACTAACTGCAGAAAGCAAGCGGCAAGAGAGGACATCCACCCCAAAAGATAATAAAGCTTTTAAATGAAAAAAAGGTGCAAAAATGTTGGTGTGCGTGTTAGGGGACAGGGAAGCACACACAGGTGGCTACTATATTAAAAGTCAGCATTTGCAAACTCAACGCCGCTAAGCTTACTTTGTTGCTGTCTCTTCCCTTCCCCTCTGCACACGATGGATGCTGAATGGGAAATAGGCACCGCACTTGCTGGGAGAGCCTGACAACTTATAAACCCAGTTCAATTCCCAAGAAACAGCAGTTTTGTAATCATTTGTGCAAGTCAGGTAGAGGTTTACAGTGCTGGACAGGAGGAACTCCCAGAGCACCCGAAAAGCAAAAACGATTCAACCCTCATGTCTAGAGCAAGCTCCAGAAAATTCACACAAATTTCCCCAGCTGAAAACCAGCCCCCATCGCTGGGCTCACACAGGGCAGCTGCTGCAGCCTCCAGCCCTCCCCATGGTCACCCACAAAAGGGGTGGAAAGCTTGGGGAAATGCCAGTGGGCCAGCTCAGAGCATCGAGGCAGCCCCGTGAAAATTGGTGAGGAAGTTGCTCTGCAGCTGCCGGTGGGCTCTAGCTAGCCATGGTCCCAGGACAGGGGGAGAGGCTGTGGGAAACACAAGCCAGAGAGCTGGCTAGGGAGAAAAGGAAAGTTCCCCAATGGTTAATGTGTCTTCAAGCAGGGCAAAATCCAGCTCCCTTCATAGGGTAAAGGTGAAATGCGGCTCCACGCGGCTCTACACAGCCCCATGTGGCGGTGAGAACGCTGCCTCAGCACGGACACTTCGACCTCTCTTCCGAGCATATGAAAACTATTGTGCCTTATCAGCTCTCCTCCACTGGAAACCTCCTGCAATCCCATGCTGGGGACTTAGGAAGAGGTCAGGGAGGGAGAGTTTTACACGCTGAATCATTCCCAGACAAATCGTTTCCTTATTATATATGGCAGCCTCCCACGGACGGACTGCCAGAGGGACCTCTGAAATCGTATTAGGTGCCTTTCCCTCGCTCCTCTTTATCCCCCCTGTCGTCCTTCTCTTTCTTGAAACATTATAGCTCACAGTCCCACCGGAGAGGGTCCAGGGGGTCATGAGCACTCAAACAGTCCAAGGGGCCCGAGGAAGGGAGCAGCGTGAGCGCTCACTGTAAATCGCTCCAGGCTCAGCAACTCCAGCCCCACTCTCTGCATGGAGCGACCGCGCTCCCAGCTCACACTCCCAGCCCTTTGCGGGACTTGCAGCCAGATGTTGGGATCCAGCAAGGCCAGCAGCAGAGCTGCTCTCCAGGCCCGCAAGGCCATTGCTCTGGCAGGCTGCCGACCGTGCCTGCAGGTTTGGTGTGTGCGCTCCCACCACGTCTACCCGTGCCCTGGGCTCGCTGGATGCAAATCAGGAGCCACAGAGCTGTTTTTGCAGAAAGCATCAAAGAGGAGTTAATAAGCCCCGAGGAGGCACTTAGCTCTGCCATGCCAAAGCTCTGGTTACAGCCTCCAGGCTCGCACCCAGCCAGCCAGGAGCGGCTGGGGGGTGGGGGTAATTCCTCCCACCAAACCACACCGGCTGGCGTGGAGGATGACTTGTGCTGGGAGGTGCAGGGCTTCCTGCTGGAAGGGCTGCGTGCCCGTGCCTCCTGCGCTGCGGCTGCTGGCTGCCGGTGAGAGGAGGGCGGGTGATGGAGGAGCACGAGCAGCGGCTGCGAGCCCCTCTGTGAGGCCTGGGGAGATTAACAAGACACTGAAACTTCACGCGGGCGGTTTCTGATGTCAGCAGAGCGCCTTGATGGAATTACAGCAGCATTATTGTGCGCGGCTGGGGGTAAATTATTCCTTATGTAACTTTTATTTAACATAGTAACTTCCCTTGTAAACCACACTGCTCGGGCCCCAGTCGCTGCAGGGACGTTGCCGATCGAGGCTGTGACAGAAGTTATGCCAGATCTGAATCAAACACACAAACCCCTCTGAGGTTCCTCAAAATGCGCTCAAGGGCTTTTCGGCAGGGCTGGGTCCGACAGTTCATGGCACGTGCTTGGGCCACTTCTGGTTTGTTACCCAGACGTAGCGATTCCCCTGCAGAAGGAGGGCTGGCGCTGCCACACAGCAGTACAAGGTTTCCATTTATTCCTGCAGAACTGAATAGCGGTTCTCATGATGCCTCTCCACTCAAATGCCTCAGAGCCTCAAGAGTCATTAGGGTGTCAGGGAAAACAGAAATCTCCTCTACACACTCACAATTTCCTAAAAATTGTATCATCAAACCTGGCCACTGGCCATCTCTCCGTGTTGTCGTTTGTTTTCTCCTACCCTCTGTGCTCTGCTTTATCTTGCTGGGGAACAGCTGCCCTGCAGAGCTTTCTTCTGTTTCAGAAGTGTTCAGCAGCAAATTACTGACAGCCCCACGATGTTGTAACAGGTACAACAACATGTAAGGGTCACCTAGCATCAACCAATTCATCCACAGCAGGACATAGGGATTTGTGACAAACTATTTCAGGTTCCAGCTTGGGAGTGACTTGTCACCTTAAGAACCCACAGCCTTAGAAGCCACAGGTGTGGTGTCCAGCATGAGGCTGAACTCACATGGTGACTGTCCTACAGAGGTACCAATCCCATCTTAGCCTCTAGGTTCCTCTGAACCTTACTAGAGGTGCTGTGAACCTTAGGTGAGTAAAGCAAGTCCCAGGTCTGGGAAATGAAACAAAAACTGCAAGTAGAATTTTATTGCTTTGAAACGACTCTGGTATCTGGACCCACAGGAATTTGCACAGCATGCACGTACTTTCTCCTATCAGCAGAGCACCTTGGTGTCCCTCGTGGCTGACACGGCACTGAAACGTCACCGTGCAGAGTCCTCATCTCCAGCACATGTCAACACAGAAACACTCCTGCACAACTGTGAGAGCTCTCCCAAGAGAAGCAAGTGCCCACTCCTGCAGGCACCCATGAGGCACAGCCCCGCTCCCAAACCTGGCAAGTACCAGCCTTCCACCTTCCACCCTCCGATTTCATTTGCCCCAGGCCTGAATCAGCTCAGAGTGGCCCAGGTTATTGTTCTATTTTTCCCGCAGTCCCTCTGTCCAGTTACTGCATTACGCAAAAGAAAAGGAGACCACAATTGCTCTGAACAGCACATACACTAGACAAGAAAGGAAAAGGCTTTCAGTACTGCGACTGCAGTACTGAAAGGACATGGAGATTACTTGCTCAGGGTTACACAAGCAGGCCATGGCAGAGGCAAGAATTAAACCAAAATCCCCCAAGTCCCATGCCAGTGCCTTTACTACAGGCCTTTCTTCTCTGCTTGTGAAGGAGCATCTTCGCCTTTCAAGGGCAAAGCAGGGAAAATGGCAATGCTGCTTTGTTTCCTTCCTGCAGCACAAGCAGAAAATGAGAGTTACAGCATAGCCAGGTGGGACTGAAGACAGAGCACTTGGAGCAGCAGTGTAATTTTTTTGTCAATTAATGAAGATGTGCTACAGCCAGAGACCTCCCTTCCTCCAGCTGTGAGCTGCTTCCACCTCCTGAACTGTTTGGACCACTTCCCCACTCCCTCCCCACAGCCTATCTGGCAGAGTTACGGAGAGGTGGACACTTGGGCTAGCAGAGCTGTCTACCTTCACTTGCTTTGCTTCTCACCAATTCCTGCATCACCACAGAACACCAACTTCATGTTTTAGAGCAGCTTTAATTGGGAGCAATGCTGAATGCTCAGTAACTGGCTCGCTCTTTGGGTACCAGAGACGGCTCCGACACTATTTTTTATTCCTAATTGGACAATTCTGCCAGCACAAATCCGAAAGCACAACCAAAGCAAGTAACTGCTGAGACTCTGCATGTGTTTTGAGAGAGCCCCCATGCAATCTTTACCTCTCACTTTCCTCCTTGAGCAGTGGGACAAAAAGGAGAAGATGCATTTGACCTTCCCAGACTGGGAGGCTATGATGATTTGTGACGACATCTCTCCTTTAGCAGAATGGACCAACCTTATTCTCAAAAACAGACTTCAAATATCAAGTCAAGAAAATAAAGTCATAAAATCAGAGCAGAAACTGACCAATGCGTTACTGAGTAACTTTTGTCAGAGCCAGATATTTCAGATAACGACCACTCTCTCTGCTGATAGAATTAAGCTGCCACATCTCAATGTTTCTCCAATGTACACCCCATGAAGAAGCCTGCTCTAGTAGTCTGGAAATGAAACAAAGCTTCTCTGATTTCCTGAAAAATAGATAAAGGTTACTGAAAGATCAGTGCAGCCTCAGCATAGGGTGATCATAATGTCCATTTTCAGAGAATCCTGAAAGTCCCGATAATAAATAAGCCAATTTCTCTGTGAAGTGGTAAAGAACAATACTTGACTAAAGAAACAAAGAAAATGGCATTCTGCATTCTCTACCCAGCCTCAGACTCTTTCTACAGAAAACAGACTGTTTCCAAACAAAACCACTTTCCAAGCTTGCCACAACAGCCCTGTTTTCTGCTTTAAAAACATTCTGTGTGAGTCCAAGCCTCCTTCTGCACTTTGGTGGAAATCCTATACTGCTCATCATATAGACTGAACTTGAAACCGAGCAAGTTTTCCAACTTTGTTTTGAGATACCAGCTTCATACAATAGCAGGGTTCCAGGCAACGGCTCCTCCAAGTGTAAACCAGCCAGATCTAAGACTGATTATTGCCCTTTATACGAGCCCAAGCACAGCAGAAACAACAAGCTTTGATTTAAAAACAGGGAAACTATCATGGCAGTGAAAATCTGAAATGCCATCAGAGTCATCGTGCAGTTTTTCATATGTCACTCTGTTATTAAATCACAGTTTGGTGTACAGAAGATGGGTTGAGGACTGAGTCTAATTCCAGACCTAACATTTTTTCTTTGGACTGAAGTCTCTTCATTTAAGGAGCTGCAGTTTTAATGATTTACATCCAAGTATGCCAACTCTTTATTTGGCTTTTTATGTGGCTTGAGGCATATGTTAAATAGGATCATAATATTTACTTACCTCACCAAAGTGGTGGGAGACTTAATGTACCAACTTGCATTTTAATGTGATACAAAAAGATATTGTCTGCAGTAGTTTCAGGCACTATCTTGAACCCCCATGTTCAGTTCTTAAGGATCTAAAAATCACATATTTTTGTGATGTTCTCTCTATTTTGTTCTGCGCAAAAAGGTAATAGCATTAGAATCCTAACAGCCCCCATTTCCAATACTGCAAATTCACAGCAGAAGCAGGCTGGAAGGAAGGTAGCTAATTTTTTTTTCTTATTCTGTGATTTGTGCCAGTTAATAAAGAAAAAAGGAATTAAAACTTCATCAATCACAGCTTTGACTAGAAAAAGAAGAGAGAAAGAAAGCCATGAAATTTTCCTTTCCTTGCTCTATAAGCAGCATTTATTACAATTTTCAGGTGTTTTCTGTAATATATTAAGTTAAAAATCAAAAAGACAAAACTATGATTTCTTGGTTGATGGCAATTCTTCAATTAGCTTATGTTTGCACAGAGTTTTGAAGATGTAAACAATTATTGTAAGTATTAAAATATTATTTACTGATTTTGCTGGGAGAGAACTTCAGCACAGGTAATCCACCAGAGAGGAACAAAACAAACTGGCTGGCAGTTCTGAAAAGCCATAACCCAAGAAGCGCCCGTGATGTGCCCTGATCCTGAACACAGGTGAATCTTCTACAGAGACTGTATCACTTCAAGCAGTAAACTTGATGCACATCCACGGTAAAAAGGCTTAACTCTTATACAGCCATTTCCATCCTCATACTTACAAGTAATATTTACCTAGAACTCTGCATTACTAGATATGCTTTCCATGATGGGAGATGGACAGGAAACATGCAGAAAGCACACAGTCATCCAGGTAAAAGACTTAAGGCTGTAACTGGATGACCCAAGACCCCCAAGTCCCAACTCAACACTGTGAGCATGTAGCTGTGCTGCCTCCCCTGGGTCACACCAGGGAATTCACACACGCAGAAGGCCTTGGCAGAATCACTGAGCATTTGAGCTCCATCACTCAATGGGAAATACGGAACAAGCCCTACAGGAAAAACAGGCAACTGTCCTCTGCTCAAGAATGAGACAAGACTAGGAGGACCATGCCCCATCAGCAACTTTGTCTTGAGTAAGAAACATGTCTTATGCTGCCTGAACCAATCCCTCCCTGAGTGTTTATGAATCCTTTCACCCACCCCCAGCTCACTGCCTGCCCCAAGGCTCTTTGCCTATTCTTTAATATCACCAGTAAAACGTAGGAGCACTGAGAAGTCAATCAAACAGGAACTTTTCACTCCTCTCCATGCCTTCCCAGCTACAAACAACTTTTCCTTAGTGCTCAATCAACGTCCCAAACACTTCTCCTTTTCTTCAGGAAACACCTGAGTAAACAGGTGCGTAACAGACTGCTCTCGAGTCCAGCAAATCCCCTGGGAAGCAGCTCACAGCTAAGCTGTCCTGCCTAATTGTTGGTCCCATTTTCCATCCTTGGGTGAAGATAGGATTCATGGAAGACCCATCAGGCAGTGTGGTCTTGTGGCTCAGACAAAAACTCGTGTGGATCGGAAGTGCTGGTTTCATTTCCAGATCTGGTTTGTTGACCTGGGATGCATTAGCACAGGTCTGTCAGCCTCCACCTCCCAAAGTGCATTCAGCATTTAAAACAGTTAGCTCTTGGAAGAGATACCACTGCTGTCTAAATGGGCAGAAGAAGCTGTGACTAGATGAGGTGATTGAGGAGCAGAATATTAAAGTGCAGGAAGGCCAGGAGAGCTGCTGCTAATGCCTTTTTAGATTTCTCCCACCCTTGAAAATCTGCAACCGTCTGAAGCCATCTCCCAGGACATGCTTGTAGCCTGCCTATGTATCCCTGATCTCTGCTGGACCTTCCTGGATATTGCTGAAAGAAGCATAAATGCTAGAAAAGCTGAGAGCCACCTGCTAAACCCAAATCATTTCCATCTGTGACTCAACAGAGTATTGGAACCCAAGGCTATTGAAATGAATGGCTGGTATCAGCCATCCGCTGCACGACCTGCATCGCTCTCCCACACTACTTTGACCTCAACTGAGACCATTTGCATTTTTACTTCTTCCGCAGTGGCATGAATTAATGATTGATCATGGACCTTCACCATGAATCTCTAGGCTTCTGTCAGCCAGTGTCACAAACTTAACATTATCTAATTGTAAGTTTTCCCATTTAATTGCAATATACACCTGCTCAATGTCCCTCTGTGTGTGGAAAAGCATCATACTTCATTTAAAAAGCCCTCATTTAAATTCAACAGCTAGCTGCACAGATTTAACCATTAAACTGATTTATGTTGCATAAAAGATCAAACCAGATCGCACCTTGTGGCCAAATAACCATAAAAGGTTTCTGTAAAGATCATTAATTCACCTCCCTGGGCAGTTAGTTTAGCAGTAAATATGACTTAGATGACTTTATCCAGTTAACCTTAATCAATTTGTTATTATGATTAGTCACCCTAAATAATACAAACGTGAGAGGGGAAGGTGCTACAGTTCAGACCCTGGTAATGAACAGTCCGGCACTGCACTGACCCTGGATTCCGACACTCCTGGGAAACCAGCATCTGTCCTCTGCCTGCACCCTGGGGACCACAACCGACCTGTGCCAGGGAGAGCATCCCAGAGGCTGGATTTGCCTGACTGTTTTCAGGGGACTGAGATAAACAGATCCCACCACTGCAACACGAGAAAGGGAGGAAGACGAGGGCAGAGGGGGACAAAAGGCAAGGACAGCCCATTCACCCCATGCTAGGAGGGAAGCTGGCCCAGCCGTCCGCATACCAGCTTGAGATCTGGCAAGGTTTTATTTGGCAGACCCTGCTCTGTCACAGACTTCCAGAGCGACCTTGGCCAAGGTATTTCATCTTACTGTATCTCAGCTCCCCAGCTGTTAAGCAGGGATGACACTGCTTCCCTCTCTCACAGGAGTGGTCTTAAAGTTTGTGAGGCATTCCAGCATCACAGCCCTGGGAGCCATAAAAACTCCTTAAGCAGGCAGATCCATCACGCTCAGTGCTCCGTTCTCCCCTCACCCCGGCACAGCTCCATCGACTTCAACCCATTTACCCTGTCATGGAGGACATGAAATCAGAGTCAGGCCCTTGATCTGGCAAAGGGATTGCCTCTTGCTTGGCGTCACTGCAATAACCAGCAAAATGGGACCCAGTGGGGGCTATAGCAACGTAAGTGATCATCAGTACTAAAAGAAATAGGCCCATATCTCGGCCACCAAAGTCATTCACACCTGAGGAAAGCACATTATGCTGACAGCCCAGCACTCCCTATGCAAACTGCTGATACTACCTTACAGCCTTTTACACCAGTTTGGAAATACATGGAATAGAAGAAGAGAAGGGGCTTAAGTCTTAACATACATACTGGTATAAGTCATCAGTAAATTCATGCAGTCAGTGGAACAACATTGGTTTAAAGAGAAAAACAGGATTTAAGATGTTTGGGTGTCTTCCCCCCATCCTCCCGAGAGGCAGAGCCTTGCTCCTGTCACACGGCTGCACTTGGTATGCAGTCAGCGCATCAGTAAATCATGACTCCCCGCGTGAAAGGGCTCATTCTGTCTGTGTGCGTTTCTCTGTCTGTGTGTTCAGTCTCGCCAGGGCAAGGAAAGCACTTTATCCTTCATTTCTATGCTCAGCCACATGCTTCTCCAGCCTTCCTGCATTGTGTATGCAACTCTGAGAATGTGGAATACTTCTTTTTCCAAAATGCATGCATCTCCACCTCCCAGGAAAAGAACTCCAAACCTACATCTACATCCATCATAAAGTGCTGGACATTTTCTCCTAAACCCAGCTCCTACTTCAGGCGGCATTTGATCAGAACAGAAAAGAGCATGATGAAAACCAGCCAGTAAGGACCTTGTCACTGACCCCAGTGGCCTTTAGTTGAGGTTCTCTGTGTTCAATTACTTACAGTCATTATTACTAAAGCAGAGGTTTGAGCGTACCTTGCAACCTGCAAAGCCACTAATGTGGAACACAGCACGTGAGAAGAGACAGTATAATTCATTTGGGAAACTTAACATGCTAATAGAGATCCTTTCCTTCAATGCCAGCGATCCTTTCCATGAACTGGGTTGCATAATCATTTATTCTTGGATATAAATTTAGCTTTCTACAAGTAACGAAAGGGAATTGTGAATTTTCACAGCTTACAGGAAACCTCTGTTCCTATGATAATAGTTTGCATTCTTCTGGATCTGGGTGCAGGACTGTGGCCAAAGCACTATTATGGAAACCTAATAGTCTACCCCCATTCTTAGCGACATTCCAAATCCACAGAAATAAGAGCACCAATAAAGTCTGAAAAGAAGATCTGATGAATTTCAAGAAAAGTGGGGCCTGACTTTGTGCAGCATTTAAGAAGCACGTGCTTAAAATTAAGCATGTACATAGGGGTCATCGACTTCAACGGGGCTTATTCATGGGCCTAAGTTATGTCTTGATTTGGGATCTGAAAGCTTCACCATTAGAAAGCCAATGCACAGAAGACTTTTCATTTTTATGATTAAAGGCATATCACATCAATCTCGTATCAACAAGGAGACTTTATTTATAGAATATGATATTAAATCTGAATTCCTTTCAAATATTGGGAGTGTTTTGTTACATTACGCATCCAGGTGCTACATGTGATTTTGACAGACAGGCTCATCTGAGAGGTGCCAATTAACAAACACACTCAGAAGCAGAGCGTGACAAAAGTCACAACATCATCAGAGAAGGAATGTGTTTTCTCTCACAGGAGGACATAGCAATGAGGAAAAAAGTTTGCTCATCTCCTCAAACAATATGTGAATAGTTCCCTTCAATTACCCCATTACTCTTTTATGAACTATAAAGTGACATCACAAAGAATTTTAATAACAGGATGAAGAAATTATTATGTATTACATTTCTATTTTATGTAATACATCTCCTTTGTTACTAATGAGTTAGAGAGAGTTAAAACTTGATGAAAAGGCTGTTGATTTTTTATCGTCATGTTTGCTTTTAAATTCACTGGAGTGCTTAAGCGAGCCGGTGAGTTCCACATTTGTTCCTAATCTGCTCTGAAGGAAGGGGGCCAGCGGCAGGGCAAAACAGGCAGTGTCTGGCACTTCTGCTTATTTTCAGATAGAGTTTAAGGCAGGAGTCCAGACCTGGAGGGCGTTTTAAAATACTGATCTTGAATTTCTACAGCACTTTTCTTCTTGGGAGGATATAATGGTGTCTTACACACTATGGCCACAATTCTACACTGCATTTATTCATGCTTCATGTATGAAAAAGGGGATAAATTTTAGGAGGATTGGGCCTAGAGGTCACCATGGCCACTGTTTAAGGCACACTGTTGGTGTTTAGTGGTATGGAGAAGAAAATCCTGCATGACTTCTTATTCTATTAAATCTGCCAAGAAATAACCATGCAAAATGGAACTGGCACCTCTTCACTTCTGAAAAGTGCCAAGTGATAATTAACGATTTCAAATGTCAGAAACTTCATTTAATATCTTTCCTGGAGACTAGTGACACCATGCCTGACCGAATCAGCAGCAACAACTCTCTCGTCTGAGTCATCAACTGCCAACCCTAAGAGTCTTTCTTTAGGACCAGGCCTGCTCAGACATAATTTCCTAC
Source organism: Chroicocephalus ridibundus (assembly GCF_963924245.1). Classification (NCBI taxonomy): domain Eukaryota; kingdom Metazoa; phylum Chordata; class Aves; order Charadriiformes; family Laridae; genus Chroicocephalus; species Chroicocephalus ridibundus. Next base: position 12,808,579 of record NC_086290.1, on the reverse strand, counting down.
ACAAGATCTGGCAAGAGCACAACGTGCCCAAGGCTATGACTACACGCTGCTGATAGGTGAGGCGCTCTGTCCTACTGGTAACCCAAAACAGCCCAACTCACCCCTCCAGTCATGTCTTTGTAGACGTTACCTGTTGCTGACTCACATCCTGCCAAAGAAGTAACAATCCCATACAAGAACCAGCTCTGATCCTCACGTTGCTTCCTACCAAGTGTGTACAACCAGAGGACTCCCAAGCCTCATCTACAGCATGAGGTACTGCGATGCATATTTATGATACTGAACTCCTGAGCAAGAAGCTTTGCAATTCAAGCCTGTTTTTACATCATAACGTAAAGAAAAGAGAAGATTTTTAGCACCAAAGAAATCAATGTGTTTTCAAGTCACTTGGCGCAACCCCCCTGGATGGTTAGTTTTTCTTTTGATCTCAGTGAACTGCTTTCAAAACTTTCCTATTTCTGAGAGAGAGAAAAAGATCCCATTTTGTTCGGCAACAACTTTAATTTGTATGCAACTTACTTTCTTTTTTTGTCAACCTCAGACAAGGGTAACAGGTTAATTGCTGGTTTTCTTGGTATAACGGATGCCAATTATAAGGTGTGTGTTAAACTCCTATGTTCTAGTTACGAGAAAAAATAGATCACGCATACCATCCACGCTCTGCTATCCACAGTAACAAGAAGTTGGAATATCACAGGTAGCGGAAAACAAAAAAAAGATAATGAAAATAGTAAAGAGACACCTCGCTCCTGTTAGTCAGCACAGAGACAAAGCTGAAAAGCCCTGCCTAATCTGAGCCAACCCCCCAGCTCTCATTAGGCTGGGAGCTTACGTGCTCAGTCTCCACATACGTCCTGTGCATTCCCTGCACGGTGAGCAAATCCTCCCAGACCCCAGTGCCATGGGGGCTGCAGAGCTCTCCGAGTGCTCTGCTGGTTTGGACCAAACATCAGCCACGTTTACAAGTTCCAGCTGTGCCAGAGCCATTGCTGACCCCATGATCAGTGTGATGGTTACAGCACAGGTCCACCCGTCTTCTGCAGGAGACACAAATGTTTACTCACGCCTGTAACATGCTTATGGCCTGAAAGAATCCACAGAGCTACACACTAGTTTAAGAAGCTTACTAACGGACTTGGCAGACAAGAAAAAGAAAATGTGTAGGATTTAACGTTTTTCTTGTTTCTTTAAATCTGGAAACACTTGGCAGATGCAATTAACCTTGTGTGGTCGTCTCTTCCCATGGCTTCATGCGGCTGCGTAACATTCTCATCCAAATGGCTCGTTTGGTGCAAAGTTCCTCTTCAGGGAGTTTTCTTCCAATTTTTCCCCACTCTTCAAGTGGTCTTAAAGAAAGGACTTGGGCAGCTGGACTTCAAATGACCCTTGAATGCTGTGCTTACTTTCACAGCAGGATGCATCAACTGCCTCATCAAATGAGTCTCAAGCAGACAGGTTTGTTGATTGGGAGAGCAAAGTCTCAAGCTGAGGGTAAAGGGTATGTCACAAATATTAGCGTAAGTACAGTGAAGGCCCTATATCCTTGCAGAGAACAGTGTTTGCCCTAGGCTAAAGTCTGTGCTAATATTTTGAATTTATATCACATCTTCTCAGCTGATCTTATGGGAAAAAGGCTGATTGGATTTTATAGCTCAACAGCTAATAGGATTCTACAGGATTTAATAAAGAAAGAAACTGCTGTTATAGGTTTAACTATCCTGTAACAAGGAATACAGAACTGTCTTAAATGTCAATATTTCATAAAATATTTGCACCGAAAATAGAGTTGCAAATCCATGTTATGTGTTGTTTAAATTTAAATACCTGGACGCATAGCTGCTGATGTACCCTATACTGAGAAAAAAAAGATATCCTATCATTTTATAGCCTAAAACTCTGACATCTGCAGTATCTTCCACTCCAGGTGTTCCCTTTGCTTTGAAAATTTGGATTCAGAGGAAAAAGAAAATTTGACTCCGCAAAAGCTTAATCCAGAACCAAGGTAGATCAAAATGAATTTAGGCACTGCTACTTACAGAACATCCACTGAGGTGTATGGAAGACTAATAGACCCTGGGCTGATATTGCCAGTTATCCCCTCTGCAACACTCAGAGTCTCCCCAGGCACCCGTGAGCCTCCTTTTTATAGTACCACTGGTGCTTTGCAAACAGGGATATGGCAGCCCGAGCTTCTTCCCTGACACTGAGAGCTCCCATGGGCAGCCAACTCTGCAGCTGACCAGAAACAAGCGTTAACACCACAGGGCACCAAGAGGTTGGTGTTTTTATCAAACTGGTTTTGAGGAGAACTCAACTGAGCTAACCAGAGAAGGAAAGAATCAGTAACAATTTGTACCCAGGCCCAAGGGTGGGATTGACTAGAAAGGAAACAAAATCTTGAAGGAAGCACATGAAGGACCACAAAGTCCCAGACGGACTAGATACTGAAGCATGGATTGAGCCCAGCTGATTTTGACAGCTCTCTACAAACAAGATCCTTAGGAAGCTAGGTCCCACCTGATGAACTGACTGGGACAAAAAGAGCTGCTCTGCAAATTGGGCCTTGCCAGAGAAGAGCCAGATAAGTGTATGACAAAGACCATACCCAATCCTAGGGAGAAGATCTGACAAGTCAGACTCAGGAGCCAGAAGCTATTTATAATGGAAGCAAAAAAATCAACTCTCAACTATAACCTTGGAAGAAACAGGCTTGCTGAGCCAAGCATCATCTCCTAGATAACAATCTAATGAGAAATCTCTCCCCAGCTCCGTCCCTCCCTCCCCTCCTCCATTTGTGCCTTCCTTTGATGTACAGCTGCAAGGGCTTGCCAGGTGCAATCTGCTTTATTGAGTAATATGCATATAGCTTTGTAAAATATTCTGAAGACTTCAGATAAATCTGGATTCCATGTTTTATGTCTTTGAGTTTCAGCTCCTGACAGAGAAGTTCGGCAGCTGCTGGCTGAGCGCATCTCCTCACTTGGAAGGCACTGAACCTCCCCTCTTCAGCTTGCAGGCAGGAGTGCAGAAGCTGAGGTGCAGGACAGCCCTGCATCTTTCTACAAGAAAAGGCTGGGCAGGGAGCTGACTCTTGGGGAGGGGAAGGTAACTGAATGTGAGTTCACAGGGAATTCACTCACTTGTGTTCTCTCTGAACCAGACCCGCAGGGTTCTGCCGGTGAACTGAGGACTGCAGGGAGGGAAGGGGCTGTGGATTTGTTATGTGCTGGCTGCTATGCTCTGGGCCACCACACGCAGATGTACTTCTCCATTACTCAGCTTCCAAGTGAGGCCAGATTGCTTGTCCTGGCTTTGACTCCTTCTCTGCACAAGTCCAGCCATGTGCTGTGGAGCTGGTTTGGATGATTCCCTTCCCCACGCAAGGACAAGTCTGTTTAAACCTGCTTCCATCCCCAAGAGTAGGTGTCTGGAGTGCACTGCCAGGCAGACACCCAAGACAGCTTTCAACAAGCTACCTCGAGAGCAACATAACCACTTTTCATTTGGCAATTGTGAGCAACATAACCACTCTGCCAAGCTAACGCAACCTGCTTCCAAGGAAGACTAATTAACCCAAAAAGTCACCACACCGGTGTCATCACCTGGCTCTGGATTGCTAAAAAAGCACCTCCAGGGTTCACCTGGGCATTTCCGAGAAATGCTGCTCTGCACCACGTAAGCGTACTGTAGCATACTACCTGCTGCTGCTCACAGCTGGAAACTCCCACCTGAAGTTCAGGCAGAGGTGTGCATGCTATCCCACCCACCCCAATACGCACACCCAGCAAGAAGACAGGCAGCATCCAGAGACACTGAGTACAACTCAGAGACGGCGAAACAGCAACAGTAAGACAGTTAGATGTAGTAGGAAGTCATTCTAACACACCCAGTTGCTCAGTGCTCATGACTGTCTTGCTCACTGGAGCTATTCTCTTCTGTCCACACATGCCTCTCCCTGGGCCTTGACACTCAATCAGTGCCAGCAGTAGAGAAGTGTCTGACCCCAAAACCAAGTGCAAGCCCCACACTGCATGTACAAAGGATCGAGAAACACCCATTCCCCTCTTCCTTTGCCAGGCAATCAGTGGATGCTGGATTCCATCTACAGGTTTTTTCCCCTCAGCATACACACAACGAGCAATTTCCAATATACATGCTCATTACGCTCCAGTGGAGCATACGATAAAGTAGAGGTAAGCGTCAGCCAGAAGACTGCCCACAGCAGCCAACGATGGGGAAACTGTTCTCAGCTTACAAAATCGACTCAGACACTTCCAGAAATTCACATCAGATATCCACCCTCTCTGAATGGATAATAAATATGTCTGACCCAATAATCCAAGTGTTATCTGCGTTCCAACTACCAAATCATACAATATAGCTACACACCTGATGTAATTTTAATAACATAAGACCACAAAGAGCAATGGAGCACAATGGCGAAAGCAGACACGGGAACATTGATTTTCAGATTGCATTCCACTATAAACATTAAATTGCTGGTGGTTTATCTGAAATATAAGCAGACCTAAGCAGAGCGACGGAGGCTGAAGTTCATGCGTTTAGGTTGAACAGTGCTTAATGTGCCAACCCCAGTAAATCCTGCAGGCAAGCTGCCTCTGCCAGCCATAAACAGGTATTCTTCATTCAGGATCAATACAACTTCAACTACAGTTGTACTAATTGTAATAGCTGGATTTTGACAATGTTCATGCACATGTTACGCAACACAGGTTCCTGCCTACAAGAGGAGAATTTAAACTTCTTTAGCACAGACAATTATACCTTATCTTAAGGTCTTGACCAAACTCCTCATGCTCGTGTAACATAAGTTTTAGCACCCTGAATGCCTTCAGCTCTCACTGACTTCTTGTAGCCCCAGGAAGCTTTTCAAGAACAGCCTCTGGGGAACAGGTCATTAGGGGAAGGAGGCTCACTGCTAGCTGCTGCTGTCATTGACTTGGTTATCAATCATGTATAACTTCCTTGACATCATTTGAATTATTCCTCTTTACAACTGGGAAATCACAAGCATTATTTTGTGCACTGTACTTTGACTTTATTTGAGTCAGATAAGGGATCTGAGTTTCCTTTCAGAAGCTACTTTCCACCTAGCATATTTGGGAGCACACATACCATGTTTCTTTGGCTATACCATAAACCATTAATCCTTCTCCCCACTCAGAAGGGGGAAGAAGCTTCCAAACCACACGCCGAATGACACTGAGTTTAGACAAAAAGGAGTTAAAATGTTAACTTACTTCTCAACAGGTGGGTTGGAGAGACCTGTATTCCAAAATCTAACATTGGCATGAGCTAAGAAATTTATCTTCTGGCGAAGACGAGCTCAAATGATCTAACTTTAGAAGGGCTAAGTTGGGAACATTAAAGAAGATATCGGCCCTGGATGCAGGGAGAGCTTTCTAGGGATGAATTCTCCGTATACTGATGTACTGAATGCTGCATAGTTTCTGCCCTAAGCATCTGCAGCTGCCTGCTGTCAAAGACAGACACCAGGAGAAATGGGACTTTAGTGTGATAGGTCTGGTGAATGACACAGAGAACTTCTCCCAAACTCTGATAGCTTTGATGGCTGGCAGTTTTGACCCTGTGTCACTCCAGCCAACAGCCAACTTTCCTTCTGTACTGTCACACCAAACAAACATGCGAGGGCCCTCTTTCTGTCTGGGCCAGCAAAATCTGCAGCCAGATCTCAGCTGAAAGTCACTACTTACTTATAGTATAGTATTACTATAATTCTCAGAAACAAAATGCAGTGGCCATGGAAAAGAGATAACTGGATCGAGCAGGTACAGCCTCCAAGGAGATGACAATGTTTAGGTACCCACTTGCTTCCACGGGGGTCTGTGGAGGACTCCCTACTGATTTCAGTAGAAACAGGATCATGAAGACGGATGATTCAGTTCCCTAGCTCATAAAAACATGATACTGGCATTGCTATCCCATTGGTGACAAGCATAACATTTCCTGGTTCTTTCAAAAGCTTTCCAAGCGCCATTTGGGGCTCAGTGAGCATTACTTCACCGTCACTGCTTCTCTGAAGTGCTGAAGAAACATTTACCAGTATGCAAATACTTAAAATTGTGAGTTTATACGGGAAGGGGAGATGCTTCTAGACTACTGTCTGTTTTTCTTTGGCAGAAATACAGAGCTGGTCACATTTTGGAAGGTATTTAAAGCCTAGTATTTTTTCAAAGAACAAGTGCCTCTATAAAATAAATAAAGCAACAGAGCTTGATTCTCCACTGGACACCTCCAATTTCACGCCGGTGCAACAGTATCAAACAAATGGGTAAGAATGATTCATGATCTGAAAAACACACTTTTCTGTGGGAGATTTAGAGAATTCAATCTTGTTAGCTTACCAAAGAGCAGGTTAAGAGGAGATTTGATCACAGTCTGTAAGTACCTGCACAATATCTCATATCTGATCCTAGGCAGTTCTTTAATCTGGCAGACAAAGGTGTAACAAGATCAAAGTGCTAGAATGTGAAATTAGACAAACAAACTAGAAAAAGCAGACTTTTTACTTTTCACCTAGCCCTTTAACCTGGGATGTCATAGACTGTCCAGTTCTCGCATGCTCTAAGTTTTAATTTCTTCCTAGTATGGGTATGTTCTAGCACAGTCATGTGCTAGAACACATTGGATTTAATGTTGGAATTAGCAGGTGAAATTCCATGTTCTGTAGTTTAACAGAAAATCAGGCTAGATGCTTATAGGCGATTCTGTCTTTAAAAATAAAAATAAATATGAAATACAGTTATACAAGCATGCAATGTAATAATGCTACTTATCAAATTATTTTTTGACATTTAGAATGTATTTTTGCAACAAAAGCTGTGTTGATTATGAGACAGCAGGTTAGGCCTTTTTTCCTTTTGTCTGTAAGAAAGTTGGCTCCCTTGCTCCTTACACTCATGCAATTTAATTTGAGGCAAAGTGAGGAGGTCTGGGATTTGTTTGGGTGGATTTCTCGTTGTTATTATTTTCTACCCTATATAATTAATATAGAGGCATCTTCAAAACTCCCACACATGGAAAAAGCACATTGATAACCATGAAGATCTTCAGTCTTTAGCCTGGAATGCAGCTGACCTTTCCTTTCTCAGCCGTTATAGTTTCTTAGCTTCCACAAATGGATATTTACTCTTTTTTCTTTTTTTTATTTTTGGAAATCTTCCATTCACAGTGTGCTAGGGGATTTCACTCAAAGCAACACATGGTCCACAGATTAGCAGGCTCTTAAAAATACGCTTGTCTTCTCTTTATGGGCCTGGTCTATTAAAAAGAAGTTAACAGAAAGACACCCATTAGCTTCTGTGGGTATTGGATTGGGGCCTAAATTATTGCTAGTGCTGAACATGCACAGTCAGAAAGTATTTCAGAAAACATGTGCTATATACTGCTCTCTGAGTCTAAAGCGGATTTCCCCGATATCCTTTCCAAACTCCAGTGACTAGCTCTGAAGAAGACATCTGCTCTCCCACAGAGCATCTCTCTCTAACGATGGGCAGGAATCAGGCATTCCCTGTGTAGTCACAGTGGGGTTTTATATCACTTATCTCAGGCTTTACGCCCTTCACACACGCAGCTCTTCTGTACACTAAGTTCTCTCCTCCCTGTCCTAGACTGTCAACTTTGCCTTTCTAGGCCATCAACGGGAATAGTACCTGCAGCTCACAAAAACCAAACTGTTAGTGAACCGCCAATTTTGGTATGGTCACATTCTTCTAAGCATCTGCACCGTACGCATATATGCAGCACATACGTATATATGCATCAAATGCACCTTGTGAGCTGAGGAGAAATGTCTTAATGGATCGAACAATTGCGTGTGGTGTACAAAGTACATTTTGCAGACTCCTAAACATTTCCCTGGCAAGACCTACAGTGGGCTCGCCAGCTCATTACAGAATGCTAATTACATCCCATCAAGTGACCTGAAACTGCTGAACTGCTCTGAGTTATGTATGCTTTCATGGGAAACACCAGAAAGCTAAACCTCTCCACAGTTGGCTTAGAAAAGATTAGTTTACGGATACGTCTGTTCCTTGTCAAAAAATTCCTTCGATTTCTTTCTTTCATGTTGTACACGGACAGATCATTATTGGCTTGAAATTGCAGAACGCGTTTCTTCCCCTTAAGAAAATCCATGGTAAGTCTTAGCGGGTTAAACTAGTAATTTTAAAAAACAAAATGAAAACAGGCAGAAACAGGTTTCTGAAGATAAACAGAGGTTTAAAAAATAGTTTTAGTTTTAAATGGAAGCAGAAGTGCAGGCATAGAGAGCTGAATTTTTCTGACTAAGTGAAACCAGAAGCTGAAATCCGGTTGTGTGTGACCTAGACTGCTCGATCATTCCCACTTCTTCCAGTTACCTCCCGTTTTCCCCACTACTGCAAGGCTTACTTGTTGCCTCCTCTCTTTAATTAGGCATCTATCCCGAAAGCTGTTTATAGCAGCAGTGGCCCATTCACTGCAACAGGGCATGACGTATAGCTGTATGGAGCACTTTGCCATCTGTTCAGGGCTGGGTCTGACTTACATTGCGTGTTTGAAAAGCATCCCATATGCTGAAGCCCCGCTCCTAACTGAGGCCTCTCAATGGTACTGAAAGGCAGAGCAGGAGCCTGCTTAGTTATCAGTACAAAATCTAAAAATTACAGATTCTTTCCAGGGCCAAGCAGGTTCTTCATTCCTACAGCTCTCCCACAACTTCCCTCAACCGTTTTAAAGCTTTCCTGAAGGAGATAAGTGTCTGTATTTACAAACGGGAAAACTGTGCACAGGAAAAACTGATAGCAGAGCCAGAAATAGTACCTCAGCTCCCCAGTCCCAGGCCAGCGCCAAATGCACTAGGCTACACTTGTCTTTCAGGAAGCTGCTATGGTCAACTCCGTTTAACTGCTGCATTAGTGTTTCTGAATGTGCTGGGTTTAATTTAAATATCTTCTACTCGGGGAGAGTGAGCGAGCTAGCTTGTGTGTAAAATATGCTAGTATGCATTTCTGATTTGATGTCTATAATATCCTGCATGTTTCACGCTAGAGGGAAAGAAGAAAAAAAGCTTCAGGATACTATCTGCTTCCACCACACTGCTGAAATGGCAGAGGATAAGGACACGCATGGGAAAGTCAGGAATTGATTCACAAATATGTCCTATCTGTTCCAGTTCTGGCTGCATTAACAGCAAGGTTCCTGTGAGTTATCTCTGCCGGGTATGCTCAATGCCAGTTTAGGGAAAGGAAAACTATTCATCTCCAACTCCTAAAGAAGCTCCTACCTTCCCAACATTGTTGTGATACTGCTGAAAATGCCAGAGACGATCTGAGCTGCAGAGTTTAGAGCTGAAGTCGTCAATATGGAGAGAGGAGACAGACACTTCTCAAACCTGCACACTCATCAGGTCTCTTTTTCCTGACGATTTTGATTCAGCCCATCTCAAAGATGCACTTTTGACCACTGCAGCATTTGAGCTCTGCTCTCCTCACAGCATGTGATCTGTCTGACCTCAACAGCCCAGAGCTGATCGGGGTGACAAGTGACATCTCACAAAGAGTGACAAGAGAGAACATCTGCAGAGCTAAGACATGCCAAAGAGAACCCCGGAGCATGGGGCCGGGGCCCTTACCTGAAACAGCAGCTCTTAGTTCCACAGATATTAACTGTTTGAATTTGATCATCTTCTCAGTTCTTGAGGAACAGATTCCGACTAAAGCAAAAAAAAGAACCTAGCTAAGGACTCTGAAGAGAGTAGGAGCTGCCTTTTAGAAGGCATGTATTCAGTTCGTCTCCACAGTGTAGGCAAGTGTACAATGTGCGCCAGACTTCTTTATATGCTGGTTCCACTAAAAAAAACCCAAACGGTTAATTTAGTCAAATGGGGGGATCATTCATCTAGAGACAAGAGTGCAGGCCATCCCTGAAGGATAAAGAACTGTTTGCAGAGCCACTACTTTTCAGGAAGGGAATTAGGAGGTCAGAACAAACAAGCAACTCAACATGAGCTCCCAGTGCAGTGGGACATTCAAAGCCAAACATCAGCAACAAATGGAGAGCTGAAGCAGAAAGGTCATTTAACTTGAGTTGAAATAGTATACACCCTAACCCAGCTCATCTGCACGAAAACAGCAGGGAGCATTCGCACCACCTAATGAGCAACTGACCTAAGAAGGCAGTAACGCCAACACAGCTAGAGCCCAAAGAGAACATGGGAACACAGATTTGACAATTAGAAGCTGGAGAGAACACAGTGAAAATGGTGAAGACAGCTTTGTATTTTCTGAAATGTCTCAGGAGGGTGGAAGATGGGAAGCAGCAGTACCGTGGGAACATCCTCTACATTTCTGAGCAATACGAGAGAACGTGCCTCTAACTTTGGCACTTGCAGACTTCTCGTTTCCTCTACTCCACCAGTTAACACAGGGGATGTGCCTGACACACTGGATCACACAACAAGAAAAAGCTCTGGAGCCCTCTGGGAAGTGCACACCCATGTTGGGGTGCAGCACCACGCTGATCCCCTGCTCCAGGCACAGCCCCTTGAGCTGAAGGACCCGCTGACAAGCTGCACCTTCAGAAGGGGCTCACCAAATGGGACAGAGCTCACAGCGCTCCACAGCAAGTGGATGGTGGATGGCTCTCGGGGATTAAGGGAGCTCTGTGTAGATGCCCAGACAGTACAGGCAGCCCACGCTCCTTACCGGTCCAAGTATTTTCTCACACAGCACCTAAAATTTTTACACCTCTTACCTAGCAATGGTTAAACACGTGTAAGCACCTCCTACGAAGCAGAAAGAACATCGGCTTTCCCTTACCCACAGAGCCATCTCTCTGTGGCCTGAGAAGCCCACAGTGATGGTGCAAACTAAAAACCTGCCAGCACAACTTGATGTAAGCGCGTGCAAATGCATCCAGGGTACATACATATTCCATGCAAGGGAAGGCAGGCTAAGCTACCATTGCAGTGTGTGCATACTAAGTGGAGGCTTTGCAGTGCTACTGAAGAGAATGCACGAGGTGTCTATTTGCACAGACAAACACAGTACTCAGATTCAATTATGCTCTGTGGGCAACCTTGAAACAAAATGCTAACGCACCAAACAATGTTCTAACGAGAGGGTCCCATCCCTGAAGGCCTGGTAGTTCAATTTATATAGAAGAAGAAACAGGGACGGTCTTGTCTGCATAATTGGAAAATAAGCCAGCATCCCTAAAATGTTCAGGATTGCAATATGTTTTCACTTGCCATGCAGTTTTTCATGTCTTTTTCCTTTCCTTGGCTATGGTCCGTTGTCTGACTATGGAAGAGATTAAAAAGAAATTTCTATTGGCAGCCCCAAACATACACCATATTCTCAAAATGCAAGGGGGAAGAAGGCTTTTCTAAAAAACGTTGTTTTCTCCACACGTGTAACTCAGAAGACATGGGAGTCTGTTGAGGTTAGAACAAACAAGAAAACTTAAAATGTATCTCAGTGACCTAAGTGATGGTATCTACAATTAAATACTGCAACATAAGATGATATAGGTTCGGTACTGGCTCTGCCACTGATAGTGTCTGTCAGTCCCTCAGCCTCTGAGCCCCAGGTCACCATCTTGAAAATGGAGTTCAAAAATGGAGTTCATAGTAGGCCTTCAGCAACATGATTTGTGCTTGTGCTACAGCTAGTTCAAGGAGGCACTGATAATTTAGGGCAACTATAACAATACCACTCTGTGGATCTTGCAATGGATTCAACTTTTTTTGCTAGACTAACAGGAATAACATGCTGGCTAAGACAGCCAGCTGTAAATCTAGAAACCTGTCTCAGAGTCTTCGGTTTAGGATCCGACATTTCAGCCTGGACCCATCTTCTGTTTAAATCACCAAGGAAGAAAATTCAGCATTTGATTGAAACCACTGATGTACAGAACTCTCCTTACTGATCGAAGAAAAGTGATTATCTACTCTTTTTTGAGAAGGAAAATGACTGTTCCTAAAGAAGAGATCACAAATGCCAATGTGCATTTTCAATAGAGTTCTGAATTATATTTCACAGCCCCAGATAAAAATTAATGACCTTTGCATTGTGGAGAATGCTCCAGCTGGGATCACTTTTTCTTTTATTTCTCATGCCTTACAGCACTGACACAGAGTAAAATGTCTTCACAGATATAATTGTGTTATATCACGACACTAGACAGACACAGTGCTGAGACCAGACAGTAATTTACTCACTAAGGCTCTGATCCAGGTTCCATTGAAATCAATGTAAAGGTTTTCTCTGACTTGAATGGCTATTGACTGGATCAATCTTTTTGTCTTCATAGCTGGAACACGGCAATTTTCCCTCAGTGTTCTGTGACCTTGCTTTCTCATTAAACTTCACTCAAGGGATTCATAAGATACAGAATACTGCATATGGAAGATAACTCAAGAGATTTATTATACCCAGTCATGTCTAAATAAAGTAGTGACAAGCAGGCGAATATACTTCTTTTCCTACCGTGCAGTCTGCTGGCCATCATGAGAATGTCAAGTTTTACTTTACACAAGGTAAGATTTTACACATAATATCCAGATCTCGCCCCCTACAAAGTCATGGAAATATGTGCAATGGGGTAAACTAAGGACGATTTGAACTGTAACATTGCTGGGGTTTGCTGACGTCAATTTGAATTGGACACTTAAATGCATATAACAAAAGTTCAGCTGTTTGAGCTCTTTTATTGAACTCTGCCGGGTCATCCAGTCTCTTGCTCTCGCACACAACCACATTATTGATCCCTTTCATAAACAACCATGACCCACATTAAACATATTCCCCTTTTAAAAAGCTGTGACAGAATCCCGCCATCACTTCTCTAGTGGCCAGAACATTACAGTTTCCAGTCTCAACTTACTCACAACCGATGTATAAATATCTAATTGTGTGCCAGCCTAGTCCTTTAGCTTAAATAGTTCTTTTCCTTCCCTGGTATCACACCCGTGATACGTTTATGGACACTCATATCCCCCTTCCACCTCAGCTTTGCTGGGCTAAGCAAGCAAGGCTAGTTTTGTTTTCTCTCTAATGATGGCTCTTCACTCTGTTTGGAATATTTCGCACCTTGCAGTACTTTAAAGTACTTGCAAAGGTTTAGACAAATTATTATATTTTACAGTCAGATTAGGCCGTTATGAACTCCTGAATTACCCTGGATACAGAATACCACCTGTAATTCCTGCATTTTGGCCATAATTTCAGGTTGAACTAGGGCGCATATTTAATAGGCAGCAGAGAAACAAAACCATAATACTCTAATGCATCAAGCCCCAATTGTGCTCGGGTACCAAAATGATCAGTAAAGGACGTACAGAGGGTAGAGCAGTAAAAACCAGAGGCCATGAAAAATGCTGCATTGTTTTAACAAATACATGTTCTATGACACAGTGAGCATCACAAAGTGCTTTCAAAGTTAAAGCATAAACTAGTTATTCATCCAACATTTATAACAATATCAAGCTTTTCTTTACGTGGAAAACTCCTAGAAACAGTTCCACTTGTTTTTATTTCTGTGCAAATACTTAAAAGTCATTCCAGGAGGGCAGAGGGAAGACAATAAAGAAGAAAACACAGAGCTGGAAAGGGAAATTGATTAAAGATAAAAGCAAAACTAGCTTTGAGTATTTGGTCCAAACCAAAAAATATATGGAAAACATAAATGGCAATATTGGGTTTTACATTCTATTTTGTAAACAATAATGACATGTAACAATAGGTCTTCACGTAGCAGAGTATGTTCATCAGCTTCACCAGCAGATCTTCAGATGGTGCAGGTCAGCAACGTGCAGAAACGTCCCACCAGGACCCAAGACACTCTCAGACTGACCGTTTCAAAAAGAGCTGAGGCATCCCTGGGAGGCTCACGCTCCTTTATTCTAATGACTCCAGTCATCTGGCCCTAAGGCTCACTCCTACTGCGAACTGCCTTCTTCGATTCATGATTGCTTTGAAGCAAGTGAAACTATTTGCAGATGAGGTACTAATTTTGTATGAGAGAATACAGCACAACCCGTGGCTTAGCTTTAAGAAGTCCTGAGCACCCAGAGCTTCCATTAGCTTCCTCTGAAGCTAAGAGTCTTCAAAAGCGGAGCCGACATGCCCTCAGGGCCTGATTTTTCCCCAACCCCAGAGGCATTGAAAACTAAAGCATAAGAGTTACCAAAGGAGTGTGTGAAAATGAACTAGATTGTAGTGTATGTACATTAAATTAATACTAAATGTGTATCTATCTATCTAGTGTTCCCTGCAGCCGGTCTGTCAGTGAGACACCAACCAGGACAGCTCTACAATTGGAAAAGCAGATGGGCTGTGATATTTTCATTACGAAGAACCAGACAAGGTCTTACTGCTCACAGGTCCATGAACATATGCTTCCCCAGGACTGATCCTTTATGAACTAAAAAAGGCAATACACTGGATAAACCTGTGAAGGTGTTCTCATCTAAAAAAGAGGATCTGTGAACACTGGGATTTTTCCATCACTGGCCATGTAAATACTACAATAAGGAACACGAGTGTTGTTAAGTCTGAAACTACAGCTTCCCTGTGATACCTGTATTTAATTTCCAGTAAGCCTGCATTTTACAAGAATAATTTTTTCCACTTTTCTTTGGCTATATTTTCCAGGCCTTTGTATTTTGATACAGAGGAGAGAAAACAGTCCATAAAACGTTTTAGAAACAGTATATCCTGTGGATTTAGGATAAAACATATCTTAAAGATATGAACTGAACCATCACTTCTACCTCTGCACTTCCATAGGCTTGTGCAAATATTGCGGCCATCATCCTATCTTCATTTCTGAAAACAATGGTGCTTTAAGATCTGGCCATCCCTTCTTGCTATCAGCTTAATTAAAACTTCATTAAATGATCTGCTTCACTTTGTACTGAAACAAATTAGGAATACTTACATGATCAGTCAGCTGAGCAGGAGATAATGAACAGCTGAGAGACAGTAACAACCTAAATCAGTACAGCTGTTTAAAAGGCATGGGCATGACTATCTTTCAAAATTTGCCATATCCTCGTGAAACAGATAAATATGCTAGTAGATACACGCCTCCCACACCTAGATTTCCTAATTACCCTTGTGTGGTCTGCTGTAGCCTTATGGGATCCAGGACAGACCTGAGGGCAGAAACCAGAGTCTCCACTTACTGCACCCACTTGTCAGCAGATCTCACCCCGGGTGTTGGCCATAGCATCAGGCAGGTTCCCTTTTTATCTGAACTCCCTCCAGGAAGCTCCTCTTGACAAACACTGCAAATGCATTTTTGTCTACAAACAGCTGTGAGGCTGATTTTATTGTTGTCTGTAAGGTAACTGCATTTGCAAGAAAAAAAAAAACATTAGGCAAAGAAATATCACTGAGGAAGTCCTAGTAGTTTAATGAATGTTCATGTAAATATGCTTTGGCATGAGTGTCTGCACAAGTGACTCATTCAACCCCCCCCCCTTGTTTACTGAACACTTCTGCCATTCACTCAGACTCACATGTGACTTGTCTACACTCCACCATTGGCCACCAACAGATGACAGCCATGCAAAACTGCAATGAATTACTCTCAAGCAACTCTAAAACTGAAATGTGTCCACATAAAAGCCTATGTGAACACTTAAGTAGCAAACAAATTTCTCAAGACTTAAATCCTTGTGTGAAGACAAAACCAGAGCTATATTTGCTGAAAGTAGTTTCTGTGATTTAGACAAGGGATAGAGAACCAGAAAGAAGCTACCACAAGACACCGATTTATGGACACAGTGGCCTAAGCAATACATTATATTTCCTAAAAGGGTCATCTCGCCCCAACTACCAAAGCAGGCAATACAAGCTGACATCACAGATAAAAGAGTCTCTGTATTGTACATACAGATGCATATGATAATCTTTAACACAAATCCACCCTAGAGACACAGGTGAATAGGAAAGACTCTGAAACAAACTCCTACTTATTTCTAATCCAGGAAGTCAGACTAAAATTCCTCAATGGGGTTTGGGGTTTCTATTTGTTTTGTTTTATTTTACAGAGGAAGAAAATCTGTGCTCCCAGGATGAGGAGATGCTGTATGCCAAATGTCAGCATGGAGCACATTTTTACAGCCAGCTTCTAAACCCGTGAATAAAGAAAAGGGCTTAGCAGAAATACTGACAGAACTTTAGCCACAATGGGCCAAAGTTAGCCTTGCGTAGGTGCAGGCAACTCCACTGATGTTAATGGACTTACACGAAGGCTAAAGTTGGCCCGATGCCTCTAGCTGGCACAGCTGAAATCTGCAGGCATGATACGGAAAGATGACAGCCTGGAGGGACTGGATGCTTCCCCCTGAGTCTGTTGGGATTCCTGTTCATCAGAATGGATTGCATCAGTTCCTTCATGAATGAGCACCTGCAGATTCACCCATGATCAGCTCTAAAGAAACTCGATGCCAACTTTTCATGGGGCAGTGATTATGGATTACAGTGCTCCTAGTAAATTGTAAAGCTTGAGGGAAGATAATGTGCCCCTCACTGGCAGAAACCTCTATCAGGCCTCCTTTTGCACATAGCACTGCGCTTTGTTTTTTTTTAAGAGAAAGACCACACAGGGATTTTGATGTCCTGCAAATGGAAAGCTGTAGCTGGTTTCTAAACATGATGAATCCTATCCTGAGGGCCTTAGCTTCAGCAGGGAATGAATGATCAAGCTCAGGGAAAACAATGGTGCATTATCAAATTAATTTCACAGCACAGATCACGTGAGATTCCCCAGAGTCCCTCCAATGCCAAAACGCAATCCGATTGTGTAGATCAGCAGCACAACTGCTGTCATCAAGGGTAAATTAACTGGCCAGACTCATCCCCTGGTGTAACCTCACTTGAATCACTGAGTAGGTCACTGTGATCCCGCAATAGACAATTTTGATGTGGAACTTGCCTGACTTCAAGTTTTGCCAATAAGTAGAATTTCCAATCTATCTCTAGATTAGTAGCTTCGGTAATATTGCATAAAATCCTGCCTCAGTGAGGAGCTCCACATAGGCATAAATTTTGTCCATATGGAGTCCCACTGTTTTGAAGTAAATCATGCTTGCTCCAGTTTCAATAATGGAATGACAGTGGGTCACAGCAGGCGACCTCCGAATCCTACATTCACAGGAAAGCGTAAGTACCCATACACAGCCTGACATAGACTGAATCTGTATCATAATCAAATTGAAAGTGATTTAGGTTACAGTCCTGCAAAGAATTCTGAGAATTGAAAAGCTGTCCTGAGCAAAGCAGCTTTATCTTAACAAATGCAAGTACCTTGAAGTGTGCACACACTGAAATAGTTCAGCACAGCGCAAGATCTTGTAACACTGTGAAAACCAACATGACAGGTACGTTAGGAATTTAACAAAAGACATTTAGAGTTAAACGTATGGTCTGCTACCATGAGCTGAAAGATGAAAACTTTCCAACTGCAACTTCTGTAGATTCATTACAGCCTAAGTCCCTGCAGATGAGGCAGAGACTCAGCAAGAGCTACACAAGCAACTTGCAGTCCGAGTTCTACATTTCACATGCTTTTAATTCATTGGCATGTCCTAATGAAAGGTGATGCTGATTCACAGTTCAAAAAAATTGGTGATACAGAAGAGAACAATGATATCATACATGACATAAGAGGTGTGGAGCAAGAGGTTTAATAACGCAAAGGGCAAGACCATGTATTTAAAAACCAGCAAGAATATTGTAGATATCACTGGCTAGAAAGAGGAAGATAAAGACCTGGGTTTATAACTGCATTCAGGAGCACCTGAACCATTAACAGGGCATAGCTGCTAAAAAGACAAATGAAACCACATCCTTGTATTAAAACACATTTTTCTAGCAGAGGTGGGAAAGTATTAATGGAGCTCTACAGTACAGTTCTATCCTGTACCCAAAGAAAAGGAATTCAAACTTGAGTAGGTCCAGAGAAAGGCTACCCTTGCTATCAGACACTTTATGAATCCCATGAGCTTAGACTGCTTAGCCTAGTAAAACAAAAGCTGAGATGGAAGATGATTACTGACCATAAATATATCAGGTATAAAAGAGCTATTTAGGTTAAAAGAAAGTGTTCATACAAGAAAATAAAATATATAAGCTATCTCTGAATAGAATTAGCATACACCTTAGAAAATATTTCTGACTATCAAAGGACTAAGTTTCTTTAACAGTTTTCCAGTGAGAAGAGTGGGGACAAGACACCTACATGCCTTAAAAATGGGTCTTGCTAGATGTATTAAGGACCGTACAACCTACCATCTTTAAAGAGCAGGGAACAGAGTCAATACTCTGGAGACGTCATCCCAGTCCTGCATCTCTGCAGGGTACTTGAGACTCCACAGCCATGGTGAGGAACCAGGGTCCCACTGTGCTTGCACTATACATGGGCTTATCACAAAATGATGGGCTTTTACTATACTGCAGCTTTTCTATGTCTTGTCTTACCTGATAGATTCAAAGGGCATCCCACTTAATAAAACAATCTGGCCAAAAATTAAGTCAAGACCACAAGATTTGAGGAGAGAAGGATTGGAGGGGAGTATCAGCTGAGGAAGAAAAGACTTCAAAAACAAGGAACAAATAAAAACCTACAACAACTACAATCTAAGCAATTGCTATGGCTAGGCAATAAAAAAAAAAAAAAACCCAAAAAAAAACCAGTAAGCCTTGTGGTAGCATGTCACCACTTGTCAGATGAACATAAAAATTGACTCTATGAGTGCTCCTAGCCCATTGCAAACAAGAAGTGAAGCATGTTAACCTAAGTAAAACAACCTCCTCCAGCAAGATTTTTGAGATGAGCAGCTGGCGTGATAACATCTTACTCCAGCTCAACTCCAACCCCAACAACACATTCGATGGCAGCCTCCACTGCACAGAGAAAGAGCCACCAAAGAGTAACTCATCACACTATGGTCCCACAATGTAAGTGGTCACATCAGCATACTGCAGGCAGCTACAGCAATAATCCTTCCATGACATTTACAAATTCTATATGGTATGTGTATTTGGGAGTGTAATGCATAATTTGCATGACATATTTAGAAGGCTCTAATTAATTTTGTGATTGATGCTCTAAAACTACTGAGTGAAGTTAAGATTTTTTTTAAATTGTTAAATTACATTTGTGAATTAACACGAGCAGGGCTGAGTAATAACCACTTCATGTTCATGTATAGTTCATTCAGTTCAATTAAGTTCTGCCATATAATGAAGAGGAGAAAATGGCCAGACAAAATGCTATTGCAATAATCTGGGTGACAACTAATACAGTTTACAAGAGTAAGAAAAATGGTAGATTTTCTTTAAACTTTTAAATGAAAATAAGTCTGAGCTTTATTAAGGAGGCAAGATCCGTACTATTACTGGAGGAAATATCTCATGCTTAGAGTGATGAAGTATTTTGTGAACTATCCTTAGGAGACATTCCACCCTGTCCAGCAATAAAGTCACATCTGGAGTGGAAAGCAGTACCTGTTTAACAGCATATCATACAGACACGCAAATATTTTAGGAGAGAAGATAAGGAATACTATAACCAGTTGAAATGCTATGGAGAATTACATGCAGACACAAGTACAGAATATCTTGAACATTCATTGTATAGGGAACATCTGGAACTCTTCCTCCCGGAAAGGAGGCTAAATATTCCTTTTATCTTTTTTGGGCTTTACCTTACTACCTACCACTATGGTAGGAGAGAATAAGTGAAAAAATAATAACAATACCATTAGCATCAAGGACTAAAAGGCATCGACTGAATTTTTAGGGCAAAAAATATATATTATTTTTTGCTGTGCCTTACAGGCTGGTTGGTGACTTACTTGTTACAAGTCTGAGGAGAGTAATTTAGAAGAGGTTGATAGGCCAAAAGTGAATATGGATCCATATTCTCCAAACTCATCAATCCTAATTCTTTGTATGGAGAAATTTCTCCACAGACAGTCTCTCTTAGTGTAAAAGCTCAGTAAAATCAATCAATACATGACTTTTGTTATTTTCCACACATACACCCCCCAGCTTTGGCTGCCTTGGTCCCCTTGGTGATGTTGCTTCATGCCTACTCACATAGAAGCCCAACACACCTTTCTGTGGAGATTTATTCTCCTCTGTAACTCGCCATGGCAGCAAGAATATAAATTGCTCCAATTTGCAATCTGTCCAAGACTCAGGGCCTCAAAAGCAAAGAGCGCCGAGGTATGAAATGGATGGATACTGACCATGATAAGACAGTTCGGATATCAGAATTACTTCTTAAAGATAATGACTCCAGCAACATCCTACCCTTTGGCAGAGAACTTAGCACATGAGTCATGATTATCACCCTCAATTCTGCGCTGAAGATCTGGTCGTATCTGAATCTTCTCAACTTGTGAGAACCCAGACAATCACACCCCAAGTCGAGACCTGCAGAATGCTAGTCACGTCCTCTTTAGCTGTGACATAGCAAGCGATGCCTTTCCATGCCATCAGCAGAGGTGCTGTTACCATGAATGCCTAGCACCAGTGGTTTCTCTGTACACATGCTGACAGATGCAACTACTGTTGATCTATCAGTGAGCTCCTCGCCTTCCAGAAGTCCACATGAGAAAGACAAAACCTTTTACACATCCATCTTTCTCAATTTGCCAGGCACACCAAGAGGAAGAGCGCAAAGCAATGCTAACTGACTGGAGAGCAGATGAACACTGTAACATGGTGCTGCGCAGGCAGCACAGTCAATTGCTGCAGCAGACACTCATTTGATCAAAAGTGGTTCTGCTGGCAATTTACTCTTCTTGATCCCACAGAAAAAGAGTTTTAGTCTCTGTTTTAAACTTGACTTCTACTTGCTGCCCTCAGGAAAATCAAGGCCAGATAAATGATTCTCAAAGACAAGACAGTTTCTTTTTTTCAGATTCAGAAAATGATTTTGTCTTGATGAATAATACAGGCTTTATTCGTTTAACTTAACTCAGAGCTACAAAGCACCTCTGCTCTCTCCAGGTAACCAAGGATACATGCATTTTTAACACACCTGTCTCAAAATGAGTTTGCAAGGCAGGCAGTCAAAAAATCCATCCTGTAACTTGGATAATGAGATATGGAGCCATTCGAAACCACTCAACATGCAGCTCTGTGCTGCCACTTCTGCAGATTCACTTTATTAGGGAGGAGTACACTGTAAAGCATTTTTTTTTGGGGGGGGGGGGGGGAAGTTACGCAAAACTACTATTTTTAGATGCATCACGTACTTCCAGAGCTCCACAGAATCATGAGACCTCCAGAAAGTATAGAGAAACATCACTTGTTACTCCACAACATCAAAATGCAAATAATTTAACCAGAGAAAGTTACAGTCTCCTCTGAGTTTGCTGGATCTAACACCAATATTGTCTTGACGTGACCCTTTCTCTTTCACTTCTAATTCCCTCCTTGCACCCACACACCAAATTTCTTCTCTCCACACTCTAACTACTTGTGACTTTGACATCACATCCCAGCATATTTCTACATCTTCACCATTTGGTTCCTGAGTAAGGCAAATAATCCAGCCCCACATCAAAGCAACAAGTAGGAGCAATCTGAAAACTGCACAGGTTTCAGTAATGGAAGACAGCAAGGAACAAGCAAGGTCTCATTGCCAAACAGCGAGGAAAATTAATGAGGCTTTCAAATGCCCAACTGGCAGTGTTAGTGCGTTGAAAGAATGTAAAAGAGGGAAAAGGACCATCTGCCTGCCAACTATGAGTACTCTCTGGCTGGTGCTAAAAACTCCACTGACTGCTGGGCTTGAAATTCAGGTATTAAAGTTTAAGAGATGTGTTCGATACTTCTATGAAATGAATGTGATTTACACCAAAAGACACAGCCAGTGATGCTCTTTATCCTCTCTTACTCTCACAAGTATTTTTCCTCTAAATGGATTCGCTGGATCTTTGGCCACCAGTAAAATTTCAGGCTTCCAAAAAAGGATTCTTTTTAATTTATAATGAATCATAAAATATATGAAACGGGTTGATGTATAATTCCAGATTGCTGCTTGGTCGTTGAGCTGAAATAAAAAGGTAGCCTAATCATCAAACTGAATGATGGCAAGGATAGTCTAAAAAGGAGTATTTTCTTATGAAACCCTTTTGCCTTATGCCCAGATTCAGATCTGACACAGCCAAAAGGAAGAGCTTCTCTAGGATTTGGTGGTAGATCAGCCTATTTTAAAGATGAGGCACCATTTGACACAGTAGTGATTAGTATTTGGTTTTTGAAGGTTTTACAATAGCACCTACAAGTGACATTACCCCTAACTCATAGCTGGGAAGACTGAAATATCTCAGCTACATTAGCACCATATATCCCACGCACACTCACACCCATACACAGTTTGGGGAAAGCAATCTGTACCTCTTGTGCACAAACCTCCATTCAGAAGCTGTCCTGACTTATCCTGACAAGGAAAATCACTTTCCTAGGGCTACCACATGAACAGATGTTAACATTCACATTGAAAAAGGGAGTTTGTGGCTTCCCACTGCGTGGACTTATCTTGGTCCAAGACTCTGGTGCCACATTTTCAAAGGTATCCAGAACTGCAGTTTTATTCAGAGCGCATAAGATGCACAAGTGGCTTTATCAAAGGACATGCTGGAGTTTGAGCTGAGCATTAATTAACGGCACCAGAAGATGTACATCTCCAGAGGGAAACTTGAAGCAGCATTAACAGCACTTTATAAGAATGAAGCTTGTGCTGATTGTTGATCACTGACATGACATATGGTAACAACAGAGCTATCTATAAATATTGGAAAAGTGTAAAAATCTAAAAAGAGTTAGTCGGGAGAAGGAAATTCAGGAACGTTTAGGGTGGCTGTTAGACAGGGTTCACTACTGGTGAAGGGTACACTTTCCTAAGGAAGCAATAGATGCTCAGTTATTTAAGGCCAAGAGGAGAAAATGCATTGTAGGGAACAATCCCACATTAGCAAGGGATGAACTAGACAGGCTGTCAGCCCTTTTCCAATTCTAATTAGCTTATGATTTACTAATAATTCTTCTTTGGGTCAAAAGATCCCCACCATCCGCCTTAGTAGTCTCCATAAATATACGTTATACAACAGACAGAAGCACAGAATCAGAGTGATAGGGGTTGGAAGGGACCTCTGGAGATCATCTAGTCCAGTCCCCCTTCCAGAGCAGGTTCACCTACAGCAGGTTGCACAGGAACATGAGACAGAGAGCACAAGTTCTCTGTGTACAATATGCTGTATCTGTCACCTTGCAATTAATGAAAAATCGTGCAGCGAAGACTTTTCAGCACAGAGATCTTACTTTCTAAATGATGGTGAGGGGCACTTTAACTAGAACTTCTCCTTGCACTTTGCAAGACAACAGACCAGTTTCACCATGTTTCTGTGAGACTGAGTGTGCCTGGAAGCTATGCCTGGATAAAGAAAACAGGTTGGGATTAAGATCTACTGAGATACCTGGAGGAATTCGGGGCTAGTCTGCAAACACTGTTTGCATTCCTAGCAGCTGTAATGCACTTTCAGTAGCAGATCTCATACTGCTTCTGGAAGAAGACATGAGATAAACAAAAGTCAAAGTCAGCAGTTTTAACACAAAGGATGTGCTAAGAGGTAGAAGAGGTGGAAGAAGCCAGTTATTGCATTCCAAGATGCCAGGAGAGGCATTTGGAAAAGTGCATTTCCCCAGTTGTGGAAAACAAAGAAACTTGTTGTCATTCTAGAATTAAAAGCCTAAGTGGGCTACCAGAGATAAAAGAAACAAGGGAAGCGAAAAGGAACAAAAGGAAGAAGTTTTGCAAGGATTCGAATATCAACCATGAATTGCCCATGTTCAAAGGGTGACTTGGATTCAGAAGAGAAGCCAAGCATGGGGACAAAAGGAACAAAAATTGCATAAGGGCATTTTTTATTCTCCCTGCTTTTCTGACTCCTATTCTGCCTGAAAGGACAGAGTTAATGGGTTAGAAAACCTCTGAGAATCCTATTTCTTTTATCTATCACACATCCCTAGGGAGAGACATTGTTGTCTAGAATGAACTGGAATCTAGAAATACAAGGATACAGAACTGGAAAAGACCACATGAGCAACTAAGTTTTACCCCCCACCCATTTACGGTGGTGGTTAAAAGCATAAAATTAAAATGCCTGCACTAACACATTCCTAGCTTAGCAAGGCCGAGGTGAGGCCTCCTAACTAGGAAGAGCTGCGGGGCACGCAAAAGCACCAGATGTTTGCCTGCTGAATGACTAATCGTGCCCTTACCCTCAGTAAAGCGTTCGAGTGGCATGAAGAGACACATTCTTGGCTTCACAAACAGCTACCGTTAGCATTCAGTTGAAAATGTGATTAAAAGTCTGTGCATTTCAGCCCAAGTTAGGAGTGGCTGAAAACTCCTCGTTCCCTTACCACCCCAACCAGCCCATCAGACAGATGCGGAGGTTTTCTGGTGAAACACAAACAGCTGTAATCACTGGATTAGGTACGGTTATGAGGATGAAAGCAAAGGACAACATCCAAGCACTACAGCCTGCAGGGACTGGGCAGAGGGAGGGAAGGGAGATGCCAGCATCTCGTGCGGGGCCGGGGAGAGCCCTGCCCTGCTGGGAGGGCAGCAGCCCAGTCGGCAGCAGCCCGGCCGGCGGCAGACGGGAGCTTGCCCATTTCTGACAATGCGGATGGGAATCGGGAAAAGAACAGAGGTTATAGGGCAAACAGCATGAGAAAGGTTGGAGCTCAGCCCATTGCCAGCCAAAAGAGACACATAAATTACCAGCCTGTAAGAGAAGCAATTTGACTGAAGTTTGCTCTTGCCTTTGGGGGGATTTCTGACAGAGAAAGAGAAGAGACCTGCCCTCCTGCATTCAGCAGAGCAGATCTATGACCTCTGAGGACAACCAAACACAGCATCACTTCCCTGCATCAGGAACCCATGAACTCCAGGCTACAAAACACTGCCTTCATCTCCCTCACCAAAGAGGGCAGCCAAGGCTCTTTCTGAGAAGCAGTGGTACTACTTTGCAGATTATCCTTTGCAGACTGGTGTCAATACACAGCAACACCCTAGGGGTCCTTCTCTCTCCAGCAGGTACAACACCCCTGGCTGAAGAGGACAAGCACGGGGATCTGTTGTTACATGAGCCCTTCCTGATGGGAACAGGATGCCAACCAAGTGCGCTCTAGATTTTTTACTACAACTCCCTGTCAGACTGCCAAAGGTATTAAATAACAAATCTGCTTATTTTCAACCATGACCACAGTTCGGTTCAGCCAAGTGAAAACAGTCCATTGCAGGTGGACAGCATATAAAGCACTACACCCAGCCCCTGGAGAGGGCACCCTGCCCTTAACGACGTGTATTCCAGCTGTAGCACAACAGATGTACAGTCCCTATTCAGCTTAAAAAAATACTGGCTTTGGTAAATTCACTAGTTTAAAGGTAAAATATGCTATTGGCTCTAACTTCAGTTGTACAACACTGATATATTCCACCTTCTGTTAAAATACAATCTTGGTAGCTATCCATGTCTGATGCAGTAATGAAAACCAACCTGCTTCTACAGACCACAAGTCACACTAAATGAGAGGAATGGTGAACTGGGCATGCCAGTAGGAGTGAAATGCAAAAACTTCTGAAACAGAGAAGATAGGCACAGTCCTCAAGAATACCTAGTTCACATTAGAAGAGAGGACAAGTATCTTTAAAAGACAGCCTGATCTAAAGTTGATGGAAAGAATTTTAAGACACCCTCCCCCTTTTATTTGAATGATCTTTGGATCAGGTCCATAGCAGGAGGCTTGTAGCCAATTCATAGGCTTTAAATTCAGAAGGAACAGATACAGTAACTTCTTGAGTAACTTTTAGAGGGGTAGAGAAAATTTGCCCTCAGCATTTTGTTCCACATCAAAGCTGGTGCCAACTAATCAAGCTGACGGGAACTTCAGCGGCAGTTGGACCCTTGCAATGTGCATTTGTAGAAGAGAGAACGGAGAGCATCTTCATCTGCAGCCCACTTCAAAGTCAAGTCAGCTAGGGTATCATGGGATTGTGGACCACTGACAAAACAGCCTTGGCAACTCTTTTGTAATCTTTTAGTCCTCAAAGGAAACTCAACAATTAAATCTAGTGTGCAAGCCATAATGCACCAGAGAGGGCTGGTTTTCAATTCAATCGCTGAGGTTTGGAGGATCATAGCCAACAGCAGCCACAGAGTCAGCCCCTTGTTTCCAGTTTGTGAACCCCATGCTCAAGCTGGATTTCCACTCCAGGAAGGGAAGGGGTGAAGGGAAATAATTCAAGTTATCATGCCTTTAGGGTCTATGTTTTTTTAACTTCTTTTTTTTTCCACCCAGGCTGGCACATGTCACTAGGAGCAAAGCCAACACTAGACAGACAGGGTGTCAAGTGACTCACCACTGATCACTGCTTGTTACTGGGAGCACAGGTGTGGAGGAATCTAAGAACGGGAAATGCAAACTTCTTGCATCAAAGGAAATAAGGGTGGCTAATGCCAGCTGTTCTGCAAGTAATTTGGGGAATGAAGTGGAAGAGTTAGCAGCAGCTAACTGGTGGGAATCTAGTTTTTCTGCAAGCGCTGCTCTAGCAGGGTGGGTTTCAGAGATAATGCTGCCAGTTTGAACAAGAACATCTTGTTTTTAATAGCACACATCTGTCCTTTCTGTTGTTGTCATGAAAGAAAGGGTAATTTCAAACGGAAATCACCAAATGGGAGCTGTGCTTCAGACTGATTTTTTTCCTATGCGTACAACTAATATGCAGAGATGGGAAGCCATTTAAAATATATAGCACTTTTCAGGCAATCCTTTAAAACAATCTCTGATTAATTCTCACAACTCTAGAAAATACTGTCTATCTTCTTTTTTTTTTTTTCTTATGCATTATTACTTCAACAGAGAAACCTGATACTGACTTCCCATTGTTTGCCCAAGGCAATGAGCGAGCTGCCAGTAGGGATGAGTTTAGAAGTTAAAACTTACCAATTCCCAGGTTTGTATCTAAGCAATCACAGCACATGTCTCTCTTTCTCAGTGAATTCATGTCCCTTTCTAACTGTTAACACAGACCAAAGCAGGTGACAGTTATACAGGATTGCTTGACTGCAAGCAATACTAATATTGGCAATTCTGTAGCCAGCCCAGAGTAATTGTTCCCAGACCTTCACAAATCTCAGTGACCAAAGCCTCACAGCATCTCTGTGAAGTACCATTTGCTTTGCAAGGGGGCTGAGTAACGAAGCATGGAGCGCTCATGGGACATGCTCATGTTCACACAGTAAGCCTGTAACAGGACTTGATGTTGCCATCAATGCCAGGTCGTTGCCAGATGTTTCAGGAATGCTCTCAGTCTTCAACCTATGTGCAGCTCAAGAGCCTATTCTGCCCTTCCTTCAATTCAGTTTTCAGTCAGAAATATTCTCCACAAGGGGCAGAGAAAAGATGTAAGAAGACCCTGTCCAGTGATCTGGAAGAGCCTCATCAAGGCTAGACATCCACACAAGGAAATTTTGCAGGGTGAAGAGAGCAGTCACAAGAGACTCTATTGTTTTGGGTCTCTAAACAAATTTTTGGGCTGTGTGCAGTGTAACGTGCATACCATTTAACCTTTCAACATTGTTAGTTGTAGGTGCCAATAAACTCAATAAGGGAACATTTGAAATCAGTCTCACCTAACTGTAAAATCGATGCTACCTATCACAACACAGTAAAACGCTGAGGCTTCAGCTGTACTGTACGGTTTCAACTCCTAACTACACAAAAACACATACAATGCTCTGTAAGATACTGCAGTCCTGCTAAAACAATTTTCATTAAATGCCTCAAAGAGCTAAAGAGGTTGTTATCTGAAAACAAAGAGAAAGCATTTAAACCACAAGGCACTTGGATTTCAGATGGATTCACACTCCTATTTGCGTTACAGAGACAGGTAGAGGTTCCACATGAGTGGCATGGCACAAGGTGCTATCCACGGAGTAACTTCTCATGCCAAAAGAACTTCTGATCTCAATGAACAAAACAGATTACACATACTCTCGCACTCATTCACAGTGGAAAGGTGAGGCAGAGAGCACCCATCAGACATCCTCTTGGAGTTGCCTTAAACTTCCTGTCCCTGCACCATCTGACCTCTACATGAGTTAGAACTTCCTGCAAAAAGGAAATTATTGCCCAATAATCCAGGATGTAAATATAAATTG
This sequence comes from Chroicocephalus ridibundus, assembly GCF_963924245.1. Lineage (NCBI taxonomy): Eukaryota > Metazoa > Chordata > Aves > Charadriiformes > Laridae > Chroicocephalus > Chroicocephalus ridibundus. Next base: position 12,780,297 of record NC_086290.1, on the reverse strand, counting down.
CAATAGGTATTTCCTGCTAACTCCCCGTGCAGATACTGTATTACACAGTCAGAACATCTTCTTGTGGTTAAGAGGATTACATTAAACCACATAAAGGCACTCTTTAGTTATCATTCCACCACAGGCAGGAGATGCAACCACTATGATGATACCTGCGCTAGCTGACAAGGCACAGGCTGTATTAGCACTACCAGCGTCCTAGGTACTTACCTGGGCAGTTGATGCCTTTGCTTTTAAAATAAAGCCCTCAGAGCCTTGAAGGAACAGCCCTTGCGCTTTCAGAGCTAAAGTGCATAGAGAAATAAAACTATAAACCTGTTAAATGCTAAAGATGTTATTGTTTAAGCTAGATATTCGTTCCTTCACAGTCCATAATCTGACCAGGTTTGGCTACATCTAATAGCTCCAGTGAGGAAAAAAAGCAAACAGCAACTGTAAGAAGAGAGGATTTTTGTAAGTCAGTATGTGTGTGAGTGGGGATGGTTTTATGAATTTAACCCACCCAAAGACAAGCAGGTGCAAAGAGTTGTCCCCTTTAACATGGTATCACACAGCATCCAGTTGCCACTCTGAGCTCTGACATTCCCGAGTCTCCTCCAAATGCCACCTCCATTGCACTGCACTCCTGAAGCAAAGTCAGGAAGAAGCACAGCACATGTGGCATGCTGCACTCTAACAGCAGAAAGGATGTTTTGGCTGCTGACTCCATAGTAAACCCTTTCTTTTCATTAAGGATATGTCGATACAGTATTTCACTGGCAGACGCGGTCTTCTGCTCAGACTCAAGACAGCTGTTTACAAGCCTTGTTCACCTGCGTCCGTAATTGGGGCTCTCATTTGGCTATGGCCTCTTACCTCTCTTTCTCACATTAGAAACTCCATCTCAGGAGAGGAAGTGCTTTAAAGTCTGGCTAATTAACTCAGCAGGAGAAAGTCAGAACTCAAAATCTGCCCTCCCCTATCAGAAACTCCTCACCCTGCAGTTAGGAAACTTGATGCTGCTGACAACTCTTAAAACACTCCTCCCACAGGAAATGTATTTCTCCCAAAACTTCTGGGGAATTACTCCTCAACAGTCTCAACACAAAAAATCCTAGGAAACAGTGACACCCACTTACACACACACCTTCCCAGAGGCAAGTGCAGAAACACTAAGGACATGCACATGGCTATTGTACTTGTTCAGATGGAGCTTCCAACCTCCTACATGAGTTGTCTGATGACGACAAGGATCTGCATTTGTGACTAAATTGTTCTGCTCTGGCACAGCAAGGCCGGGCAGCAGGACGCCTGTACTCCTCTCTCATCTCTGCCACTGACTGCACACCCCAGTCCTCAGCCACTAAACACCAGCGGCCAAATCTGAAAATGAGGTGCCTTGCGGGAGAGGCATGGCTCCGAGATCCCCAGAGTCTTTAGCTCTCTCTGACTTCCATCATCTTTGAGCTTTCAGGACCCCTGAGACCAGAAACGCACAACCAGGCATCCAAAAATGGAGGCTGTGCCTCATTAGCCTGTATGAAAAGCCATGTCCTCTGCTGTTTTACATGAGTAGTGTACAACCATATACATCTTAGCACAGCGATGCCTATTAATACAATATGGGGATGTTGCATATTGGCCCTAATCTCTCTCTGTTTCACTTTATCCTCCTCTAAAATGGAAATAAATAATACCCACACAGCATGGCAAAGCACTTTGTAATCCCCAAATGAAGGGTTCCGTAGGTGTGAAGTATTCATAAGATGTATTTATTTTCAAACTGCAAAAAAGCTTGATGCTGTGTTCCCTGGCTGTATTTAGCAGACCTCTCCGCTGTGCAGATCTGAAGCAGACATCAGGGAAAGGAATGCTGTGATAATCAACTCCAAATCCCGCAATCTATTTGTTCTACTAATTAAAGGAATATTTACTTAGGAAGCAGGTTTACACTAGATGAATAGTTTCTAAGAACAAATATGATTTAATTATGTGTAGATGCAAGAAGCACACTACATATTAAGTAGATTAATTTATTCTCACTAAAAATATGGACAAAATTGGTGCTTAGCCATTAATTTTCTATGTTGGAGAAAAGAAAGGGTAAGAAAAGGTTCACAGAGTTGTCTGTTTTAGAAGTTTATTTAAGAGTGATCTGCATTTTTTTCAAAAAGAACCAGAATAAGTCCTTTGCATAAGATAACTTCATTTACTCACCACATTTTATAAATAAATTGTACTCTAAAAGAATAAACTTTATGGAATTAAATAATAAGAAGGCACCTTGAGGAAGGAATAAAGCAGGTGTTAAACGATGATGTGATGCGTGAGTGAGGATGAACACGTTAAAGAAGTGCCACATAGCATAGTTACAGAGTCCTTACCGGGGCCAAGGCAGAGCAGGCCAGTGCTGAAGACTGTTTGATGACACATAAACTTGCAGCATATCAGACCCACCCATTCCCACATTTTGAGTGAACACCGGACACGGTGTGGCTATAGGAAAGCAAGAGGCAACCTATAACATGAGTTGTGTGGAAGAGTCTCTCTGCCAACAGCTATTTTCTTTAACAAACAAGACAGGCTCCCAGCCTCTGAAAGGTGACAAATGCTTGAGCAGAAGAGTAAAGAGAAGGTCCTGCTGGGGCTTCAAACAGAAAGATGGCAACTTTGAACTGAACGCATGGATTATAGCATACAGAGTGTATTGCTTTAGTTATTGAAAGAGCTGAGAGAGAAAAGCAACACAATATTTTGGTATCAGACTAATTTGTCAGAATGTTTCATTTGATGACACTGCGGATAAAACAAAAAAGTATTTTTAACAATTATCATAAGTATTCATAAGGCATCCATCAACAGCATTTGGCCTTGCTTTATAGGAAAAAATAATTTCCCAGAAAGGGCAGGGACTATTTCAAGGCCCTTCTGCTTTGACATAAAGAATTCATCATATTTCAGCTGCCAAAAAAGAAAAAGTGACTGTGACTGCAGGACTCTCATTCACTGCTTCCCTCTACCAGCTTAGACAAGTGACTCAACTTCTCTTTGCCTCAGCTTCTTCCCTGGTAAAAAGGAAATTTGTTCACTTAGGAATCATAAAGGACAATGCAATGAGTTTGCTATATTACAGCTGGATAAGGCACAAAATAACACTTTTTTGTAAATTCTTCTTCCTGTCCTCTACATGTGCTACTAAATATAGTAGAGCAAGACAGTTCTAGTTGATTCTTCTCTTTCTTCTTACTGCTGCCTTTCATTTTCTGCACAAGCTTCCTTCTTCTTTGATATCGTTGAAAAACAAGAAAAATTTACTGGCATCCCACCACACTTCAATGTGCTGTTACCACCAGGTTTCATACCAACCAGAAAGTTGGCTTTTCCTGTTTGCTTCTGTGTTTGTAAATATGTAAAAGGCCTCAGTTCTCCAAGATACAGACTTCGGCCTACACGTAAAGTTTTAGGAGTCTTGCTGAAACAGAATACAGCTAGTCTTGTGGGTGAAAATTCAGAGGTTAATATATTTTAAGCACATCTCCAGTTCCTACCAAGGTTTACCTACTGCTGAGTTCAGCTGAGCCTGTGTTCAGCTGAATGGTGGAGGTAAAGTTGATTCTGTCTGAGGTTGGGGAATGGACCAGATGATGTGTCAAGATCTGTTCTGTGAAAGTCTGGCCACCGGTACATGAAATTAAGCATCCAACTGTTTATCAGATGCAGTTCAATATTTCATTACAATGCTTAAATCTCAGCCTTTAAAAAAATTTAGAAGGATATGGGAGAAAGGATACACAACCTTTGAAACCCTCTGTGAAACAGAGGGGCCAGCAAAATACCAAGAGCTTTGTAGCATTTTGGAAATTGATAGTAGCCCATTTTTATCAAATAAATGTTGTTGTAGCTGAAACAACACAGATTGCAGACACATTTGTAGCTTTCTGTCTTACAGAGAAGCCAAAGTTTTCGGGGAAAGATCTTCCTACATCAATCTGCTTTGAAGTGCTTCCTACAATCATGATAATCTGTTCCAGAAACTGGTCATAATAGAAAACACCATTTCAAAGCAGTCTACAAAGCACATTTCTAAAAATGCTTTCAGTTACACCTCAATTGCAAATATGCCACTGAGCCACTTACTTTTTCATCAGGGAAGGTTGGCTGTGATAAGCATGCATTTTTCCGGATCCCCTGCCTTTTAATCGTGTCTATCAAGTCATTGTAACTGACAGACATGTTAGCTCTGCTATTCAAAACAAATAAGAGATGCCTAAATTATACTGCTGCATTTTAAAGAGGTACCGTCAGGTTGAAAACCTGGGGCCAACTCATGCAGCCCTGACTCAGGTAGCATGCCAATTTCAAAAGCAAATAGTCCTTGGATAAGAGCTGCAAGACGTGAACTTTTGGGGGTTTTTAAGTAAAAAAAAACAATCTTAGCTTACATAACTGGAACTTTTGCTACCGATGCCCCTTGGCATAGGATCAGGCCTTAATCTCTTCTACAAATGTCTTAGACCATTAGAACTGCAGACATCAGATTATTTCCAATTTTTTATACTGTTAATTTAAACCTCTGATTTTACCAGGTAGAAGTCTGCCGTGTAAATAATCCCACTGGTTTAGGTCCCTGTGATAACTTCAGTGAAGCACTTCAGTAGTTCATTTGGTCTATTTGTGGAGAAAAGTCTTACTCAACCCAAGTAAAAACTTCAGAGGTTTTTTTTCCTTCCTCAGTCGAATCAGCTTGGGAAAGGAAAAAAAAAAAAGAAAGCCTCATTATTTTACTTCTGTTTCTAATCAATTACTTCTGCATCTCATGCTCAAACATTTGGGAAGCTTAAAATTCAACAGAAATAGGGATCTTGTTTTGTGTTTTGTTTTAATTAAAACTGGAAATGCTTTTGATGCTGTGTTTTGCAACAGCGCAATCTTGCAGACCTAGTTTTGGAGGGTGCCTCTGGACTGATACCATCCCTATGCAATCCTTTTCCATAGGTACAAACTTGTCTTTGAGTTTTTGGGCTCATACTGCTAGTCCTCAGTCAAACACAACCACAACTCTTCAACGGGGCTGCACTAGAGTATCTGTGAGTAGAACTGGGCTCTGGCGCTTTTCATGGACATCCAAGTCCTTTGAGAGCTTTGTAAAGAGATAGCAGAGTAGGCTGCCAGAAAATAAAGTTTTCATTAAATGATAACATCTTTCCAAACTAAAAACAGAAATTGTATTACTTATGGGAAGGTTCTAGTCCTCTCAGTTACCTCTAAGTATCACAGTTAAGGTTAGTGCAGCCCAACCGTACACTAGTATAAATTTTGGAAATAGTTGAAGAGTCTTTGCCTTGTGTTAGCAATCAAGAACTCAGGCTGGTAATTTCTCATCCACAGGTCATTTCACTGAAATGAGTAACACTTCATGCATTTGTACAGATTGCAAAAGTGAGTTTTATCCTGCAGGCCCAGATCTTACACTTGCAAGAATGGAATGGCTTCCCCACCAGAAATTCAAGCTGAACTCTGCCCTCAGTTAGTTTAAAGTGTCTTTTCTCTCTTTGCCTACATCGTGGTGCTCCTGAGTGAAAGACAGAGTCTGGTTATGCCCTGGCAAAGTACAGACAGACGTTGTGACATTTCCCTGCAGAGAAGTCCTCTGATACAACGCTGCTCTGATTTACAAGCAGTATGGCTGCTGCAGTCCCTACCCACCTCTCAGCCATAGGAGGATGCTCCAGGAGAAACCTGCTGCCAGGAAAAACCTGCTGTTACCTTTTACCACTACAGCTACTCCAGTTCTTCACCAGGCATGTATCGCACCAGGCTCCTCATGCCAAGAGCTTCCTATACCACTATCCCTATTTTCTGCCTTCCAAGCTTATAGTCCTTATCTCCTGCTATGTATCTGCTCAGTTCTGCTCTACAATCTCTGCTGTTCAAGCTCTACCAAACCTTTGCAGCTGTCAGCGCTACTGTCCTCTTTGGCCAGTAGCACCCTTAGAAAGCATATAGAGAAGAGCCATCAGGTAATAAGGATTGAAAAAACACAGGAGAATCCAGTATCATACTGAAATATCACATAGAAATTAAGAGATTACTTGACTGCAGTTCACAAGTACTTCCACAGCAAGAAAATATGATGCTCTGCTCTCCAGATGAGATCACAACAGGACCAAGAACCTAGCAACTGTGAAACTAAGAGGCAACATAATCACAAGGGCTGCTGCATTTTAAACAGTTCACCAAGAATTGCAGTATGCTCTCTTCCTTCAGAAATATTTAAATTGAAATTGGATGTTTGTTTAGAATAGTTGACCAGCTTGAACATGAATCAGCTCAGGGAAGTTCTGTGCCTTCAGGGAAAACAGATAAAATGAGGAAAGCACCTTTCTGGAGTTACCATCCATCACTGTGGAAGGAGGGACTAGATGGGAAAGAATCCCAGGAATCAAAAGTAAAACATAAAGTAAAGAGTGAAATGCTAAAAACCCAGTTCACATGTGTTCTCTTACAAGTCCATGTTCTTCATTTGAGTAAAGACCAAGTGATCGTAAAAAAGACTTCTTCCCTAAAGTATGTCATCTTCAAATCTGCCAATGAGTTTTCAATGAAAAAATAAATTTAGGTTTGTCAGCCTTGACACACGTTGTCTTTATGAAACTAGGAATGAAATATAACATTGGGAGTAATCTTATCCAGTCATCTTAACTAATTTAGCATTTTGGATGCCTTAGCTTATGAACTTTACAGAGAGATTCTTGGCAAAGAAGGATGGCATTGTAACTTCAGCCTTCTTAAAATTAACTCACACCAGCTATTCTCAGTAGTACCACCATTATCTGTGAAACTGTGCTCAAATGAAGAATCAATAAATAAATATGAAGAAGAAATTTAGGGGAAAAACGAAGTGCTATTAGCATTCCAGGAGTATAATAAACTCATAATTCTCCAAGGCAAAGCAGTGAAGCCTGGATTTGCAAAGCAACCACAGACAAGGAGGTGTGCAAAGCTCATTCCAAATATAAGTTGGTTTAATATTTCAAAGACCCATTAGAGGAAACACATAGCATTAGCAATATCATAGTTTGTATTCCTGATGTACGGTCCTAGGCAAATACAGAAGGCATCTAGTAAATTACTCTCTCGGGAACAATTTCTGTTGGTTAAGGGGGGAAAACATTAAATTTTAAATACGTGAATCACTTGCTTTTGTTTTAATTCAATCTATATAGACGCATGTCTGTGCGTGCATATAAAAATACAAAATATAGGAATGATCCCCAGTTAATCTTCAAAATGTTGGGACCAATTGTGCACATGCGATCAGGAAACTTTTTTTCTCAAACTGTAGTCACGCTAACTTGAACTGAACTGCTTTGGTGAGTAAAGGATTTGCACGATCAAGTTACCTACTGGCAGTGTTTAGCAAGGAGATAAATGCAGTCTTGTAAGGCACAAGTCTAGGGCTCTGATGCAGGAAAGCAATGAGATGAAACATTTAATTCATAGGATTTAACTACATATTTAGAATTAAGTATGTGAGTAAGTGTTTTCAGGGGTTGTAACCTTGCCTCTGCCAGTAATGAACTCTATGACCTTGAGCAAGCCATGTAAGACCAGACTTTTCACAGACCTCAAAGTCTAATTCATACTGATCTCAGTCGCTGGCAGTCCCGCTTGGCGCCTATCTGCATCGTTATATTTCATGATATCTTTAACAGATGAGCACAAAATTCTCCAGGCCATAGTCCTTTTATGCCTCAGTTTCTCTCCCTGATGATTATTTCTTCTGACTGCTGAGCATGGTTGTCAAAAAGGAACTAAGGGTAAGTTGTACTATTATATCACTTGATTATCCTCACAAAGCAGGAACTGTGGAATTCTTCATAATTTTTATTATGTGTTACTTGACATCATCCTTCATCAGTATTGGAAGAGCACATAGTTACAGTGCATAGTCCTATTTTGCATGTTGAATGAACTATGAATCTTTATCCTACCACAAGCCACTAATGATATTCTTTCCCCTGTTGTCTTTTATTTTAAGTAGGTGGTTACTACCTGCAATTACAAGTAAAAGCTAAGCTCTCTAAGACTGGAGGAGCACCTTGGGCAGAGGCAGGAACTGTCTCAGCTTTTTTTTTTTAATGAAAATGCCATTCATATGTGGAGCAGACCCCAAAAAGGTCAGAGAGTGAAATATTAAGTGATTTATAAATATAGACGGATTGTCCTGTCCAAACCATGTGCTTGAAAATCTCCTTCTGGCAGACAATCATCTTCAATCAGGAAGAGAGAGCAGAGAAAAGAACGTGAGGCAGGGCAGGGGGATCTGTAATCACTCTAACAAACTTTTGAGACCTAGCCAATTTTTCCTTCCCTGCATTATATATACAAGCTACAAAAAGCATCTCTTTCTATGTTCTTGAGTTTACTATATTATCCCGTCAAACTGAGTTATCCAGCGTGAACTTCCTACCCTTTCCTTTCTTGTCTTCTTAATTTATTTTCCCCTAATCTTTGATCTATTGTAAATCAGCATCATAGGAGATAAATAAGTAAACTTTAGCTGAGACAGCAGGCTAAACAACTTCCACGTGGCCAGGCAACACAGCAAAGCAATTAAACCTGTCCAACAGGCCATCCGTTGTCAGCATCATCTTTCCTTAAGAGGCTAGGCCCAAAGTGTTGCCAGATTTAGTTCCTAATCCTACCTCTGAGTTGTGCAGATGGTCCCAGCACCCACCCAAAACCTCCTTGAAGTTACTATGAATCTACACGGCCAAGTAATCTTGTTGGCCCTGATTCTGTTGCAAGAATGAGGATGTGGCCAAGGTCTCATCAAAGTTTGTTTCCTGCCCTTCGAGAAGACAGGCAGGATCCTCCTTTCTCATATATCTAGTCATAACTGTCGGAGGCGTATTTTGGAAACACCAGTTTGATCTCTGAGTCAGGACACTTTCATGCCGTGTAAGAAATTTTCATTCTGTTATCTTTTCAAATAAAGTTAAAGCTATGTTTTCATTTTTACTCTACATCAGTAACCTGCACAAGGTTTGCACTTGAAATGAAAAATACTACTTTTAAAATGACAAACACTGAACACAGGACATTTGTTACCACTAAAAAAAGCCCTCTCTGTCTATGGAGGAGCATAATTCATTCACTGATACACGCACCCACATTTTCTCCAGGGAGTTTCACAAATTCACATGCACTCCCAGCACTAAATTTTGCATTTCAATCTAGGCATTAGCTATAAAAGACGTGTAAAATCTTATGTAGTCAGACAGAAGCTGTTCCCTATTGGCTACATAATAAGCACCTTAGGTGGCTCCAGGGTATAAAATTGTTCCAAAAGGGGTGTGGAAAAAATTACACTGCATAAATTGATTCCAGATCCACCTGTTCCAGGTGCCAGCAAATATATTTTGGTAAAGCCATCTGCTTGTCTTAAAAGCTAACAGTTTTTGAAGACTATGGCACAAGCAATCTGCAAAATATACAAACTTCAGAAGCCACAAACTGCAAATGGCTTATAGATCATCTACATAGGACTTAGCCTGGCTGTTCTGCAGGACTGCAGACTGCATCTCTGCTTAACATCTGAGCATATCCAGCATCAGGGTATGTATGTCCTCCATAACACAGACGGTTCAAGGCTACTGGAGGATCTATTTGGCATCATCAGATCCTCACATATTATTCCCAATTACGGAGGCTGCCTCATGGGTTTGAAGTTATGATTAAGCTTTTGAGTGCAGCACAACATTTGGCAGAGATAAAACTAATGACTGTGGTTCTTCTCTGCAGGTTGCTACGTCCCAGCTGGTCACGTGTTGCTGCACAAAGGATAAAGTCAAACCTTTGAAACTGGCACTCTGCAATTTATTTGGCTTCCAGCAACAGTCTAATAGGGAATACATTATATATTGAGACTAGCAAGCCCATAAGCATTTAGCCTGCTCAACAAAGCAGGTGACCCACAGAGGTCACACACTGCTACGGTTTGTGTTTATCAGGGCCTGATCATGTAGGGTGCAGTTTCCCAGAGACACGTTAACAAGAATGAAGAACATGTAGCACCTTGTAAGATCAAGCTCCTTCACAGCAGCTTCTGGGAAGCAAATGTCCTGTGCTCTCTCCACAAATGACCTCTTACTGAAAAGCAATGAAATTACGCAGAAAATTTATAAACTCCCAAGGTGTTCACAACTGATTTGGGCATTAAGACTAGTAATCAGCATGTTTACTTATGATCTCATTTAAATCTCACTAAAAAGTAAATAAAGACACACCAGTCCTTAGCACAGTGCTTTGGTATATGCTTAATTATAAGCACATGAATAGCCTTGTCACCAATTCAGAGTCATACTCTGTAACTTGGTAACATCCTTCACATGCAAATTACCTCCCAGACTTATTACTTTCCAAAACAAAACAAACCCGTTTGGTTTGTAGATGCATATTTGATAACAGTAATACTTCTAGAGTATCACTACTCATACACCCATCATCAGAAAATCACTTTGACGGATTTTCTGTGGACCTTAAAAATTTGTGCTTTATATGAGTGTTGAAGCAGAGACAACTTTGGGAGTCGCAGCACCGTAGTCAAGGAGACCTCGCATACTGAAAGTCACAGTTGTGCTGTCGGAGCTCTGCTGCACTTCGCTCACATGGTTTGAGCCCGGGGTAAGGAATAACTGCTGTCATGCAGTATTTTTTGGACAACAATAGGAACAGAGGTGAAATAAATACTGAGGCTAACTGTGCTTGAAGAATAATCTGCAGCAAGCGAGGCACTGTCCACACAAGTTGCAGGCTCAAAAACCTGTCGAAGTCTTGTATCTCATATTCAGACAGCTCCCTCTGAAACTAATGAAAATTGCCACCATGGACAGAGAGGGGACGAGTCCCGGTACTGGGAACACTGGAGGAGTCAGCAGCCCACAGTGTAAAAGGGAGAGAAACAATCCCTACAACAAAATGAGCTGACAGTGAATTGGGGTTTTCCTCCTTAAAAAGAAAAAAAGGCAACAGAACAACAACAAAGAACTGTTGACTTGATCCTCAAAGTCAACAACACTCATATTCAGACACAGACCATTTTGAGGCACAGCAGGGACAGCACTGTAATACACCACGGTTTGTCTCCTGGTCTAAATCACAAGGATTCAACCTAAAATACTGGCAGTTCACCTTCACAGTATTCAGTCTGTAAAAGGTAAGTGCATCACTTAAGATTGACTTTGCAATCTCAGCATGACTTGATACTATGTATCTGCTGCACAACCAACATCAATGAATTTCACCCCTAGAAAATCGTTCTGAATTGCTTCCACCACTATCTGCAGATGGTCTTTCAGTTTTACACCAGAAATAATGTGGCTGGGCATGATCTGAAGTGCGGCAAATCCAGTTGCAGACTTCACACTGGACTGCACCTGAACTCTGGATCTTGGCACTGCCCCAGCAGGGGCACATGTTCATGTTACTACGACAGACTCCTTATTCCTCACCACTTCCCCTCTTTCTTGGGGCCAGTCTGCACTTGCTGCTGCAGCTCTTACTACAAAGGCTGTGAGCAACACTTAGGAGACCTGACGAAGCTGGAGTCCAGTGCATGGCTTTCCAATAACAGACCCTCGGTAAAATTACCCATGGCTCTCAGTAAAAAATGAACTAAGAATAGCTCATCTAATGTTTCCAGGCATATAGATAAATAAAAGGTGAAAAGGTTTTTAAATGCATTCTAAAACCAATATTTTATAAGATGGATCAATATATTTCTCTAGGTTGGAAACAAATGAGTTCTCAAAGAAAGTTAAATTTAGGGAAGAAAATGTTTGGTTTTCTTTCTATGGAAAACAGTGATGACAGTTCCTTGGAGAGCATTTATATGAACAGCAATCCAAAGTTAGGGCTTCATCATGCTCTCCCTAAAATCTGTGGAGTAAGAACAGATTAAGGTTACTGCAGTCAGCCCACTTAATGTGAATAAAAGTAGCTTTGCAGTCATACAGCATTGTCCTTAATTTCCAAGCTTTCACTGGTCAAACCAGCATATGGAACTGATGCAACCACAAAGTAAAACAATAACAGCTTTGATCCTGCATCTTTTACGCAGTCAATTAACCTCCCTGATGTCTTGACAAGGAATCACCTGAATAAAGGCTACCGTATAACACCCTAAATTCCCAGATCCCAGTAGATACAGCACACATCAATACTCAAGGCAGAAAGGCAGCCGTGCAGCAGCGGATTGCTTTGTGGTATTGTTTGATACTGCCCCCTTTTGCCAAACAGCAAGTCAACAGCCTAGACTTTGCACAGAAACTTTTCATGTCATGTATTTGTTTTTAGGAAAACATATTCATGCAGATGGTCTTATTTAACCCTAGCATGACTGCTCACATGGTTATTAATCCTGACTGAAGTAGAAATCCATGTTCAAGCCATGTTTAATATCACAGAGTGAGACTGCTCTCCAGGAACATTTCCTCTAACAAGGACCCACCATGTCTCAGCCCAAGTCAAGCAGGACTTTTACAACTGACTACAAGGTAAGAAGCAAAGACTATAGTGTCTGGGTGTATGTTGCCCCAAGTCAGCTGTCTGCCTGGAAAATGAAGGGCAATCATACTGGATGACCAAAGCCATCTTGTTTGGGCACTTGTTTCATCTCTACTGCAAAGCAACTAAAATCCCATGGCACAACTTGTATCGAGTTTCTATCAGGCTACACACATTCGAACCCATCCCTATGCCATCTTTTCAAGTCTATATGAACTGATCAGGGCCACCTTGTTAAAAGTCATTCCCCACACAGACCCTCATCCCCTATATCTCTCTGTTTGAGCCTTTTGTCTTCTGGGTTTGTGCTTTTTCACTCGCTGGAGTTTGGACATTTTCTCTTCCCTGGTTGCCCCAGCTCTTTGCAGGAAGGGAGGGAGGTCACGGAGGGCAGCCACTGCCAATTCCATCAGCCTAACAGGGTGGGGGGATGAACAAAGCAAATATCTATATTCTGAATGGCGGGATCTCTCTCCCCGCCCATGACTTCAGGATTAACATGTCCCTGACAGGGGAGAACAAAAACTTAATCTCTCTGAGGAAAGAAAGATAGAAAGAAAAAAAAAAAAAAGAGAAATTGCCTCCACTTCACTGAAAATGCAAGTGGCATAACATAAAATGCAGAGATACCCTACTATAGCCTGCCTAGTGCAGAGTCTACGTATCATCCAGTCCAATCTGAACAGAAAAGTTTTTGACCAAAAGGGAGAAAAAAGGAAAAAAGTTATGGATGATTCAAGTGTCTATTTAAAAATGAAATCTCTATTAAAAAATATCATTAAATATCTGCAGGGTTTTTCTTTTTCCTATTGCCACCTTTTCTGCGGTTTATGACCAGTTTTTTCCTTTGGGTGCTTACAAATCACACATACAATCAGGAGAGCACTTTTCTGTATGAGTAGCTAGTTCCAGCTACTCTCACTCCTCCTCCTTGCCTTCACTCAACCGGGATCTCTACTGATCTCAAACAGCAGTAAGAATCAAAACCCATTATAACTTTAGCTTAGTTGGTTTCTATTTTGTTCACAGTGCAGTCAGCCTCGGGTCTCAGCCTACCACTGAACCCATCCAGAGGCAGAGAGAGCTAACCTCTTGCCACTCAGACTATAATTTAGGAAAAGAAGTATTTTCTGTAATGAGAGGGAACACTTGCACAACAGAAAATGAAACTTTACTATGATCCCAAACCGATATATCCATACATAAATAGTTCAAGGGGAAAAAAAAAAAAAAGACAAAAATTAAAACCCAACCAAAAATAAAAACACAAAAAAATCCCCATGACCTGGCATGTACCATGTTCAGAGACCTTTTTTAAGGACAGGAAATTTATATCTAAGAATCTAAACTGAAACAACAGAATACAGTGAACCTTTAGGACATAGACACTCCTCTATACTTACACTCCACCGAAAAGCCCATGAACAGACAGGTTCAGTACCGACTTGGCAAGCACACCTTTTGTTTGTTTCCTCTGAGGCGTAACAGTAAGCGTGCTCCTGGGCAGCACCGGGGAGCAGATGGTAGTGTTGGAAAATACAGATCTCTAACTTTTGGTGTGGGTGTTGGAGCTGGATCGACAAAGGTCGTTTCTGGGAATCCTCCCCCCAACCCCCCCGCCCCATAAGTTTCTAACAATACACGGAGCTAAGGAGCTGCACAAGAGTCTCTGCTTCCCTCTCCCTCTCCCCTTCGCTTTTGATCTCCATCAGGACGTGAGCTGAAATTTAATGGGCCACCCCTACCACAAAGACAAATTACCATCTGAAAAAAAAATCATTAATATCCCTCCGTCTAGGCTATCCGGCTTTTCACCGCTGCACCCCCTTCCCTCACGCCACAGTCCCACTCCGCGGGTTTAGGGAGAACTGGGAATCTGGGAGGGAGAGAAAGAGGAAAGCAACCACCTCCACTGCCACCTCCTACCTAACGTCCTCTCCAGCGCTGCCGGACTGCAAAAACAGCGACAAGAAAAGCCCCTTTCGCTCCACAGCCCGCGGGGGGCAAGAGGACGATGCACAGGGCGCCGTGCACACACACCCCGCCACGGCCCGCAGGGTGCCCCCTGCCCCTCCATCACCCCGCGCCCGCCGCAGGGCTGCGCCGGGGGCGGCGGAGCCGCGCAGTAGCCCGGGGCTCCCCACCTCCCTGGGATCCCCATCCCAGCGCCTCCCGCTCGCCCCGGCCCCCCGCCAAGTTGGGAAGTTTGCGCGCCCCCCTCCCCGCAGCCGGGCCCGCCGCCCGCCCCCCGGCCCGCCGCCGCTCTGCGCTTACGGGGTGGCCGCCGGGGTCCCGGTGCGGGGCTCACCGGCACATCGCGCTCCGGCTGCCGCAGGAGCGGGGGCAGCCGCGGCTCGGCTCGGCGCGGCTCGGCTCGGCTCGGCGGGGCTGGGCTCGGCGCAGGGCGAGCAGGGGAGCGGAGCGGCGGCTCTGGCCGGCCCGGCGCTCAGGGAGCGCCTCCTCGGGCCATGCGAGCGGCTGCGGGCAGCGTCCCCGCGGCGCGGCCGGAGTTTGGACCGAAGTCCTCCCCTGCGCTCCGCTGTCTCTTCCAGGCGGCTCCTATCAGCACGGCTTCAACTCTTTCCATCGGAGACCGGGGGGGAGGAGGGGGAGGAGGCGGAGAAGGAGGAGGTAGGGAAGGAGGAGGGAGCTAGGGGCTGGCAGCCCCAACTCGCACTGATGTCAACTAATATATTCAAAGTTCAACAGGGCATTTCTTCGCAGGCGAATCGCCCTCGCCGCCCTCCCGCTGCTCGCAGCCGGCCGCCCCGGGCCGGCGGGGTGTCCCGCGAAGGACGGTGGCGTGGAGCTTCGCGGCCAGACCCCCCCGCGGAGGGGCGCCGGCGGGGCTGGCCCGGGGGGGTCGGGGATAGGGGGCTGCACACTTTTCGGGCGGGCAGGTTCAAGTGCCGCCGGCGTGGGGAGGGCTGAGGGTGGAGGAGAGGCACCAGCCGAGAGCGATAATAAAAGCCAGCGGCGGAGCGATGTTTGCATTTAAATCCAGCCCCTTCCCTCCCTCCTGGAAGCGCAGGGCCGGCAGCGTCGCTGTGGCTGGGGATGGGATGGGAGCGGGGCGCGGGGGAGCCGCCGGGCTGGGCTCGGAATCGCGCCGCGGGGTCTCCCGCTGGGCTCCGGGCTGCAGCGCTGCCGTGCGGACCCGGTGGCAGCGGCCGCCCGGGAGGCCGCCCGGAGAGGCCGCCCGGCAGGGCTTGCAGAGAGCCCTGGGCGGAACGCTGTCCTCCTGCCCGCAGCCGCTCCCCTCACCCGGGGCCCGGGCTGAGGCTGCGTCTCCCCGTCGCGATGTCCCCCCGCTCGCCGGGGACGAAGGGGGTCAAAATGAACCTGGGGAAGGAAGCGTCAAAGTTTTCTCAAGCCGAAGCTGAGACGGCGGCGGAAAATCCGCGGCGAGGCGCGTTACGCGGCGCGGAGCTCGAGGGAGAAGCAGCGCCGCTGTGCGCTGCCCGGCGGCAGCACTGACCGCTCCGCGCCCGCGGCCCGCCGAGTCCCGGGGCCGGTGGGCAGCGCCCGCAGCCCCCCGCGGGGAATCGCTGGGGGGTGTTTGGGGCGGGGGGGCTGCATCAAACGTGTGTTTCAAGTGGCTGAGGTGTGCCGCGGTGTCCCCGTGGTGATGCACAGTGCCTGTACACCGACAGCGGCAACCGCATACGGCTGTAGGATGGTCTCTGGTGATGGACAGGCAGCCTGGCAGTAAAGGGATAAAAATACATCTGGGCTGGTTTAGTGACATTTAAAAATCGCAAGATAAGAGCCTCAGTTATTTATCAGCTGAATCCCCAGAGAGAATGGCCTGCACTGTTGCCATTGCATATGTATGTGTGCATATATAATGAGACTGGGATTTTTTTCTTCTGTAAACCGATCCAGTCATTCATGTTGACGGTATGTTATAGCTATATAAAAACAGTGTAATTGTATGATGGCTCATCAGTGCTATGACAGCCAATTGTGGTGGCAGTGGGTGTTCTCCCAATTCACATCTCGGAGAAGTAACAGCATAGATCCACTGCGATGATCATTATACAGTACATAATTATTTGCCTGTTCTTAACTTCTCAGTTCTTCCTTAATCAAGTAACTATATCACTACATCCGTTCATGCAGTAACACATTTTTGGATACAGTTTGTATGAAACAGTCAATACATTATTTATATGTATAGCATTTTCTATCTGATTTCCATTTTAAAACTCTCACTGGAAAGTTGAGGACAGGTAATGAGTACAAAATAATTGCAATGAGGCTATGTATTCTGCTTAAAACTCAGACTCTGGGATAAGCCACGAGTCAAACATAGCCTGGAAGCTGCTGAGCAGGCTGCCCCATGCCCAGTAGCATTGCATCTGCCCTTCTTTTTCCATCCCCATGTCTTCTAAAGACGTACAGAAAAAAACTCTAGCTGATTTGCTGTGATAGAATCTTCTTAGGGTACTGTCTTAATTCACACATGAATAGTAAATAACTGTCAAGCTCCTCCATTTCCCTAATATGCAGCATGATATCTTTCAATTTAGTAAATTAAATTTTAAATAATGATGTATAGCAGCCTGGGTGTTCAGAGCAGAACACAGCGCAGGTCTGTACTGCTGTGCTGGGGCACTATTGGCTTTCTTTTCCAGTTTTACTATAGAGTGGGTGGTTTGGCTATCTAAGCCTCAGGGATAAAACACCTCACCAAATGCCACAACTACACATGCAATTTCCAGAAGACTCAGCTCAACCCTTCTTCCTCCTAAGACTTGCAGATGAGGCACTGAGCACAGTAGCATGAGACCATATGAACTAAGGTTTTTTTTCCCCAATATCTTTCAACATTTAAAGATCTAATGGATAACATTTTTCTATTAAAGAAAAGATTGAGTGTTTGCCCTAAAATCTTCTAGCATTTTCCTGCTAGTGTTTTGCTGTTTTCCCCCCAAAACCGGCAGTACTTCTGTTGGTCATGTGCATGCATGCATTGCTCAGAGACCCACAAATAAAGGTGCGTATAAATTAAAGTGCTGTAGTGTTTCCTTGAACACTCAGGTCTTGACACCTTACTGCCATTACAAGCATGACGTCCAAGCTGGCCGTCAGGGAAACTACTCAAAACCTTTTAGTAAAGGGCTTGTGACACAAAGCAGTACAGTTCAGATTCTTTGAAAAAGAGAGAAATGCCATGGGAAAAGTCAGGGTATTGCATGTGAAGTGACCTATACCAAACAATTTGTTTTCAGTCTCCAAATGCTGAACCTTGCAATGGAGAGGATGTGCCGGTCTCCTGTTCTGGGCTTGGCCGAGACTGAACGCTTGGCAGGACTCATCACAGTTGCTCTCAGAGGTCTTGAACTGCACCTCTGCCCAGAGCCGCCTCTGCTGGAGAAACCCCCTTTACTCTGCTTTTCTCCTGGCTTGTCCCCCCCAGTTCCACATGAGGGAGAGACATGGCATTCCCTGGAGGTCGTTTCTAGCCTGCGCAAAGTGCACTTTCACCGAAAAAAAGAGGTGTTTGGCGGAGCCCCGTCGTCCCCGCTGCACCCCTGCCGCCGCTGGGGCCGGCTTTTACCACTAGGTGCTGCTAGTGCCTCCCGATGCGCCCGGGTCCGGCGGCGAGTCGGGCCGGGGCGGGCCGAGAACACGCCCGGCTGCCGCGGTCACGGAGCCGCCCGACCCGCAGGGTGACCCGGGGCCGATGGGGGCACCCCCCTTAGCCGGGGGGAACCCATCCACGCGGGTGCGTGGGTTTGTGTAGCACACGCGTGAGCCGGCTGAGCGGCCGGACGGCAACTTGGGCAGCGGGAGGGAGGTCTGGCAGCGCTTCCCCGGGGGCTGGCTGTAAGGACCAGGAGTACACCCCATTGCCTGGAGAGCATCGCCTGTGCAAGAGGGAGGGACGCTGCCTGCATGGAACAGGGGACACCTTTGCCGCCTTCAAACACAGCGTGCAGAGCACCGAGAGGGATGGAGGAGAGTCAAACAGAACAGGGATGCAAGCTGCAGGGAGGAGAGACAAAACTCAGAGCAATGGGAAGACTTTGGGCTATAGGGCAGGAGACGGCAGGATAACAGGTACTGGAGGGCACAAGGACCTGCAAGCATAGAACAGAGCTCTGTGGGGTAAGAAGAGATCAGACCTAGGCTTTTTGCGAGTCAAGTCATCCAAAGACAGTACCCCAAATCACAGCTAGTGTCGCATTTTGCAGCCTAACCGGAGTGTGCTGTGTTATTCTGCATTTGCACACAGAAAATCAATCTGTTTATGACTGAACTGGTTGCGCAGACCTGCTTGAACTCAAGCTGTTCTGGGCATTCAGATAAGCTTTACTGGTAGATGTTTTGGGGGGAGATCTGGAGGAAAATCTTGACTCTGGCCTCATCGTCTGGAGGCTAGGCAACAACATTGACCCACACTTGATCTCTGGACCACGATTCCATAGTAGTAGCAGTCTCATTAGAAAAGTAATTTTGCTGTAGATGGCCAGGCCATTTCACACAGACTGAGGGAAGGGGTAAGTGCGTATGTCAGTGGCAAAAATTTTAAATTATGCTTAAATTTAGAGCTGGGCACACACGTTCAACCAGTCACTTCAGTAGCTGATTACAAGTTTTTATTTCCCTGTAGCACTGCAAGGGGAGAAACGGGGTTGCCATGAGGAAAACAGTCAAAATATATGCAGAAAAATGTTCTTTACAATTTTATGCCGATGTAAGCGACTGACCCAAGTGGAGCCCAAACTGCCCTTCTAGGTGATGTGGTGTTTTCTCAAAAGGGGAAAAAATGCATTTCTAAATATAGTATCAGCAAATACTCAAAAGCAATGACATGCAGCAATAGTGATAGTAACCATTATTCCCAATACTGAGATCTAGATCTGAAGCCAAATGGCCATTAGCCATAAAATATTTAGGTACATGGCTTTTTTCTTGAATTTAAAATAGGTTGCTAAATAGTCACAGTTGTGGTTTCCGGGCGACAGTAACATTTTAATTTATACTAAAGAGAAGGCAAAGTTAAATCCATGACATGAACTAAGAGTCAGATGACCTGAAAGCAAGAGAATACAAATGAGCTCCCTGGAGAGAAGAGGCTGTGATGGAACAAATAGAATAATACAGAGGAATGACTTGACACTATCACCAGAGCGACTGTATTTCACTTCTTCGGAAAGAAATGAAATGAGCTTAAATTGGGACAACTGCTTTATTTTCAGAGAATTACATCCAAAGCCTCTGCTACCTACAGACAAGTGATATACAATAGTTTCTCCCCCTGAAGCCAGGTACTATTAATTGCCAATTTTCATATGTCACTTGACATGACGAAGTCAGCAAATGTCATCATACTTAATAGAGGCAGGCCTGAGTATTCCCACTGAGTCTCACAGAAGTAGAAAGTTCCCTGTTTGCAGACAAAGACTCATGAAACATAAAAGTTGAGTTAACTACATGATATACCAGGAGGGAGGGAATGTTAACCTGAGACACTCGTCGTTGCCCAGCGACCATCCACATTGCACTACGATATACAGCACCTAGCAGTCACCTATTTGTTGGCAAATAAAAGGAGCAGTG
Organism: Chroicocephalus ridibundus; assembly: GCF_963924245.1. Classification (NCBI taxonomy): domain Eukaryota; kingdom Metazoa; phylum Chordata; class Aves; order Charadriiformes; family Laridae; genus Chroicocephalus; species Chroicocephalus ridibundus. The sequence continues at coordinate 12,760,179 of NC_086290.1, read as the reverse complement.
AAAAATTAGTTTTTAACGACACCATTAGAAGGTTTGATACTACATCAGAAATTGCTTTCCCCCCTCCTCTAACTCAAGCTCTGAGCCTAGAGGCTGTGTTTATTGGAAATTACTTCTGCCTGGAAGACTAGAAGTGTAAAACCTAGTACTGAACACCTTTATGGTGCTCCTAGATATATATTATCCGAGGGACCGAAAACTTCCTTGGCAAATACAAGTGGGACTTTTTTCCCTGGGGAGTATAGGTACCTTTACAATTAGACTTAAGCTTTAATTTAAGGACGTGTTGTTTGGCACATCAGACGTCTCACTGAATGCTCTGTACAAGAACCAGATTTGAACGGAAAGTGAATTCAGGACTGTTGACAGCTTATCTACTGACTTCATACCCAACCGTAGGCAATTCAGCTGAAAGATGAGCTCAACGCTGTAAGTTCCCATTACAACCTTTGCATTATCTTGCCCTATCCTAATTTTCCTTTAAACAGCTACATTAAAAAGCTTTACAGGGACTCACTTATACAACAAACTGTTACGTCCAGTGAGCTGTGCTCTACTGAAAAATCTGGGTCTAAATGTGAGCAGGTCTTGAAAGTATTAGCATTACTTTCTTCACCCACTTATGTGATGACCAATGTCTTGATAATGCAGCTTGCAGTGTCTGGCTTGGAAAATGCAATTCTGAGTGTGGTAGGAATATGAACATGCAGGTAAAACTGAATATCTGTTCATCAGATTTTAATTCTCCTGTAGTATTTGGAACCCATGACCTGGAAAGCCATTCTAAGGACTTCATAGCACTCAGTTAATACAGTGTCCTTCCATACTTGTATGTTTTTAATGAACTTAACTAAAAACCATATTGTACCTATTTAGTGGGTGATATTCTGATGCTTATAATTCAAGTCAAAACTAACTGACTTTCAAATCTCCCTGCTTTTGGCTGTTTAAACTAAAAGGTCAGGAGAAAAAATATTTTTTAAAATGAAACTATTTTAGTCTTCTCAATCAAAATATATTTTTAAAAGCATGTTTTCATCTTTAGGCAAAGGCCAATTAGTTTAAATTTCAACGCTCCATTTTGCAGATTTCCAGACAGGTATTAAAATTAAGGGCTTAAAAAATAAACTGTATTGTAGCTTCACCTATGATGGTTGTGACCAAGTCACGAAGTCTTTCCTCTCTTAACAGGCCCATTGGAACTGATGCAGACAGATCCATGATCTTTGGCAAAATGTGGTTTCAAATTCCTAGACTGGGTAGGTACAATTTCACAGGTTGAGACATTTCTGAACAACAAACCTGAAACCCTAAACCCAACAGCTCCGCCTGCTACTTTAGGGGAATGTAGGTTAGATCTGCACATTGTAGCCACATTCCCTCTTGAACCGCAATGTACTCCTTTGTGACTTGGCAATGCAATGGAAGGCCCCGCATTAGGAAAACCCTGTGAAGTATGAAGAGCCAGAGGTTTCCCACAGAGAGCTCTACTCTGCCCTCTCCACCGCCTGATTCATTGATTCATTCCTCTCTCCCACACAAAAAGAAAGGTGGTGGAAGCAGTTCTGTGGTGAAAGGGAATCTTGGGCCTAGGCTGAGCTGTCCGAAGAAGAGCTAGTAATACATGGAATATGAATATTCATTGTTATTTTATGATTGGTAAACCTGAACACCAGGAAGAGGTTGGGTTGGATGTTACTATAGTGTGTGGCCTGTTTTTGTTAAAAAAAAAAGGAAGAAACAGACACCATTTTTCTTGCAGTACCTCAGCAAAGAGATTGTTGGATACCGCAAATGTTGCATTAACAGAAAGCTAAGAATGCTGTCGCATTAGACTGTACACTGCACTGCTTCCTAATGGAGAATGTCTGCTTCCCTTCGCCGGCACAGTCAGGGATGTCAATAAAGAAAAATGATTGCAGCATAGTGGGCTAGTGCACTGAGAGAAGAGCTTTCTGCTTTGCATTTTCAGCAATTAAAAACCCTGTAACTTCTCCTACAAAACATCACATCCTTCCTTCAGCTTGGTCATCACAACATATAGTGGTTGCATCTCAAATATAAGGCACAAAAGCAAAGCAAGTGAGAGCTTCGTCGTGACTTCTGAAGGCACACAGTGCAGCAGCACAGATCAGGGCGGATGGAGCGGGCAGGGTCAGGTATTGAGTCAGGTATTGAGCCTCAGGTATCGAGCAGTGCACTGTTATAATTCTTCTACTCAGATAATTCCAACCACTTCCTATATATATATAGTTATATATTACTGATTATCTATTTTCTATTTCTTTTCCACACAAAGATGTCCATCAGAAATACCTTTACTAGATAAAACCACATTTAGATATGTATAATCAAAATAAAATTACTATATATATTTCTAATTAGCATAACATGTACTGCAAAGTGTATTGTATATTCAGTCTAGTCTAGTGGCCAAAAATATTCCATGAATTCTGGTCAACAATTATCAAGAATTCTATTCCTGCCAGATAAGCTGAAAATTATCACTTGCTGACTAAGTCAATATGTTACCCTGCTGCTATGCCATATGGCCCTGGATGCTGAGACACAACACAACATCATCAAGTGACACCCAAACTGGAGGAGTGGTTGATACACTGGAGAGCAGGGTTTCCATTCAGAAGGACCTCAACAACTGGAGCAACAGGCTAGCAGGAGCCTCATGAAGTTCAACAAAGGCAAATGCAAAGTCGTGCATCAGGGTCAGAAGTACCCCGTGTGCCAGGTCTGAGGGATGAGTGAACAGCCCCACAGCTGGAGTTTGGGGCCTGCAGAACAATAGCTACGGACGATCTGGAGAGACTCCAGAGAAGGACTACTAAGACAGCTAGGGGACCAGACCACCTGACATACAAGGAGAGGCTGGGGCAACTGGTTTGTTTAGCCTGGAGATGAGAAGGCCAAGAGGGGATATAACTGCAGTCTTGCACTACCTTAATCCATTGAAGAAGACAGACACAGACTTTTCTCAGAGATGCACAGCAAAAGAACGAAAGGCAACAGTCACAAGCTGCAACAAGGGAAATACTGATTGGAAATATGGAAAAAAATCGTGTCAGTGGGACTAGCACGTCACCAAGACAGAGGCTGAAAGGCTCTGTTCAGTTTCTACCCTTGGACATTTTCAAAACTTGGCAAGGCCTGGAGCAACCTGATCTGATTTTGAAGCCAGCTCTGCTTTGAGCAGAACGTTGGACTACAGACCTCCAGATGTTCCTTCCAACCTAAATTTGTCTATAAATCTACAACATAAAATCCAGTTCTGTAAGATACTAAGTATCACTTCCATCAGCTATAATGGTGCTTGAAGCTTTGTCAGAGATGAACATAATTGGCTATTGGAGCAGTGACCTATCTGAATCTCAGTTATGATTTCATTCAGTAGGTAACCAGGTTAAGTGTGATCATACGAGGCTTGATTCTCCTCTCCCTTTCTTAAAAAATGTGAGATTCAACAGCTACAGGGAAGGAAAAAAGACAGAAAAAATGAAACTGTTTTCCCCTGAACAATGAATGGAACTGCTGCATTTTGTGTAAATATTATCACTAGTCTGTGATACAATCATTTCTACAGTCAGGATGCCAAACCTCACTAATATTCCTTCCTCGTCAAAACACATAGGGTTACTCATACAAGTAAGGGTTTGTAGGCATGCAAATTAATTTGTAGTAAGATGGTTAAAGTTCTAAATCATGTATTAAATTACTTCTATTGTACAAGTTTAACTTCATTTTCCAAGCTAGTCACATGCAACAGAGATGCAGTAATGTAGGTATTCCAACTGCAGGAGTGATTAGCTGCCGGTGCCTTCTAAAACTAGATTTGTAAGTCAGATCATTGGAAAGATCAGTGGTTTGTGTCCTGGATGTCATGAGAGCAGAGAGGTGGAACATTGGCAGAAGATTAGGTTTATTTTTGTATATGTGCTTGAAATATTTAGAAAGACTAGGATAGAAATCAACTTGTAGGGTTATAAACCCTGATCCAGCAAAGCAAAAAAGTCATAAGCAAGCCCATCTCAGGTGTTCAAGGAACATAAATATCGATTAATCCTTGAACAGTGGCCCAAAGTCCCATTAAAGTTCAAGGAACGACAGTGATATTCAAGCACTTGCTCAAAGGTAGGCATATGCTTAAATGCACTGATGACCTGGGGCATTTTTACTTGTATACCCCTGTGTAACAAACAGGGAGCTACCACTGGGTTTGTTAATATTGCAAGAATTTCTGCATCTTCTTGTTTCTACATAGAAGCATACTGCTGGCAGTTTTGATTTTGCCACAGAAGAAAATAAGCATTCCAATATGAATTGTCTGTCTGGGTTTGATTAAATCACAGAAGTAAGCCACCAGTTTCTGTAGGGTCAGATTGGGCTATAAACATTTATTCCCATGAATAAATTTATTTGGACCTTTAACAGCCTTGGGTTGAAATGTAACAACCTCTGAACAATCTGATTGGGGCCAATATATAAGCAGCCAGACTGAGAAACCAGTCAGTACCTTTCTCTCCCTTAGGAGCTTTATCCTTTACTGTTTTTAGGTTTACCTGTTAATGCTCGTCATGGTTATAGGCTCTGACTCAGGGGCTCTCGTTAATCACTGCCTAAGAACGTTGCATCAGGTAAGCAAACATATCAGATGCTGAGCTGAAGCAGCAGTACTCACTTTGAACTGTCATTTGCTCCTGACATAACAAAGGAAAAGATTATTCAGCCTAACTACCAACAATTTTTCACTGCACAATTCAAAACAAGCTTTGGAGATTGGTGCCACATTGCTACAAATGATGGCATTGAGGGTTCATGAAGTTCAGTGATCAGCACTGAAACACACATCCTCTGCCTCACGGCACGTCTTGCATTATACCTGCTTGGAGTTACTCAGAGGTGTTCAGTTGATGAGCCTGAATGACAATGTTAGAATTTTGATTCAGCTCCCAAAGTTTGGGAGTGTTTGAAAGCTAGGTCTGAATAATCACACCCTTTGATAGAGCTAGCCGTGAAGAGCAGCTGAAGGTCTTCATTTTATAAAAGTTCAGGTTCACTTTAATCTAGATTTTCATCTGTAATCCAGTCCTAATTCTTCCTCTGGAAAGCAGGAGGAAGCCAGGCGAGATATTTGCATAGGCATTCAAGCAATTAGCAGCTCAGTTTCCAGGCAGTCAGTTTTGCTGATTCAGCAAACGCAGCAGTTCCCAAACTATAATCTACTAAAACTGCTGCTGTCACAATAGTAAAGCATCTGTCACTCTCAGAGCTGTGATGCCTTGCTGCTGCTTAGAGCGCAGGTCAAGATTCATTTAAGATTTCAAAATGCTTTTTCTTGGGGTTTTTGTTTTTGGTTTTTTTGTTTGTTTGGGTGGTTTGTTGGTCGGTTGGTTGTTTTTTTTTAATCAGCTAGACTCTAAAATAAGCATACTTCTTTGATGTCTTTCTGTGTCAGGTATCCCTGATGAAAATCCAGCTATGAGCAAACTTTCAGCCAATGCTGAAAACAAGAGGGCAACAAAAAAAGTGAGAGGAGAGAACCAACATGCAGAGGGACCTGGAGAGAAAATTAAATGTCTGCACACAACAGAAAAAGAGTCCACAATTACAACTGGAAGGTCCTAACACTTCTCTCAAGAGAACACCGAACGACGAGGTGCAGCAAAGCAGATGCACACCTCTTGTTGAAGGAAGCTCAGTTTCCCATTGTTTCCTATAGTCACTCTGATTTTACTCAACTATTTTTATGTCAGCTCCAGTGCATGTTGGAAAAATAATGAGAAAAGGACTGGGACACTGGAAGGAAAAACAGAATCCATGAAAGATCCGACGCTGTATTGCTGAGACTGTGGCAATACAGTATTTGAAAATCACCAGATTCATGTATTACTGGTTATACTTGCTGTGTGGTTTCAGCCAGAGATAGTATTATTCACACACCAATGTTCAAACTGTTAAGTATTGGATCATGCAGCAGCTGCTGGTTTGCAGCCCAGAAATGACTGCACTTTAGGGGTAGGTAAAGGGATCCCAATAGCTCCTGAAGTGCTTGGGGATTTTGCTAGGTAGAAAGGAGTTGAAAGCATATAAAGAAATATGTTTAAAATTTATTACCTTTTACACAGATGTGTGCTTTATGGGAAAGACATGATACAACTAATGCAACCTTCTTTTTAAGGGTCACCCAGGAATTCCTTAAGGTCACAAACTGTAGTCTGTGTACCTTTAAGAATCACATTTTGCTGCTGAAACTGTGAATTACAGCAGGCCAGGTGGTACGAATGGCAGCTCAGCTTTCTTTCCATGTTCACATACTGTAACTTTTGTATGTATGTTGTCTAAACTCATATGTGAGTTGCCACAGAATTCCATGCCCTGCTTATTGTTTGCTGTGCTGATACACTAGCATATCCAGAGGTGATTTTTCACATGTCGTCAGAAATGTTGTAATACTGGACTGGTTTTGTAAGTACAAAAGACTACCTAAGTGATGGAGGATTCCTGTCTCCTATGCATGCAAGAATAAAAAGGGAGGGCAGGGTAGAGGGAGAACAAAAGGCTATGTACCAGATAAAGAGCAGGAAACCTGAATTAATTTGTGGAAGCAATAACATTTTTGTCAGTTATTCCTCTTTCCTGGAGGATGAAACCTCACAGATTGAAAGATGCTCAGGTCAGATATGCTTTCATTTGTCAGCAGCTAAATTGGTGTAGCCCTTTTAAAATCTAAAATCACATGCCCTTCATACACACTGTTGTTTTTCATGGCTGCACTCAACCTAGAGTATAAGAATTGTCACATGTTATCAACTTGGCAATCTGTTCAGATCAGTATCCTCTCTAATAGTAGCTTAAGAGGGCAGTGCCATAATCTGATATGTATACTTTTTTCTCCACTTTAAATCTCAAATTAATCTCTTGACAGACTCAATTCTTCCCTGGAGCACATGCTTTAAAATCTCTCTGAAATCTGACATAAATTATGCCAAATCTGGGCAATCTTACCATAATATAACTGACCAAACCCACTTCAATTTCTTTAAGGTCTTGTCCTCAGTGGCTTCCTACGACAACATGTTCCATGGCTGAAGTACACGCTCAGTAAAAATGCTTATTTTTATCAAATGCTTTCTTTTATGGAATCCTGTGATATATAATTTCATTTCTTGTCCAGTTACTGCAGTAGCATACAGCCCACTGCCAGGGCCCTGAGTGCACTTTTAGGCCTGAATGCCCTGACCAGCCCACAGCCCAAAACCTCCCTCCAGCCCAGCCCAGGGCCCTCAGTTCCTGCCCCAGCGATGCTGGTCTCCAGCTCCCCACAGCTCTACCCATGGGTCCCTCTGAGCTGGGTCCCTGTCCCCAGGGAGGTACCCGATGCCTGGGGCTGGAGCTGCCCCACTGCCCCCCCACTGCCCTGCTTCCTGGCAGGGAGGCCATGTCCTGCCACCCCACACAGGCCCTGCCGCCCCCAGGCCCCAGGGAGTCACTGTCTCTTGTGGCTCCCTGGCATCCGTTCCTTGTGAAGCAGCACCACAGTTTGCTTTTTTTTGCCCTCCACAAATCTTTTTTTACGGAATCCACACAGAAACCTCCTATGAGTAACCACCGCCTCCCCCTTCACCAGCTGGCAGGCCCCTCAGCGCTCACTGTTACCCGAAGCGTGACATTTCCACTAGCCACTCTGCCAAGCAGGGATGATCCCCTCACGACCTCCGGACTCCAGGGGCTGTGTTCGGTGCTGTCCTTCCAGCAGTACTCCAACATCTTTCTGTCCCTTCATGACTGACAAAGCCGCCTCTGGGTCTGCTGAGCGGTGACAGGGACCCAGCACCCACCCAGAGAGCTCCTGTCACACTCAGGAGGGACAGTCTCAAGTTTCCCCCCAAAGGCCAAGAAACCCTTTCATAGGTCCTCTAAATCAGTTATAAATGTAAACGTGGAGCTCTCAACACCATGATCTCCCCATCATCCAAAAGATGACTGAAGCCTGTGCCTCCATGCCTTACCTCCTCCCGGGTGACAGCCGCCGAAGCACTCCCGACATGGTGGCAGGACCCAGTTCCACCGGCCCTGCTGACGGTTGCCCTCCGTTCACCACCATCCAGTGCCGTGAGGGTAAGTCCTGAGGGAAAGGGGATGCCGGGCAGGCTGAGGGAAGCTCACCCAGCTCACAGTTTTCAGTGGAAAAGACATTATCACACGTGCAGCTCGCCAGGCTGGTCCCACCTCAGGGCAGGCGCCCTGCGGCCTCCCGCCTCAGGCAGCTCCTCAGCAGGGCTGGGCAGCTCCACCAGCTCAGGTATACCCTTGCACAGGGCATGTCCAGTGAATTTTACCCATCCTTTTTGTCAGTCAGCACAGGTAACTGTATCACTGCATTCTTCCCTTCAAAATTTAGCCATGTTTTGGCTGAAATGGCCAGAGCTGTCACCCAGGTAAACATGAGTGGGGCTGGGCCCCACATGGGTCATCCTTCAAGCAGAAAAGGTATACAGCTTTTGGTCTCCAAGGCCTAGGTTTGGTCTCAAATGGCAACACAGCATGTCTTCACCGAAGGTTTTCATGATGCAGAAATGTAAAAATAGATTTATTTTACTCAGGGAACAGACCCACAGAGAGGAGATGATTTTCACAAGAAGTGAATCCAGCTCTTCTCAGTCGTGCACTAAAGCCATAGCTACAAGCTCATCCTTTCTCTTTGGTGGCAGTTATCTAACTAAATATGTTTTCTCTAGTCTAATCCAGTACATTGTGCTCTGTACTGAGGTTGTCAGCTCATTGTAACTGCTCCAGAGTCAGGTTTTGTTCTGTTTTTAAATAACAGTGAAACAAATTCATCTGTGAGCTATGGATTAATAGCCAGCATGGATTTGGGCCAGTGTGCTTGAATACATTCATGAACTGTCACTTTATCCTTGGTGTCTTATCTTCAAGAATATTTTAAATTTACAATTCTTTCTTCTGTCTTTGTTATGTTTCACTTCCTTGTAAATACACATAATACATCCTGATTGTGTTTGCATGTTGATTGTCTTTCTCAGAAAAATAGGTAAATAATTAATTGGTGAATAAGAGACACACTGGTGTTGGAATTATGCCAGATCTATCATTGGGTCTTCTCTATTTCTTTATCATCTTTAAGGGAAAGAGAAATGAAACAGAGGAACAAGAACATGTAAAGCATGTGATAAATTCTTCCCTGTAACAAAGACTGTTCAGGAAAACTTCCTTTCCAAGAGCATCTTTGGTTTGTTTGATACAGTATTGTTTTCAGGTGCATTGGGGTCGTTTTGAAAGGAGAATGACAAAATGCTGTTTGTATGATAATTAAATGTAGCTGTCTACAACCGCCAGTCAGGATCAAGTTCAAATATCTCAGCAGCAGAAGCACAAATTCCTACCACCTAAACCGAAGGAGGAACTCCTTTACCTAGAAATGAGTAACAGGCTATTACAGTCCCTGCAGCCAGCCATAAAAGGGAAACATTCAGTACACTGCAATTATGCCATGCATCATAACCTCTACAGTTATGTGCAGAGTAAATGTAGATTGATCATTATTAACTTCTAATTTTTCTGAAGAATCAGCCTAAGTACCTCTCATAATAGAAAATAAACTCATTACAAGATGATGACATCTGAAATTTGGAAGTCTAGGTTTCTTTTTTTTTTTTGCTTAACAAGGTCTCTCTTCTATTATTTCCTCTATTGTCTCATTGAGGATTCTTGGTTAGAGCTGCTTGGAAAATGGGCAGTTAAGACTTTTAGATAGAATAGTCTGAAATGGCAGTGAAAAAGAAAATATTTTGCTTCCTAAACATGGCTGTGCTGCCTCCTGGGAACTGTAGTACAGGTGTTGCAAAATGGTATTCTTCATTGTAGGCTGGGTTCCCTGTCATAAATAAGTAGATCAACATGCCCTCCGCTTTCACTTTCTTTGTACAGGGAAATGGTGCATCACCGCCCGCACATGGCCACAACACACCAAGGGGGATAATGCAGCCTAAAAAGAAAGAGTATAAGACA